>NC_140431.1:627500-1252500 GCF_965140295.1 Lepidochelys olivacea | reverse complement strand
TCCAGTGGTTCGGTGCTTGCCTTGGCAGTGGGAGATGCTGCTTCAAATCCTTCCTCTAGCTGTTTCAAAAGGATTGGAGAAGGCTGTCCTGCCTCCCAGGAGGGAAGTGGGAGGTTCCTGTTTAGGTCCCCTTGCGTTTGCAGGAGGCCCTTGTCCTTCTGGAAACAGAAGGGGGTTTGAACAGAGATCGCTCACTTCATAGGTGGGGTGAGGGGTGGGCCTGGGAGGAGGGAGGGGTGGTGGCTGGGGGGCTAGCTGGGAGGGTCCCTGGGAGGTGAGAGAGCCTTGGTCCAACCCCTTGCAGAGGAGGGGTTGGACCTGGGGTCTCCCACTGCCCGGGTGGGTAGCCTAGCCGCAGGGGACAAAAGAGTGATTCGCTTTTTTAATGTAGCTCAAGGAATATTTAAATAAAACAGCCCCAGAGGCAACTGATATGTGTTGTAAACCCCTTACCCACAACAAGGATTGAACCAGGGTCTCTAACATGCCATACAAGAGCCCCAACCACTACACCACAGAAGGCAGCTCTTTCGGGAGATGTCCTTTGGCCCAATTCATAGTTTAATTAAAGTGAAACAGCTTCAAGAGAAAAGGCACAAGGCAGCAGGAGGAACTGAACCAGGATCTCCCACACCCCAGTAGCATACTCTAACCCCTATACCATACAGGGCTTCCCAGACTAAGCTTGGCCCAGTTAATAGTTAATTAAAACAATTTCAAGAGAAACAGCTCGCTCAACTCCCTGCCCCAGAACAGGAGGAACTGACCCACAGCCTCCAACAGCCAAGGTAAGTACCCAAACCCCACTATCATGGAGGGCTTCTTACACTTGACTTCTGCTTTGGCTGTTACTAGTTAATTAAAAGTGGAACGGCTTCCAGAGGCAAGACCAAGGCAGCCCCACATTAGAATAACTTATAGCCCAGTAGTTAGAGATAGGTGATCACTTGAGGTAGGCAATCACTGCTCAAATCCCTTCTCATCAAACAAAATCACAGGACTGGAAGTCTAAGTAACTTTTAACTTGTTCTTTTCCTATTTTAGCCTGTGATCCTACCTCATTTTCACTGGCATTCACTATGTTAGATGTCCTATCACCACCAACCTTCTTGCTGAAAACTGAAACAAAAGTCATTAAGCACCTCTGCCATTTCCACATTTTCTGTTATTTCCCCCCGCTTGAGTAACAGTCCTACCCTGTCCTTGGTCTTCCTCTTGCTTCTAATGTACTTATAGAATACATTAGAAAGGGGATTGAACCAGACTGGCCCACAACCTAGCTGAGTACCCCAACCACTGCACTGTAGAATGATGCTCCTTGTGGCCCAATTAATATTTAATTATTTATTTAAAGTCAAACAGCTTTAATAGGAGATGAAGAACAACTCACATCAGGGTAAAAGGAAGGCTCAATTCACCACCTAACCACATGAAATTACTGGTTCTGTGGATGAAGGGAAAGCAGTGGATGTATTGTATCTTGACTTTAGCAAAGCTTTTGACACTGTCTCCCACAGTATTCTTGTCAGCAAGTTAAAGAAGTATGGGCTGGATGAATGCACTATAAGGTGGGTAGAAAGTTGCCTAGATTGTCGGGCTCAACGGGTAGTGATCAATGGCTTCATGTCTAGTTGGCAGCCGGTGTCAAGTGGAGTGCCCCAGGGGTCGGTCCTGGGGCCGGTTTTGTTCAATATCTTCATAAATGATCTGGAGGATGGTGTGGATTGCACTCTCAGCAAATTTGCAGATGCTACTAAACTGGGAGGAGTGGTAGATACGCTGGAGGGCAGGGATAGGATACAGAGGGACCTAGACAAATTGGAGGATTGGGCCAAAAGAAATCTGATGCGGTTCAATAAGGATAAGTGCAGGGTCCTGCACTTAGGACGGAAGAACCCAATGCACAGCTACAGACTACGGACCGAATGGCTAGGCAGCAGTTCTGCGGAAAAGGACCTAGGGGTGACAGTGGACGAGAAGCTGGATATGAGTCAGCAGTGTGCCCTTGTTGCCAAGAAGGCCAATGGCATTTTGGGATGTATAAGTAGGGGCATAGCGAGCAGATCGAAGGACGTGATCGTCCCCCTCTATTCGACATTGGTGAGGCCTCATCTGGAGTACTGTGTCCAGTTTTGGGCCCCACACTACAAGAAGGATGTGGATAAATTGGAGAGAGTCCAGCAAAGGGCAACAAAAATGATTAGGGGTCTGGAACACATGACTTATGAGGAGAGGCTGACGGAACTGGGACTGTTTAGTCTGCGGAAGAGAAGAATGAGGGGGGATTTGATAGCTGCTTTCAACTACCTGAGAGGTGGTTCCAGAGAGGATGGTTCTAGACTATTCTCAGTGGTGGAAGAGGACAGGACAAGGAGTAATGGTCTCAAGTTGCAGTAGGGGAGGTTTAGGTTGGATATTAGGAAAAACTTTTTCACTAGGAGGGTGGTGAAACACTGGAATGCGTTGCCTAGGGAGGTGGTGGAATCTCCTTCCTTAGAAGTTTTTAAGGTCAGGCTTGACAAAGCCCTGGCTGGGATGATTTAATTGGGGATGGGTCCTGCTTTTGAGCAGGGGGTTGGACTAGATGACCTCCTGAGGTCCCTTCCAACCCTGATATTCTATGATTCTATGAAAACTGTATCTCAGATGCTATTCTAGGTCTTCTCCTAGCATACAAATTTCCAAGCCAATCTGGTTCTGCTTTTGCATTTTAGAGCACTTTGAAAGCTTGCTTTAAAGAGAAATACTACTGGCAGCCTGTGTGTCTCCATGCCTGCTTGTGTTCCATGGCTTGTTCCCAGCCCCCCCCACTTTGTAAAGCCAATGTTAACATCTAACACTGCTGGATTATTGGGGTCTGGAGCTGGGTATTGGTCACATCCAGGGAAGGCAAGCGACATGTACACACTAGGTGAACATTGCTCATTTCCCCCCACACACTAGCTTTGGGAAAAGAAAAGTGATTTCTTCCCATCCCACAAACCAGAATGAAATATCAGCTATGGTGTATCAGTAACCTAACTGCAGGCTCTCATTTTTAAGCCTGCTCCTATTAGCTACAGTGTGAGCAGTTTTGAAGGCAAGAAACAGAAACTTTCAGACATGATCACACATCAAAGATGATCTGATAGTCTAGGAGGTAGCCCCATCTCTGCTTGTTGATGGCTTTATAAATTAGGACTATTACTTTGAATTCATGGTATGAAAAGACCTGACCAAACCAGAGAGTTAAAGAACCAAGCCATGTGTGAATCAAGAAGTCCTTGCTCAATATGACTATCAACATTTGAACTGCATTTTTTTCCAGAGTCAGCAGCCTAGGGCTCAGAGGTATCTTTATTTTTCTGTGTAGTAAGAAGCAAGTAGCTCTGGCTAATGTGCACTGCAAATTGTTTGCTAACTTGCAAATTGTTGCTAACTTGTTTGCTAATTTGCAAACAAATGAGAATCTGCTACCAACATGGACCTCTTTCAGCCAGCACCTGAAACATGCAAATGATCAGTCACTCATAGGGAATCATGCAACAGTTCAGTGTCTTTAAGCATCCTTTGCCAACAACAGATTAGCCATAGATAGCATGGGACATCTTGTTCCTAACATGATGGTCCTGCACCTGCTCCAGCCCGGTAGCTGTAAGAGTACCTATGCAACAAAGAGATGCAAATGCAGCAGGGAAGACTTCAGGTACGCCCATGCATGCAACTGGGGTGGTGATGAGCACAGCAACAGAGTATCGAAGTTGATAAATGCAAAGTAATGCACATTGGAAAACAATCCCAACTATAAATATAAAATGAGGGGGTCTAAATTAACTGCTATCACTCAAGAAAGATCTTGGAGGCATTGTGGATAGTTCTCTGAAAACATCCACTCAATGAGCAGCTGCAGTCAAAGAAGCAAACAGAATGCTGGGAATCATTAAGAAAGGGTAAATAATAAGACAGAAAATATCATATTGCCTCTATAAATCCATAGTACGCCTACATCTTGAATACTGTGTGCAGATATGGTTACCCCATCTCAAAGATATATTGGAATTGGAAAAGATTCAGAAAAAGGCAACAAAAATTAATAGGGGTATGGAACAGCTTCCATATGAGGAGCAATTAATAAGACTGGGACTTAAAGACTAAAGGGGGATATGATAGAAGTCTATAAAAATCATGACTGGTGTGAGAAAGTAAATAAGGAAGTGTTATGGACTCCTCCTCATAACACAAGAACTAGGAGTCACCAAATGAAATTAATAAACAGTAGATTTAAAACAAAAGGAAATATTTTTTCATACAATGCAGTGTCAAGTTTGTAGCACTCTTTGCCAGAGCATGTTGTGAAGGCCAAGACTATAACAGGGTTAAAAAAATAACTAAAGTTCATGGATAAGTCAATCAATGGCTATTAGCCATGATGGGCAGGGATGGTGTCCCTAGCCTCTGTTTGCCAGAAGCTGGGAATGGGCAACAGGGAATGGATTATTTGATGATTACCTGTTCTGTTCATTCCCTCTAGGGCAGAGCTACTCAAAGTGGTGGTCCACGGACCAGAGCCATTAGCTGCCGGTCTGCGTGCACATTGGAAAAAAAAACTGCCGGTCCCCCACATCAGAAAGCTTGAGAAGCACTGCTCTAGGGCACTTGGTATTGGCTACTGTCGGAAGACAGGATGGTTAGGCTAGATGGACATTTAGTCTGACCCAGTAAGGCTGTTCTTATTGAACACATCAGACACAGATTCTGAGGGGGGAGTAGAAACGTTTCAGCTATCTGCAAATTACTGTGAGTAAATATAACTCAAAGGGTGTTGCATGAGATGTTCAGTAGCTCATAATTATAGGCGGGGTCCCAGAAGAACACATACTTATACTTTCTTATTCACATGATTTATTCATACCAGATTTATTCATACCATATTCTACAGCCTTTCTACTAAGACTCACTGTTATACATGTATTGTCATTGAACTCAGCTACAGTAAGAAGATAAGCACAGTTGTACCATGTGTGATTTAGACTTATGTTTCTGGCTGAGTAGATAACATCAAAAATATATATTTTTGATGTTGAGGGTTGAGGACTTATCTGCATAACTTCACAAAAATAGACAGAAAAACTTCTCTCAGATCAGTCCCTTCTAATAATAATTATTTTGTTGCATTACATGGTACAAACAAGCTCATACTTCACGTGACTACAGACTTGCCTTAACCAAAGGCAAAGAAAGCACAGGAAAATGCATAAAATAGATCACCTGGAGCTAAATCTTTCCCAGACTGCCCAAAGTAGTACTATTTTGAGTAGATAGTTGCATCATAACTTGTATTTAGAAGCTTTCTGCACATTTTGGTCAAAAGTAAACTACATTTCTATGAGTTATGGCCCTTTTGGTGACTGGGTGGGGCAGGAGCTGCCTCACAATACATAACATAATTAAGGTCAGGCTTGACAAAGCCCTGGCTGGGATGATTCAGTTGGGGTTGGTCCTGCTTCGAGCGGGGGTTGGACTAGAACCTCCTGAGGTCCCTTCCAGCCCTGAGAGTCTAGGGTTCTATGACCCCCACCTACCACTATAGTCACTAGCACTCTGTTGTGATCTTGTCCCTGGTTGGAAATAGGCTACAGCTCTATCACTCTCCAGACTTTATTAGTCCTTTGCCCTAGCTGGGATTTTCTGCCATGGTGGCTGATCCCAGGGAGGCCACATCAGCACAGAGGCCCCAATTCTGAAAAGCATGTATACAATGTTTAAGTGCTTCCTGCATTGGGAAGGGCTAGCAGGATCCAGACCTGCCAGTCTCAAGGGAGTTAATGTTACTAAGCATGCCCTGACATTCCAAGCTCATGTAGACATCCCCCACCCAACTCAGTGTCCATGTCTCTGCCTTTGACCTTTGGTGTTTTCTTCTGTTGATCCCAATTCATGTCAGAGTTACAGAGGTGGTTCCCAACAAGTTTATAGAGTTTGTCATGATATATGATTACTCTTGGGTGTAATTTAGTCTAAAATTCCCTTCCCTATCCCCACCCCCTTACTGTCCACCCCACTAGTCACAATCCAAGCACAGCAGAGCACATGCAAGGATCAAAGTGGCATCTTATAAGCTAAGAAATTATTTCTGTTTTCAGTTCTACTTTTCTTTTCTCTTCTAATTTTCATCTCCCTCTGAAAGCAAAATACTAGCTTTGCCTCTTAAACTTGCACTTGTAGTAGGTATAATGTTTGTTGCATTATTATTATTATACTAAGCACTAAGCTTTCTGGCAAGCCCCTGCCAAAGAAAATCAAATTTGATCATCCCAATTTCATATGCTGAATGCAGACTGGACTGAGATGTCATTTATCCAGACTCTGGAGTCCAGTCTGCACTAAGAAACTGAGGGTGTAGTCATAATTTACTAGTTGTCCAGGGCCTTACTGTCCCATCCATTTTATTTCTTTGGAGTCAGAGCTGGTTTTGCTAAGGACTTTTAGTAACTGAATGGGGCCTCTACACCTCCACCCTCATGAGGGGTTTGTAAAGTTTTGTTTTCCCATGGAAGCTTCTTCATTATCTCAGGTTGTGTTCCGTATGGACAAAAAAAACAAACCAACAACCAAGTGAAAGCAAACAGCTTAGAAACTGCACTTGATTAGATGGATATAATAAATACAGATAGCAGAATCAGACTAACTTTTAGTAATAAACAGTATTTGTTTATTTGTCCAAGTAGAATCTTGATATTCCAAGATTCCTATTTAACAGAGTCTCGTTATTCCCCTATCCTATCAACTGCACTTCTTTGGCCAGATATTTTTAATTCTCTTAATGGTAACTGAATTGCACTTCAAATTATTGTCTAGGCTAAAAGTCAAAAAGAACAAACCTTGAACACCCTACAAGGTGTGCTTTAGAATCAATGCAACTTGCTAATACAATTAGCTGAACACTGATGTTGGCTAGTACAATTACTATACTACTTTATATGTGGAAGGAATCATGGAAGTCAACCAATGGCTACGCAGGTGGTGTCGGAGAGAAGGCTTTGGATTCTCTGACCATGGGAAGGCATTCCAAGAAGGAGGAGTGCTAGGCACAGATGGGCTCCACCGAACGAAGAGAGGGAAGAGCATTTTTGCAAGCAGGCTGGCTAACCTTGTAAGTATAGCTTTAAAACTAGGTTTACCTGGGGAAGGAGACCAAAGCCCTGAGGTAAGTGGGATACTGGGAAGAAGCACGAGCAAGAGAGTGGAAGACTCCTGCCTCATACTGAGAAAGCGGGACGATCAGCAAGTTATCTTAAGTGCCTATACACAAACGCAAGAAGCCTGGGAAACAAGCAGGGAGAACTGGAAGTCTTGGCACAGGCAAGGAATTATGATGTGATTGGAACAACAGAGACTTGGTGGGATAACTCACATGACTGGAGTACTGTCATGGATGGATATAAACTGTTCAGGAAGCACAGACAGGGCAGAAAAGGTCGGGGGAGAGTGGTATTGTATGTAAGAGAGCAGTATGACTGCTCAGAGCTCCGGTATGAAACTGCAGAAAAACCTGAGAGTCTCTGGATTAAGTTTAGAACTGTGAACAACAAGGGTGATATTGTACTGGGAGTCCGCTATAGACCACCAGACCAGGGGGATGAGGCTTTCTTCCAGCAACTAACAGAAGTTATTGGATCCACAGGCCCTTGCTCTCATGGGAGACTTCAATCACCCTGATATCTCCTGGGAGAGCAATACAGCGGTGCACAGACAATCCAGGAAGTTTTTGGAAAGTTTAGGGGACAATTTCCTGGTGCAAGTGCTGGAGGAACCAACTAGGGACAGAGCTCTTCTTGACCTGCTGCTTACAAACTGGGAAGAATTAGTAGGGAAAGCAAAAGTGGATGGGAACCTGGGAGGCAGTGACCACAAGATGATCAAGTTCAGGATCCTGACACAAGGAAGAAAGGAGAGCAGCAGAATACGGACCCTGGACTTCAGAAAACCAGACTTTGACTCCCTCAGGGAACTGATGGGCAGGATCCCCTGGGAGAAGAACATGAGGGTGAAAAGGAATCCAGGAGAGCTGGCTGTATTTTAAAAGAATCCTTATTGAGGTTACAGGGACAAACCATCCCAATGTGTAGAAAGAATAGTAAATATGGCAAGCGACCAGCTTGGCTTAACAGTGAAATCCTTGCTGATCTTAAAACACAAAAAAGAAGCTTATAAGGAGTGGAAGATTGGGCAAATGACCAGGGAGGAGTATAAAAATATTGCTTGGGGATGCAGGAGTGAAATCAGGAAGGCCAAATCACACTTGGAGTTGCAGCTAGCAAGAGATGTTAAGAGTAACAAGAAGGGTTTCTTCAGGTATGTTAGCAACAAGAAGAAAGCCAAGGAAAGTATGGGCCCCTTACTGAATGAGGGAGGCAACCTAGTGACAGAGGATGTGGAAAAAGCTACAGTACTCAATGCTTTTCTTTGCCTTTGTCTTCACGAACAAGGTCAGCTCCCAGACTGCTGCACTGGGCTGCAGCATGGGGAGGAGGTGACCAGCCCTTTGTGGAGAAAGAAGTGGTTCGGGACTATTTAGAAAAGCTGGACGAGCACAAGTCCATGGGGCCGGGTGCACTGGATCTGAGGGTGCTAAAGGAGTTGGCAGATGTGATTGCACAGCCATTGGCCATTACCTTTGAAAACTTATGGCAATTAGGGGAAGTCCTGGATGACTGGAAAAAGGCTAATGTAGCGCCTATCTTTAATAAAAGGGAAGAAGGAGGATCCGGGGAAACTACAGGCCAGTCAGCCTCACCTCAGTCCCTGGAAAAATCATGGAGCAGGTCCTCAAGGAATCAATTCTGAAGCACTTAGAGGAGAGGAAAGTGATCAGAAACAGTCAGCATGGATTCACCAAGGGCAAGTCATGCCTGACTAACCTAATTGCCTTCCGTGACGAGATAACTGGCTCTGTGGATGAGGGGAAGCAGCGGATGTGTTATTCCTTGACTTTAGCAAAGCTTTTGATCCAGTCTCCCACAGTATTCTTGCCAGCAAGTTAAAGAAGTACGGGCTAGATGAATGGACTATAAGGTGGATAGAAAGCTGGCTAGATCAGGCTCAACAGTTGTGATCAATGGCTCCATGTCTAGTTGGCAGCCAGTATCAAGCAGAGTGCCCCAAGGGTCAGTCCTGGGGCCGGTTTTGTTCAATATCTTCATTAATGATCTGGAGGATGCTGTGGACTGCACCCTCAGCAAGTTTGTAGATGACACTAAACTGGGAAGAGTGGTAGATACCCTGGAGAGTAGGGATATGGTACAGAGGACCTAGACAAATTAGAGGATTGGGCCAAAAGAAATCTGATGCGGTTCAACAAGGACAAGTGCAGAGTCCTGCACTTAGGATAGAAGAATCCCATGCACTGCTACAGCCTAAGGACTGAATGGCTAGGCAGCAGTTCTACAGAAAAGGACCTAGGGGCTACTGTGGACAAAAAGTTGGATATGAGTCAACAGTGTGCCCTTGTTGCCAAGAAGGCCAATGGCATTTTGGGTTGTATAAGTAGGGGCATTGTCAGCAAATCAAGGGGCGTGATCATTCCCCTCTATTCGATATGGGTGAGGCTTCATGAGTACTGTGTCCAGTTTTAGGCCCCACACTCCAAGAAGGATGTGGAAAAAGTGGAAAGAGTCCAGCAGAGGGCAACACAAAATTAGGGGGCTGGAGCACATGACTTATGAGGAGAGGCTGAGGGAACTAGGATTGTTTAGTCTGCAGAAAAGAAGAATGAGGGGGGATTTGATAGCTGCTTTCAACTACCTGAAAAGGGGTTCCAAAGAGGATGGATCTAGACAGTTCAGTGGTACCAGATGACAGAACAAGGAGTAATGGTCTCAAGTTGCAGTGGGGGAGATTTAGGTTGGATGTTAGGCAAAAACTTTTCACTAGGAGGGTGGTGAAGCACTGGAATGGGTTACCTAAGGAAGGAGATTCCACCACCTCCCTAGAGATTTTTAAGGTCGGGCTTGACAAAGCCCTGGCTGGGATGATTTAGTTGGGGATTGGTCCTGCTTTGAGCAGGGGGGTGGACTAGATGACCTCCTGAGGTCCTTTCCAACCCTGATGGTCTATGATTCTAAGCCTAGATTCTCCTCTGAGAAATCAAGTCTATGCCTCATAAAGAAGTTGAAAGCCATTTGTTTGCATCTCACATAACGCAACAAGCTGATTTTAACACACACACACACACACCCAATGGTCAGAATATCCACTCCTGATGAACTGGCATCAAGCTGCAGCTCTAGTGGAAATTGGCTAATTTTTTCCAGTATTGATTCAGCTTTTGAAAGTCTCTGTATATTAAAAAGAATCCTTCAGAACCATTTGCTCAATTTGAGAAGTCATTAAAGGAGGAAAAACTTCAGAGCCAGGGTAGATAAAAATCAATGATTTAAATTAAAAAAAGCAGATTTTTCTAATTTAAATCAGATTTTTTTGCTAAAATGTTTTTTCCTCAAAGAGCAATCTAAAGAGTCTTAATTAAGACATCTTTGAGCTATAATGGATCTCAACACAGAATAGGGATTATAAATTCTAATTATATCGTATGAGACAATATATTCAAGTACCAGAGTAACAGCCGTTTTAGTCTGTATTCGCAGAAAGAAAAGGAGTACTTGTGGCACCTTAGAGACTAACCAATTTATATGAGCATGAGCTTTCGTGAGCTACAGCTCACTTCATCGGATGCACACTGTGGAAACTGCAGAAGACATTATATACACAGAGACCATGAAACAATACCTCCTCCCACCCCACTCTCCTGCTGGTACTAGCTTATCTAAAGTGATCATCAAGTTGGGCCATTTCCAGCACAAATCCAGGTTTTCTCACCCTCCGCCCACCCCCCCACCACAACCTCACTCTCCTGCTGGTAATAGCCCATCCAAAGTGACCACTCTCTTTAAAATGTGTATGATAATCAAGGTGGGCCATTTCCAGCACAAATCCAGGTTTTCTCACCCCCCTCCAAAAACCACACACACAAACTCACTCTCCTGCTGGTAATTGCTCATCCAAAGTGACCACTCTCCTCACAATGTGCATGATAATCAAGGTGGGCCATTTCCAGCATAAATCCAAGTTTAACCAGAACGTCGGGGGTGGGGGGGGGGGGAAACAAGGGGAAATAGGCTACCTTGCATAATGACTTAGCCACTCCCAGTCTCTATTTAAGCCTAAATTAATAGTATCCAATTTGCAAATGAATTCCAATTCAGCAGTTTCTCACTGGAGTCTGGATTTGAAGTTTTTTTGTTGTAAGATAGCGACCTTCATGTCTGTGATTCATAGATTCATAGATATTTAGGTCAGAAGGGACCATTATGATCATCTAGTCTGACCTCCTGCACAATGCAGGCCACAGAATTTCACCCACCACTCCTAAAAAAGACCTCACACCTATATCTGTGCTATTGAAGTCCTCAAATTGTAGTTTGAAGACCTCAAAGAGCAGAGAATCCTCCAGCAAGTGACCCGTGCCCCATGCTACAGAGGAAGGCGAAAAACCTCCAGGGCCTTCCAATCTGCCCTGGAGGAAAATTCCTTCCCGACCCCAAATATGGCGATCAGCTAAACCCTGAGCATATGGGCAAGATTCATCAGCCAGATACTACAGAAAATTCTTTCCCGGGTAACTTGGATCTTACCCCATCTAAAAACCCATCACAGGCCATTGGGCCTATTTACCATGAATATTTAATTACCAAAACCATGTTATCCCATCATACCATCTCCTCCATAAACTTATCGAGTTTAATCTTAAACTGATTGCGTGACCAGAGAGATTGAAGTGTTCTCCGACTGGTTTATGAATGTTATAATTCTTGACATCTGATTTGTGTCCATTTATTCTTTTACGTAGAGATTGTCCAGTTTGACCAATGTACATGGCAGAGGGGCATTGCTGGCACATGATGGCATATATCACATTGGTGGATGTGCAGGTGAACGAGCCTCTGCTGGTGTGGCTGATGTTATTAGGCCCTGTGATGGTGTCCCCTGAATAGATATGTGGGCACAGTTGGCAACGGGCTTTGTTGCAAGGATAGGTTCCTGGGTTAGTGGTTCTGTTGTGTGGTATGTGGTTGTTGGTGAGTATTTGCTTCAGGTTGGGGGGCTGTCTGTAGGCAAGGACTGGCCTGTCTCCCAAGATTTGTGAGAGTATTGGGTCATCCTTCAGGATAGGTTGTAGATCCTTAATAATGCGTTGGAGGGGTTTTAGTTGGGGGCTGAAGGTGACGGCTAGTGGCGTTCTGTTATTTTCTTTGTTGGGCCTGTCCTGTAGTAGGTAGCTTTTGGGAACTCTTCTGGCTCTATCAATCTGTTTCTTCACTTCCGCAGGTGGGTATTGTAGTTGTAAAAATGCTTGATAGAGATCTTGTAGGTGTTTGTCTCTGTCTGAGGGGTTGGAGCAAATGCGGTTGTATCGCAGAGCTTGGCTGTAGACGATGGATCGTGTGGTGTGGACAGGGTGAAAGCTGGAGGCATGTAGGTAGGAATAGTGGTCAGTAGGTTTCCGGTATAGGGTGGTGTTTATGTGACCATTGTTTATTAGCACTGTAGTGTCCAGGAAGTGGATCTCTTGTGTGGACTGGACCAGGCTGAGGTTGATGGTGGGATGGAAATTGTTGAAATCATGGTGGAATTCCTCAAGGGCTTCTTTTCCATGGGTCCAGATGATGAAGATGTCATCAATATAGCACAAGTAGAGTAGGGGCGTTAGGGGACGAGAGCTGAGGAAGCGTTGTTCTAAGTCAGCCATAAAATTGTTGGCATACTGTGGGGCCATGCGGGTACCCATAGCAGTGCCGCTGATCTGAAGGTATACATTGTCCCCAAATGTAAAATAGTTATGGGTAAGGACAAAGTCACAAAGTTCAGCCACCAGGTTAGCCGTGACATTATCGGGGATAGTGTTCTTGACGGCTTGTAGTCCATCTTTGTGTGGAATGTTGGTGTAGAGGGCTTCTACATCCATAGTGGCCAAGATGGTGTTATCAGGAAGATCACCGATGGATTGTAGTTTCCTCAGGAAGTCAGTGGTGTCTCGAAGGTAGCTGGGAGTGCTGGTAGCGTAGGGCCTGAGGAGGGAGTCTACATAGCCAGACAATCCTGCTGTCAGGGTGCCAATGCCTGAGATGATGGGGCGCCCAGGATTTCCCGCTTTATGGATCTTGGGTAGTAGATAGAATATCCCAGGTCGAGGTTCCAGGGGTGTGTCTGTGCGGATTTGATCTTGTGCTTTTTCAGGATGTTCCTTGAGCAAATGCTGTAGTTGCTTTTGGTAACAGTGGGATCATAGGGTAATGGCTTGTAGAAAGTGGTGTTGGAGAGCTGCCGAGCAGCCTCTTGTTCATATTCCGACCTATTCATGACGACAACAGCACCTCCTTTGTCAGCCTTTTTGATTATGATGTCAGAGTTGTTTCTGAGGCTGTGGATGGCATTGTGTTCTGCACAGCTGAGGTTATGAGGCAAGTGATGCTGCTTTTCCACAATTTCAGCCCGTGCACGTCGGCGGAAGCAGTCTATGTAGAAGTCCAGTCTGCTGTTTCAACCTTCAGGAGGAGTCCACCTAGAATCCTTCTTTTTGTAATGTTGGTAGGGAGGCCTCTGTGGATTAGTATGTTGTTCAGAGGTATTTTGGAAATATTCCTTGAGTCGGAGACGTCAAAAATAGGATTCTAGGTCACCACAGAACTGTATCATGTTCGTGGGGGTGGAGGGGCAGAAGGAGAGGCCCTGAGATAAGACAGCTGCTTCTGCTGGGCTGAGAGTATAGTTGGGTAGGTTAACAATATTGCTGGGTGGGTTGAGGGAACCATTGCTGTGGCCCCTTGTAGCATTAAGTAATTTAGAAAGTTTAGTGTCCTTTTTCTTTTGTAGAGAAGCAAAGTGTGCATTGTAAATGGCTTGTCTAGTTTTAGTAAAATCCAGCCAAGAGGAAGTTTGTGTGGAAGGTTGGTTTTTTAAGAGAGTATCCATTTTTGAGAGCTCATTCTTAATCTTTCCCTGTTTGCTGTAGAGGATGTTGATCAGGTGATTCCGCAGTTTCTTTGAGAGCGTGTGGCACAAGCTGTCAGCATAGTCTGTGTGGTATGTAGATTGTAATGGATTTTTTACCTTCAGTCCTTTTGGTACAATATCCATCTGTTTGCATTTGGAAAGGAAGATGATGTCTGTCTGTATCTGTACAAGTTTTTTCATGCAGTTGATAGATTTCCACTCCATACGGCTAAATGCAGTGCCTTGCATAATGACAGGTTTCAGAGTAACAGCCGTGTTAGTCTGTATTCGCAAAAAGAAAAGGAGTACTTGTGGCACCTTAGAGACTAACCAATTTATTTGAGCATGAGCTTTCGTGAGCTACAGCTCACTTCATTGGATGCATACCGTGGAAACTGCAGAAGACATTATATACACAGAGACCATGAAACAATACCTCCTCGCACCCCACTCTCCTGCTGGTAATAGCCCGTTGCCAACTGTGCCCACATATCTATTCAGGGGACACCATCACAGGGCCTAATAACATCAGCCACACCAGCAGAGGCTCGTTCACCTGCACATCCACCAATGTGATATATGCCATCATGTGCCAGCAATGCCCCTCTGCCATGTACATTGGTCAAACTGGACAATCTCTACGTAAAAGAATAAATGGACACAAATCAGATGTCAAGAATTATAACATTCATAAACCAGTCGGAGAACACTTCAATCTCTCTGGTCACGCAATCACAGACATGAAGGTCGCTATCTTACAACAAAAAAACTTCAAATCCAGACTCCAGCGAGAAACTGCTGAATTGGAATTCATTTGCAAATTGGATACTATTAATTTAGGCTTAAATAGAGACTGGGAGTGGCTAAGTCATTATGCAAGGTAGCCTATTTCCCCTTGTTTTCCCCCCCCCCTCACCCCCGACGTTCTGGTTAAACTTGGATTTATGCTGGAAATGGCCCACCTTGACTATCATGCACATTGTGGGAGAGTGGTCACTTTGGATGAGCTATTATCAGCAGGAGAGTGAGTTTGTGTATGTATGGGGGTTGGGGGGGTGAGAAAACCTGTATTTGTGCTGGAAATGGCCCACCTTGATTTTCATACACATTGTGAGGAGAGTGGTCACTTTGGATGAGCAATTACCAGCAGGAGAGTGAGTTTGTGTGTGTGGTTTTTGGAGGGGGGTGAGAAAACCTGGATTTGTGCTGGAAATGGCCCACCTTGATTATCATACACATTTTAAAGAGAGTGGTCACTTTGGATGGGCTATTACCAGCAGGAGAGTGAGGTTGTGGTGGGGGGGTGGGCGGAGGGTGAGAAAACCTGGATTTGTGCTGGAAATGGCCCAACTTGATGATCACTTTAGATAAGCTAGTACCAGCAGGAGAGTGGGGTGGGAGGAGGTATTGTTTCATATTCTCTGTGTATATATAAAGTCTGCTGCAGTTTCCACGGTATGCATCCGATGAAGTGAGCTGTAGCTCACGAAAGCTCATGCTCAAATAAATTGGTTAGTCTCTAAGGTGCCACAAGTCCTCCTTATATTCAAGTAATGTTTAAGAAAAGTGTTGTAAATGAGTTCCAATAGCTCATAGATTAGGAACCCAATTTTATGGAGTTCCAGGGGCTTCTGTATAGCTTATTTAGGTTAAATCTTTCTGTCTACCCAATGGGACTCAGTGCTCAGTCTGGAACATACCATCAGAGAGGCTTAGTTTTGCAGTTCTCAAACTGTGGATTTGTGTCTCCAGGGATAACATGCTTGTTAACAGCAAAAATGTTTTAAAATAAATATACAGAGGAGAAATAAGACCTCAACCCTATTGTCCCTCTGCAAATTTATACACACAGAGGCAATCTCTTACCTCTCTCTAGAAGTAGAAAGTTTCAAAAAGTTCAATGAATAGAAGATCGTTGGGGGTGGAATAGATCTGGACAAGGAGAAGTAGTCTGGAGATAAATGTGAGAAGGGAGGGATAGACAGTAGAAACAAAAGTGAAACTGTTTGACCAGCATATTCCAGAAGTCTTTCTGACTGTGGCCTTCATGGATTTGAGATCTACAATACCATTCTCTCCCTAGAAGGGGAAACCTTTAATGGCAGCAGGCCATAAAAGAGACCCAGTTTGGGAATATTTTAATGAAGTTCTTCTACCTGTGGGGAAGACAGGCATGCGTGCAAAATGCAAACAGTACAACAAAGAAATGATCCTTCTCAGGAGGATGCTGTGTTGAAGATGATGAAAGGAACATGTCTGAACATGCAGGATCTTCAGATTGGTAAGATTTTTTAATTTCATACTTCTTTCTTAAGGACTGCCTGTCTTCCTTCTGGACTATTCTTGAATTCTCATGTTTGAGCAAAACAAAATAAATAAAAAAAATAAAAATAAAAAGATTATATAGTAGTTACTCTATGGTACTATCATTTTAGATGCAGTTGTGATAAAATATAAATAGCTGAAATAGGAAGATCCTCCTTTTACAATTTCACCTTTAAAGTAGTACTGAGTGTCATTGAATGCAATGAGTAATACTAATAATTAAATAACTGCATTGACTTAATTTTGTTTAGGAGAATCCATCCTCAACATACAGGATTCTGAAGCCTATCCAGCTTCAAGATCACCATCATTTTCTACAGTTTCAGAGTTATCTACCAATGATAGTGTTTGTCACATCATGTATGTCACATGACCACAGTATATATCACCTGTAGCAAAAAGAAAACTCTCCATAATCCAGAAATCACCATAGATAAATTTGTGATAAAAACCAGCAGATTGCGTGCTCCCCCCCCCCCCGAAATAAAAGGGTAACTGATTTAAAAAATTGCCCGGTTTGTTTATGCAACAAACTCTCCTTTCCATCTGATTGAGAACCCACACTTCATTAACATGGTTCAGTCATTAAGACCAGGATACAGTCCACCCAACAGAGCAGATGTTGCAGGTAAACTGTTGGACAAAGTGTATAAAATAAATTTAGCAGTATGCAAAAGGTCTAGAGGTTAAAATTGTTAACCTGAGTCTTGATGGGTTGAGTGATGATGATCCTGTTGTATGTGCTTGTAAGACAAGAGAAGGGAATGTCTTCCTTACAGAAACAATTGATACATCAGGAAATGCACACACAGCAGAATACTTACAAGAAGCAGCAGTAAAAGCTATAACAAACTGAAAAAAAAAATTCAAATGTCTAGTATGCAGCTTGGTCACAGACAATGCTACAGATGTATGCAAGACGAGAAGTTATTTAGAAGAGAGTCCCAAGCTAATAACATACAGTTGCAGTTCTCATTTGATGCACCTCCTAGCCAAAGACTTCAGTGTTCCAGAAATAAAGGCTAATGGAAGTATTTTGCAATTTCAACAACATAACCACTCTATAGCTGCTGCTCAAAAAAGTGGGAGGAACCAAGCTAACTCTCCCACAAGATGTACGATGGAACTCAGTAGTGGACCGTTTTGAGCACTAGATCAAGAACTGGCCTAATGTGATGACAGTTTGTGAACAAAATCGTGAAAAAAATAGATTGCACTGTCACAGCCAAAGTTCTCAATATCGGGCTTAAGAGAAATGTTGAACTCCTGCAGACCCTGAAGCCTATTTCTGTAGCTTTCAACAAAATGCAGGGAAATAGCTGTTTTATTGCTGATGCTGTTGAAATCTGGAAGGAACTGAGTGAGATCTTAAGAGAGAAATATGCAATGAGAGTGTTGAGTTATAAACGTTAAAAAATGAATGGGAGAAGCACCATCTCCAGCTCATTTTCTTGCAAATATTCTCAATACTCGATACATCAGAGTCAAACCTTAACTACTGAAGAAGAGGAGTTAGCAGTGACATGGACTTCCAGCAATTATCCCTCCATTATACCAACTATAATAAAACTTCAGAGCTAAGGGTGAACCATTCAAGAAATGGACGTTTGCTGACGTTTTAAAGAAAGTCACATCAGTGAACTGGTGGAAATCAATTAAGCACTTGGATTCAGAGACTGTTGAGGTGATAGTCTCACTTTTAACAGCAGTAGCTTCTTCTGTCAGTGTAGAAAGAATATTTTCTTCCTTTGGACTAATTGATTCAAAATTGATAAATTGTTTGGGACCTGAAAAAGCAGGAAAGCTTGTTTTTCTTTTCCAGATTATGAACAGGAAAATGAAGGTGAAGATGACTGAGTTAGCTGCAGAAGCCAATATTTTAAGTTTCTCATGCTGATCTGGTTGACAGTCTATTTAATTTTTTTTTTTTTTACACTATTTCGTTTAACTATTTTAGTTAACAATTTTAACAAAAACAAATCTGATTTAAAAAAACTTGGATGTTTAACTAAATTCAAATGTTTGTTTTGTTAAAATATTATGTTAGCTATTGAAGAAAAAAAATCCAGACTACAAAATGTTGTTTTAGTTACATAAAAATTTTAATGTCTGGTGAGGTTCTCCTAATACAGCATGGCAAGAAAATGCTCCAAATATTAATGATTAACCTGTTGAATTGGAGATATTTATGAAATCATTGAGAGGTGAACTATCTGCTTCAGTTAACTTTGGTAAATGAAGTAACCAATCATTCATTTTCTGATATAGCTGTAAAACTAATCCAAAAAGTTTTCAAAATAAATCACTTAAAAATGTATAGTGTACACCTTTGAAAAATGAAACCTACATCTGAGTTGTGGAGAATATGTATTAAGTTATACCAAACAAGAATGTACATTTATTTAGAAATCCATGATCAAATAGAGTCTTCCTGACTAGTGATTTAAATCAAATCCACCTTGTTCAGAGCTAGTATGGGAATAGAATAAAGCAGAAGAAACTAAATTCTGTAGTCCTTTAGCAAACTACCAATCTAGCAGTAGATTGAAGAAAAACAAAGATTTGGAGAATATGAAGTCCCTAGGCTAGCCAAGATGGGGTCAAGTCAGAATAGCGAAGTAGGCGGTACAGTAATTTATACCAGCTGAGAATCTGGCCCTTTAAGGTTCACCTTTAGATCATTCAGAGGTTCATCAGTATTTTGCAGGTTCTGCTGATGAAGCCAAAAGGGACAGGCTTTATCTGGAAGTGATATACACTCACAAGATGTAGTTTTCTCTGAACTAAAGCAAGGGAAAATTTCCAGCTGACAAAAGACAAACATCTGACTGATACTTATTCCAATCTGAAGAAAAAATAAAATAAACCTAGATAGTGTTATATGTTACTGCATAAATTATAATTCTGGATCCAAATCTTGAAATAAACGTTTTTATTTCTGACATACAAAATGTTAGATCACACTAGTTTCAAAGAACAAGTATATTGCTGAATTATTTCAAAATTTGACAAGTTTCTTGTAAAAAAAAAAATCAAAGAAAACAGCTAATTTTTTAAAATGTTTTTCTACTGTATGTGGGCCTTCTGTTTTAAGATTTATGGAACATGAAGTAGGTACCACTTACCCTTACCTTATGTGCCAGCTAACAATATCTTTCAAGAGACCATCTACTAGCTAGGGATTTCCAGACTGCAGCATTCTCCAGCAGCTATTCTTCCTCGGCCCTTATACTGGGGCTTGCAAAGAGGAAGATGAATGTGACCCATTAAGAGCACCCCAATGCCAGCTGGCACACTTGTCATGATGATACCCAAAAGGTGCATGTAATATCACTGGAAAAATAACAACTCACTGATAATTAATATTCTTGTGTGATGTATGTATAGTAAACCCAAAAAGGACTTCATAGATATGTATTTGATAAGCAGTGCCTAAGCCAGGGTAGTCAGCAGGTGGACCACAAACAAAATCTGGGCCACCAGACATTTTTGAACAGACCACAAAATATTTTAGTTTAATTATTGGTTTTATTATTATTTTCTCTGGAGTCTGTACCTTAACTATACTTTGACCAAGAAATTTGGGCCTTGATAAAAAAATTGATTACCCCAACCTAAGCCATGCCTGTTCCAGACTAAGGAATGTGTCTTCAATGTAAATTAAGTAAAGCGTGACCAAAGAGAGGCTCAATTATACACATGGCAAACAAAGACATCAGGGGAACAAGCAGGGAAAGAGGACCACTTAATCTCAACAGGGGACAGAGACTGCACCTCCAGGAAGTCTTCCTGCTACTCGAAGCAGGGTCAGTGAACTTTGGGAAGATGTAAGCAGAAAGAAACACTATTTTGGCATCTTCCACCAACAGAAACAAAACAAAGCAAAAACAAAAACAGCACCACACATACAACCTTTCACAAAGCTTGAAGTGCCCGGCCAGAAAGTCTGGTCAGCCATGCTGGAAAAGAGAAACTTCTTCGAACAAAAGACTCTAGTTTGTTAAATCAGGTTTTAATCTTATATTTTTACTTTGTTTGATTGTAACCCTATTACTTACACTTGGTATCACTTAACCCATCCTTTTTTTTAAATGCTTGTTTTACTGAATTTTTTTATGGTGTTTTGATTAAACTAGCATTTGTTAAACTGGTGGGTCCTGTCTAAGAAAACAGCAAACTTAACTTCTGTAAGTGTTCAGCAAGAGGGCTGGACACTACAGGGCAGATGGTTTGGGGGAAATTTAGGACTGGGAAGCTGTTGCGGTCACCAAGCAAGGAATAACCAAGGCTGGTGGAAGCAAGGGCAAGGCTATTTTGCTGTGAGCATGTTGCTGGTGTCAGGGCTCTGAATCTAGGCTGCACAGCACAGAGACAACTAGGATTACAGTCCTGGTGGTGAGATAGTCCCTTACTTGTCTGTTGAACCCCAAAACCGTCAAAATGCAGAAGTGATGTCATGTCAAAAGGAGAATCCTCCCACAATGGGAGAATCCCTAGCAGGTAGCTTACAGCCTGTCTCTGATCCTTTTGTGGCACATGAGCAGTGTCATGGGACAGAATCTGACCAGTAGCCCCCAGTTTAAACAGGTCAGTGGTGATGTCAAACATATGGAATGTCACTTCACTGTGCAAGTTTTATTTATGCACTAAACATACCATAGGAAGTTTGGGTGGCCAAAACACAGTTTAATGATAGTGATGCAGACCATGTCTGCTAAAGGAAAAGGAAATTTTAATGTTTAGATTGGCACCCAGCCAAACTCCAGCAACAAGACCTGTCTCAACTTTTGAGTATAGTTTATTTCCCAGTGAGACTTTGCTTGTTGGTTACTTTGTGCTTGCCTTCTTGTGATCTCTTAGATATGTACCTTTCCTCCCCTCCCCAAAAAGTTACTCATTTTCACTTTACACAGCCTCATCCCTCTTCTTTCAGAGGCAGATAAGTGACTGGGTCATTTGTCTGTGCACACTAACAAGATGACGACTAACCATGAGAGCATGCTGTCCAGAAGGAGTCCCTCTTGTTTTTAACTTAAGCATTTGCTTCTGAGCAAGCATTTGTGACCACCTCACCCTCGACAACTACAAGGGCTCACTGCTTTGAGTTAATTATAAAATCACTAGATGGCAGTTTCTTCATCCCACTAGGTGCTTGGGCTAGAGTTTTAGGCACCCTTTTAAGTGGGACAGAAGGTACTAATAATCTCACACTTTAAGCAACATTTATTACTCTTAAAACACCAAAGTTATTCACTCCATACTGGTAACATGTTGAGTAAAGAGGGAGTTTAGGGTTCTATCTTGGATCAGCTTCTGACTTATAATGGACCAAATTTCATTCTTTACTCTCCCTTCAATGTTGGTAGCAGTGTGATGGTGAGGTTAATAAAAAAAAAAAAGAGTAGAACTAGTTATAAAGAACTATCACAGTGTTTATTGGTCTTATGGAATAGCTGCATGATTAGCATAGGAAAAGTGGGTCATAGAGGAAGGAATGAGTAAGCATAAGAATGACAGACAATTTTAGATAATCCCTATTAATGCAGAGAATAGGTCTTCACTTGTTTCTGAAATGCATCATTCTTGACTACCCCCAAAACATATCTAAGTTTCCACTACTTGGAAAAATCACTAATATTTACCTAGTTGTAAAGTAGAGGAGGCTAAGGGTATTGGTGTTCGTAAAGCCTTAAGCCATTTGAAAGGAAGGCACACTAGAAGTGAAAAAATATGCATGTTCTAGGAAAAAGTTATAGCTTTTAAATTGTATATTAATTAGTGGGGTAATAGTTTAGACCTCTCCTCTCCCCCCATTGGCACAGATGGAATAAGCAGCACACTTCCTCCTAGCATGTACCCTCCAACATCTACATAAATCTAGAGTCTGATATTATGCCTCTTGAAGTTAACTGTTAATTGGCCAAGGTACTCTAACATGCTCTTGACACTTGAATGAAAAAAAAAAAATGGCAGTTTAAGATACACAATGCAGTTGATTTGACATTTTGGAAGCCAGCCATTTGAGTACTTGGGCAGGAAGCTGAAAGTAAGAACACAAACAAGCTTACTACTTGAAAGCAGAAAGGTGGAAACAAGAACAAAAGAAATTTGGTTAAGCCATTCCAGGAGGTTTTTTTTTTCCTCCCCCCGCACTTGGTGAATGACAATCATTTAGAATTAGAGAAGTAGTGTGGACATTAAACAAGTCTTGCTAGCTTTTAAAAATGTGGTAAGTCTAATTAAGTTTCACATAGAAGCTTAACACAATATATTTTCTGTAAGAAGTTTAAATTGCCCAATAATTAGCACATTATGTAAACAGAACAAGCTTTTGTTCAAGAAAGTAAGAGCAAAGTTAGTCTTGGACATTTCTGGAGGCAGTCAAATCAGATATAGAGAAGGTAGTTTTACAACACTTGTGTTAACATCTGATGTGCTGATATTTTAAAAGAAAAGGCAGGTAAGATAAAAATTATAATCTCATCTCTTTATATTGTTTGTGTTACAAGAATGGGCAGAACGGTCTTATTTCTCTACACTCTATAGCGATAACTGATTGAACCCTTAAGTATTTCCTTAAAACAAAAAAGGCAAACTATTAACAATTAACTCATAGCGGAGGATATTCAGCTGCAGGAATTAAAGTATCATTGTTATATCTAATACAAAAAGAAAAGGAGTACTTGTGGCACCTTAGAGACTAACCAATTTATTAGAGCATAAGCTTTCGTGAGCTACAGCTCACTTCATCAGATGCATATCGTGGAAACTGCAGCAGACTTTATATATACCAGAGAATATATAAAGTCTGCTGCAGTTTCCACGATATGCATCTGATGAAGTGAGCTGTAGCTCACGAAAGCTTATGCTCTAATAAATTGGTTAGTCTCTAAGGTGCCACAAGTACTCCTTTTCTTTTTGCGAATACAGACTAACACGGCTGTTACTCTGAAATACATCTAATACAGCATCCCCAACAGAGTTTAAGAGAAATTGGTGAAAGGAAGCAAAAATAAAAATGAGAAGCATTCAGGCTTTATATGAGCAAAAATATTTCATTTCAGATATACATGTCTTACACTGCAAAGAAAATAAACCATCTCTACCAAAGAGGGAAGATGAACAAACTTAACCCCTTTGCTTTTAGGGAGTGAAAAAAATATATATATAGGCTTCCAGATTGCCTTACAAGGCAGGTGCATTCAACCATTGCTAGCACTAGTCTCTCTTCACACAGAACTGGTTTCAAAGTTGGATTTAAAAACATTTAGTAAGATTGTCTCTCATGACTAGTTAAAAACCAGACAATGCAATTTAACCCATGTTAAGACACCTTGTTCTCACTTCCCCAGAGAGGCCAGCAAGAAGCATTTGCTCTCTAGAGTTGTTTGTTTTAGGTACCCAAATCAAAACTAGTTCTCTGAAGAGGGCATCTTCCGATTTTGTGGGTCAGCTAGCTTTGAGACAGTGATGCTCACTTACTAAAATAAGTTATTCAGACCCCAGATCTAATACAGCTCTGGAAGAACTTGCTGGAGCTGATGTGCGCCAGAACAAAATAGAATTGCTAACTAGATTCAGATTATAGAATCTTTATTGATCAACATGCCAGAAATAACGGTAAGATTCTCAGATTCTAAGTCAAGACTTTGGTGCTGGAAGAAAATGTGTTGCATATTTGAAGAGCAAAGTTAACAAGTAACTCCAGCTACCCTCTACCTCACCAAAAATAGATATTTTTATGAAGATTTGGTTCAGGCTGACACTTTGAAGAGTACAAGCCTCTTTCAAAGGCCCAAATATAAGCAGTTTTTTAGATCTCTGGAGTTTCAACTGCAAAATTCCACTGAACTGCACTGTCAAGATGTTCAACTAAGCCAATTACATAGGAATATACTACCATAAGTTTAAGTTCTGCAGAGACATTAATTTTAAGATCCTGTAAATAAAGTAAATTCTGTACATAGCCTAATTCCTACTACAGCAATGGCCACAATACACAAGCTACCAATCTGGGCAGTTTTATTGCCAAATGAGTAGAGAGACTAATGAATGTGCTTTTAGGAAGCTTCTTAACCCTAGAGGTGGTCCCTCCACATCAAGAGGTAGATATTCACAGGACCGTGTTACAAAACTTATGCCACCGTGCTCTCTTCTGTAGACACAGAACTTCAGTTCTCTCTAGCACCTTTCAAGAACAGTAAGTTTTAAAAGTTGTAACTGCTTTCTATAATTTAGAAACAGTTTAGGGCTTACCTACATGGTCCCATAGTAATCAGACTACAGACAGTGTAAACTGCAGCATGCATTAGCATACTGTGCTGTAACTCTCCCTTAGGGACCTGACCTAGAGGTACAAACTAAAAGGCTCCTACTTTGCATTAATGGATTCCTGTTTTAGGTCACACTAGCAGCATCCACACAGGAGAGTTAGTGTGTAGCACACTAGTGTATGCTTCAACTTACAACCCTGTAGTCCTAACTGCTGGGCTATGCAGACGCAGCCTTTTAGTCAAACATACAACTCTACATTCTCACGACAGCTTGATTGATGTGACAAAGCTAAGTGTGTACTTTAAGAATTTAAAGGTTGTACACTATGCTTCTGGGATTGTGTCAAACTTTTCTTCAGGGCTTGTCTGGTTTTTATAGTGTTTGATGTGCTGGGTGTAATCCACTCCTTACTTCTCTTCCGCCTGTAGCTTAGACAGGCTTCACTGCTGTTTATAAATTGCTGTTACTTTGTCCTACTTCTTGCTGATCTCATCTGCATTCCCCTCCTCTTCATCAAGGTCTGCAAGTGCTTGAAACCTGTTCTTTAATTGCAGAATGAAGGCTCTCTCTCTATTTCAGAGGACTTTAGCTTGTCAATGTCATAATGTCTGTGTCCCTTGTTTGGTGGTCCCACACTTCAGTTTTAGCTTGATGGAGGCTGTCACAAGGTGGTGGTCACTGCCAACATCTCCCTCCACCCCCTCTCACATCTGTCAGTGAGCCTCACCATTGAGCATATCATGATCAATGGCCAATCTGGTTCTTATCTCTACCATTTGGAGAACACCATGTCAGCTTGTGAATTTCACAATGTTCAAAGAGGGTTCCCCCGATGATTAGGTCATTCATATTACAGAAACCAACAAGCCTTTCTTCTTTTTCATTCATGGTGCCACACCCATGTCTTCCCATTGCTCTGTCATCATTTGTGTTGTCCTTACCGACCTGGCATTCAGGTCTCCTATGAGGATAATTAGGTCGTGACATGGGTACTCTCCCTAACTTTGCCTGTAGTTAAGGTAGAATTTGTTCTTTACTTCATCACTGTCATTTGTCAGAGCACATCACTGAATCAGGGTGATATTATGTTTCCCTTTCAGTCTGAGTCTCGTAAGTCTGCTGCTGATGGATTTCCATTCAGGCAGGGAATACTCCACTCTCTTCTTCAAACAGGATGCAACACCCTCATGGTGTTGTCCATCATCCCACCCAGAAAACAGTAAAGTTTCTCTCAAGGCTGCTGTTAATCTTCCTGATCCCATTTATCTGCTCTCACTGACACCCAGGATGTGTAAGCTGTAGTTTCTCATCTCTGCTGTGACCTGAGCTAGCTTCCCTGTTTCATATATTGTCGGTATGTTCCAAAAAACAAGTTTGGTTTTTGTCTTGGTGTTGAGCACTTCAGTCTTCATGCCAGTGGCTTCCTTTCAGCTTTCACCACTGGACAAATACCATGAGCAGTATAGCAAGGCATATTAGGAAGTCAAACTCCTTGTGAGAGTGGACAAACTGCATTACGTTGGCAATCCGGCAACACAAGGAGAGGATGCAGCTGCTTGTGATGAACAAGGAACTGTCTACAAAATGACATGGCTTATCAGTGGTAAATGGCAGACACCAAACACACACTACTCAGAAACAAGGACACCTACTAGCAACTGAAAAAGAAGAAACGCACTGGGCATTTCAAAGAATTGCTGAACAGGGAGACACCTAAAGAGGAAGCAAACATCCAGGAGGCAGAAGAAGATCTTGATATCAACAAGACACCCCAACTAAGAAGAAATAATTCAAGCCATCAAATTTTTTTTTTTTTTTTTTTTTTTTTAAAAAGGGAAAGCTCCTGGCAAAGAAACTTGAATGCAGAATTGTTCAAGGTAAATCCTAAATTAGCAGCATCTATAGAATCATAGAAGATTAGGGTTGGAAGAGACCTCAGGAGATCTAGTCCAATCCCCTGCTCAAAGCAGGACCAACACCAACTAAGTCATCCCAGCCAGGGCTTTGTCAAGAGAGGCCTTAAAAGCCTCTAAGGTACATAACAGTAAGACTCAGATGGCCTGACCAGCTTAAACACCTCTCACGTGTGTCATTTCCCCCCCCCCCCCAATTATAATTGGAAAACTAATGACTCATTGATCTTTATTACTGCATGGTGTATGTATTGTTAACCTACAAAGAATGATATAAATGTGCAACTAAGATGTGTTTTAACCACACTTGTCAAGGGGAAGCCGATAAATACCTTTTTCCAGACCAAAAAAAGGGCCAACATCCCAAGCCAGGTGTGACCAAGGACAGTGTGCTATTCATTTGTAGCAAAGATTGCAGAAAGATTAACTGCATTGTAAAAAAATCAAAGGTGGGAGGAGAAGCCATCATGGCATCTACACTAGACAGCATAGTACCTGCACTGAGCAAAGGAACGGAACTTTATCTAGGAATACACTTCAGAAGAATAAATTTCAAAGGTTTGATGACTAAAGAGGGGAGAGAAAACTTATTTTATCCATCATCTAAGGAAGGAAGGAAACCAAGGTCTTTGAGCTCAGTGTGTTGAGCCCTGGCTAAAGAATGGGTTGGCTAGCCATCCTGGAAGAATGACTATGGTGAGTAACACTGAACAAAACATTTGTTAAGTGAGTTTTAGTCTTAGAAGTATATTTTTAATTTTGTTTGTAACTACTTTTATCCTTCTTCCTTATACTCAGAATCACTTAAACATACATCCTTTTGTTAAGGAACTTGCTTTAACTTTTACCATAAGCCAACTCAGTTATTTGACTGAAGTAGGTGGCTTGTCATCCCACTAATTGAATAAGCTGCTGTGTACTCTCTTTAAAGCAGCAAACTTGATAATGGTCTGTGGGTGCTACAGTCAGAAGGGATTGAGCACTGCAGAGAAAGATGTTTTTGAGGAGAACTCAGGATTGGGAGGGTGTTAGTATCAGCCCTGCAAGGAGTAACCAGTCTGGTGGAAGCCAGGGTGAGATCACTGTGCTGCGAGCATGCTGATGTCAGAGTTCTGAACCAAAAATGCACAACAGAGGCACCCTGGGTTACAGGGCAGGTTTTAACAAAATTCTTTACTGGACTGACCTGTAGAACATCAAAACTGCTCCAACTTTTTGATTCAGTGGTCATAGTCCATTTATGCATTCATTTAGCTGGCAATTTCCAACCATCAAGGGTTATTGTAGGCACTAAAAATCAAGCAATTGAGTTGCTAGAGGGTACAATAGCAAAAAGACTGCAGACAAGACTTCTATGAATCTTATTTCTGTAGGTTAAATAGTTTTCTGACAGCAAAGCATAGGTTACAGCTGTCAATATTATTACAAACATTTAAGTTCTTGCTGCTGAGTAGCCATTTGTGTTTACCAATTCCAGACCAATTAGAGTTCACTCTGTGCATGGAGTGTTGTAAACCCTCTTTAGCGCTGTCAACACTTCAAAACACTTATCCCTTGAAGTGCACACATTTGTCCTAGCTCTCATTGAGCCAGTATGAGTATACCAGCATACCACGGTAGCATGGGTAGGGTATATACTCTGTTTCAGGCAGGTCTGTACTTGGCCCAGCTAAGCCATGCCTCTGCAGCTGCTACCCGTGCTACTGCAGCTACTCGGGTATTTATACCCATGCTAGCTTAATAAGAACTAGCAAAAATAGCTGTACGCAAGCAGGGGGTGGAGTGGGGGAGGGAAACCCCTACCCTGTAGTATAGGCATAGCCAAAAAGTCATAATGGTAGCAGGGAATGCACAGATCTGGCAACACGAACTGAAAATTCTGTTAACACCTGCTGAAAGACTAGCTCACAGCTAAACGTGCTTTGGCATAAGTGGATAATAAATATTGTTTCATTAGGTAAACCTCACCTCCATTTAAAATGTTTAAGGAAGACAAGTTTGGTATTTTATTTGTTCACAGGAATAGTTTTTAGTCTCAAATGGGAACACTGAATATAGATTTGGCCAATGCTTCTACCACAGAGTCGTCCTGTTTTGTCAACACTTTCTTCTGTGGTGTTGCCTCTTCCCCATCCCAAGTACAGTGGGCTGACTTCTCAATCTTTAGATTAAAAAACCACAACTAAATTTTCAAGTTGTTTTTTACAGCATGGCAAATGTATGCATCCTCTGCCATGCATTTCTTAGGTGGCTTCAATAGACCTGGCTTATTTTGCAAGTTAGGTAACATGCTGTTGTGCTTCTGCCTCTTGTAAGGTTAAATAGGATTTTATAAGGATAAAAAAGCCTTAAAGGAATAAAACCACCACCAAAAACAAAAACTATGAATGTCAAAATCCAAGATGCTTTTTGTTTTGCATGTTTCTCCATGAGGTCGTGCCACCTTGCGACCTCTCTGTATCAGCCTTGCCTGCTCTCTCTACTGTAGAGAGAGCTTTAGAGATATTCTAATATTTACAATTCTACTTTGTATACTTATTGTAGGTGGAAATAGGAGACATTGAGAAGCCTGAGTTAACACAGCACATGGACAAATCCAGTAACTCACTAGTAAAGTATGAGCTGTGCAGATAGATTGAACAAAAGTGTGATGTCGCTAATTTACAAAGAACGAAAGTAATAAGGCCTCGGAACATCAACTGGAGAAATAGAGAGAAACAGGTTAGGTCATGAGTAGTATATAAATTTGACTCCTGAATGGGTAACTTTATGGCAAAAGGACCTGTTGAGAACTGGATATCCTACAGACTCAAATATTTAGCTGCAAAATGATCCAACATAGAAACAGCCTTTGAAATCTGAGTCTGGGGCAAAATCCTGATTGTTTTTGAATAACTGGTTCCTAGCTTTGTTATTGGCTCATTCAACTCAAGGCTCAGGGAAAGGCAAGCTTCTTTTCCAGCTTTATGTGCTTTACCAGCTCAATTTAAACAATGGGCCTTGCTTGAAAAAGTGTCTTTTCAGAGCAAATTAGATGTAGCTGATTTCCCCAAGCAAGACTCCTAAATCAAAGTTAATCCAAACTAATCCTGTATTCCTCATCTATCCAAGACTCTTGCATAAAAAACAATGAATTCTAGGTATAAGAATGGAGACTGGGCCCACAGAGGGATAATGCAAGTCTTCCCAGATGGAACGCCTGCCAAAAAGTTAGGATTCCAAATAAAAGACGGAGATTAGGGGGTTGGGGGGGGCGAAGTGGACGACCACCAACGATTAATAAGCAGGCTAGGTGATGTGTTTGAATGTCACTGGAGCACGTCCCCACTTTGAGAGTGACTTTACAGATTAGCCAGCATCATCTAGTATGGCCAACATTTGTTTTGTAATATGAATTTTAAGTGGTTTCCAGTTTGTTTTAAATGCCAAATTTTTCCTACAACAAACATTACTAAAGCATATGGAAGTCAGTTATGTTTGCAGGCATCTATTACAGTCTTGTAAATTTTACTTTCCTATCACAAGTAAAATACTGATGTTTACTGATTAAAAGACAGGCTAACAAGTGCCCAGAATAGCAAGTTCCCATGACACTATTACTGTGTTATATTTTAGATCAGGACTGAAGCAGATTCTCTTGGGAAAACTAGAGTTTGAAGTTACTGTATAAACAGTCAAACTAAGTTATATTGACTTTATCAGAGCTTGAAAATATCTACACAACACGGGTGATTAGAAGCCTATTGCTGGCAAATAGAGGGCCTAAACCAGGGGTGGGAAAACTTTTTGGCCTGAGAGCCAAATCTGGAGATGGAAATTGTATGGCAGGCCATGAATGCTCACAAAATTGGGATTGGTGCAGGAGTGGGTGAGGCCAGAGGAGTTCAGGGTGCAGGAGGGGGGCGGAGGGCTCTGGCTGGTGGTGCAGCGGTTTGGGGTGCAGGAGGGTTCCCCAAGTGGGGAATCAAGCAGTTCAGGGGGAAATCAGGGTTGGGACACGGGATGGGCTCAGGCTCTGTGTGGTGCTTACTTTAAGCAGCTCCCGGAAGCAGCAGCACGTCCCCCCTCCAGATCCTACATGGAGGCACTGCCCCATCCACAGGCGCTGCCACTGCAGCTCTCATGGGCTGCAGTTCTCAGCCAATGGGAGCTGCAGGGATGGCACTTGGGGTGGAGGCAGTGTGTAGTGTCCCCTGGCTGCCCTTACCCATAGGAGTCAGAGGGGGGACATGCTGCTACTTCCTGGAGCCGCAGCATTCATGCGCAGCCCCTGACCCCACATCCTGGCTGAAGTGGGGCAAGCCCCAGATCCTGCTCCCCAGCAGGAGCTCAAGGCCCACATTAAAATCTGCTGGCAGGCTGGATGTGGCCCGTGGGCTGTAGTTTGCCCACCCCAGCCTAAACAATCCATCTCTGCAGTTTTTAAAAAAGTTCCCATCCCTTATGGATGTGCGACTTTGCTGCTGTTCTTATTTTTCACAAGCAGCTGCTTAAAGTTAACAAAAGTGGTTTATTTTAGTGCTACTATATGTTGCCCAGGGGAGGCTTCTGAAGTCTCATTTTTAGTTGCTGCTGCTTGTGAAAACTAGGAACACTAGAAAAGGCAGGTACTGGACCTATTAACAGGGAGAAGGATCCACTAAATGGAAGGCTGGGGAAGGAATAGCTTAGTATAGTGTTTCTCAAACTGGGGTCCTTAAGGGAACTCCTCGTGGGCCACAGGCCTTGCTGATCAACTCAACTTCTTCCCCCCCCCCCCCCCCCGAAGCTACTGAAGCCAAACCAGGAGATTTTAGGCACTAAAAGTTTGATGGGGCAGTGGGGCTAAGGCAGGCTCCCTGTCTGTCCTGGTCACACGCTGCTTGTGGAAGCTGCCAGCACATTCCTGTGGCCCTGCAGGCAGCTTCCCGAGCACTGACTCTGTGGCTCCCATTGGCCATGAACTGCAGCAGTGGTGCTTGTGATCAGGGGCAGCATGCAGACACCCCCTGGCAGTGACTCCTAAGAAGGGGAGGCCAGAGAGATGTGCCAGTCACTTTTGGGAGCCGCTTGAGGTAAGTGCCATTGGGCTGGAACCCGAACCCCTCACCTCCTCCTGCACCAATCCCAGCCCAGATCCTGCACCCAACCCTGCCCCCACCCCACATGCAAACTCTCTCCCAAGGCCTGCACTCCAAACCGATGAAAGTGAGTGAGGGGGGGCAGAGAGAGAGGTAGGACCAGGGGTTGGAGGGCCCCAAAAATGTTTAAATCAAAGTGGGGGTCCCTTGGGTTGCTAAAGTTTGAGAACTACTGTCTTAGTACAGAGACCTCTGTACTAGTCAGTAGGCTCTGGAATGGGGATTAAGGTTTTAAAAATTTCCTAATCAGACATGAATGCAAAAGATAGAGCTTCCCCAAGTACAGGCCAGGGACAACAACCTGGTACAAATACCATCATCTTCCCCAGTGGGTGGGGAGAAGAGGCTTCAAGATAAAAATCCATGGATATTTGTATCACTCATCTCTTGTCCATCAGTATAAATCCAGAGACTAACAAAAAAAATTGTTGAATCTTCATACGTTTAAGAACATTTACGTTACCTGAGTGTGAAAATTTGAAATAGTCGTCGTTTCTATGTCCTTCTTGCCCAGGATTTCCATTTTCACTGGAGTGTTAGGGAAATTAAAAGCAAAATAATCCAGGAAGTCTGGCAAATAGGCAGCTGCCCCATGTACTATGGCTAAAGCATAGTAGGCTGCATTTTTCTCATTTTCACTGAATGACAAAGCAAGAAATTCTTCTGCAAATCTCTCCATCTCCACTGGAGACAAAAATGAGAGTTCATCCATGTAGGCATGAAGGACCAAAGCACCACCATTAGACTGATGTTCTTCATGAATAAAGTTACTAAATTTAGTGCCAGTTTTCAAGAAACTGCTGCGAACAGAGTGCTCTTGGTGAGTCATAAATGGTGTCTGAACTCCCTGGGGTACCCGATATTCCTGCATTCCCAAATTCAGTCGACACAGCTGCTCATCTTTCAGGTACCTGAAGGATTCCTTGTTCACTTCTGAGTTATCACTCTGTCCTTGAGTCAGAATCTCTTTGTTGATGCGAGTAAGTCCGGCACAAACTGTTTGTACTTCTTTGTTGTACATTTTAAGGCGTTTCCCTCTCATATCCTCCCGGTGTTTCTTTTTCTTCTTTTTCTTTATCTTCTTCATAATAAGACTGTCTGCTCGCTGGGTTTTGCCATTTTCATCTGGAGTTTCTGGCAAAAAACAAAAACAATGGGAAGATTAGAGTTCTACAGTTATAGCAGATTTATCCAAAAAGGAATTAAGAAAAATGCAACACTTCCTAAAGCCACTTTTTTCAGAAAACTATTAGCAGGTTTCATATTGGTTGAATTTATTATATTAGCATGTTTGCTTTTGGATTGGCATACATGTAACAAAAAGCTGCATTTGATTACATAAAACACTAAGAAAAGCAACATCTAGTTACTATACAAAATCTTGAATGAAGAAGATCTGGCAGAATCAGAAACTGGAACATTTATTTAAAGAATCCAAAACAAATGAGGAACTATAAGTATCTTTGTTAAGAAATTTTGATTTAACTAATGACATTTTTAAGCTAGCTATTTATTTAAAAAACTCAGAGGCATCCTAAGTGCATCTTACAATTAACACAATAAATCATTGCAATCTAGGAAAGACTAGAAGCTCCACAAAATAGAAACCAAATAAGTGAAAGAAGCTAGTGGGGGTAAGAGTTAAACATTTAGGTCCCACTCTCGCAGGTGGTGTGCAAGCAGGCATACTATGCAGAGCAACTTGCAGATCTGGGGCCAGGACAAGAGTGTGAGGAAGGAAGGGTAAAGAAAAAACAAAACCCATCACCACTCTAATGTGGTAAAAAAAGAGACTATTAGTACAAGAGTTTATAGTAATATTTAAAAGGAAAAATTACTAAACTGACTAATCAAAGTTAAGTCTTCAAAGCCAAAAAAGCCTGTGGAAACATCTGGCAGGAAGATGGAGAAACTGCAAATGAGCCCAAGTTACACTAAGACGCATGAGATTATTGTCCTTAAGAAAAAAGGACCCACACACACCCCAAACGCTTTATACACTTCAGTAATCTACTTTCAATATGAGAATGCACATTCAAAATGTAATAACTTGAGTCCAAAATGCAACAGACCTTTCTCTGAATGTAGCATCAACCTAGTTATTTCAAAACATAACTTGCTGGAAAAATATTATGATGTTAACATTCCCATTGTATGTATAAACTCCATGTTGTGTGTAGGTTTCAGAGTAGCAGCCGTGTTAGCCTGTATTCGCAAAAAGAAAAGGAGTACTTGTGGCACCTTAAATTTGTTAGTCTCTAAGGTGCCACATGATGTGTGTAGAGGCTAGAGGGGAGCAGAAGATAGGAACTGAAGTACCCCTGTTACCCCATGGTCCTTGCAGTTCTTGGCCTCACTGCTGAATGCCAGTTAGTTTAACAGGGTGGTAAGTGATACAGGACTGAAGTTGAGACCCAAAAAACTTATTTCATAAAGGGGTCAAAGCCAATTAGACAGGAGTTTTTTTTTTTTAAATCCCTAGTAAGCTTGCTGGATTCACACTGGTGAAAGGCTGTGCAGCTCACTGGCAATGCCCTAAGGCTGCCAATAAATATATGATCCAAAGTCAATGGAAGGACTCCCATTAAGGGCATGATCCAGAGCTGTTGAGATTAAGTGCTAACCTAGGAGTGGCTCCTACAGATGCCTATATTTAATATATCACTTATGTGGTGTTGACTTCACAACCAACATTAAAGTAGGGAATGCAAGAATTAATGCTACTTGTGCAGCTTCAGTTCACCCTTCACTTGTGCATATACAATATATAGTCTTCAGTTACATGATCACATACTGTTTCCCACATGGATTATCTGGATCTAACCACAGGACCTTCACACATGCTCCTTACACTTGTGCTAAAAGAGTAACTGGTACTGAAGGGAGTGTGCCTGGTATACCCCGAGAAGGCTGTGATAGGCAGACAGTAGCAGCCTGGGATTCAGGATGTGGGGAACTGCAGAAGCAGCCACCTCCATCCCTTTTCAGCCCAATTCTCCCTATCCCTCTTTAGACCCAACCACATTCTCTATCTATTCTCAGTCCCATCCCTGACCCCACCCCCCACCCCATTTTTTCTCCTCCAGGCCAGGTGTCATAGCTGCCTATTGTGGCTAGCAGGAGAAACTGCAGTTGTTACCCCCAGCCACACTGGATGCCTGAGAATCTCGGCGAGAAGGCTGTAAAAATGCATGGGTGTCACAAGAGATATGATACTTGGCAAGATCTTTGAATTCTTAGGTTTTCAGATTCGATTTTGAGGATGACAATCAGAAGCTTCCAGATATATTTGCCTGTTTATTACAGTTAACGCAAGGTGGTTGATATAGCTAGTCCAAGGGAGAGACCTATGATTAAGGCTACTATTTTGTCATGGAGATCACTGAATCCATGACTTCCAAAGACTGTCATGACTTCAACCCCAGCAGCTGGGAGCTGCAGGGTCCCACCACCTCCCACAGTGGCAGGGAGCTGTGAAGTAACCCTGCCGCCTGAGGCAGTGGGCCCCTCCAAGCTCCCAGCCCCCCAGGAAGGGGACAGGAGGACCCTAGAGCTCTGAGCCCCCACAGGTGGTGGGGACCGCAGAGCTCCCACCCTACAGCTGCCTAGTCCCTTCCCATTGTATCACGGATATTTTTAATAAAAGTCACAGAGAAGTCACAGGCTTCTGTGCATTTTTCTCTATTGCTCATGACCTGTCTGTGACTTTTACTAAAAATATCTATGACAAAATCTCAGCCTTACTTATGATCTATTAATGGGACTGTTTGTAGACAGCTAGCTGCTTTTTCTCCTACCCATTTTCTGATCTGCATTGGTTTTTTGTTTTGGGTGCACAAATGAAAAAAATTAGCAATCATTCAAGTCCTGTATAATTGAACTACTTTGGTGCAATCACTACCATTGCTGTTTGCTCCATCTTGATGTGTATCGGCAATTCTCAAACTTTTATATTGGTTACCTCTTTCACATAGAAAGCCCGAGTGCTACCTCCCTTAAAAATTAAAAAGAACTCTTTGTATTTAACATTATAATAAATGCTGGAGGCAAAATGGGGTTTGGGGTTGGAGGTTGACAGCCCATGACCCCTCATATAATAATCTCACAACCCCTGAGGGGTCACAACCCCCAGTTTGAGAACCAGATGTATATAGTTTTATAGGGAGGGAGTGATCAGAACATAGTTATCTGACTCTTATAAAATTCGGGGAATTGCCAAAACAGATCATTTGTTATACTGCCTGAAATCAGAGTGACTTATTTCACATCAACAATGCAAGTAACAGTAATTGCCACTTAACCTCAGTCTGCTGCTAAAATTGTTATGTGACTGGAAGATAAAATGGAAAATGTTAGCCATGGTAACAGTATAGGGCTTTGTATTCCGAAAACAAAAATGTATGGACTTGGCTGAAACTCATTTGTATTCCCACTCGATTCACTTGCAGTACTGAAAGTTATAGAACAAAACAATTAGTGCCCCTAAATAAAATTTACTATTACTATGATCTACAAGAAGGAAGACCATGGCTACAAATTCATATAAACTAAATTTAAAGCTGTAACAATCCTGCCTTAGTGACTTTTGAAAAAGCTTACAATACACAAAATATTTAATAATTACTGTAGAACCTTATGAAACCTGCATTTTAGAGCTTTTCTTAGGTAGATTGCTAGAAACTGATGGTTTAAACCTGCATTATAGTCCTTTAAAACCAAGAGAATACCAATTTAATGGGTAAAACCAGTCAAAGCAAAGAATTAATTTTAATATTAAGTTTATATAACTATTTTTGAACCTTTGATGTATCAGTCTTGTGATGCTGCTGGTTATGCTTACCTTTTACATAGTATCTTACAAACAGCAAGTATAGCTGTTCCAATATTATAGATGGGGAAACAGATTGTGTCATTTTCAGTGTTATGCAATATCAATCAAACCTGTTAGAACCAAGGGTGTTTATTTTATTTTTAAAACTCCCAATCCACTACTATAGCTCCGTCTTTGATTTAGTCACAGGTATTTTTAGTAAAATTCATTGACAGGTCCCAGGCAATAAATAAAAACTCATGGCTTGTGTCCTCTCCATGATTTATAGTAGAAATACCCATGACTAAATCGTGGGGCGGGTGGGGAGAAGGGAAGGAAGGAAGAGAGAGAGAGAGAAAAAAAGATTACAAAAGAGTCTCACTGGCCATTTTAGAAAGAGGGAGAAGAAAGCAAAAGCAGAAAGCTGGGGGGGGGGGGGGGAGAGAGAGAACACGACTCCACATTCCAGAAAAGTCACATGCAGGACGGAAGGATCCTGGACTCCCTTAAAGACTCTGACTTAAACTCAAAGAATGCTCAACAGTTGAAGCACATAACGCACAGGCTTTGTAAAAGTACTCTCAACACATGCGTGTCCCTGGAGGAGGTAAACAGTAAGCCAGAGTGCTTACAAGACTGGAGAGCTCTGGGAAATGGAGTGCCTATGCAGCTGGGGCACCTTGGGAGTCAGCACTGGTCCTGGGGGCTTAGGGGAACTAGACCAGAGGGCCCCACTTCTATGAAGGGGTAAGAGTTCATGCCTGGGAAGCATGCCAGAGAAAGAGGGTGCTGGAGCCTATCCAGTTCAAGGGACGGCTTAAAAGCACATGGGTCCAGCATATCAGACCCAAAGAGCACCAAGGAGTATGTCCAGCAGGGGAGCTTTCCCAGGCCGGTAACACCTTTGTCTTCCAAGACCAGAAAGTAAGAATCTTTGCTCCTAGAGGGACTAGATATTTAGAAATCCAAGATGAGCCAACATAAATTGTAAGGTAATTTCAAGCCAATAAAGGTGCTAAATCTACTTATTATTCACTTAGAAATAAACACCAACATACTCCTGAAGTCACATTTTAGACTAACAAAAAAACCACAAAAAGAAAAGGAGTACTTGTGGCACCTTAGAGACTAACCAATTTATTAGAGCATAAGCTTTCGTGAGCTACAGCTCACTTCCTCAGATGCAAAAAACCACACATACACAAAAACCACACACACTTTATTGAATATTTAGGTGTTTTACTATTGCCTGAATGCAAAATGCTCTAAGAGGGATTTACTTCAAACAACAAAGCATAAGCTATATACTTTTGCTTAGTGTTCTGTTTTACATTTAAGAATTCCCATTGACTACTGCATCAACTCTTTTCAGCCTTTATCAGCATCAGATACCGTAAGTTAAACTTATTTTAACTGCTGCACTTACACTTAACCTTTGCTCAATATGGTAAAAAGAGTTTCACTATTATATTGACAATGCATTTGGAATGAGACATGGCCTGCCTGGTAGCAATACTTGACAGAGTCACGTAGAATGTCTAGTTTGAAATGAAGAGTTTAAACAAAGACTGCCCGTTCATCTAATAGCGGGAGAGAATTCTTTGCACCCCTCAGTTAAGTAGTGGATTACGGTTCTGGTCCTGCACTCCTGATGTCAAGAGGAAACAGAACACAGCTGGTGATTCTTTAACTAGTTCAATACATGATAATGTTACTAACATGTCAACTTGTAGTTGGATACACTTAACCTATCTAGCCATCTCTTCAAGATGCATTGTCTTCAGGGAGAGGTGTTAACAGATTGCTTGGATGGTCCATCAGCTCAGCCTAAAGTGAAGGGAACTTTTAGAACAGAAAGGAGGAAACAGGAAGTTGAACCAGACCAGTCACAAATTTATGATGGAAGGTAAACTATTTTATCGGTACACTAGAAGAAGGAATGTAAAATCCTCACTCCCAAAGCAGGAAAGAAAACCCACTTTTGCTAGGATGTATTAAGTCCAATTTCTTCAGTATTTCAGCTTTCATATTAGAAAAAGCAAGTTTCTAGCCTTTATGATTCCCAGTGAGAATGGATACAGTGTGGTTGTCCTGATTCTGCAAAAAGACTGCTCTCCAGTGCCTCTGAGCTTTGCCAAGCCACAGCTTGAAATTCAGATTCTGGTCAGTTTCACAGCCACAATCCACCAGTGTTCTGCAGTATTAACAGAAGTAGTAAAGAAAATCCTGTCAAATCTGGTCATTAAAGACTTGACTTAGATACACAGGAAGGAGATCTGTTGAAGATACATTTTTATGCTCTCTTTACAGACCAAAACTGAACAGCTGCTAGTGCTTTACAATTGTGTAAAAGCCTCCCTTGTTTCTCTTTATGGTATTATGAGATGTTTTTACTTACTGCTGAAATATCACCCAAATATCTCACAAGAGAAATTTATAAAGGTAACCCATCCTAGTATCCTGGTATTAAAGAAACAGCACACATGAAAAGCACACTCAGCCAAGTTGTTTTAAAACTAAACATTCCCAAATCATAATTTTAAATAAACAAACCTCATAGTTGGATACTATTCATAACAATTATTCCATCATCAAAATAAAATTACGGGAAAGAATGAAATGACAATTAAATTTTCTCTAAAGGTGCTTTAAGAAGAATTCATACACCATTCTGTTTGAATTCAGATATCTAATGCACACTTCTATACCCACTCAACTTTGCAGTCTATAGAATTAAGTATTTAAACTGAGCAGAAGTCTTTTACTAATTTGCATGATAAAAACTTCAGTATAGTTAAAATTTTACAAATATACCCTCAAATTACTAGAGGGTTTCAGCATAACATCTTGATGCTTCAGCTCTACTACTGGAATTCAGACCCACAATATGGAATTTTCATTATTAGCTTTCATAGATAAAAAGCAAGAGGTTGTTTTTACTATCTTAAAACTTGATAATTTCACTACTCAAGTATCCGTTTAATGGCCAAGATACTTTATCAAGTAACAGCTTTTATTTCATGCATAATCTAAAATGGACCTCTAGAGTATGGTCCAAGAGCATTATTGTAAAAGCCGTAATAGTTTGACATGTAGTTGCCCAGCTTTCAAAATATTTGCTCTGAGGAACTCTGAAACCAGGAATATTCTAGTAAGGCTTCTTAAACTAATGCTTACCACAATGTATTGCTATCTTGGATGTTATTTGCCTGGGAAACCTTTAGTTATTATGGAGCTTGTCATGGAGAAACAGTGATAGCTCTCCTAAATAGAAATATTTATTCCCCACCAAATATGCAAGTTACCCTAAATGATGGCTCTATTAGTCATTGCTTCTTACTTTCTAGAACTCCAGAATTAGTATCGTCCAACAAAGAGCTTATGTAATTCAAGGTTCAAAGATGTGCAGCAAGTAACTTCAGAATAACTTTGTAGGTTTTCCCACAAGCCACTCAGGGTACATTTACACTGCTGCTGGGCAGCGTGATTCCCAGTGTAGGCAGACAGACTCCCACAAGTTCTGCTCAAGCTAGAACACTAAAAATAGCAGTGCGGACGTTGCCGTACTGGGCAGCTAGTCCAAACCATCACCAAGTCACCCAATGTTCAGGTAAAGCTAACATGCTAAAAATAGTGATCTAGTTCAGGTCTGTCTACCCATACCGGGAATCTGACCTCCCAGCTGCAGTGTAGACTTACACTCATAAAAGGTACTTGTTCAAGTATTACAGATTAATAAAACTGTTAGACCAAGCAATTATTAATGGTACCTAAAAGTGCTGAAAATATAAACTTAATTTTTCCAAATTCAACTCTCATGGGCCTTGAAGTCAATAAAAGATATTATTTGTCTCTAATATTCTGGAACCAATATGGCTACAACACCACTGCAAACAACTGCTTGGAAAGTATTCGTTTTTTGTTTGATAAACTAACAAAATAATGCCAGTAGACAAGTTCTCATAAGCAACTCTACAATAAATTACAATGGGAAGAAAGCATCTGTATCAATATATTTATGTTTTCAACTTCCAATGGATTTAATTAAGAATTTTAAAGGGCAACATCACAATACTCTACCATACAGAATCTGGTACAGAATGCACATTAAGTCCATTTACCACAGGAGTCTGAACTCACTATTTAGTCTGAATGATATTCTCAAGTATACACACTTCAATATCCAAACACAAAGAATAATGGTACATTTAATCAGTTAAGTTCAGTTTAAGATCTCTAGCAGTACTTTTTATATCAACAACTATTAGGAAAATAAGACACTGAACAGTAAAGTTGTAATTAAATCCCTATTCCTCTGCGCAGAGTTAAGCCTTCCCTCTCCCTTAAATATTGTGATTTATTAAATGGAAGCCAAGACTGACACAGAGACTAACTCCAATATTAGAGCGCTAACACCACCGTGCCCCGCAGCCGCACTGAAAAAAATATGGGGATACAAAAACTTTATAGATGGATGTCAGCAGGGGAAAGCGGTGTTCAGTTACATAATCTTGAAGTGATGCTGCGACAAGTGGTCTAAAGCTAATTGTGCCACTACAATCCTTTATTTTAAGTCTCTTTAAATAAGATCACTTACCTAGTTTGAAACTATGACTTTTTCCTAGCATATACTGCCCATGCACCAGCTAAAGGACTGAATGTTAGAACGAGAGACCAGGCTCTTTAATCTGACACCTACTAGTTCGCTTCCACCAGGCCAAGCAACAGGCAAGTTAAGAACTACGTCCCCCCGTTCCTGAGCTCTAAGGAAGGCCGCCGAGGCAGAATATGGGGGTCCTCTATAGCTACCTGTTTGCCTCTTATCAGGCTCGCCGAGCTGCCGGCGAAGAGACACTGCACAGACCTGGCGCCCCTTGTTTGTGAAGCACTACGGGCGATGCTGGGCCCAGCGCCAGGAGCAGCCGAGCCAAGCCGCGAGTCCGCCACGGCCCGCAGCAGCCCTGCCTGGGCTGTTTCACACGATCGCTCAACCACGCTCCTGAGTGAAGGCGTCGCCGGGGGGGAAACAGCCCCATGGGCACCTCACACCTCCGTCCGCCCCGAGGGCGCCCCTCCTGAACACCCCCAGCCCCTCGCCCGGAGGCAGGCGAGCCCCAGACCCTTGCCCGCCGCCTTACCTCGCTTGCAGGGCCGCCCAGCTGCCCCGTCCCCGGTGCTCCCCCGCTTCCCCTTGTGCGGCTTGGCCCCGGCGGGATGGCCGGGCTCGGAGTCCCCAGCGGGGCGATGGCGGTGGTGGTGGTGCCGCTCCTGCTGCGGAGGTCCCTGCGGTAGACTGAGGGGAGAGAAGGTGAAGAGCCCCGCGGCGGCGGCGGCCGGGGGCAGGCCGGCCGGGGGCATTGGCTCCGCCGGGCTGGGCCCCACCAGGAGCGGCTGGCTCAGCCTGGCCCGCTTGCCGCCGACAGCCTCGCCAGCTGGTCCCCGCCGCCTCCTGCCGCCACCCCGGGGCCGGCCGGGTCGGTCCCCCGAGGGTAGCGGGGGTGACTCCTCTGGGCCCCGGGATACGGCGCGCACCGCAGCGACCTGCGCAGCCATTTCACAGGCTCCCTCACACACATTTAAATGGCCCGAGCGCCAGCAGCCAACGCGCAGGCGCCAAGTGACGCCTCATGGGAACTGTAGTTCCACCTGCAACGTCGGGCCTTGACGGCCTAGTCTCCAAGCGCATGCGTACACGCAGAGCCTGCTGGGAAAATTGTGCTGGGTTCTGGGAGAGAGAAGCGTGCGGCGAGTCACGCAGGCTGACCCAGTCACGTGGGCTCCTGGGGAGCCCAACGGTCATAACGGCCCAAACACCCGAAAGAGGTGAGGCGCGTGCGCCGCCCACACGGCTGTGCTGCCGTCCTGGAGCCAGAGTATCCGCTCCCCGTCGAAGCCGGCCTGCCTCGCCCCCGCCTGCCCCGTCGGGCTGGCCTCCGCGCCTCCAACCCCACACGCCTTCCCCTCAGAACCGCCTGGCGCTCGCGGTTCCGCCGCGGCCCGTCGGTCCCTCTCACAGCCGGCCCCGCCCACGCTGCCGCGAGCCAAGGGGCGCTGCGCTCTGAGCCCCCCGCACGGGCCAGGCCTGTGCCCGTAGGTGAGGGTGCGATGGGTCCAGCGTGTCTTACACCGCAGAGAGGCGCGGTGCGTGGTCGCTGAGTGCGGGCTGCAGCCGCCTGGGCGCAGCGGCGCCACGGTACGCTTCATCCACCCGGGGTGAGCGTGGATGCCCCGTTCAGGTTTTGGCCCTGGCCGTGCAGCCGCCCGGTGCCCGCACCCTGCTGTTCAGCTGCGGGGTTTACAGCTCTCCTCACGCGGTGATTCCGTGCGCCTTAGGGTGCCCGGAATGTAAAAACTGTCTCTGGCCTTTAGCTTGATTCCCTGCTTAAACTCGCAGAAACTATTTTATCTACTGAAACGAATAGCCCAAAGACTGAAATACTAGGTCACCATCCGACTCTTCAGTTAATCGCTAGAGGGGGCTCAAGAGTTTTCTCACATTAGAAAAGGCTTTAATTTAAATGACTGGAACTGAAGAGAGTAAACCAAGAGGTGAGCAGAACACCCACACATTTCTCTTACCCAGTGCAACCACACAGTTGCTTAAGAGAAAAAAAAGAGTTTATTTGATGCTACATGGGATCTTTCTCTGCTACTCAGGATAATATATGTACCTTGAGACACAGCGTGCTATGCCGTACAGGTGCCATTACCCACACACAGCCACAAAGCAGAATACAGAGTATTGTAGAGATGCAAATCAGTTACAGTACCTTATTTGGGCTGGAGCCAGCTGAGTTTGGCAAGTCTACTGTAACATTTGTCAAGGCATTTTAATTGGATTGTAAACTCCCTGTTTGTCTCTTATACAGTGGTAGTCATGCTAACAGCACTTAAAAATCGCAAGGTGGTGATTATCTCACTATGTACATGAGTCTGTTATGTTATGAAGAGCATGGGAACTCAGAACATAGTCAAAAGAGAACAGATATCAGTCTCCTGCTCTGTCAGTCTAACTTGGCGCCTCAGCTGGTTAAAACATATACAAGAAATGTTGTTTTGGCCATATTGCCCTACGCTTTGCATCCCCCCTCTGGCTTCCCTCTCTCTCTGTCACACAACAGCTACATGTATGCACTTTCAGGATTTGTCTATCCCCACCCTATCTATCATCTCTACTAATACTGATGTGTCGATTCTTGCCTCCCAATGATGCCAGCCTCCATTGCCTTGCCTACTAGTTAAATTTTAAAGCAAGCATCTTTGGGCTTACTTCTATGTTGCCCTTTGTGCTTGGGAGGAGCTCTCTAAACTCGCTATCTCATAATCCTTTAAATTCCCCCCTAAAACTCTCCTTTGCCATCATGTCTGTGAAAGACTTGACAGCTATTAGGCCCATTATGCTATCACTACTGTTTTATTGTTTCCTTGTAATCCTCCATTTGTCTGTATCCAGCTGTTGTCTCTTGTATTAGATTAGGGCATCTTTCATCATTGGGGAAGGAACCATATTATTGTCTTGTGTTTGTACAGTGTCTAGCAGTGCACCGTGGGGTCCTGGTCCATGACTAGGGATCCTAGGCGCTACAATTATAAAAATAACTTCTATGGGAATAAGAGGAATGGTTCTATCCTTTGAACACAAATGAAAAATGAAGATTTGATTTTCTGTAAAGGCCTATCTACAATACAGCAAAAATGAAGGGATAAAATTACAAAACACTGAATATTTGTAAAATGGATGGGACTTAATTTGGTTATATAAGCAGGCTAAGGCCTTGCAATGTCCATGACTATGTGTAACTAATGTAATTGACTCAGTTGTGTTTGTGATACAAATGAACCCTTAATCTGTTTGGTTACTCACATTTTTGCTTTCATGTAGATGGAGCTCCCTATCCATATGACTTTAATGCTAGTAATGGGAGTACTTGTGGCACCTTAGAGACTAACCAATTTATTTGAGCAGTCTAGCTATTGGCACTTCAATAAACATTAAATTATACTTTATTTTTTATTTATACAGTTCCAGCATTGGTGCAAGGCACTCTAAAGATAAGCATGCAATATTCAGTGCTCTTTAAACTTGTAAAAAAAATAAAAACTGGTATGCTGGATAAATAAACTTTATTTTGTATAGCATCTTTCATACACATCATAAAATGCTTCACCAATTCAATACTCCACTGAGATTTTATGTCATACTTCTAGTTATTACTTTGTCAATATTTTTAAAAATAAAAGGCTAGCTGTCAATTTAATTTGTCCGATTTGATACCAGAATCATTTTTTATATTGTCTTAAGGCTGCTCTAGTTTACACTAGGCCTCAAGCAGGCCCCAGCTGTCCCAAAATTAGAAGAGCACAAAGAGGTCTTGCAGCCGTCTTTGTTCTCCTCCCATCCATGCTTGTCCCAAACATAGGATCAGCTTAAATGACTATCAAGTCACAGTACTTGGGAGTTCCCTTATCAGAAACCAGTTACATCCAAACTGCCTGTGGTTGTAGCATACCCTTTCAGCTAGTAAAGAGTAAGTTCTTCTCTGTGTAAAGGTGCAAAACAAAGGGATTCAATTTAGTTCAGTGGCATTAGCACTTTGGAGATAACTAGGGAATACATACAGTGAATTGATCATAAATTAGACATATGGTTTCAGTAATTTTTGCTATATTAGAAAATAGTTGACTTTGAAAAAAAATGCTACAGGTACTTTTAGGGCTGTATACTCAGCATTTGATCCACAAAGCAACTTGATATCAATGAGCTCTGTACATTCTGTTATTCATCACTGGGTTTTGCTGTGGACCAGAGACTGCATATGTGGCCCTAAAAATACCTGCGGTATTGTTTCCAAAAATCAGCTTTTTTTTCTGGAAGAGAGCAAAACATATTAATCTGACCCCATATATTAGCAAGAAAACAAGCTTTCCGATTTTAGGGGGGGGAAGTGTTCAGGTTGGGGATTTAAGTGCCAACTGTCAGCATGGAACTTTGTGTTGCATTTTTTAGGCGAGTTACAGACACATTAAAATTTGCACCATGAAAGCCCAAACTATCATGCACTTACATTTTGCTTGATGTGGACTTTTTTCAATAGATTATGCAGTGTTTACACATGCAAGTTTGGTTCCTATATGAACAGTCAGCATCTTAGTCTTCCTCTTTGGATGGAAACTTAGAAAGATAAATTATCTGATTAATTCAAATGGAAATAATTATAATGTTAATACAATCATTAAGAAAATAGATGAGTTCTGAAATCTGAGAGCCTGATTCTCACTTAGACCCTGACTCTACAAACACTTAAGCACATGCATAACTTTAATTATGACTACACATGAGTAAAGTTATGCATGTGCTTAAGTGATGGGAGGCTCTGAACCATCATTTTGCAGTGGTGTCACTTGATTGACTTAATTGGGACTTACTACTGTGACAGGAGAATCAGGTCCGTTGTCATATAATAAACTATAAAAAAAGGATATAAATTCTCCAAAAAGTTTTTAGCCTGTTTTCAGAAACAGTTTTATAAGGAAAACATTTTTCCCTGAAATGTTTTTAGTTTACATCCAGATATGTTTTTAGTTTACATTAACTGGAAGGGTCAAGCAGCTTATGTGCATTTGTGTATCCCTCTTTATATAAAAACCATTTAGGAGAGCTTGTATGCTATTCTCTGGTCACAACCAGACTTTCTACAGCGAAGATCATTTTTAGTGCTACTGTTCTGATAGCAGTTCTGTAATGTGAAGAGCATGTGCAGCATGTTGGAGGGATATGACAAATCTGCAGTATTGCAAACCACATGCATCTGTAAAGTTGAATTAAATATTCCAAGATGGTGGAGGATTTCTTGGTCCTTTAGGTTTTGAAAATCGATTTGTAAAGCCTGGGAGCAAAAACAAAATATTACAAGAATACAGTAAATATACTACCTATATTTTATACATTGCTCATATAATTCCATAAGAGATTTGTTTCTGAAGAGATTTGGGTTTTTACACAATATGCAGTATATTACTTTAGTCATGTTAATTGAATATAATGATATTAAACAAAGAATGATAATGTTTATATAAGACAACTGCTGTGCACATGCAGTTATATTAAGGCACCTCATAACCTAGAAACCGTGTCAGGATTTGACTTTATGAAGTCTGTGGTAATATTAAGTTTACTCAGCAAAAGTACTGTCAGGTCAATGATCTAATTCAATATGCTGTCTTCAACAGCATCCAATATTGGGTGCTTTTGAAACATAAATGCATGTAATTGTGCTATACTATACTGTGGAAGGATGTTTCTTTCTGATCTCAACTTGGGATCAGCATATGAGACATCACAATTGATAGCTCTTAATTTTAGTCTAGCTAGTGAGACTGTGGATGCCATTTTCACATGAATGTTCAAATTCTTCTTCAATCTTGAAAATCTGTGTGGTTTTAAATAATATCCTGTGCTTGTGAGTTCCACAGATTAGCTGTAGCAACTCTTATCCTACAAATAATAGAATGCAATAGTACTGTATAAGGATGTCTGGTAGCAAACAGGATAATTGAAACAAGCATATTAAGAGCATATCAATAGGATTATGCCAAACATCCTGTAGCTTTTGCTGGTCCATGAGTTACATGACATTAGGCAGCAGCCACTCTCATTAGCCTTTCAATGTGGAAAAGTTAAATTGTATCTTCTGCTGCCTCTTTTGCCACATTTATCTTGTGCAACATTTTGCCACAGAGCAGCCAAATGTTCATTGTATGTGCACCCTGTGTGTTGATTCACAAGTAATATTTATGTTACAGGGTTTCTGGTCTGTCTAATTTTATCTTTATATAAGGCATAAGTAGTTTATGAATAAGTAATATATATATTAAAAATAAACTATTTTAAAATTATTAAGTTATAAGGTCACTTCAGCTTTAATCAAATCTGTAGTCTTAATTTTTATGCACACGTGTTTGCAATAAAATGACACAGACCACCAGGCAATTGCTGCAGGACCTGGTAAGAAGTGTTTGCAATCATAATTAAGGCACATATTAAAATTACTTTTGCATCATACACTTACGCACCCATTTGGTGATTCATGTCACTTTCCTTGCCCTAGCTAGTAGCTGGGCTCCATATCTCTATCTAGTCTTTTAAAAGTCTTTGTAGTTAACATAGCAAAAAGTCCAAATAGAAAGGAATGATGTGAAGAACATACCGAAGCTCAGGAAAGAGCTGGAGTGGTTTGACTGGGGAGATTCTGGTGGTTTTGCCAGTGAAGATGGGCTACAGATGTCTAGAAACACATAAGAAAACTTTAGCAGCAGATGGCCACTTTAATTGCCTAAAAATGTCAGATATCAGAGACAAATAAACACCTTCTCACCTCCTGTGAGGGGAGGCTATATGCAGATTGTTACTTTAACATGAGATGTAATCTCCCTAACATACAAGCTGTATGGGCATGCATGAATAATGAAGATGTCATAGTCCAATACACTGGGCATCTTGTTTGCTCAGAGTCAGTTTGAAATTTTAAGCTATCCAAGTTTTAAAACAAGTCGTTTTAATTTCACAGACTCAGCATGGAGTTAAAGTGACCATATAATCTTAGAGAGAAATTCCTTATTAATGTATGAAACACAGGAGGGAGTTGCATTCCTTGCAAGATCCATGACAGAGGCAAATGTGACTGTATGCCATCTTTGCTTTTCCTTACCCCCACCCAGTCATGGGGCCAATTTAGCCTATGGCATAATCTACTGTAGCCTTGAGTTTGCTCTAATTTGCATCCACTACAATAGTCTCCCAGGCTGGTATGCCATCTCATAATTCCTAGAGTACCTCAGCATTCAGGTCACCACCCCAACATGCCTCCTACTCTGGAGCTAGGATGGGGGAATGACATAGAACGGAATACTCTGGATGTATGCCACTTGGGAATACCCCTGTGCTGGAGGAAATCCACAACCAGTTTGTTAAGGCAGTTTTCCACCTGCTTTGTGCTACTAGAGTGATGGAAAGCAAATGGAACCGAGACCAGGATCTGGACTAGGAGTGCCCATCATAATGGGATAACAGAGCATTGTGAATGAAAGACTGTCTTGGCAGCTGCAGTTAGAGAATTGTCCATCATAACCAGTGCTCAGTAAGAGAATATCCCTGTGGATATGGAGCCTGATCTTGCAGAACCTTACTTACACAAGCTGTCATACTGTTTTTGATAGAATTACTTTTGGAGGAATAGTATAGGATCAGACCCTACACTAGTCCTCCAAATGGTGGCAAATGAAGTGATAATATAAATACTAATAATACTCTTAATTCTGCTACAGGTAAATGCTTTGCTATTACATTAAATCAACACATTTGTTTTACAATATGTTTTTGGCTGTGACTAATTTAAAAGTAGATGGATCAAATGTTAGGATGCCTGCAGTTTTAGGTAACACTTTTCATATGACAACACCTCAGAATGCATGGGAAAGGCTGGGCAAAACAAGCCAAAAGATTGATTAATTTCTATGCACAGGAAGTGGGATGACAGGCCAACGCTGATTTCATATACACTAGCAACCTTGATCTTGAGTGAGCCCATTAGCATAATGGCTACATTGAGACATATAGATCTTTAATTAATTCAGTCTGTTAAGTGCATTGAGATGTCCAAAAGAAAGGTATTAAAGAAGAGCAACAGATTATTCATCCAGTCAGCTGGTGAGTACCCTCAGCTCCAATCAAGAGCAATAGGAATAAAGGAGCCTCAGCATCTTGCTGGTTCAGGTCCTAAAATAGGTAACAGATCTGTTTGCTACATTACATATACCCCACCAGACAGACAGACAGACTTGTTGATGATCAAGAGACTTACTCTTTTTCATGTTACGTAAAATTTTCAAGCTCTGTAAAAAAAAAGTTTTTAAATTAAAGATTTTGTTGTTGAGAGAACTATTTGCATCAAGCTGGAGATCAGTGCCTGCTGGTGAAGAGAATTCACTGCTGAACAATCATGCAAAACAGCATGCATATATCATGTCACAAATGCAGAATCCTACAGTTTCCTTTGTTTGCTGGCTTACCTTAGCCAAAATGTAAACTTCCCAGAGTGTACAGTTAGAGCTGTTCAAGCTATACTTTTCTCAATAACTCTTCCCTGCAGCAAACACATTCAAAGGCTAAATGAGGGCATTCCCTAGAGTAGCACCTGAGATGGGGGTTGTTGAGGAGTGGAGTCTGTCCCTTAACTGGGAATTGAGGCCCTACGTGAGCAGCTTTTCTGAGAAGAGTTGGCATGGTACATGGAGAACTGACCGCAGTTAGGCAGCCAGTTACATAGCTCGACAGATTGCTTTTGTTCCTGTTGTGCAACTGTGAATCTTTTCTTCTTTCCTGCAGCTCTGTTTGCAGTGTCACCACAGAATATACTGCCTGAACGCATTCTCTTGTCATAAATACAAGAAGTCTCAAACCCAGGACTCTTTTCTCCTGTCATCTACATGAGGTAAGTGATAAGAAAATAACAGCTACCGCAGCTAGAAAGCTGGAACTGTCTTTCCTTCCCTTTTTCTCTCTCAGATATCTTTACCTTACTCCTCCTGAAGCATTTCACAGACTCTTTTGATGACTCTTCAGAAGCTTTATTTCCTGAGTCCCCAGGTTTGCTAGTGGAAGTCCTCACAGTAGGCTGCAGACCTAGGAAAAGAACACACAGCAAAACATTTCCAGAAGACCACATGCACATCCTCCTGCTTCATTTCTAAGCATCCTGTGTGTTATATTTACAGTCTCTTTATGCAGCAATTCTTGAAATTGGTGGGTTTTTTTTAATGTTTTGCCATTTTGTTTGTAATCTGCCGAGCAAATCTCCTAGTTGCAATTTTTTTTACATCCATTATATTCTCCTAAGGGAAGTAGTGGAAGCACCATTATGTGGGATATTTAAAGCTAGACCAGGAATACACTGTGAAGTACAACTAGCAAGGAGTGGGGGACAGGGTATGATTAGAGAGGAACTCCAAGACTCTTCCATCTCTGATTTCTGGAATCGTCTTTATTCAGTTAGCTACAGGTTTTTCAGAGAGGAGATTTTATTTGCTTGGATACCTGGTCTGGTTTCCTTCAGCTAATCCTTTAACTGAAATTATTGTGCTAAATCTCTGTTACAAGTGAAGAAGACATTACTACTTACTCTCCTCATTGGCAAGAAAGAATGACTCAGGGGTTCTTTCAGGAAGTGGAGGAGGGGAGGAAGAGCGATCCCGTTGTTTCTCTGAGATATCAAGTGTGACACAACCATGGGAAACAAAACAATACAGTTTATTAGCTTTTTTAAATCCTGTGTGACACGGTCAGACTGGTCAACTTGGGTATGACGCATGACAACTTAAGAGGCATTGAAATGTAACAAAGACAACGTACTTATATGTGAATTTCAAGATGTACTAGACCAGCAATCATTAACCCATTTATCAAGGATAGATGCTAAGTGTATTTGTCTGTGTTTATCTGTATCTTGTTAGAAGTTTAACAATGTAACCAGATTAGTTTGTAGATGCTAATTCCCTTTCATGTCTTAATTGCATTATATTCGGCATGCAGATGGTTCAGTAAACCTTAAGATCAAAGATGCAAGATAATGCAGGAAACTAATACTATTTACATTGTCTTCAGCTTAACTATCTATGCTATAATGAACTACTGTCTAATTGTCTTATGTGAATGAATGCAACTGGTTTACCTGTGTATGCTTAGGAAATAGATTAGCTTCAGAGCAAAAATCTGCACTGCCTATTCTTCATTGGGGGAAGGTCTTGCTGTGACAATTGCTGTGAGGAGGCTTATCAGCTTGCTAGAGAACTATAAAGGAAGCTTCAGGCCTGATCCTTTTCATCTCAGTTCTGCTTAAACTTTAACAGGGAAGGTTTAAGCCATAAAACTGAGGTTTCCGAGTTTACCTGGGAATTCTTATGGAAGAGCTTCAGCAGATGCTACACCTGGATTGCCTGTCTATTGGATTATAATCTTTTAAACTGATTCCAGAAAGACTTTTACAAATAAGCAGCCTTACCTTCTCTGCCATGAAACTGACCTAAGGACTTTACACATATTTGTATGTATATTGATCTTTTAACCTTTTGCACTTCTTTTCTTTTTATTATGAAGCTTTTAGTTTTAGCCACAAAAGGGTTGGCATCAGCATGATTATTAGGTAAGATCTGAGACTCTCATTGACCTGGGAATCAAGGTCCGGTCCTTTGGAACTGGTGAACCTCACATAATGGTGAATCAGGTTTTCAGTAACCACTCACTATATTAGACTTCGCTGTCTGGATGGAAGTCAAGGGCTAGAATGCTTAAAAGGGACTATTTGGCTTCTTGGTGACCAACCTGTTATTATAGAAGCTGTTTTGTTACTGGCTTGGTGAATCTAATTATAGAATAAACTGCCAGTTTTGATGATTGTGTGCCCTATTCCTTGCAGTCTGCCTTGAGTGTAGCATTCTCAGTGTGGCTCATCCAGTCCAGTTCCCATATCAGCGTGCTGAGCTGGACTGGGCTGACATCCCCAATGGTGACCACAGTAATGCAATCAGTATAAATCTACAATCCTTCCCAAGAGAATTTACAAGTGCCCATTCCCAAGAGAATGGCAGAGAATGTTCCCAAGGCAATAAAGAGTCTGAGAAGGAAACAATGACAACTCGTTTGCCTGATAAGACTGAAAGAAACAGTAGCACAAAAGGATACCAGCTGATTAGGAGATATGAAAACTAACACTAGCTTGGTTGATGCACTAGTTCGTCATGTGTACAACAAAGCTGTTCCTCTGGGCATGGAGCCTAGGGACTTTTACAAAGTACAGTTTGGTACAGTTACAGTACACTACTGAGTTACCTACCAAACAGACAGGTATCTCAATGGACTCAGTGACCGTAACATCAAGATAAACTGTACCTGATCTGGAGCTCCGGAGCTTCACACTCTGGAAACAAACAAAAAGGGAAAATACCTGAAATTCCAAAAGCCAAATGCAAATCTTTATATTGTGAGCAAGTAGGCAATGAACAGGAAATGATGTTGTTACAAGCACTGAAACACCCACATACATACACCTCCTACTAATGTAATGGAAGATGAGTTCTATATTTCTTATACTCTTGTTATTAATTGAATCTATGTTTCAGAGGAAGGATGATCGTGTGGTTAAGACACTGGCTGGGGGGTTCAATTCATGGTTCTTCTGCAGTCTCCCTGTGTGACCCTAGGCAAGTCACTAACTCTGTCAGTCTCTGTTCCTCATCTCTAAAATGGGGGCAACAATATTTTCCCATCTCATATGGGAGCTGGGAAATTCATTCATGGTTGGGAAGGACTCAAGCCTGGTCTACACTTCAAACTTAGGTTGACATAGCTATGGCACTTGGGTAGGAAAAATCCGCATGCCTGAGCACCATTGCTATGCAGACCTAACCCCCAGTGTAGATGCAGCCAGGTCGATGGAAGAATGCTTCCATTGACATAGCTACTGTTGCATGGAGAGGTGGAATTCCTACAGCAATGGAAAAACCTCTTCTGCCGCTGTAGCACCGGTGTCTCAGATGCTACTGTGAAGGGGACCCGGGGTGGTGGCTGGAACCCGCCTTCAGGGAGGCTAGCCCGCAGCTCCGCCCCTTCTGCCCATGCATGCCTCCCCCCTGTGGCCAGAGCCCTGAGACCCCCTGATCTCCTCTGCAGCCAGAGCCCCGAGACCCCCTACCCCACCCTGCCTGGAGAAGCCCGGAGCGCCTCTCCACATTGGCCAGAGAAACCACAGGCTGGCTGAAGCCCCGAGGCTCCCCACAACCTGCCTGGAGGTGCCTGGGCCAGCTGCAGCCACTCCGCGCCTCTCCTCCCCAGATTCCAAGCTGCTCCAGGGAAAAGAATCTCTTCCCAAAGATGCTTTTGATATGCCCAATGCAGGTTCCGGGGTGGCTGAGGAGGTGGTATTTGCTACTCAACTTCCTGGGTTCATCAGTAATCTCTGGAGTCCAGGGAGATTACTGATGAACTCAAGAAGCTGAATAGCACATTCTGCCTCCTCAGCCACCCCAGAACCTGCATGGAGCACAATAAAGCTAAAACTTTGCCGGCAAACCCCACAACCAGGGGTCTGGCGGCCACAGCAGTCTCCCCAGGCCTATTATACCAACCGCCCATGAGGGGACCCCATAGATACCAAGACACATGTAAAACTGGCGGCTCGGGTCACTTATGTCATTAAATATCCTAGAGCACTTTTCACAAGGGGGTTAATTCATAGTGGAGCCCTAGTCAAATTTCATTACATTCCACTTTCCTAAATTCCCCCTGCAGTTTCAGATAAGTTATTCTTCACTTGGCTACTATGCCACCCCAGAATTAGCTGCATTTCAGGGGTGAGTTAGTGACACCCATGTAGACACTTGAGGTGTGTGTTTATCTCAAGTTAGCTAACTCAAGATTAAGTCCTAGTGAAGACTAGGGAAATTGGTTGTTTTAACACAGGTTAACAGGTTAAAGTAAATCCTAGGCTCCCCAGTTGTCTTTACCTTGACTTGTGAACTCATGTGAAAACTACTAGCTACTTTACCTTGTGTTATCTATCTCAAGTTAAAAACACACCTTTTTTCCTAGTGAAGATGCATTCTTGTAGAGAGCTTTGGGATCCTGCAGGAATTATGGTGCTATATAAATGAACATGGTTATTTTTAATTGGTTAGGCAAGTTCATCATTATTTATGCTTGTAATACAAAAGGGCAATCTCCAAATATTTGTTCATAACTAAGTTTCCTAATTTCCTGATAGTCCTTGTTTGCCACTTCACATCTGTTGCATTACAAGTTGCTGCTGGGTATATTTTTAAACATCTTTCTGTGTTAGCTACATTAATATAGGATCCCAGTTCATTGCTTTCATGCTGATGGGATGGCTACACAGTGACTGAGTGACTCATGTCTCCCTCTGCACTATCTCCTCTCCCCATCCCCAGTGAAACTCTGGAATGTATTTTGGTCCTTATGATTGTAGACATTAATGTGGTGGCTAGTGGTACTTCTGTTTTCTCTTAAACCACATTGGCTACTACCCTAGTAGTCTGTCATGACAGCCTCAACTAAGATCACTTCTGAAGACTGAACTCTGAATCTGAAATCTGCAGTAGTTTAAGAAAAGCACATGCCATCCAGATTGGTGTATTCCTTGCAGAAGCAGGGAGCATTACATGGGGATCTGCATAGCAATATTGCTGTAGAAGAGATAAAAACGTCACTTTAGTTACCTTACTTGGTCTCAGTCTTACTGAGTCATCAAATATCTTTGGCTGAGACACCCCACTCCATTCTGAAGAGGTTCCAATGTTTATATTTCTTGGTACAGGTTGGTGGTTTGACGTTGCCAATGGAGGTTGACCTGGAAAGAATTAAATGCAAGAGGGATTTTTTTCACTTTCTGGGTAGCCCAAGTAATTCGTTGTTGGATTCTGTGACTCAAGCATTGAGCAAATCATCAGAACTGTCACCTCAGCACTTCTTAAATTAGCACTTACCAGTTTCATTGGCCACAATAAAGGACTCTGGGGTTCGCTCAGGCAGAGGGGGAGGAACATCATCGTCTGGATCTGGAGAAGCTTCTAATTAAAGAGACAGGGACAGTTATTTGGATTTCTTTGGACAGTCCTGCCATTACCACAATACACAGCTAAGAAGAGTCCCTACAAAGCTGTGCAGCCTTGAGAACTGACTCACCCAAGTCATTTAGTCCACCTCAAACATCTAATATAAACCAATTGTTGACAATCCATCTTCCCACCAAGAAAAAAATCATCACCATTTTCCCAGGCTGTAAGGGATACCCCCATAAGCAATCCACAGAGCTTGAATCCCATCCATCTTGAGCCCTGGCAGCTGTTACCCAACCAGGCACCATAGATTGTGATCAAAATCTTCTAAAACTTTATTTTTAAAATCTAGGTATATTCCAATATGATTTCCACTTGCTCTAGATAATTATAAAACTGTGTGCCTGCTGTGTCAGCAACAGAACACCCATTGTGGAGCAGGATCAGTTCCTATGCATGTTAACCTGCATAAACTTAAAATTAACATTGTTACTACTAGGTGGCAGTTGTGTTGGTAGCTATGCCAACCTAAACTCCAGTATAACACCTTCAGTCGGGGATTAGGGGTCTGAAATCCCACAGAAAGCTGGAGAATTTCCAATGATGGAGGGACCTCAGAGCACTTTTGACATTTGGGTCCTAAAGAGCCTGAACAGAGCAAAGGTGGTTTTAGTTTTATTTATTTTTTACTCCACACCTACAGCAATTCCAAAGTAACTGACAAATATTGCACTGATACCATTGACTTGGACATGAAGAGAACAATCCTGTACCCAATGGAAACTGTGGAGTAAACTTTATGTGGGCAGAATGTAACTTTTCAGGCTTAAGTTCAGCCAGAACACCAGGAGTGAAATCCTGGCCCTATTTATCTCAGTGGGAGTTTTGCCACTCACTACAATAGAGCCAGTATTTTCCCCAGGGTTCCCATCCAGAATTCTTTCAGAAACAGCTATGGAATCTTTAAATGACTGAGGGAAGGGATCCTTAGAGGAGTCACTAAAACCACTTCCGACAGCTCCCTTGGTTTTCCGTGGAGTGATCCAATCCAAGTACTAATCAAACCCAACCTTGGTTATCTTATATCTGCCGAGGTCACAGCCTGAGGTGACATGGTAGCATAGAGCAGAAGTATTAGAGGGATTCTGATGGTCATGCTACCCCAGAAAATTACGGCAATTTCTATGGAAAACTGAGGCAGAATCAACAGTTTGAAGCCCAGTTCTACCCACCACTCTATGGTTGTGGTTTCTACTGAAGTCAGAAGGAACATTTGAGTCCTTTGTCCAACTGACAGGTTTCAGAGTAGCAGCCGTGTTAGTCTGTATCCACAAAAAGAAAAGGAGTACTTGTGGCACCTTAGAGACGAACAAATTTATTTGAGCATAAGCTTTCGTGAGCTACAGCTGAAGTGAAGTGAGCTGTAGCTCACGAAAGCTTACGCTCAGATAAATTTGTTAGTCTTTAAGGTGCCACAAGTACTCCTTTTCTTTTTGTCCAACTGAGTGGGAGTTCTGGATTTGGAAACAGAACAGGCTGCAGGAAAATCCTATGTGAATTTCAAAAAGGTATCACACAACACAGGGTAAGACCCCGGAATAAGTGAGCTCAGATGGCAACACTGCCAAACAGCTTACTCTGCAAGGATGCCTGCCTACCATCCATTGGGTGAACATGCTGGGACAGAGATGTTGTCACTGGAGGACTGGCCATAGTAGAATCCAAGGGCTGGATTGTGGAAGTTGCAGCAGGGAAAGAAAGAGAAACTGTTTCATACAGCTCTGAAAAGTAGTCAGTAAACATCGGGGATCCTGGATCATCTGAAGAGAGCGAAGAAAAGTAAGGGTCTTCCGCCGAGCAACAATGTGAGGAAGGATGTGGGCCACTGCTCATGTGCCGCGGGGCAGCGTCTGCCAGTCTGCTTAAATGGTTCAGTTCAACAGAAGAAAAGTCTGTCTGCCTCTTAACCTCAAAGCCCACAGAACTGCAGGAGTTTGGTAGCCAGGGGTCCAAAGAGGGTACTGCATCCCCTCCATCCAGTTCCTGGGTGTCTCTCTGTTGCAGCAACTCAAAAGGAGTTGATTTGGTTTGTATTAATGGGGCCTTGACACTAGGGTTTCCCCTACATGCAGCTGTAGATTTCAGATTCAGAGGAAGCTCCTCAGAAAAACTGCTGATCAAGTCTAAGCTGTGATGTTTCTGGAGTGGTTCCCCAGACAGCAGAGTGTCCCATTTCGCAGCGGCACCTGCATTCTTGCTGCTGCTGAAGTTCAAGGCCCCAGAAGAAAGGGCTTGTCTAATGGGAGAAACACTGTGCCCATAGTTGTCATGTACTGTTGAGGGCCTACAGCTTGACGCATCAGTCAGTGATATTTCCCCTTGTACCATATGATCAGAACTTTGATGTAGCTCCTGTTCCCCTCGTGCTGAACTGCAATAAAGTACAATTATATGAGAGCAGAACTATTTACTGCTCAGAAATCCCCATTACTCTATAAGCAGAGCTCCACAGTGTTTTAACCCCAATGTCCACACAAGAGCAAGTCCCCAACAGTCCTTGCCATGTTTTTAGGGGGAAGCTCATCCTGTGCATTGAGCCTACACAATGCTTGTGGATCAATGAAGTCATGATTGAGCCTTACTTTGAGGGCTTAAGCCATGAATAAACCTGTGCTAGCCCCTCTGCATGGGTGAATTTTACCAAACAGCAAAATAAGTGTTTTCCTGATCAAAACAGAAGATGCAAATCAAAATCAATCTTTCTTCTAAAATATATTGAAAAAGAGACCCATATAAAATGGACATTTGGTACCTGAATCTTTGTAGGCAATTACCATGTCCGTGTCTCCCTAAAAAAGTGTCTATTTTTGTTTCAGTGTTTTGTGTGCGCTTATTATGACCATTCTCTATAGACACACACAGGATCTAAGTGCTAGAAGAACAGCCACATCGCCAGCTGATTACATAATGTTATTTCATCCTGGAATTGGAAGTCACTGGCGCATGGCACTTGCACCATGTGTGTCTAGATTAGACCTGCCCTTACCAGCTTGGTAGTGTCAGAGAATAAGTTTCTTCCAGTGGGTTCAGAAGCGGCTGGAGCCTTGGATGGTTTGTTTGAATCTATTGAAAGAGAAGGTTAGCTCATATTATAGCAAGACTGTCAAGGAAGCATGCAGGCAATTCACAAGGTTTCATTTCACTTTGTTATTCCTGGTGATTGGCTCTGCCAACTACCTCTGCCTACCATTGATTATTTGGAAATGGAAATGCAGGAACAGCAGAAACAGACACTGTCTTATTGGAAGATGCATTACATATGTTTTTACAAGAATCAGACTCTTCCCCAAAAAGTTTGCAATGTCTGTGCAGCTGGCTGTGCTTCTAGGACCCACCTGCTATCTGGCTAGGTGGAAGTTGGTTTTTCTTTTGACACTTTAGTTGTGCGCTCATGCCCTTCTTTTGGTAAAGTGTTTTCAAAGGACAGCCAGGTCTCTGCAACTGAGAAGGTTTGGCCAAGAGCTGTAAAACCACATCCGGACTCAAGTGTTTCTCTGCTTTCTGTCTCAACCTGGACTCACATCTGCACCTAACCATGTGACTGTCCACAGCACAAGAGAAGGAAGCTGACTCCCACAATCTGCTCAACCAAGTCTGGCTGAGAAGTCTCTGCAAATACCAATTTATTACAGCATGTCAAACTCAGGTACATATTTTAAAGGGTTCAGTTTGAAAGTTGGGCTTTATTGTGGAGTCAGTCTGAAGACCTTTGCTGAACATGCCAGATATTTTTCATTGTAAGCCCTATTTCCACCCCCTTGTAACTGAAGTTTTTCAGTCTGAGTCTGTTTAGAAATGCTTTTTTTTTTCCCCCTCAAGACAGCCAGACAAGCCATGTTTGAGGTGGAGGGCTCTGAGCAATTATAACAAAGAAAGGTCAGAATTAAGAAGTGTTTAACTCTGTTTGGGATGTTACAATTCAAATATGACTTGACCACATAATTTTAGACTCAGACACTTCATCCTACATCAGAACTAGTCCACAGGGCTTGAAAAGATGTGGCTGAGGAATTTACATGTATGTTTTCACTGTACATTTTAGCCTCTCTTCTTCTAGGAGTTAGCTGTAATGGGCATTATCTAGCGCAGCTCCTATCTACTTTGTTGGGAGCAGAACCTTTTGTATGTCTTTGATTTGTGTTTTGTTCTCTTACAGTAGATTTTTCTCAGGGGAATTCAGGATCTCTTTTATATTGTTAGATTCTAGTCAAAGCTACCGGAGATGAATAAAAGAGGTGCAGGGCCCAAGCCTGGATTGACAGCTGCTGCTGCCTATATGGCATCTCTCAAAGCAACATGTTAATACTAGCTTTTGCCTCTTATCGCATCATCCATCCCATTTGGCCAATGCTGCCAGTTTGACCGCCCACCTGTCCAATGAATTCTGAAACTTTCATCTGAAACATGGACAGCCTTCTTGAACTAATCCATAAGGACACTATGCTCCTCTCCTTTTGATCCCTCCTCAAGACCCAGCTCTGCTGGGATGCCTACAATAAATCAGCCAGTTGAGATTGACAGTTTGGGGAAAGTCAATACTTTATTCATTCATTATAATAAACAATTAAACAAAAAAGCAAACGGAGCCCTCCTCTGCATCTTGCTACTGTAACAGGGATTGCATAATGAAGGGGAAGGCTGGGCTTGTGGTCAAGGCACTTGACTGGGATTCAGGAGATTTGGGTTCCATCTCTGGCTCAGACTTCCTGTAGGACTGTAATCTTTCTGCCTCTGTAGAGGGTTAGTGAGGATGAATGCAATAATGTGCATGTGGTGCTCTCATACTACAGTTTTGGGGACCGTACATGCACCTACATAGATTGGAGCCCCTTTGCGCAACCCTAATATAACCATTAAATGTACAAGAGCAGCAACTGCATTCCTTTATTGCAAATCACTTCCCAGTTCAGCAGGGCTTGGAGGAGTTTGAATCTGAGCTAACACATCTCAGCCATAAGAGGACAGCTAAAGGCAGTATGCATTGGGAGGACAAATCTTACCTCTGTGGCAGCAGAGTCTGACTGGACAGAGAGCACTTCAATCTGTCTTTTAAAGAGTTCGATCACAGCATCGTAGACCAACTCATACTGTTCCTAAATAGAAAACAGAAGAAACACAGGAGATGCAGGTATCCCCGTTACTCACATCCACTTCAGACAGCAGCCAGTTCATCTGAACCATGCAACATATTAGCTCTTACAGTGCTGGAAATTCCAGTCCTGGGATTAGGTGAATTCTCAGAAGGGGTTGTAGCTGCTGTTTTCAAATGGTCAAGGTTTGAGTATGTGTTAATAGCAACTGAACAAACATGTTGTGTACTGAACTTCCTCTTCAATACATCCCAGTTGAAGCCAGCTTCACTTACTGGATAGTAACTTGTTTCAGCATAGACAATCACAAGTAGTAAGCTACATCGTCATGTACTCATTTGGTTTCTCCTGATTAGCTTCTTTTGGGAGAGGGTTTTACAGAATACAAAGCAACATGCCTGCTGCACCCAGGGGCTTACCCCGCAGTGTAACAATACAAGTTTGGTTCTTGCAAACCCTGAAGAGAAGTTATGGGTCTGGTTTTATAGCAAGCATTTAGTGGCAATGACCTGCTTGGAGCTTTCTGAACATACCTTGGTTTGCACTATTGATGGCCTTTGTGTGCGCATTTCCTGGACCAGACTAAAAATACTGAAGTTCTCTGGAACAATCTTATAAAAGAGAGATCACGAGAAATTAGAAATGGGCCTGAACCAAAACCACTCCCAAATGGTGATGCAGTTCAGACCTGGATCCAAACTTCAGCCCCATTGTTACAAGTAATCTTTACTGCTTGTGATTTCTCCTTTGAGGAGGGAAATGATTCATCAACACATATCCTGTCCCATCTTCTACTCATTAGGAGGCATCCCCTTCTCTGACAACAGCATGAGAGACAAATACAAGTTCCATGGGGTGCAAAGAGAAGCTGAATTTATGGCAACCTGCCTCCGATGAAGTGAGCTGTAGCTCATGAAAGCTTATGCTCAAATAAATTTGTTAGTCTCTAAGGTGCCACAAGTACTCCTTTTCTTTCTGCTCTGAACTGTGATCTAGATGGATTTTAGTGTCACCATGATGCAGAAAATAGCCACTCCTAGGATCCTGTGTTGAGACAGGCATTCATTCAGGAATTACTTCACTTTATTTTTTTACTTCATTGCTTTTAATCTAGTTTTAGAAACCTGAATTTCTTACACTAAAGGACAGAGGATCAGGACTGCAGCCAGGCACAGGATTGCAGGCAAAAAGCCAGTTTAACAACTGGTGTCAGAGCAGTGGTAAAGCACTGTGACCTGCAGTTCAGGTAGGAGGGTAGCAACAGAAGAGAGGCTTTTATTGGCTCTTTATGTTTTAGATTGTTTTAAGGCCTCAGGAGTGGTTCATATCAGCATGTGGAGAGAACACAAGTCTGTGAGGAACAGTAAACAGTATGGAGGAGGAAGAGACAGGATGAAATTAGGACAACATGAAACAGTATGGAGTTTATTAAACTCATCTGACACTTAACTAATTAGCCTCTCACAGTTTGTATGGCAACTTCCAACTTACCTTTATGTATATATATTTCTTCTTACTATATGTTCCATTCCATGCATCCGATGAAGTGGGCTGTAGCCCATGAAAACTTATGCTCTAATAAATCTGTTAGTCTCTAAGGTGCCGCAAGTACTCCTGTTCTTTTTGCCTTCAAAGAGTTGGGCCAGCACAGGTGCTGGAACTAGGAGTTCTGCCGCACCCCCTGGCTTGAAGTAGTAATAGCAACCCTAATACATGGTTTCTGCATTCAGCACCCCCACTATAAAAATTGTTCCAGCACCGCTGTGGGCCTGAGAGAGTTTATGAGAGAATTAGCATGTGAAATATACTCAAAGGCAGCAAGAGAATTTGCTATAATTGGGAATATGATTCAAAAAAGACTGAGCCAGACACAGGCACTTTGAGGAGCAGAAGAGCCCAGGGTAAAAAGCAAGCACTGGGTAGGCATGCAGGAACACAAAAAGACTGATCCCAGGCACTGCTGAGATACTCACCCCATCCTTCAGCAGCTTCCAGGTATAATCAATGGCACAAATAACTCCTGTTCTCCCACAACCAGCACTGAAATAAAAATCGGAGCTCTGAGATTTGAGGAGGGGCTTTGTCTTCACTTATTACTTGACATTCAGCTCTATTTCTTCTGTGTTTTTATTCATGGATCAATACTGTTATTCTGCAACTGATGCAAATCCAAGTCCACATTGCCTACCCATGCACTGTATTTTGTGACCAAAGGCAGACCAATCATATCATATCATATATATATCCTATCAGTTCCATCCCTGAGCCGGCCTCCAATGATGCCTTAAGGAGGGAGCTGGCTGCTGACTCCAGTGCATTGCCCTGTTCATTTCAGCCATGTTACTCTAGAAGCAGCACCTCTAGTGCCTTACTGACTCCCACAGCACACTGCAGAGCAATCACGTCCACACAGGATTGCAATCTCTGCAAACCGATGTGGCAGCTATTCTGCCCTTGGCAACAGAAACGTAGATTTGCCAGATTGTGAGAGAGCATTGGTCCATCAAAACCAGTACCCTCTCTGCATCCATCAGACAACGCTGATTGATGAGCTGCAGGAGGATGAAAAATCCCACGTTGCACTTGAACAAATTCCTTTCATAAACCCTATGTGATCAGTTGATGCATGGGGACTGATTATATTTTTCTTGGTATGTAACTACAAATATAATTGTACATACAAATTAGCCGGCTTTTTTTCTACATCCAACCATTCAGTTTGCTCAGATACAGCTTCTGGCTTTAGAACTTACTCTCCTCAGACAGGGGATTTGACCTAAGACTTTAAAAAGTGACAGGCTTTTTAACCCCCACCTAAACAGAAAGAAAGAATCTATTCCATTCACCTGGGGCTAAATAACAGCATTTCCCTTGCCAGTAAAACCTCCTTACCTGCAGTGAATACAGATGGGGATGTTGTCACCTGCCTGGTAGCAGCGCATCTCCCAGATAAGCTTAAGGATGGGGTTGATGGAGGAGGGTACATCATGGTCTGGCCAGTTTTTATAATGGAACTGATAAACAGTGCGAATTACCTGTAAAAGAGAAGAAAGAGGAGGAGCTAAGGCCAGGAATTCTGTCAGTTTTACATGAGGAGAAAGCCCCATGTCTCAGATGTGCCAGTCGGTACAGAGCCTACAAACAGGTGTGGCCATTCCAAGATCAAAAAGGCATGAAAAAAGGCAGTCTGTGCTACACCCCCACCAGGCCCATTCACACTATATTTCCGACATACACCCTGTCTGCCACTCCGCAAATGTTCTCTTCGGCCTTCTTCATTTTACACGGCACTCTCTGTATTGCCTGCTAATAGTTTCTAGAGAGGAAACAGTGAGGCAAAGGCCTGGTTTATGCTAGGAAATTAGATCTATATAACTATAAAGAAAAGGAGTATTTGTGGCACCTTAGAGACTAACCAATTTATTTGAGCATAAGCTTTCGTGAGCTACAGCACACTTCATCGGAGCTGTAGCTCACGAAAGCTCATGCTCAAATAAATTGGTTAGTCTCTAAGGTGCCACAAGTACTCCTTTTCTTTTTGCGAATACAGACTAATACGGCTGTTACTCTGAAACCTATATAACTATGTTGCCCACATCCCTGAGTGATGCAGTTAAACTGACCAAACCCCAGCATAGACAGCACGAGGTCAATGGTAGAATTCTCCCTTTGACCCAGCTCCTGGTTCTCAGGGAAGTAGAGTAAGAAACGCTCCGCGTCGGTACAGTAGAACTTCAGAGTTACGAACACCTTGGGAATGGAAATTGTTTGCAACTCTGAAACGTTCGTAACTCTGAACAAAACGTTATGGTGGTTCTTTCAAAAGTTTACAACTGAACATTGACTTAATGCAGCTTTGAAACTTTACTATACAGAAGAAAAATGCTGCTTTCCTTTTTTTTTTAAAAAAAAAGTAGTTTATGTTTAACACAGTACTGTACTGTAATTGCTTTTTTTTGTTGCTGCTGCTGCCCGAGTGCACTTCCAGTTCCAAGTGAGGTGTGCGGTTGACTGGTCAGTCTGTAACCCTGAGGTTCGACTCTCGTGTTTTCACTGAAGTGGTACGGCTGCGCCGCTGCTGCGTTTTAAAGTGTGGACAAGCCCTACGTTTTTCTTATCCAGAGAATATCTCAGCTAAAACAGCTGCAGAAATTAGGGTTTGACAACTTGGCTATTTTTACTTTCTTTAGTATATAATCACTATGGAATAAAAAAATAACACGCTGTGGAATATTGGCAGCTCCTTCAAAGCTTACTGTAGAAACCCTGTATCTCCTGCAGTCAACAACGGTACCGTTTGATTAGAATAAGCGCAGTAAAGCCAGTTAGATGCTCTTCCTGCCTGACCATTTCCCTACTTACGTTGTTCAGTGTCACCTTTAGAGTCCGAATCACATATTCAGTTTTCTTTTCCTCCAATTCCTGCAGAAGCAATACATTAGTCACTTTCTGCAGATACGTGGCACTGGTTTCCATAAAGGGTGCCACAGATTGTGGAACACTTGTTAGGCATGATGGAAAAGGCTGATGTACTTACACAAGTGATGGTGAAAGGACCACACCGGAGTGGGGAATTGCCCACCTCAACCCAGTACCGCTCACACTTTTTCTATTATAAAAAGCAGGAAGAGTCTGTAGTTATTTGTCTCTACACCTGCCTGCCATGTCTCCTGCCTTGTCTTCCCCAATGGACAGTTATTTGTTTCGAAATGCCTGGCTTTTGTTGCTGAGCTGACTCTTGTCTCCTTCTTCCTTGGGGCTCCCAATACACAGTTTCTCCAGAGAGACAGCACCACTTTCTGATGATTCAAGCACCTGCTTGGCTGCTGGAGTGAGCCACCAACATCACAGTGTGTGATCTACAGAGACCTCTCTCTCTTGCAGAAGCTAATCTCACTCTCAGAACCAGTTTGGAGATGACTGAACAAAATCGTGTGCATTTGGGAGTCTCCAGAGATGAACTATTCACTGATTTCTGAATATGAACTAATTCTTTTTGAAACCCAATGGAAATGCACATTTTTCCTCCCCCTGGTGACACCAAGACACTGGCTCCATGCTCCGACATTACTCACCTTCCCCATTTCAAACTCCATGCAAGCCATAACCACAATCTGTAAAAATAAAGTACATAAAAGCCTGAATGTCTCTTAATCAGGGGAGAAAGGCAGATTTTAGATAGGATAGTTAAGTAGCGGTCAGGGATATTTATCAGTTGTGAGAAAAATTATTTTGGGCCATCATATGGCTCTCTTACTCTGATGCTTCTCAGCTAGGCAAAATCTGGGCACTGTTCACAGCATGGGTGCCAGAGACCTTTCAGCTCCAAAGCTCTCCCATGGAAGACTGTCATGAGACAATACTCATCCATCATGCTGTTTTTGATAAAGACTCTCATGAAAAATGCAGTGAGCATGGTGCACAACTCATGACCCTGAAACACTGACAGCACATACCCATTATCCAGCCAGTAACACAAATACACAGGGACTTTATAGCAAAGCTGTAAAAATACATAACAGAAAGCACCAATCTGCACCTTACCAGGACTTCATATTCCCAAATCATCCTCCAGAAGTCAAGAACAGTGGTGGAGAGAGGACCCTGGGTAGCTATATAAGCCCTCGGCCCATATACCCCCTAAAATGAAATTCAGATTGCATATGAATATAATATTTGTATGGGCACTAAGCACCCGAAGAGACAGAGCTAACTATAATTTAGAACTGTACTGCATTTACATGAAAAGACTAATGTGCTTTAATGACTAGGACAACTGTAGTTCCTTCAGTTTTTTGTCTGGCTCTCTGAAAAGCTATGCGTTTTAGCCCCTGCAATATCACTAGTTGGACTGACAGTCCAGTCAACAGCTGACTAGCAGAATCTACCCTTCTCTACTGATAGTGAGAGATGGGTTTGGAACAACCCTCGCCCCTCACTTCCAACCAGCATCAATTTTTTTCTATTTTTCGGGGGAGCTTGGTGACAAATGTTCAAAATACTGATCTGGTCCATATTTTGCAGTTGGGCATATCCCTACTTGTTAATATCCTGGTCTGGCATCCTTTGTAATGGTCTGTACCCTGTACAAAGTGGTTAGGCAACATTCCTTGGCACAGATGGAGGGAAATATCTCTGCTTCAACCACAGCAAGGGGAGAGGCGTTTACAAACTGAACAAAGCTGTAGGGGTGGAGGAACGAGGTACTGACTTGCCCCTTGTTTCTTGCTGGCCACAGATGCCTCGAGTTCTACTGATGTAATTGGGTCTCAGCACTGATGTGGGTGCAGAGCTTCCTGTCTGAGCAGTGGTGTCAGAGGCCTTTGCTAGTGGCAGACAGTGTAGAGTCACGCGCCATTGAACACATACACACAAAGGAATATAAAGCTGATGGGGGACACAGGGCTCTGAGCTTGGAGCTGTGATGTGAAAACTGCTCCCCTCCCCAAAATCATGCACTTCTCATATACCAAAGCTTGGCTTCCTGGACATTTTAAGGGGTGTTGATATGGAGGGTTCTCAAAGGTCTCCTTAATTTCCTGCCAATTTCATTATCACCCCCACCATGGTGAGCAACCCCATAGCCAATGAGGATGGGACGGAGCTCCCTCCAGACTCTGGTACAGCTCTAGATGTATGTACTTATTCTATATCAGCCTGCCACTGTCTGCTCATTCCTTGCAGCACTGCCATGGGAGCTGCCTTTTCACAGCTCAGTGTGATGCACTTGGAAGTATGTACTACAAACCAGGCAATACCTTGATGAAGTTGGCATTTATGTAATGAGAATCTTTATCTGATGTGATGAGGGAGAGCTCCACTCTGCTGTGATCAACTGCAGGGGAGAGAGAAAGGAGTAATTATTGTTTTTATTGTATCACATTAGAGCCTAGAAGATCCAAGTTTTGTAGATTTTAAGGCAAAAGGGACCATTATGATCATCTAGTCTGACCTTCTGCCCAGCATAGGTAATAGAATTTCTTATTGTGATTCCTTCATCAAGCCCATATCTTATAATTGAGCTAGAGCACATTTAAATCAAGGCCCATTGTAGTAGACGTTGTACAAGTACATAGTATGACAGTCTCTGCCCTGAAGAACTTACATGGAATTAATGTGTCCCAGAGACATCTCTGTCTAAGCCTTACTTCTCTGAAGTTGGACAGCATGCACATTATACAGCAGACTTTCATGTAACAACTTACCTGATAAATAAGAAAAAATATTTTCCCCTACTGAATAACCTACAAATCCCCACAACTATGTATATACATTAAAATATTAAAATGTGACATCTTAAATATGAGTCATGGCATTCAAAGCATATTAGGAGTTGGTCTGTGGAGGGTCACATGGATATATGCACAGGTATGTCTATCTGATGAGCGTAGGAGAGCATGTGCTTATGTATGCATGTCCTGATGTGTGCTGCATAGCCTACATTGGTGTATGCATGCCCATACATGCTAGGCTTACATACTGATGTCTATATCCACGTATGTACTGGGCAGGGGAGGAGGGAGAAGCTAGTATGACAATAACTGGTAAGAAAGAAAGCCTAACTTGCAAATTTGGTATTTTCAACCTACAGGGTAAGATGTCCTTGTATCGATTTTTCTTGATGTTTTCTGGTTGCTCAGACGCTGCAGTAGGGTATATTCTGTCTGATCTGTATTTTGTTGATTGCCTTTTCAGTTTCTGCAGTAAAACAATGGAACAGATTAAAGCGAATGATGTACAGGCAGCACAGTGCTAGAGAGCATGTCTGACGGTCCCTAGGGGGCCAGACTCACCACCACAAAGCAAGGTCTGCACAATTAATTCTTTCCTGATTGGCCTCTCTCGAGGCACTTAGCACGAACAGAGCAACAGTAGCCACTCGAGAACCATTTTGCAGCCAGGACTTCTTTGAAGACCAGAAAGTCTGCATGCTGAGCTGGGGACGCTAGAGGCTCTGACACAGGCTTTTGAAGTGCCTCTTTAGAAAGTTATACATTTATATGGAACACAAAACTTCTGCCGTACAAACTTATCATTTTCAGCATAAATGCCAAGCAGACAACAGACAATAGTGACATTAAGCTATCTCCAACAAATGACAAGCAATTCACTTTTCCAACACTGTAGCGAAGAACTGAAGCATCTTTGTCAAATAATCTCTGGTTTGTGGTACCACCTGAATTAGACTGAGCTGTGAAACAAGAGGAACTGAAGAAAAGCAATTGCAGGTACTGCTGAACGGGATTCTAAAAAAGCCAACACATGGCTCCAAGAGACCTCTAATAAGTCTCTCTTTGGTAGGGTAAGGCTGCTGCATTGTGGATTTTTTCCCCTGCTGCCAGAGAGGTTATATGGAGTTTTGCTGGTGCAGTGTAAAAGGATTTGTGATTTCACTGGGCTGAGCCGTTAGAAACACACCCTTTGCTTCACTACACATTGGCCTTTAAAAGTACTAAACATTTTATTATTACTGCCCCCATTTCTTAATGGTAACATCTGGCCCACTGTGCTCGGTGGTATGACAGGCAAGGAATTAATGCTGCTGAATTTCAAACCAGACCATGAGGGATGGTCCCAACACCTCTGTGCTTTGAAATCCTGAAGTCTAGTGCTCACCTTCCTATTGCTCCTGGAGTTGTGTTATTGTGCAGATCTTTTGTTGCTATGGAATGATTCTAGGAAACGATGGCCTGTTCCATGCTGGCCTTAGTTCTGGCATTTCTGCCCCTGGCAGACCCTAGAGTTTAGTCTCTGGGGAGACTAATGCAAGGGTGCCTGCCAGAGGATTTGAGTGAGGAGCCTCCATCCTGTCTGACAGAGCTGATGCTTTCTTATGCCCTTATAGCCCATTTCATGGTAGCTCTGTGGTTACCTCTGGGATTTGGAGATGAAGAACAGCAAATAAAAAGCTTTGGGCTAAAAGTACAAGGTCACTCAGGCTAATGTTCCCCTTTAGAAGGAACATGTCAGAAAGTTCCTGCTTCAGTTACTGGGGCATGCTGGATGGGCAAGGGGGAGGCTGCACAGCTTTTCTTTGCATTTAATATGCATTGAATTACCAGCTGAGGCTGCTCTCCGACAGGATGTGGAAAGCGTGGCTAACCAATCAGGCATTAGGGGAAAAACAAAACACATTGGTCTCATGACACTTGGACAAAAATAGCTCTGTGGTCTGGTGCGGGAGCACTGAGAAGCTGGCATCCCCAAGGGAAAGATGCACTTGGAAGGTAGTTTTCTCCTAAAAACTAACAGGTTCGACTCATAGGTTTATAGGAGCAGAACTCTGCATTTGCCCTCTAGTTGAGGGATCACCCAGCAGTTTGCCAGAAACTCATGAGAGGCAACTAAACTAATTTGCATCAAACAACTGGATAGCAGCACACTTCCTATTTAATAAAGGAGGTGCAGCCCATGAGGACTACAGTCCTAGCAAGCAGTGCTTTCATGATCCCACTTTCTCTGCTGTGTATTGTGCAAGGGAGAAGGTCAGAGCTAGTATCTGCTTACAATTCTGTTACATTTTCAAAGTAAATGTAGTCCTTGCACACAGACGACTGCGAATTTGGAGAAATTGAGCGCACATTTAGGGATTGCATTAATAAAAGGAAAGACTGAGTTTGGAACATTGTGAAAGGTATAGAAAAAGAAACTAGAGAAAGTGTTATTTACCCTTTCATACAATACAAAACCAGGGATCACACAATGAAATTTAAAAAAAGGGAAATACTTTTCCACACAATGTACAACTAACCTGTGAAACTCATTGCCATGGGAAGTTGTGGTGGCCAAAAGTGGAATTGGGTTAAAAAAAGAACTAGATAAGTTCATGGAGGATAGGTCCATCAATGGGTATTAGCCAAGATGGTTGGACATTACCCCGTGCTTGGGGAGACCCTAAACCTCTGACTGCCAGAAGCCATGAATGGAAGACGGGGGTGGATGACTCCATACCTGCCTTATTCTGTACACTCCCTCTGACGCTCTGGTAAGGGCCACTGTTGGACCGAGGACACTGGCAAGATGGACCATGATCTGACTCAGTATGGCAGCTCTACTTTAAGCCCCATTTATCTTTTAATCAATGTGGACAGAATTAGTCACAGTACAAATAATTACTCAGAACTATTATTCAAACAGCTACTATTCATTAACAACTCTTTCTCCATCCCCAAATAAAAAAAAAAGTTGTTTATGTGCCTGTTAGCAGCAGCAAGAGTCCCAGCCAGACATCCCAGGAGGCTGAAGTTCCCTGCTTACATGCAGGGGCCAGGGCAGATGCTGTGCAGACATGGCATCAGCCTGCTTCAGGCCTGATGTGGAGGAAAAACCAGCCTCTGTGGCACTTCTGCTGAGACTGCCAAGGAAGAGGCCAGTCATGGTGGTCATTTCAGTAACACAGAAACATGCCCACTAGAAAGCAGACTTAAACCCCAACTCATTTCACGGCACTGAACAGCCATCAGGTGGTAAGAGCTTTCCATCACTACTAAACTGGGTTGGATTTGAAATCAGACTTGAAGGTGAAGCTTCTGTATCTCATGACCAATCTCCTGAGCCAACGAGTCAGCAACACTCACTCTCAATTGTTTCCCTCAAGCTGTGAAGCCCACTGGTTGCACAGCACTCTCAAGCAGAGCCCATCCACCCCATCCCAAGGATTTGGGAGCCTATCAGTTGAATACAGTAGAGTCCAAAGGTAGAAGAAAACACTCTGCCAAGAAGTTTTCATTCACCGTGCTTCAATCCACACACCTACAAGACCTGGGTTTCAAAGAGCTCTCCAGTCAGAAAAGGGGGAAGGATTCCTTCTTAGCAGGTCCACCTGCTTGTGGAGATGTACAGGCCCTGTGGTACCATGAGGAATTGCCATTGTGCTTTGACTTATGGCTGAGTGAAGCTAGCACAGAGCTGCAACGAGGCACAGGGAGGCAGTGAGCTGGTGTGGAGGAGACTGGTTTCAAGGCCCACACTATAGACCTGTTATGGTCCTGTTTCCCTTTTGCCTGTTGTTCTGGACTCCGTGAGGTGAGTGACTTTGTAGTTTTTTGTACACACTTATGGCTTTTATGGGTGTCTTGTGACAAAGAAATCTGCAATGTGGGGTTTTGGAACGAGGACTATGGAAGGAGTTATAATTAATTTTATTTCCAGTTCTTTTTCAGACTGATCTTTAGGGAGCAAATCCCACTCCTAACAGTTTAGTTCAGGGCAGCATTCAGAATGACAGTGTTTGCCTCCTTCACTCTTTTCTTCGGACGCTCCATAGCAACTAGCCACATACACTTACAGCAGCCAGCAAACATAACTTCCCACTTTCTCCTTAAAACTCACCTTTCCCTAGAGTCCCTCATAAATTCATCCATATAACCCTAGTGTAAGTAAAACACCAGACCTCTGGATCTACACACAATACGGGAGCCCTCATAGCCCCGTCGCCTTATTACGTATTGCTTCACCACAAACACCCATCTGGCTTTGTCAGATTCAGTTGACACATTTCATAGGGGCTTGATTTCCAGAAAGCGTGGCGCATTTGTCCTCTGACGACCAGTGAAGGCATCTTAAATTGTGAACCCAACATTACCAGACACTTTTGAGAATCTTGGCCTGTGTCTTTACTTGCTCTGAGGCTGATCCAAAGCCTCTTGAAGGTAACAGAACAACGCCCCTCAACTCCAAGTGCAGCACCTTGTCCATCTATGCTCCTATATGTTAAATTTTAAATGATAACATTACTACCAAGAGAGGTTTCAGTAACCTAGAGACCTGTAGCCTATTCCCTAAGCCATCCAGCATCTCTTGCTATACAGATTAAAAGGACATGCTGTGTGGAGGCTGCAGACAAGCCCTAACAAGAGAATAATTCTGTACATGGAAATTCAGAAGTTTTTAGACTAAATTAACTTTAGAGTCAACATTAACTTTAAAACATCTGATGAGTTAAGGAAACAGCTGTCACTTGTCATGTTGTTCTACAGTCAGAGGGAGACAGGAGCATTGTCATATATTTGGGTAGAATGAGTCAGTAACAGGGCTGCAGAAGTCACAGGACTCTTACGTATCAGACCCACATTAACAGGAACATAGGGGGAAGTCCAAGTGCAGGGGAATAGCAGAATGTTCTCCCTGGATTCCAGATCTGTAACTCCCCTAAACCTGCTGCAGATTGCACCCAAGGCTGGACTTTGTGGGTTGCACCCCCTTTAGTGCTGCCCCCCACTTCCAAATAATGTTTTTAATGAAGGGGACTAGAGCCACTTGGCATTGAAGGACCAATACTTTAAGCCACAACTCCAAGCCAAGTTAGTTTCTAGTCTGCATCTTCTGTCACCACTGAGCTTGACATGAGGCAACTTGGCAGGCGGACGGATTCCGGCGACGTTGCAAATGCGAACAGCCAGGGTTAAGCTTCTCAGCGTGAGGCTGCCCCAGTGGAACATCTGGGCACAAATCAAGTACTGCCACTGGCACCAGCCGTTACACAATTTGCACGTGCAAACAGCTGTTTGTACGCAGCGGGCGTCTGCAGGGATAACGGACACAGGCCTACTGTTGTGGCTCATGCATGGCAAGCAGATTTGAAAGTTTGGCCCTTACCAGTTTTCTTCTAAGGATCTTAATTCACAGAACAGCTGTCTGGACGATCCTGGGCTTTGGGAAAGGCCTTTCCCAGCACCAGAGAAAACACTTTCCTACCTACTATTTTTGGCAGATTGCAGGCAGTGCAGAAGCTACACACCCACTTTCCCCAGAGACCAGCACATTCATCCTGGCCTGACGCCCCCAATAGCTCAGCCTCCCTCACACGATACAGCACAAGCTTTAGAGACTGAGTGGGGAAAGTCAGCCACCGGTGACATTGCTTTTTTCCATGGAACAATTGGACTGTTACTGCAAGGTACTCAGCACTCAGACTAATCACTGCTCTCTGACAAGAGGCACCTGAGAACCGGAGATAGTCAGTGAGCAACTGACATTTTCCTAAGCCTTTGAAGTGACTCCTCTCTAGGAAGACATAGTGGGGGCTGGCTCATGTGGGGGCCACCTGAGCAGACTGGATTCTCACCAGCAGTCTTGGCTATGCACAGCCCCCTTCCCTTCCCCTGGGACGATGGAAGGGGACTCTGTTCACTAGTTACACAAGTGCCTCCGGGATGCTGAAGACTTGTGGCTGTGACAGCATCACCATCCTTCTGAGGTTTCTAAGTCTTGCTGAGCAATAACAGTGGGGACTCTGTCCTAGAGCACCAGGGACTAACCCAAAGCGTGGGGTTAGTATGGAGGCCAATCTCCAGCTGGTATGTCCAAAAGCAACTAACTAGGTAAATCCCCAAATAAGATTCCTATGAATTCCTAGGACTGGGTCATTGTTAAACATGAGATTCTGGATTTACATGACAATCCCTCCACACTGATAAGCCCATGCCCAGCTGACAAAGATTGGGGCCTTAAAAATAGGTGCATTAAACAGAACTATTACATTATGATTGGTGTGGAGAAAGTAAATAAGGAAGTGTTATTTACTTCTTCTCATAACATAAGAACTAGGGGTCACCCAATGAAATTAATAGGCAGCCGGTTTAAAACAAACAAAAGGAAGTATTTCTTCACACAACGCACAGACAACCTGTGGAACTCTGCCAGAGGATGTTGTGAAGGCCAAGACTGTAATAGGGTTCAAATAAGAGCTAGATAAGTTCATGGAGGTTTGGTCCATCAATGGCTATTAGGCAGGATGGGCAGGGATGCAAAACCATGCTCTGAAGTGTCCCTAGCCTCTGTTTGCCAAAAGCTGGGAGCAGACAACAGGGGATGGATCACTTGATGATTACCTGTTCTGTTCATTCCTTTGGAAACACCAGGCTTTGGCCACTGTAAGAAGACAGGATCCTCAACTAGATGGACCATTGATCTGACCCAATATGGCCATTCTTATGTGACTCCGCAAGGAAACCTTGAGCCCAGCCCCCTGGCCAAATGTATTCCAAAGGGTCCTAAAATGTAGATTAGGACAAAGAGAGTCTATAGCAGCTTTTGCTGCTGGTGACCTGAAGCAACAGGGAACTTTTATTCAAGGGGGAGAGAGAAATGCCAATACTACTACTTGCCGTGTTAGTCTTGCCACGCTGGTTCCCAGACATGAGGGACACGGTGAGTGAGGCAATACCTTTATTGAAGCAGGTTTCAGAGTAACAGCCGTGTTAGTCTGTATTCGCAAAAAGAACAGGAGGACTTGTGGCACCTTAGAGACTCACCAATTTATTTGAGCATAAGCTTTCGTGAGCTACAGCTCACTTCATCAGATGCATACTGTGGAAACTGCAGAAGACATTATATACACAGAGACCATGAAACAATACCTCCTCCCACCCCACTCTCCTGCTGACAAAAAAACTTGAAGTGGGAGGAGGTATTGTTTCATGGTCTCTGTGTATATAATGTCTTCTGCAGTTTCCACAGTATGCATCCAATGAAGTGAGCTGTAGCTCACGAAAGCTTACGCTCAAATAAATTGATTAATCTGTAAGGTGCCACAGGTACTCCTTTTCTTTTTATTGAACCAACTTCTGTTGGTGATGGAGACAAGCTTTCGAGCTCTATGGAGCTGAAAGAGGTTCTGTGAAACTCAAAAGCTTGTTCTGGTTACCAACAGAAGTTAGTCCAATAAAAGATTAACAAATATTACAGCATATGCATTCATGTTGGATAAAATGTGCGTTTCCATGCGAACTGCTACAGCTCGAGACCTCAGAAGTTGCCGGTGTGGACCGTAGCGATGCAGAGAGCGGACGGACATCCTTCTTTAACACCTCCAGTTTATTACTTTTTTCCTCTTTCCTGCTCCAACTATGGCCCCAAATGCCAATATGAAATAGTGACTAGACCAGTCCCTGCAGGAATTTGTCAGGGAATTTCTCTGCAATCAGATCCCTTTTCTGGGTTTTCTTCCACATGGCAAGATGGGTTACTGGTGTGAACCATACTGAGTGGTCATCTGAGGTACCCAGTGTGTATTTCAGTTCTGACCCACTTGAGTTCACACTTTTCTCTGAGATAGATGGCTGAAGGGAAAAGGCTTTTTCAAATATTTAGAGACGTGGCCCCCACTGGTGGTATTAGGAGTGGAGCATCTAATCCCCCTGCAGCAAAAATTAAACTACATTCCTACGAGTCCATTTGCAAATTAAGAAACAGGAAGCATCGAATTGTTAAACACAGCTTCACTTAGGATGGAAACTATTAAACTGCTCTTTTCTCTTTAACACTGTTTCTAGATCCATTTTTGTTCTAGACTTAGTAAAAAAACAAAGTGTTACATGTAATCATTACATCCCAGTTCAGAATTTGCTTCAACAATTGAGTTTCCCCATAAAATTAGCTTAGACTCAGAAATGTGTCTGTAGGTGACTTACCAAAAACTCGTTTGCAAACTCCTCTCTGTTAAGTTTCCTGCTTTGGGCCCTGTCCAGGTTTTGCAGCAGAATCTCTCTTTGGTCCATGTTGTGTGACAGGGAGAGACTGGTCCGGCGAAGCAGAGGATGGACATGTCAAGTGCATATCATAACGGAAAGCACCAGCATGGAGAGCGCCTGCTGAAGGCTGTGGTTTACTGACTTCATTGCAAGTCTTAAAGGAAATTAGTGCGTAACAGCCCGTGTGGTCAAAAACAAAAAAACAAGATTCTTAACTCAGGGCCCTAGTGCCTCCTTTTCAGAGTGTGAACTACTGCGCTCATTTCTTTATGGAAAGAGGAAGCTGGGTGGTCTCACTAAGCTTACCTATACAGTTTTCTTCAACATCAGACTTCATCATATCCGTCTCTGAAGTCAGCTCCACTCTAAGATCAAAGAGCCATATAACGCAGATAGAAAAAAGGGGAATTGCATTGGCTGTGCAAACCAGGGCAGTATTGGCCACATTCACCAGCATTATCTGTAGTTCTCAGTCTCACCGGAAATGTCCCTATGCTGATAAACAGCCATCTAAGAGAAAGACTTGACAGCCCTCTCTCCAGCAGTGCAGGTTCTTAAACACATTAGACTCCTCCAGCAAATCCTGAAATGCTCAGAGGTCACTGCATTTTCAAATGGCCTGGGATGAACTCTGGAAAGCCACATCAGGATCAAGGATTTACATTAGAATGTAGAAGTTACACAGCTATCCACAGGGGCCACTCACTATGAGACTGTGCAGGTCCTGGAACGTAGGCTGTTTGACTGACAGTCCTCAGAGCTTCCATCCCAGAAAATGGATCTTTAGTCCACCATTCCATTAGGGATAGTCTGGCCACAAACAGAAGCCTAACATCTCTCCTTCTGTATTTGTAGCAAACTACTTATGGTTGGAAAGCCAGTAACTCCCGTTCCTCTTTGCAGTAGGAAGATGCTGCCCCCAGCTGTTTGTTGGCTGGGACGTGTAAATTCTGGGCCCAGTAAATGCTGTGTCGCACAGTATAGGGAAGTAATGGACCGCCTCCTTTCATGAGACATGTACATTTTTGCCATAATACCAGAGAAGATACTGTAGGAACAACCCTGCATTGGCCTTTGGGGATGGATTGGATGTGACGTAACAAGGCTAACAGAGGTTTAACTGCCCAAATTCTGTGAACTGGTGATACTGTTCCAGAAGGGGTCATCTAATTTTCTGGAGTTAGGATTTCTCAAAACCACAATCAGAAAGCATGACTTACTGGTAACAGTCTCTTGTAAGTGGGCGGCAGCAAGAACAGTGAACTCACAAAGAGTTGCATTTAGGAGCTGGACATTTCCTGTACAGACTAATTTGCAGCTCATCTCAACTCAAGATGAGAACCTGCTTTGTACTTTGGGTTTATGTACAGGTAAGAAAAATATTTCAACATAGCTAATTTCTAAAATGTGTTTTGAGAACCATGGCTCACAGGTGTGTGTATATGTTTATTTCAGTTTTGAACCATCACACATCTCATACAAACACCTGAGCAGACTCAAGACTTTTCTGCTCTGGGTTGTTTTGCACTGAGGTGGCTTCATTGGTGCAAACTCATGCCACACCAGTGCAAAAAAGAGACTGTTTCAAATTGGGGTAAATTTCCCTGGTGCCAATCACTTTTTACATGAGTGCAGGTAAATGGCTTGAAATGGGCATATCCATTCATTTCTTGCTTTATAGGTTTGTAGTATGATGTGAAATTTCACATAGATTAAGTTTTAGGTCCTTTGAATTTTCTCTGTAGTTCATGTTTGGTTTCTTTTCTTATATTTTAATAGCATGTTTCTTAAATTTGTCTATGACAGTCTCATTTTTGTCAATGTGCATTTTAATAGCATTGCGAATCTACACAAACCTTGGCAGAAAGGTGAATCTTGAATAGTACATGCGGGTAGTTTTATTCAAAGAAATGTTTAGGTTTAGGAGTAATTCCTTTCCTTTATTATATACAGCACTTAAAAATTGTATGTAGATTAGCCTATAAAACTCTCCCACTGAGGTACTTGCAGAGCCCCGTATGTGAAACTATGGATTTATTCCTGAGACGAGTGGAGGGCAGTGTGTGGTGATTATGAGGGCTATTACCTGGTGAGATGGATTTGAAAGGGGAACCTCCCCAGATAGCTGATAGATAACATGTTGTGCTTTGTTGCAGATCCTCAACAAAGCAACTGCTACTTTAAGGACAGAATCTTCATGAATGTTCCTAGATGGCTGAAATGTACACATTTTAACTGTTAGCTCTGAGAGTGTGCTGACCTGTTCTCTAGCCATGCCCCTTGCTCTTCTCCCCGCCAATGGCTCCCCAAAACATCTGATGAAGAAATTTGATGAGAAACATCAGAGCCCCTCGGTCAACATTTACCAAATTTCAGCAGTAAGAAGAAATTCAAAGTGAGCTGTAGCTCACGAAAGCTCATGCTCTAATAAATTGGTTAGTCTCTAAGGTGCCACAAGTCCTCCTTTTCTTTTTACAAAGTTGACAGTTTTTGTGCCATCTGGGTACTTTCATGAAGAGCCTGCTGTTTGTGAAATAAACCACAGCCATGGAGGAGACACTTCTATATCTAGGAGTACCCGGGAATTTATACATAAACAGTACATTGCTGCACACACACAACCTCAAAAGCCAGAAAGTGATAGTCATTTAATGGTCCATACCTTCTCCTACCCTCTGACTGCCAGCACACCCATCATACATCATAAACAACAATAACTCTTCCCTGACCTGCCAACATCCCCTGACTCAACCATGAACAAGTGTGTTTCCCCAGGCAGACAGTATGGGTGGGAGGATCTGTTCTGTTTGCAGTGATGAGAAATTGCTGCGGGGGATGCCAGCATGGTTGGCAGTGTTAAGGCCCCAGTGTGCTGTGGTGCATGCTGTGTGTGTTGGAGCTGATGTACACATCTCTGGCCAGAGTAGCAAAGAGTGTGTAATGTTACCTGACAGCTTTTAATTTCTTTGTTTTTGAGGTGGGTGTGTTGTTAGGCATGTTACATGTGCAGCTACCTTAACTGATACACAACATAGTGTGCTTTACGTATGATCTTCCATATTGTCATATCCAGGCTGAGCACTTGCAGCTTCAATAGAAGTCAAGGGAACTGTGGATACTTAATAACTTTGAAAAAAAGGGACACAGAATTTAAAACATAGAAAAAACATTTTTCAGAGCTGTAAAATACACAGAACCTAAAAGCGTAGTCTAGATTGCACAGACCTCTCTGCAGAAACGGGTCTTTGCATGGTCCAGACTAAGAATTCACTATCTGACACTTACAGACTCTGTGGAAAAAGTAAAATAAGGAAGTGTTATTTACTCCTCATAACACAAGAACTAGGGGGGTCATCAAATGAAATTAATAGGCAGCAGGTTTAAAATAAACAAAAGGAAGTATTTCTTCACACAAAGCACAGTCAACCTGTGGAACTCGTTGCCAGAGGATGTTGTGAAGGCCAAGGCTATAACAGGGTTCAAAAAAGAGCTAGGTAAGTTCATGGAGGATAGGTCCATCAATGGCTATTAGCCAGGATGGGCAGGGATGGCATCCTTATCCTCCGTTTGCCAGAAGCTGGGAATGGGTGACAGGGGATGGGTCACTTGAGGATTACCTGTTCTGTTCATTCCCTCTGGGGGAACCTGGCATTGGCCACTGTTGGAAAACAGAATACTGGGCTAGATGGACCTTTGGTCTGATCCAGTACGGCTGTTCTTAAGTTCTTATGACTTAAACACAGCAAAGACAAACAGTAACCCTGTCTACTGCACCAGCTGGTAGAAGATGATTCAGGAACGTATTGGTGTGGAATACAAAGGCCATATACAGATATAATGACTGCAGTGGAACTCACTGTAACTGAAGGTAATGATTCTTTAAACATTGTAATGTCTCATGAGATTCATTAGTTTTATAACTTGACTGAAAAAAAATGGGATACCTGTAGTGATTTAGTTACTTGTATTTGATGTCAAATGGGAATGAACAATACTGCAGTTGCAAAACCAGAAAAGGGAAAGTAGTAATGAAAGCACAGCCAGAATGACACCAAAACAAGAACAGAGCTGCTCTGTGTGGCTCAGCACCTCAGTAGCAAGAGGTATTCTGCAGTTATACAGAAACACTGTTTGTATTCCAGTGGTATCTAGGATATCCAACGGAGATCAGAGCCCCCTTGTGCTATGCACTGTACAAATACACAGGAAGAGACAATCCCTGCCCTGAAGAATTTACAATCTAAATAGACAATACAGAGTGAAAGGGGGTACTGTTATCCCGCCCCCTTTTACAGTTAGAGAACCAAAACACAGACAGAGCACAGGCTTGTCTACATGGTGCGACAATGTGCACTAGAGAGGTGTGAATTGTAATGCTCCTTATTTTGCATTCACACAGTACTAGTACTACATGAATACACACTAGAGAACTTTTAGTGTGCGCCAGCAGGGTCTACTTGTGCCAGTTAGTGCTCTTTAGAATTCAAACCCCTGTAGTGTGCTTTGCCATACCGTATAGACAAGACCTACCTGACTTGCCCCAGGTCCCATGGAGTCTAGGGTGGAGCCAGGAACTAAACCCAGATGTCCTGAGTTCCAGTCCAGGGCCTTAACCACTAGGCTAACCAACCTCTTTTCTTAAGTGATGAGAGGAAGAGCTGAAGTTTAAAAATACATGGTATCCCCTTCAATCACAGAATTCCTGATGTAGTAGCAGCTTCACCTTATCCTAACAGATGATTCCTGATCCAGAAGGCCTGAAGAGGAGCTGTGTGTGACTGGAAAGCTTGTCTCTCACCAGCAGAAGTTGGTCCAATAAAAGATATTACCTCACCCACCTTGTCTTGCTAATCCTCATTTTATTCAGTTTTAGATAAATACGTATGCCAAAGCTGGCACACATTTGTCCAGAGATTCATCTCAGTCTGGTGTGGTGACGAAAGCATATGGAGGCTTTTGTACTGTGAACTCACTGATCAAGGATCAATAGTATGTAAATGCCTCTGCCTTTCCCACTCTTTCTAAACTCAGCAGTGAAGCCATGCAGCCTCTTGAGACTAATCCTTGGAAAGAGCCTAGAACTAGACAGGGATATCTGCAGCAAAGTCTGATTGGGTAATCCAAACAGTGCTTCACACCCTTCTGTGTATTGCATCTCACCAGAACAACTACGTGGTTCCATTTCAGAGCCTCTCTCCACACCCCTTATTACTCTCACCAGCCATCCCGGTGAATCCTGCCTAGGGAGATCAGTGACTGTCAGATGTCACTCAGCCACAGGCTCTAATGTCTACTACACATGGTACAGAAAGAGCTTTCCGACCAATATCATCACAGCAGCAACCTGGTGCTTCACTGTGGAGACCTCCTGGAGAATCAGACCTATTATTGCCAAGCTTCAACTCACAGAACGAACAAATCCACCCAGGTGTTGAGAGCAGAGGTGCTGACCCCAGCAAAAGAGAACTGCACGTACCAGTTACAATTAACAGGTAGTGTTTTTATTTCAGTGTTAGCTTCATGGACTGATTAATAAATAATAGGCAAAAAAAATCTGTAAAATACATGTTAAACTCCTCTCACACTACGTTATGCCTACTAAACATGGACTCCCCCAAAAGCAGAAAGGAATCAAGCTACAAATACAGCAGTATCGTCTCCCCATTCTTATATTGCCTATTGTACTCATCCTTAGACACCTCGTACATGTGCAAACAATACCGGCACATGTGCAGCATGGGGAACGGAATGTCAGACATTTTGCTCCCACAAATACCAGATCTTTACCCCTTGAGTTAAAGGAGAATGCTCCTTAGCTGTAACAGACAGGAAGGTTTAATTTTCTTAAGTAACTAGAGAACTGTTCAATGTAATGTACATTATTTTCTTTGCCCTTCTTGTAGTTTAAGGGGAGAATATGAAATGTCAAATGCCAAGTGAATATGCATTGGATTCTATACAAGCAATTGTATGTTTTTATTACAGATGGTGAATCATACAACTGTATAAGAACAACCCCAGTGTTCACAGTTGAGATGCCTTGAACACCCTTCATGGGCTATTCAGCACCTTGCTCCAACTCCTCTAGTCATCCTGGCACAGAAGAGTAGGTACCAGCCATCACAACTGTGGGTTCCTACTGATTAGATAGGGTTTCTCTCAGAAATCCTAAGTGGAAATTTCTGTCTAAAGACATTTCAAACTGTAGCTAACATGGTGAGAATATTTGTGCCTAGGTACCACGGCGACTGACACACTGGGAATATTAGAAAGAGACATGATAGAAAGAAAATCAGTACAGAAGAGATTTAATAGGGAATGAAATTGCCAACTTGATCCAAATGTCAGAGCACTGCATCAAAGTGTCAGAGAGGACAAGAGCTTGACAAGACTTAAAGGATCAAGCACGTATATGGACATTGAGAACTTTCAGTTACAGAAGGAAGGACTGTAATAAATTATAAAGAGGATCATATTCTTCAGGGCATCATAACCTTCAGGGTTAAGGAAAGATTACCAGGTGGGCAGGATATTCCATAATTGTCTCACTGGGTTTCCTGAACTTTCCTGTAAGACATCTGTTACTTGCCTCGGCTGGTGCCAGGATACCTGACTAGATGGACCATTGTTCTGATCCACTATGGAGATCCCCATGTTTCTATTTAGAAATAAGGGCAACAAATGAGACAACAGAAGTCAGCACCACTGTTTGAAAAACAAATGGTTACAATGTGACTTGTGCTCCTAAATTCTGTGGGCATTTTTGAAAAAAATCTCCTCCAGTCGAACTTGTGCTTGTTGTATTAAATGTTTCGTAAAAGCATCTTTTACCTGCAGATCCGGTATTTCCACAGTGGCTACTCAATGATTTATTGTCCCCTCTTTTGCTTTAGTAGTTGGATCCCAGTTCCATGGGCTATTCTGCGCTGGTTGTTCCTGGTTATTCTAGTAGCATCTTTAATTATCATTCAGAGCAACAGGACATAGAAAAGTGGTGAGTTTCTTTTAACTATAAAGACAATTTTCATTCAGTTCTATAGCACAATTAACAGTGTTACAATTCTCTACCAAACAGTCAAGCAAAGGATGCTTGTGTGTAGAATTCTATATAAAAGCTAGGTATTAAAATATTATTAATGTGCATTTTACAAATATATGCTCAAATGTGACTTGAGAGACTAGGCAGGTTTTTATTTTTTTATTTGCTGTAAATATTTTATAATATTTATAAAGACAATTTCCATTTCTACTGAAGCTTTTTAAACCTATCATCAAGAAAAAAAAAATAGCTTATTTACTAAACAGAAGCAGTTTCCTGCTTCTGCACTGCTGGAAGCTAGCAGCTCTCTCGAGAACACTGCTTCTGTGTACTGCCAGTAGTGTGCGCGCTCTGATATACTTACTCCCAAGCAGTAAATCTTTGATCCCCAGCTCTTAACATATGGTATACTAATTTTCTGAAGTTTTTTAAGTGTAAAATTTTAATTGCTTTACATTTCTGTTCATATCAGTGGAACTGTTTTCTCATGTGGTTTTGGCATGAGGTTTAAAGACCAAAACCAAATACCAAAATTTACCAACAGAAGTTGAGTCCTAAGACTAATATTGTAGTGAGTTGCAGCTCTTTGCTCTTGTGATACATCATAGTCATGACACCGTACCAATTGTTTCCTCTTCCTTTATATACCATAAGCCTGGAGATAATTTGATTAAAATATGGATACTTTGAATTATAAAAAAAAACTACCAGTAAAATCGTATTAACAAAATCAAAGGTACCCACGGATTATAAATTTGTCCCAAATCCTTGATAAATGAGAATGTCATGCTTCTTTAAGAGTGAGCTGCCTGCTTGTAGCTTGACCCAACCATACCCTTATTCACTAAAAAAGATGCCCATTCAAGAAATATTTAAGAGGCCCAAATTATTCATGGATCATGAGTATAATTCAAATCTGGAACCTGCATGGGAATCTAGGAAAATTATTTTTCCATAGTACAAGATTCAACGCCTAATGTGCCAGGATGATACATCTATAATTATCCTGCTGATCTTCTGTATACAAGGGCAGGTAGCTATGCAGCATCTATCCTACCTGACCACCTGCTGAGTTTCATACAGGGCTGCTCTGAGTGGGTTTGAGTGCAGGGTACAAACACAGTCAGAAAGCACATTACAATAAAAATATCCTTTGGTTTTAGATTAAAACAAACTGAAATATTTTGTTTTTAAGACTTCATTTCCAGAATCTTTGAAGTGCCCCCCTCCATCATCCCACCAAGAGAAGGTCAGAGAGACTCGCATGGTCTTTGGTGAAGTCTAATTTCCAAGCCATCATCAGCAATGCGATATTGCCTTCCCCTGGGGCACAGGAGGGTGCAGTCATCTGGACCTGTTATCAGTAGAACATCTGGACACCTCCAGCACACTGGGTCACCCAAGAGACCACACTTCTCTGTACACCATTCAGCATACAGGAAGCAATGTCTTGATAAACTCTGAATACACAAACTGTTCTAGCAACAAAGACATATGCAAAATCCACAGTTTCCAGTCACATTTATAACTCTCTCTTTTGCATGTAAGCTGCACTCTATGTTCCAAAAATGCTTCTGACAGATGCTGTGCACACAGAACAGGTTCAGTTAGCTTGTGCGCTCGTCACATTAATCTGAAACCTACATAAGGTTCCTAGACAAAGAATGCCTGTGTGTATATTTGGGATCAACCCTTCCCAGCCAGGCTTCCCCAGATCCAGGCCAGAGTACCTAGTCCTGCCCCACCAGGAATCACTGCTAGGAGACAGGGTCAAGGGGCTCCAACTCCATTAGCCTTTAAAAAAAACCCACTATGCCAAACTGCTCCACCTTATGTAACTTCCTAGTGAAACTTCTCCAGCTGACAAGACCCAAACACCCAGAGTGAGTCAGCAGTGGCAGAAAGGAGAAGACTTCATACTGGGCACCAGATATGAAAGGAGCAAAACCCCCTAAACTTCCTAGACACGCAAAAGATTCTGTACCAATAGTGAAAATCTCAGATTGAGTGTCCCTGGACAGACAGACAGACAGCAAAGCAAAGACTTTGGGGGATTTCAGGGTTAGTTACAGATTAGCAAAAAACAAGCAAAATGGCAGAGTTATTGGATTTTTGTCACAAATCCAGTTTGGAGTACTTCTGCAGAACTCTTGCCTGGTTTTCTGAGTGGCAACAGATCTCTCTATCCCCCAAAGAGACATTTCTGTCAATTTAAATTTTGTAAAAGCAATCCTTCTTGTAACTGTAGAGCAACAGAAATGTGTGAAAATTCTAAGGGAAAACCACCATTTTAAAACAATCATTGACCTGCAGAGTTTGAAACCCAAACATGGTCACACTAAGCCCCCTGACCTGGAAACTAACTCTACGCCAGTGAAACTGATGCCATTGTCTAAGTAGAGAGAAATGCAGATAGCAAATAAAATGCTTAAAAATGACAAACTGGATATTGATATTCTTTCCCTTCCAGTGATCTAGGGTGTGTTAGTAACAGAGAGAGACACTTGTTTGCAACCTGATTTTTAAATGACATCTTCCCTTTGAGAGGCTGTAAGGGCAACTGCCCTATTAAATCAACTAGCAGCACAGCTACTTTCCCTCAAGCCAGTTCACACCCTGCCCATCCATGTTTCCCAGCATTATACTAGGCAGCCGTCTCTGGCTCCCTCTCCCTTCGGGGTTGCAGGGTAGGAGTTCAGCACCAAAGCTGGCAGAACAAACAAGTGTTATTGTGAGTCCTCACACTTAAAAGTTGCATTTACAGCCTATGTTAGAGGGAAACAAAATCAATCCTACAAATTATTTGTAAATAAATGAATAAGTGCAAGAACAAGAGAGCCACATCTGGTGTGGAAGAATAGCTACGTGTTGAGATGTCCCAATTACTGACTGTATCGATCTTCAGGGCAGAGGGAAGTAGAAAGACTGATGGCTGGGAAAACGGTTTTCAGAAAACAGTTTAATAGTTTTAAGTCAAGTCACTGAAAGCTGCCATTTCATTCCCTTGGAGGCAGTGTAGCCTTTTCCATCAGTTTCCAAAGTTCTCCTAAAAAAATTGAAAGAAAGAATTAAAAACAATGGTTAAAGGAACTAGCAGTAAGAGAGGTGGCCCAAGTGCAGGATGGGGAAACCAATTCTACTCCCAGCTTGCATGCCAACCTTCCCTCTGGCCTGGGCCAAGTCACTTCATCTTTCCAGGCCTCAGTTTCTTCAGCTGTAAAATGGGGAACCCTACCCCCACAAGGGGGTGAGAGAAAGTGTCTGTAAAGCCCATAGGAGCTAGAAAGTGCTAAATATGATTAACTTTTATTCCTTATGAACTTATCTAGGGCAGAAATGTTAAGACTCGCAGGGTGCTAAGACAGCGGTGAAATCCTGTTGAAGTCAATAGGAAGCATACCATTGACTTCAGTGAAGGCAGGATTTCACCAAGATGTTTTTCAAGATGTGCTTCAGATACAGAGACAACACCTGAAACATAGGACTACAAGGTGGAACAGTCTGGTGTTTTTGGGGTCAGTGGCCAGCAATGCCAGGGCATGCCCCAGGATGGCATGTTGCAGGGCTGAGTAGGCAGGCTGACAGGGTTAGGACACCTCCTTGGAAGTGCAATGAATGGTGCCCTCAGAACACTGGGTCACACTGTAGCCAGTGCAGACTGGCAAAGGAACAGAGCCACAAGTGTCAACAGAAGAACTTCAGTGATCCTTGAGCACTCACCCAGCCACCACGGGTCTCGATGTATCCTCTCACTTCACGGTTCCCATTAATCAGTTCCACAAGCTGGATTTGACGAGCCACAGCTGGAACTTTCCGGGAAAGGTACACTAACAATTTCACAGACACTGCCAGAAAAGCTCTCTCATAGCCCAGCTCAGGATTCAGGCTGCTCCAACTCTTGCTGAGAGAATCCACCATGACTCCAAATTCCTCTACCTGGGAACACCAAGAGGAGGCTTTATAAAATACCACGGTTAAAATAAGTCTTGGTTCAAACCCCACAGGGTTACCCAGGCCTGGCTTGCTCTGCTCTATGATTGAGGCAGGTGACCCCCCTTGGGCAGCGCATTGCTTGGTACATCTGAGTCAGACTAAGGTCTTCAGGGCAGAGACTATATGTACTAGGTGTTTGTACAGTGCTACTGTAGTTCACACAATAGTGCTGGGGGAGGAGGAGGGACAGTTTCCAATTTAACTAGGACTGCAAAAAGTTTGGAGCTAGAGGTGCATGAGCATTCGTATTGAAACTGGGCCAGGATGAGTTCCAGCCTCAGACCAGGCTCATGTCAGGTCAGCTAACACAGGCTGGGGCTGTTCAGACAGCTCCCCTTCTTCATTCCCCTTCCCTGTCCATTGTCCAAGAGCAGCCCCTCCCATTTCAAGACAAAGCATCCTCTCACATAACAGCACTTCAGTTAAGAAAGGAGGTGCTGGGGCTCTACAGCATATTGCAGAAGATGGGTAGACCCTGGCATAAAGAGAGTGCTTGTGCATTACCTTTCCCTTAGCCACCTCGGCAATGATGCGCTGGGCAGGCCGCTCCAGGTCCTCGTTATATTCATCTCCCAGTCTACGCAGATGACTGGCAATAATAACCGAATCAAAGGTACTTGAAGCTTCTGCTCCCGCAGAGAGCTGAAGTTCTAAGACGGCAGAGAGAGAGCAGGGAAAGGGGGTACAACCTGCAGGTCAAGTGGTTGAGGTGAAGAATGCCTGTTTCATATCTAAACTCCTTATTTTTTAATTTTATATTACATGAAAAAAATTGGGTTAAGAGAATGTGAAGTCAGGCACACAGAAGTTAGGAAATGCCAGATGAAGATTCCCCATGCAACCTTAATTTGGACCCCTTGTGCATATACATTATGGGACGATTTTAATTATATTATCACAGAATATTTCCTAATAGTTCCTAATTAAAAAATCCAAAAGACTAAAAACCAGAATTTCTATCATGTGAAATCATACTGATGCCCGATTTGGGTCATCAGTCAGGTTCAGATCTTTAGATCCACAGCACAGACCTGTACCACTTGAGTTAACAGAGTAACTGGTAACAGAACTAGGCTGAGCATGCGGTTCAGGCACTAGGTGAGAGACACAGTTTGCCAAAGGGGTTAACACAGCTATTTGTTGACAGTAGAGGAACACACACAACTCCTGGGTTCAAATCTAGGTTCTGAAGGGCAGTGTGTCTAATGGTGAGACCCTTCTGCCCTTGCCCCTGGCCTCCCACAAGTCTGACCCTCTCTGCCCCCTTGTCTCTTTGTCCCAATCCCTCCGCCTGACATGGGTTCATGTTCCAGTTCACTACCCTTTCCAGACCCTAGTCTCATCCTCCTACCAACATCCCCAATGCCCAGCTTATTATTTCCTCCTTCTCCAGGCTTCCTGGCAGACAGCAGGGGGAGCAACAAGAACGAGAGATTCTCTGATTTGGTGCCCAGTACCCCAGCAGCCCCAGTCAGCTGGGAGCAGCATTTGCAGAAAAAATCCTGCTTATCCCCTGCACTTCCAGGCTGGAATATGCTCAGTACAGGCAGAACCTTAAGCAAATTCACCTGTCAAACCATTTAGTTTCTAATAAACATGCAAACTGCAATTTTTCAAAGGCTTAACAATTTGGCCAGTTTGGGCTCTTTTGCCACAGGGACGGTAAAAGGCACAATCCTGACACAAATGTGCCCTCTGCCCAAGTTTCAAGTTCCTGCTCCAATGCAGGATGGCGCTAGAGCTTCTCAGCGGAACAGTTTTAAAAATTTAAGATGGGCAAAACACATTTCCCTAAACACATTCGAAGAAATAGCTATTTTTTCTTGACATTTTCCAAAACAGAGTTCAGCCTGAGGCAAATGCCCAGCACTGAAAATTTCAATCCAAATTGTTACAACTTTGGCAAAGTTGTAAGCCACTGAAGACAGGAAGTGTGGGCAACTTTATCTAGCGCAGTTGCTAGCTGCTCCTCCCGTGCCTGGGTAAGTCCTAGTTGCCCTTTCTTATTACATTGCTAAGTTGCTTGCTTATTACTCCAGATATTTGGGTATTTTAATGCTTAGCATTCCCCAGCCCCCTTTAGAACTCTGGTTCAAACCCCACACTAGATTCCACAGGTTCAGGAAAACTTAATTTGAGCTGCAGCCATTCACCAGGCTGTATTCACAATACTCCAGTCAGTGGAAATAGACTTGTATGTGACCCATTAGCCCAATGGGAGCTCAGCACAGGGGACAGGCAGATAGGAGACTCTCCCTCTGGGCCAAACTTCCCTTTCCTCCTTCAGCTCCCTCCTCCATGCTTCCATGAAACCTTTGAGAAACAAATGCTGCTTGATGCTTACAGCACCTCCCACTTGCACCAACTCTCAGCCACTCTCTGGGCCCGATTGTCTTTTGGCTGGGTCTGAACTAGGCTGTACACTCCCCGGGATGGAGACCACACCTTTCCTTATTTGTTAAGAACCAAGTACAGTGTTGGTACTCGATACATTAACGATAACTAGTTCTTTGGTTACCAGGACCAGTTACACTTTCCCCATCACTATTAAGACAAGTTATTTTTATGGAGATTTGGCGAGTGAAAAAGTTACTGGCATTTATAACTTGAATCCAAAAATCCCAGGTGCGCTACAGACTATTACAAATATATTTAATCTGCATGCTTGTGATACAGCCTGGACTTTTCAATGACAAGCAGTCAGGATCTCCATTTTGCATCTCATTGGACAGAGTGTCCTTTCCAATAGCATAGTTCTCCGTAGTCCCACATCAGGGAAATGGTTCAATGTGGACTGAGAGGGAAGGGCAACACCGCTCCTTGCAGTCACCTGGAGACTCTCATGGAAATACTGACCCATCCCAACCCTGCTTCGCTTGAGACCTGCCAGCCCAAATGCAGCCCTCGTCCCTATCCATTACAGGAACACCCCCAACAGGACATTTACCTAGAACCTTCAGCCAAGAAAGCCTCCTGCCTCCCTCCAGAGATTTGGTCCCAGGTGACTTTACCTGTGCATGACTCAGCAGAAGAGTCTGTCTCCAGACCGTGGAAAGCAGTCCCTTCGTCTTCCCCTAAGAGATCAGAGAGAAGTGCCTCCACAATGCACTCGGTTTGCTCCTCAAAAGTCCTAGGGCTCTTCATTTTAATACGTCCCCCCCCGGGATTATCTGAAGTTCAAACAGAAGCCAAGCTGTCCCTGCAGCTATTCCTCTTCCGGGTAATGTTTGTGCATAGAACCTTTAGAAGCTTTCTTCCTTTCTGGTCAGCTCAGTATGCGTCACACACTCCAAGGGCAAGTGCCTTAGGGAGACTCCTCCTCCCTTGGGCAGTAAAGCGCTGACAGGCTATTTCATCCCTCAGTCTTGCGCCCATGTATTTGAGTGTGGCAAAGTTTCACAATAACCATTTACTGTAAAAAACACAGCTGTCCAGAATGAAGTTTTTCCAAAGTCCATCATTCACCAAGGGATACCCTACCTAGGACAAGTCTAGGACTCAAAGGTCATGTCTACACAGAGATTGGAACCAGGTTACCTGCAACTGTGTAAACATGAGGAGTTGCTGACAGAGTACAAGGGTGGTTTTGCTGATAATTTCATAATGCAAATATGCTCCCAGCAGCCAGAGGTGTGGCTAAGTGAGCTCAACTCACACAGGAAAGGTCCTGCATGCTGGTGATAAGAGACACCCGACTACAGTCTATGCTTAAACCCAGCTGCAGCTATAGCAGGCAGCCTTATCTGAGGTTTTGCTGGTGTGACCATACCTACTGAATGCTTACTTACTGCAGAGAACAGATCTACAAAGATTGTCAGTGGACTTCACAGCAAATTCTGCGCTGCTGCTCCCAAGGTAGCAAGAGCAGCCACTTCACCAGCACAGGAGGGGTTTTACGGCTATAAGGGAAGAAGCCATTCCCTAAGTGTGGGAGGTCTAACCTGGTGTGGCTCTTAACTCAGAGTCACAGGGTGGACACTGAGGGTACATCTACACTGCACACAAAAACAAAAGACAAAACGCCACGGCAGCAAGTCTCATAACCTAGGTCAGCTGATGCTGGCTTGGAGCTAAAAACAGCTAGCTGTGTGGATGTTCCCAGTTGCACTGATGCCCGAGCTCTGAAACCCAAAAGTGGGGGCTCCAGCCTGAGTGGGCACTTCTACACTGCTCTTTTTAACCGTCACATGAGCTCGCGTCAGTTGCTGGGGGCTCTGAGACTTGCTGCCATGGGTTCGTTCGGTTGTTTGTTTGTTTGTTTTGGGGGGGGGGGGGGCGCAATGTAGACATGCCTTAAGAAGGAGTTGGTTCAGCCCACCTGTGTGCCTCATTACCCATCTCACAGTGGCGCATGATAGATGACAGCTGGTCTCTGTCAAGAGAGGGGAACAGGAAACTGTGGCATACAGTGTAACAGCAGCAGTGAGCAAGAGGCTCCTGGTGCAGACTACAGGGGAAAAGAAACGAACTCCAGGAAGGGTTGGGAGTGGCCTACTAAAAGCAGCCAGTTGAGCTGAACTTCACAGACTCTGTCTGGAGACTCTGAAGTTAATAAACCCAGCCCCTAAGGAGCAGAGGTTGAACAGAGAGAAGCCTGTGTGTAGTTTACTGCGGGCCCTGAAGAGGAACACTAAGGGTATGTCTACACTGCATACTACATACAGGAGCACATCGAGTATATACACTGCATGCCCCTCTAGCACAGGTATAAATAGCAGTGTCCAAACACTGCGGTATGTGCCCTACCCAGCTCTCTGCATACCCAAGCAGTGCCTCCCCCAGCTACACTGCTATTTTTAGTAGTGCATCGTCCTGCTGCTGAAGCCTTTCCATGCCACCATGAAAGGCTCTGGAAGCAGGGAAAGGCTAGCTGCCAAAGCCATTAACTGACATGCACAGATACACACTGCTGCGTGGACACAGCCTGGTTTTCACTCTGGCACATAGCTAGGTGTACAGTACTTGCTGCTGCCAGCAGGGTGCAGTGTAGACACAGCTAAGACAGGGAACTGAAGAACCACTCAAGGCCACAAGGGGTCACTTGGGAGACAGCTGCCTTTACAGGGCGTCCCGGGGCTTGGACTCTTCAACAGTCATGCAAAGGGTCTGGAAACTGTATATTTTTATTCTCCTTCTTTGAGAGTCTCTCAGACATCAGCTGGGGAATTCATGGGCAAGAACAACCTGAGGAGGAAACTTATTTTCGAGCTTAAAAAATGCATGTTTTCAATAAATTGAACAGGTGAGAATGCTTAATTCAATTCCAATAACAATCACGCTGGGCAGTTAGGACATCATTGTAACTTGGTGCTTTACTCAAACAGATCAGACAAAAAGGAAAAAAAACAAGTGAAGGTTTAAGAGAAAAAGCCTGACCCGGAGTTGGCCAAGGACAACTATAAGAAATCCACGGAGATAAACATCTAAAAAAATAAAGAGTAGACAGAATATACCTTACCTTAGTAGAAACATGAGAATAGTGAACAAGGAAAGCCAGAAAAGGGGAGGGAAAAAGAAAAAACAATACTGAAACACAAGGCTATGCATGGCTGTGAGAAATATCCAGAACTGACAAGCTGCCCCACATGGATCTAGTGGGAAATTAATAACTGACCAAAGCAGAGGAACGTAAAGAATACGGTGAATGAAAGCTGCAGCAATAAAACCAGGAACATGATACACCACACTGCTGGACAGAGCACTTTACATAACCGTCCTAGTTAAAAAAGCAACAAGTTTGGGTAAAACCTGGTTTAAAAAACAAAACAAAACAAAACAAAATATTCCTCTTGTAAATATATAAGTTAGCTATGTCAACTGCAACGGTGCAAAGATTAGTGTGAGCAGTAAAGAGTCAGCTGGCCCAGTGACCTAGTCAGGCTGTGCCGTATTAATTCATGCCCACTGTGGCCTTAGGAGAACTCACTCACTCTCAGGTGTTCTTATAGTTCCATCACCACAGAACCTAAAAGCTGAGGTGAGACTTCAGAGAGGCAAATTCTTCCTCTGCAATGATGTATTTCAGTTAGAAAATACATTAGGTTTTTTTTAAATAAAAAATCCTGATTTTTAGAAAACAGGTGCTCTCCCCTACGTCAAATCCCTTTAAAGCAGAGCTCCTAACCCCGAAGGGACGCTCCCCACAGAATTGCATCCACCGATGGACAGATTAAATCCCTTGAGAAGAGAACCAAACCAAGCACTGGAAAATTCTCCCCGAAACAGAGCCAAGGAGTTATTCTGCCCTCTCTGCACCTCTTAACACAAGAGAAGCAACTCCAGGGTCAAATTCTCAAAAATGCTTTTCACTGGTTACCCATAATTCTAACTAAACCTGGGGCTGTGCCCACCCTGACTTGTTTGTTTCTGGTCCTGAGGAAGTACGACTCAGTCACAATTCCTAGTCAGCTATCAGCTCACTCCATTCCCAAAGCTCTCTCGAGAGATCTGATGCCAATATTTAATCTCTCTCTTACTCATGTAACTAGCACTGGAGTTGCTCCTGCTTCAGTGACCACATCAAAAGCACCATACTGATGATCCATCCCCCAGCCTCCAGAGTTGTGAGATCTTGATGTATTTTGAATCTCTCCCATGCACCTGTTATAATGCAGTATGTGAAGAAACTAGCTACACTCACATCATAAGCTGGGCCACACACTATTCCCACTGGCACTAAAGGCACCTCTAAGGCAGATCAGGAGCTGTTCGAGGCTCTTACAAACAGTTTAGAAGAAGAGCAATTTAACTTCAGTAACACCACTCTGAGCTGTCGAAAAGATCTTCCCTACTCCCCGAGTGAGCCTGCTCTGAGCAGGGCCTAGAGGAATCAGGATTTCAGCCCTAGGACTGTCCCCATTACAGTCCTTAACACTGAGATAAAGTATTGCAGCGCCTCAGTCCTCTCCTCACTCTGCTTCACTGAAACCTGCATCTCTGAGTTCTCGGTCTCAAGCACCAGTTCTGTTAGGAAGAGACAACCAGACTCATCCTGGGCACTGAGATAGGCCTTCCATGGCTGGGCACCAGCTTTGCTCATAGCAATAGTCTGGATGTGGACAACCTGAAGTGCAGTCTGTATGGTGTCTGGGTGAGCAGCTCCACGCCAGGGCAGAGCCTGCTGGCAGTTCACGTCCAAACTCAGCCAGGTCTTCTCAAACTGCTCCGCAGTCAGGTGTGCCTTAGGGATTAAAGTCAAGCCAGCTGAGTCGGAATGAACCTGGAGAACTTCCTTATTCCCTTCTGAAATCAGTGATTCTGAAATCAAATATGGAACAGGGTGAGAAACGGCACTGGGAATGCTGCCCACAGTATCACCAAGACCTATCAGCAACAGAAACCCGGGAAGTGTAATGCCTCCAATATTCCACCAGGGTGAGCACACTGTGGTCAGCCAAGTGTTAAGTGAAAGGCTCAGACCCCATAAGAGCCTTTTGTACTCAAGGCTTCAGTGCTAAAACCTGGGATCCTCCCAGAGGATCAAACATAGGAAGATTTATCAATGGGGGAAGGTATTTTTCTAGCTGAATGTGTGACTACCTGTTCCTGCAGTCATGGGAGCAGCACAGTGAAAGCCTCCACAGCGAGGCTCCATTGCCCAGTTAGCAGTGACAATTGCCCAGCATGCTTTCCCATATACGGGCACCAACGTGTTAAACTCTGAAGCCCATTTGTTCACAGGTCGCTCAGCCTGATCCTCCAGGAGTCCCAGAGAGGGATCAGACTTGGGGCTGCACAGCACCCGCTTCGCTTCTTCCACGCCAGCTTGTAAGAGACGATAGTAGAACAGCCCCCGGTCCCGTACCACCATATCAGTCTCTTCCTCTGGAAAAACGAACACACACACGCTCACTCAGGGCATGCTAGAACTCATAGATCAGACGTCAATGGACAACCCTTAGCTGGTACATACCAGCAGGCTCACACCTGTATCCTGAGTGCTGTCCATTTCCTCTACCACTTTGCAGAGCTAGGGGCCAAACAGCAGCAGGAGTAGCAGCAGCTAGGTGGTAAATAGGGGCAAGGGCAAAGAGGCAGACAGGAAGAGGGCTAGATTCTGCATTTGCGTCCACATAGAAGGATTTCAAAAACTTATTTTAAAACTAGTCCGGATCTTAGAGCTGAGGAGTTTCTACCACAAAATTCTCCATCTGTCACTGCAGTGTGCGCGCGAGTCCCCAGCAGGGACACACCCACCTATGCAGTAATACAGCAGGTGCCCTGACAAATTTAACACAGGGCTGCAGGCATGAGAGTCTCAGCAAGATGTACCCACCTATGCAGTAATAGAGCAGTCGCCCGAGTATGTCCTGGCATTCAGCAGGACGAAACAGGAAGAGTCTGACCAAAGCTGTCAGCAACTCCATCTTCACTGCTGGAAATGTCTCCGATCTCACATTCTCTACAAAGTCCTCCAGAACATAGGGAGCACTGGGAACTCTCTCCCCATGCACTCCCAGGAGCCAGATCAGCGCTTGCTTGCCCTGGGGAGTCAAACAACAACACCAGTTACTCAGAGCCAAGCCACTCCACACTGCACTTCTAGTGCAATCTGTGACCAAGTACCTTTGACACCAACTGGCAGAAGGCACTGGGGTACATAGGAGTACAGGGATCGCCTAGGTTCACCAAAAGGGGTCATGTGGTGGCCATAATCATTGCGAGATGTATGTAAGGAAAGCATGAGGAGTTATGTATATGTGCTGAAAATTATGTTCTCTAGGTTTTGTAGGTAAAGGCAGGTCACTCAAAGATACTGTGCCTTGAGAGAAATTTCTCCAGACAGGAGATGGGAGACCTGGTGGACCATTGTGTACCGTGGGTCTTACAACAGAAGTTTAACATATTAAATCAAACGCTAAAGAAGAGCTTGCAAAGACTTCTGAAGGAAATTAATAGGAACAGCTGTGGGAGGGGTAGAAACCTATTTTCAGGTAAAGATCAAAGGTCTGGTCTGGAATATCTGGGGCTCCACAGAAACATCCTGGCATCCTTCAATCTCTGAAGACATGTGGCTAGTAAGACTGAAGTTATGAAAGGGGATCTCAGCCATCCTGGCTAAAAACACTGAGAAAAGGACATGGAGTAAGCTATCCTGTAGGAGACGGGGAACGTCTTGTGAGTTAAGTTTTGGCTCTAAAAGGCACATCATGTTATGATTTTCCTTTACATGTAACCATCTGTTTCTAATATTTTTATTTACTATCATTTGAACCTCTGCTCTTTGATAAAGTTATTGTTTTCACTATAAATCTATTTAAGTGCTGTGTGTTAAGTGGAATGGGGATCCTGAGTTGAATCCTGTGGAAGCAGTTGCACACTGTTCTTTTGGGAGTAGCAAAGCTAAGTTCTGTGAATGTTCAGGGGAACAGGAGCTGGTTAGTCCAGAAGGGTGCTTGGAGGACTCAGGGGTTGGTACATGCCTATTGCTAACCTATAGAGAGAGTGCAATGCCTGCGGACACCTGGATGGCAGTGTTTGTATTACGGGAGACTGGTGCAGCAGGCACTGACAAGACTTCCTCACGCTAAGGGCAGGAAGTAGTGAGGTGCCTCATAACTCTGGGTACCCCTGAGAAGAATCTCTCCACCACTGGAGCATCAGGTGGACTGGGAACCCCTGCCGGCAGCTCACCAGGATGCCTCTCAGCTCAAAACTGTTAATTGGGGAGAGGAGTATTCAAGACAAGAGTCTCCCTATACAAACAAAGGAACACCCAGCACTTAATACCAGGCTTTTCCTCTCCAAAGCACTGGACCAGCGCGAACCAACCGCCTCACAAGTCCTGTGAAGCAGGACTATTGTAATACCCTTTTACAGACCGGTGAACCACAGCAGAGAGGAGATGGGACATGCCCAGGCAATAGCATGATTCCATGTCAGAGCTGGAATAGAATTCTAGAGTCCTAGCTCTCAGGCTAGTTCCCCAGACCACATTTCTGTATGCCTTAAATACCGTGGTTATCTGAGGTTAAGGGAAGTGGTGGGATCTCCGTTGTCCTAGCCCAAAAGGGGCCACGTACAGACAACTGGGCTGACATCACCGTACCAAGGAGGGGCCTGCAAACAGCGCTGCTCTAAACTGCCAAGCAGCAGGTGCTCACAGATTCAAAGGCCAGAGCTCCCCTGCACCCCATTGAGAAGTTCTTCTACAGCCTAGGAGCTCCCATCATCCAGATGCTCTTGAGATTCAGCCTGAATTTGACTAGGAGGGATGGGACGTAACTGAACAAAGGCATACTCCCTCATCCCACCCCAAATGATTCCTCTCCCTCCGTGGTGCTCACACCCTTCAAATACTTGTTTGGCCACTCCAAGCAAAGCTGGCTCTGTTTATCAGAGTTCTACATGACAGGAGAAGGATCGCCATTTGGTTAACTGCATGAAGCCTCCCTACCTCGCTGTCCTGCATGGCCTCCTCACAGCTGGGCAGAGCCTGGCACACAGCCTCAGTGCACTGGGGACACAGCCACACCAGATCCCGAAAAGCCTGCACCACAGCTGCAGTGGAACAGAATGCTAAGCATGTAACAGCAGCTTTTTAAAGTCACCACCCAAGAGAATAATTCACCACCTATCAGGTCTGTCCGATTCGGAGTGAGCCAGGTCAGTGCAGCACTCATTCATGCTATTTGGAGCACTTTTCTCCAAAGCCTCACAACACTGGGGGTTGCCATAGTAAATGTAAAGCCTTTGTTTCCCCCATCCAAAATTGAATGTTTAAATGGCAAAGATTGCTTCTTTGGCTGCAGTGAAGCAATCTTCCCCAGCCATCCCCTCTCCTTGAGAAGGCAGACTGACTGACTGTCTCACAGTGACAGTGATTTAAGGTGAGTCTCATCAGCACTCTACAGCAACTGCTGCCAACTTATAAAACTTACCAAATGAATTAATTTTCAGAATGTATTTGCGACTGTAAAAACCTGCGATTTTGAAAGCCCATAAAAAGTGGAACAAAATTATTCAAAAGAAGCGAGAGATAGTAAAGCGAGAAATAGTAAATTATGTTAGATCTGAAAGCAGCAGGAAAATCAGAGACAGCAGAGTCAGTTACATCAGTGACTGAAATTACAAAAGTGGCAGAGACTAAAGCAGTCAGTGGGAAACAACTTCAAAGTCAGAACTTTCAACCAACTTGACCTTTATAAAAGAGCCATTAAAATCTCAGTACAGTCCCTCACTCCTTGAGCTAGCAGATTCAGTCCATATCACACGGTGGATGGGGCTGTGTCCAGTCCCCGCTTAAGCACAAGGAAGGTAGCTAAGATGGGAGAAGTTATAAAGTCCAGACAAGGAAGATGCCAACCAGGTTAGAAGCCACACATGATCATCTTGCGGTCACCTGGACAGGGATTTCCCAAATCCCGGCCCAGAGTTACATAACTCTACCAAAACTAGATGTTTTGGTGGTGAGGCCATTTCCTGGAAGTGTGAAGCAGGCAAACCCGAGAACTCAGCCACAAGCAAATCCTTACCTGAAGTGATATGTTCTTGCTTAAGCCCTAGGAGCTCCGTTAGAATCCCCACACACTGCTCCGTGTACGTCCTGGCAATGCTGCCTGAGGAGGCACCAAGGGGAACAAGGCAAGCTTTGGTCAGAGAAACAGACAGGCATGCCTACACCATCCACCACAAAGTCATGTTAGAGTGATATTTTACCTCATCTGAAAACACCTGTTAGCCTGCTATTACGGCAGAGAAACAATCTACAGGTTGGTCCTGCTTTGAGCAGGGGGTTGGACTAGATACCTCCTGAGGTTTCTTCCAACCCTAATCTTCTGTGATACCACTCACTACAGCCAAAAAAATGAAAAAAAATCCTAAGGAAAGTCCTCTAGTTCCCTCAGCACACACACGAATGAGAGAAAGCCTGGTACACTGTAGCCAGACAGCCAGCCCCCCCCTCTCAGACCAGCATTGCTGGAAACACAGGAGGAAGCAGGAACAGGGCACTTAACATATATTCCAGCACAGCCTTTGAAGCTGTGAAAGCACAGGTGTGCTGCTACAATGTGCCTCTGGGAACAGATACAACGATTAAGCTCACAGCAGGCAGAGGCCCTGTGACAGACATGGCTCTTAGCCCCAACTAAATAGCGTGATGCACACACACCAACATCCTAGTTGGGAAAATATTTACCCTGATAAAAGAAATGTCCAGTAGTCGACACTTATTGTTTCTCTCCTTTGCAAGTGTAAACTACTCTTGCGAAAGCTGGCGTCACCCGGACAGACCAGCCTCAATTTGGCATAAGAAAGGAGAAAGAGAATAAAGGAGTACAGAGGTATAAGTAGGGGACCTACAGCACCATGATTTTTGAGTGCTTTTCACTATCTATCTGCTGGTCAGATAAGTGACAGCCTCCCAAGGCTTCTGCAGCTAAGAGGGTCCCTACGCCTTGTCCCTTATTCGTCTTTCCGCAGAATTGAGTGACCGATCCTGGCTTGGCACCGCTGGAATCGAGAGATGCAAGGAGGGTAAGAAGCACCCACACCTGATCTCCTATCTTTAGTGTACACATATTTTGAAATAGAGCTCTATACTTTGTTTTCTTTCTTTGGGATTGTGGCTTCAGTTTTGTAACTTGTTTGTATGTGTAACATCTCTACATTTAAATAAGTAAGCACTAGCAATTTTGTAACCACATGATTAGAATCTAGCTTAATAAATTTTGGTAACCATTTATGCATAAGCCTGACTTGTTTTCTCTGGTTTACTGTAAAGCAGCCAACACAATTAAAGAACCTCAGCCGTTTTGGCTCTAAAGCCTGGCCATTAGGTGAGAGTACTAAGAGCCTAGCGTTGAGTTGTGCCGTCTCCACGGGGCAAACTCTTGGGGCACCTGTCAGTCAATCCTGGCTGCCCGCTGCGAAGGAGCTCTGAGCTCTAGCAGTTAAAGTCACGGGTGTGGAGAGGCTCTTAGTGCTGCCATTGGGGCACCTGTCAGTCAGTATTGACTGCCCGCTGCGAAGGAGCTCTGAGCTCTAGCAGTTAAAGTCACGGGTGGTTAGGACCTTGGGGCATCCGTCAGCCTAGCCCGGGCTGCCCGCCGCGAAGGGACAGTGTGTCCTAGCGGTTAAAGTCACGGATGGTATAAACGGGCATAGCTGGCACCTCACCAAACATCCTTGGCCGTCGGCTAACATACACCTAAGGGAAAAATCCATTCACAAATAAAAAACAGATATTTTAAATGCAACATTAGGGATCCCAAACAACTTTAACTCTGCCCCCCTAGCACTACCCAGAAATTTAGAGCCCACCCATCCACCCCACAGGTTCATTACAATTCCACGTTTTCATGCTCACTAATAAGATGGGTGGTTGGGTAAAGTCCCCTCATGTGCACATCAGCGAAGCACAGCCTACCAGGAGCCTATGGCTTGCGAGCACCCCGCCCAGGCAGAGCAATTGTGAAATGCTCAGCACAGCACAGGCTCAGGAACGCATTCGTATTTCTGGGGATCTGGCTCAGCCCGGGGTGCAGCACACCGGGACGGCTCTGACCCCGAGTGCTCTTTCGTCACTGGCCTAGGCTTGTTTCAGTGGAGAAAGACCTATTTGAGAGATTTCAGAGACAACCCCCAGGTGTTTCTGAAGCAAAAGCAGAGCTCTTACCTATGGCGAAGATGGCCCCCTGGGCAAGCTCAGCTGACACATCAGTGCAGTAACTCTTCAGCTCCTCCAGCACCTGCTGCACATTCTCATCATTCACCAGCTCACACAGCACCTCCATCTTCTGGGATTTGATATAATGGGGCTCCGAGTAGGAACAGAAGAACTTCTTGTAATAGCTGCTAAAGTGGCCAGGCAGGCTTCCCAGGATCTGGCGCACATGACACAGGGCAGCGAAGCAGAGCTCCCGGCTCTCGGAGCTGCAGGCCGCCAGCAGTGGCCCCTTCACTCTAACTAGTACATCTGTCTGTACCTGTGGGAAGTCCTTGGCCAACACCAGAAAGAGTTTGGTGGCTGCCATCACAACACTGGGGCTGCTGCTCTTGAGGGACCCGTCTAGTAAGCTGAGGATGTCGAAGAGTTCTTCCTCACTGCGGGGTTTGTAGCGCAGCAGGAAGGCCAGCACCTCACTCTGTCCCCACTGGTCTAAGTCAGACATTCTGCCAAGAAAAGTATCACGGTAAACAGGTCACAAAATATGCAGCACTACACAAGGATCATTCCAGGGTAGAGCCTGCAGCTGTTGCGCTTTGTATGGTTTCAGTACACCCACCAGTTGCCAGGTTTGTACCAGCGTTCTCTCTCAAGGGAACCAATCAGTTCACATGCACATTGAAGCTGAACTCTGTCTCAGTCACTCACACCTGCCCTCAAGCACTAAACCAGAGAGAAACACTGAGAAGGTGCATGGCTTGAGCAACAGAGAAAGGATGCCATTCCCTTGACCAAACCAACCCAGACCTGTCTGAAGAGAAGCTGATTCCTTCAGACACTGGACACCATCCCTGCCACATTACACATATTGGGATGCAGTGGGACAGACAGGCTAGAACAGCTGGTCCTACACTGATATGCCCCAGCTGTTGTTAGGGAAGAAAAAAGTTATAGATAAGCTAGGATACAACTTGTAAATCTAAATAAACCAATAGTTGGTTACATATTTCTCCTGGAATCTCAGGTTGGTTCTCTGCATCACTGGGAAGGCCTCATATTTCACATGTGACAGTGAGGTTAATCTGGCACTCTCCTATAATTTGTGGGCGAGAGAACGACTTACACCACTGGAATTTATTTCCAAAGCCTCCTCTCAGCTCTGCCAGGAACTGTGACATCTGCTCTGCTGACATACAGAACAGAAGGGGATTTCACTAGAGTGAAGCTTCCAGCTTCTCACACAGAGAGCAGACCTTTTGAGAAGGTGGTGGGCTATGGGCTTGTTGATGACAACTCCTCCTTCCCGCCTCAGAATCTCTTCTAGAGCCCTCAGACAATTCACCACTACAATGGGATCTTGGTCACGAAGCAAACTGTATAGCTCATTCACCAGCACACCATCTGCAGAGACACAAAGGCACTTAGATCATCAGAGACTCAGAGGCACTGCATCCATTCAGGCAAGACAGTCACCGTCCACGAGCAGCCTCAGGAATATGGGGACCACGACACAGGGCCTGGGAGGGAAGAATTGTTACCAACAAACTACAAACACCCTTGACTTTCCAGTAACATTACAGTATGGCATAGGTATTCTCTAAAGAGCCCTCTCTACACAATATCACTGCACGGGTGGCAGTCAGGTGCTAGAGGAAGAGGCTCACACATACCACAGAAAAAGAAGCAGGAAAGGAAGAGTTCCAGCCCAGTGAGGAAGCAGATATAAAAGGAGCATTCCTCTGTGGAAACTCACCCTGCCAGATCTCAAATGCCCAAGAAGCAGATTCCATTAGGGATTTGCCTTATGTTCACAGGCTGCCCTCCCTCCTTTCCCCTTCCCTCCACTCCTATGCCAACGCACAACCAAGTGAATCCGGGCCAAACAGGGAGCCTTGACTCTAAAGAGCAGCATCTAAATGAGTTGTATGTATCTTATCTAGTAATGAATGCTCTAGGACAAAGTATGACCATACCCCCCCTTCCTCAAGTGCAAAATCTGACTACTTACCCACTTCGGTGTCACCTTGGAGTTTCTGCATCTTTGCACAGCCAAGAACAGCTACTCTCCTCACATAGGACGCTTTGTCTCGCAGGCCATTCAGAATGGGCTGCTGGATGTACTCCTGTATGCCAGGCATCCTATGAATAAGTATGTATCATGCTAGATTCATCCAAAATTCCTCAAGATATCCTATGGTGCTCCCCCATCTACAGCAACCACTTTTACAAACCAAGGGCTTTCCTTGCTGTTCTCTTCCAATAATTCCCCTACATACCGGTAACCATTTCCCATTCTGTGCACATCTCTTTTGCATCTTTTGAAATAATTACACAGCATAAAGAAAACACTCAAGGTATTTCTGTCATTTTTGAAGTCCTGAGTCCCCATCCTGTGTGTTTAGAATGCCCAGGCACTGCTATTCAGATGAGTACATTAGAAAGCCAGAAGGGATCACTGCGATAATCTAGGCTAACTCACTGCATAACACAGGCCACAGAATGATCCTGAATTAATTTTCATTTGGCCCAGAGAATATCTAGAAAACCATCTCATCTTGATTTAAAAGTTGCCAGTGGAGAATCCATCATAACCTTTGGTAAATTGTCCCAATTGTTAATCACCTTCAATGTTAAGAATTTACTCCTTACTTTTAGTTGAATTAGTCAAGATTCACCTTCCAAACACTGGATCTTCTTATATCTTTGTGTGCTAAACTGAAGAACCGATTTCTAAATATTGGTTTCCAGGGATTTGTAGTTTGTGGTCAAATCATCCCATTTCTTTAAATAAATTTAAGGAACGCCCTATAACACTCGGTCTGTGTCTACGCTATGCACCTTTTAGTGACACAGTTGCGTAGCCGCTGCTTGTCAGCAAGAGAGAGCTTTCCCGCCAACAAAAAACTTCCACCCCCAACAAAGGGCAGTAGCTTTGTCGCAAAAGAGCTCTCCTGCCGACAAAGCGCCGTTCACACCAACGCTTTTCATCGGCAAAACTTTTGTCCTTCGGGGTGGCTGTTTTTCCCCACGCTACGGAATGACAGCCCTTTTGTTGTTCAGGGGCCAGTGCAGACCAGCGGGGCTCAACCTATCTGCCACTGTGGGCTGCATCCAGGGCTGGCCCTGCGGTTCTCAGGACCTGCCATGGGCCACGGGGGCGGCGGGCGGCCCGGGGGCGGGGAACCGCTGCTCGCAGACGCGCTTTCTTTCGTCCTCTCCGTGGCCCGTCCCGGAAGCCCGCCGGCTGGTCCGCATCCTTCCCGAATCGCCGCCGCCAAAGCTGGCTGCCCCAGCGTCCGACCCAGAGGGGCGGCCGCCTCCCTTCCTTGGCCAGAGTGCCCCGCGGCCGCCAGGCCCGGCCTCTGGGTGACGGGCCCGAGGGCGGGACGCCCCGGCCAGCGCGGCCCCCGCAGCCGCGGCCACAGGAAGGGTCTCGGCCCCCGGCCCCGCCAAGGCGCTTCCTTACCGGAGGCCGCACAGGCTGCGGAGCGCGAGGCCGCGGACGGCGGGGCTGGGGTCGGAGCAGTCTTTGCGCAGGGTGTTGACGGCCAGCAGCGCCAGGCTGGGCTGCAGGGCCGCGTACGTGCCCATGTACCAGTAGACCAGCTTCTTCTGCACGACGTCCCGCGTGGCGCCGGCCTTCACCATCTCCGCGAAAACCCCGGACACGTCCGCGCCTTGCGCCATGCGCCTGCAACCGCCGCGCGGGCGGCAGAGAGCGAGGCCGAGCTCAGGGCAGGGGCAGGGGCTCGCGAGCTCCACACCCCCCCCCCGCGCCCCGCCCCCTCCCACCGCGTGGGCGGCAGAGAGCGAGGCCGAGCTCAGGGCAGGGGCTCGCGAGCTCCACACCCCCCCCCGCGCCCCGCCCCCTCCCACCGCGCGGGCGGCAGAGAGCGAGGCCGAGCTCAGGGCAGGGGCAGGGGCTCGCGAGCTCCACACCCCCCCCCCGCGCCCCGCCCCTCCCACCGCGCGGGCGGCAGAGAGCGAGGCCGAGCTCAGGGGCAGGGGCTCGCGCGCTCCACACCCCCCCTCCCCGGCGCCCCGCGCCCTCTGCCCCCTCCCACCGCGCGGGCGGCAGAGAGCGAGGCCCAGCTCAGGGCAGGGGCTCGCGCGCTCCACACCCCCCCTCCCCGGCGCCCCGCGCCCGCGCGTTCTGCCCCCCGCCCCTTCCCACCGCGCGGGCGGCAGAGAGCGAGGCCCAGCTCAGGGCAGGGGCAGGGGCTCGCGCGCTCCACACCCCCCCTCCCCGGCGCCCCGCGCCCGCGCGCTCTGCCCCCCACCCCCTCCCACCGCGCGGGCGGCAGAGAGCGAGGCCCAGCTCGGGGCAGGGGCTCGCGCGCTCCACCCCCCCCCCGGCGCCCCGCACGCGCGCTCCACCCCCCGCCCCCTCCCACCGCGCGGGCGGCAGAGAGCGAGGCCCAGCTCAGGGCAGGGGCTCGCGCGCTCCACCCCCCCCCGGCGCCCCGCACGCGCGCTCCACCCCCCCCCGCGCCCGCGCGCTCTGCCCCCCGCCCCCTCCCACCGCGCGGGCGGCAGAGAGCGAGGCTGAGGGGGGAGGGATAGCTCAGTGGTTTGAGCATTGGCCTGCTAAACCCAGGGTTGTGAGTTCAATCCTTGAGGGGGCCATTTAGGGATTTGGGGCAAAAATTGGGGATTGGTCCTGCTTTGAGCAGGGGGCTGGACTAGATGACCTCCTGAGGTCCCTTCCAACCCTGATATTCTATGATTCTATGTGCTCAGGGCAAGGGGCTCGCGCGCGCTCCCCCCCCTCCGGCGCCCCCCCGCGCGCGCTCCCCCCTCCTGGCGCCCCGCCCCCTCCCGCCGCGCGGGCAGCAGAGAGCGAGGCCGAGCTCAGGGCAGGGGCGCGCGCACGGGCCGTACCGGATCACGCGCAGCAGCACGTTGCGGAAGCGCAGCCGGTCGGCCTGCGCGTGGCGGTTGGACAGGGCTCGGCGCAGCTCTGCCACGGCATCGTCCGTGCCCCAGTGCGGCATCCCCGCGGGCCCGGCGCGCCGAGCACCGCGCTGTCGTGATGTTGTTCTGGCAGGCACAGCCCCACCCGGCTCTGCCGGATCGGCGCAGGAAGTCCCGCCCCAAACCGACCGTGCGAGCGGTAACACCTCTCACTACGCATGCGCCCTGAACACGACCTAGAGGGCCGCCGTCGCACTACGCATGCGCAGCACATCCTACGTCCTCGGACAGTACGGCCCCGCCCACCACACCAAAAGAACGCATGCGCCTAATCGGCTCTACGACCGTGATGCACGTCGCGCTTGCGCAGTGCCGCTCGCTGGCGCTGCCACTCAAGTCACCGGCGGGAACTGGACGTTGGGGAACAATCAGGGTGATCGGGTGAGGCAGAACTGGGGGCTCGCTCTGGATCCACCCCCCCGCCCGCGCCCCTCGCCCCGCCCTCTCCTGCCCCACCCCGCCCGCGCCCCTCGCTCCCGACCCACAACCTCCTCCCCCCACCCCCCTCGCCCCGCAACCACCACCCGCGCCCCTTGGTCCCGCCCCGCCCTCACTCCGGATCCACCCTCCCGCCCGCGCCCCTCGCAACCTCCCGCCTGCGCCCCTCGCCCCGCCCCTCGCTCCTGACCCCCAACCTCCTCCCCCCACCCCCCTCGCCCCGCAACCACCACCCGCGCCCCTTGGTCCCGCCCCGCCCTCACTCCGGATCCACCCTCCCGCCCGCGCCCCTCGCAACCTCCCGCCCGCGCCCCTCGCCCCGCCCCTCGCTCCTGACCCCCAACCTCCTCCCCCCACCCCCCTCGCCCCGCAACCACCACCCGCGCCCCTTGGTCCCGCCCCGCCCTCACTCCGGATCCACCCTCCCGCCCGTGCCCCCCGCAACCTCCCGCCTGCGCCCCTCGCCCCGCCCCTCGCTCCCGACCCCCAACCTCCTCCCCCCACCCCCCTCGCCTCGCATCCACCACCCGCGCCCCTTGGTCCCGCCCCGCCCTCACTCCGGATCCACCCCCCCGCCCGTGCCCCCCGCAACCTCCTGCCCGCGCCCCTCGCCCCGCCCCTCGCTCCCGACCCCCAACCTCCTCCCCCCACCCCCCTCGCCTCGCATCCACCACCCGCGCCCCTTGGTCCCGCCCCGCCCTCACTCCGGATCCACCCTCCCGCCCGTGCCCCCCGCAACCTCCCGCCCGCGCCCCTCGCCCCGCCCCTCGCTCCCGACCCCCAACCTCCTCCCGCGCCCCTTGGTCCCGCCCCGCCCTCACTCCGGATCCACCCTCCCGCCCGTGCCCCCCGCAACCTCCCGCCCGCGCCCCTCGCCCCGCCCCTCGCTCCCGACCCCCAACCTCCTCCCCCCACCCCCCTCGCCCCGCAACCACCACCCGCGCCCCTTGGTCCCGCCCCGCCCTCACTCCGGATCCACCCTCCCGCCCGCGCCCCTCGCAACCTCCCGCCTGCGCCCCTCGCCCCGCCCCTCGCTCCTGACCCCCAACCTCCTCCCCCCACCCCCCTCGCCCCGCAACCACCACCCGCGCCCCTTGGTCCCGCCCCGCCCTCACTCCGGATCCACCCTCCCGCCCGCGCCCCTCGCAACCTCCCGCCCGCGCCCCTCGCCCCGCCCCTCGCTCCTGACCCCCAACCTCCTCCCCCCACCCCCCTCGCCCCGCAACCACCACCCGCGCCCCTTGGTCCCGCCCCGCCCTCACTCCGGATCCACCCTCCCGCCCGTGCCCCCCGCAACCTCCCGCCTGCGCCCCTCGCCCCGCCCCTCGCTCCCGACCCCCAACCTCCTCCCCCCACCCCCCTCGCCTCGCATCCACCACCCGCGCCCCTTGGTCCCGCCCCGCCCTCACTCCGGATCCACCCCCCCGCCCGTGCCCCCCGCAACCTCCTGCCCGCGCCCCTCGCCCCGCCCCTCGCTCCCGACCCCCAACCTCCTCCCCCCACCCCCCTCGCCTCGCATCCACCACCCGCGCCCCTTGGTCCCGCCCCGCCCTCACTCCGGATCCACCCTCCCGCCCGTGCCCCCCGCAACCTCCCGCCCGCGCCCCTCGCCCCGCCCCTCGCTCCCGACCCCCAACCTCCTCCCGCGCCCCTTGGTCCCGCCCCGCCCTCACTCCGGATCCACCCTCCCGCCCGTGCCCCCCGCAACCTCCCGCCCGCGCCCCTCGCCCCGCCCCTCGCTCCCGACCCCCAACCTCCTCCCCCCACCCCCCTCGCCCCGCAACCACCACCCGCGCCCCTTGGTCCCGCCCCGCCCTCACTCCGGATCCACCCTCCCGCCCGCGCCCCTCGCAACCTCCCGCCCGCGCCCCTCGCAACCTCCCGCCTGCGCCCCTCGCCCCGCCCCTCGCTCCTGACCCCCAACCTCCTCCCCCCACCCCCCTCGCCCCGCAACCACCACCCGCGCCCCTTGGTCCCGCCCCGCCCTCACTCCGGATCCACCCTCCCGCCCGTGCCCCCCGCAACCTCCCGCCCGCGCCCCTCGCCCCGCCCCTCGCTCCCGACCCCCAACCTCCTCCCCCCACCCCCCTCGCCCCGCAACCACCACCCGCGCCCCTTGGTCCCGCCCCGCCCTCACTCCGGATCCACCCCCCCGCCCGTGCCCCCCGCAACCTCCCGCCCTCGCCTCGCCCCTCGCTCCCGACCCACAACCTCCTCGCCCCGCAACCACCACCCGCGCCCCTTGGTCCCGCCCCACCCTCACTCCGGATCCACCCCCCCGCCCGTGCCCCCCGCAACCTCCCGCCCGCGCCCCTCGCCCCGCCCCTCGCTCCCGACCCCCAACCTCCTCCCCCCACCCCCCTCGCCCCGCAACCACCACCCGCGCCCCTTGGTCCCGCCCCGCCCTCACTCCGGATCCACCCCCCTGCCCGCGCCCTCCCCCCTGCCCGCAACCTCTTCCCCAGCCCCCGCCTGTGCCCCTCGCTCCGGATCCACCCCGCCGCCCCGCAACCTCCCCCCAGCCCATGCCCCTCGCTCCCGACCCGCAACCCCCCCCCCCACTGGTGCCCCTCACTCCCGACCCGTAGCCACCCCCACTGGTGCCCCTCACTCCCGACCCGCAGCCCCCCCCACCCTTCCAGTGCCCCTCACTCCTGACCCGCAGCCCCCAGTAAACTCTGCTGATGCCCCAGAACTGCAACCTTGGGGGTTTTAATGGTGGAAATGTGGCTCTGTTTTGCAGTGCGGTGTCCTTTGCCAGCCAGGTGCCCAGGCCATGAATGGGGCTCTCATCCCAGGCACGCCCATTGCAGTGGATTTTTGGAGCATCAGGAAAGCCAGCCATGCTCGCGTGTTCTTTCTCTCCCACATGCACTCTGACCACACAGTGGGGTTGTCCAGCACCTGGCACCGACCCGTCTACTGCTCTCCCATCACGGGGCGAATCCTGCACCACAGGCTGAAGGTAGGAGTCAGCCCACGGGAGCAGACTGCAGCTCGGGAGGCCAAGCCCATGGTTTGCATATCCCTTGGATAAAGCCGAGCGTCAGAAGGGTCAAAACACAGTTACTGTGTTTGCTACCCAGGAGTCTGTGATGAGGAAGGGGCGTCTTGGGACCAAGCTTTTTTTTTGGGGGGGGGGGGGGGGGCCGCAGGCGCGGTTTAAGAATCATTGTTTTTCGTAATGAACGAAGAGCGAGTCAGACTGAGAGTGATCTGGCTGCAGAGCTCTGCCCTGCGGCTTGCTGAGGAGAATGGAACCCGTCCCTCAGGAGACGCTCTGGTCGGATTGCGGCACCCGATTCCTGGAGCAGAGCATTCTCTCCCCTGGGGCCAGCCAAGGGGGCCTCCTGCCCAGGCAAAGGCAGCACAGGTCAGGGAACTGCCTGGGTGAATAGCAAAGTATAGCCCAGGGAATGGGGTTGGGTCCCCAGGGCAGCTGATCAGCTAAGTGAATGGGGAAGGAGGCCTCATCCTCCTGTTGGGAGGGAGCAGGTCAGAGGCCGCCTCCACCTGACCAGCCCTGTGCTTCCTTCCAGGTGGCGGAGCGCTGGATCTGGCCCCTGGAAGTGGGGCAGAGCCACCTGGTGGCTCTTGATGAGGTTGGTAAAAGGACCATGACAGTGACCCTGATAGATGCCAACCACTGCCCTGGCTCAGTCATGTTCCTCTTTGAGGGCCCCTTTGGTGTCATCCTCTACACAGGTACGAGCCCCCAGGGCCCAAAGACCCCCTTTGCCTTCCTGCCCAGCTCTGAGTGTGTTTTGTTCTAGGGTCCTTGCCAGAGCCCTGTGCTTCCACCACAGGTCACCCCCTGACGTTTCCTGCACACCCCAAGCCCTGCCTCCTGTCCCAGGGTTTATGGGCTCAGAAGGGGAGTCCTACCAGCACCGCCCCTTGGGGAGAAATTCAGGTCACTCACCAGGCCAGGGATCAAACTTGCATCATTCAGGTGGCAGCCTGGGCCTAGAGCCAGCAGGCGGTGGGGCTTTGGCAGGCAGAGGATCTAAGGCAGGTCTCTGCCGTAGCAGTGCAGTGGGTGGACCACCAGGCTGGACTCCCACAGTTCTGTGTGTTCGGGGTTTTGTCTTGTGCCAGGTGACTTTCGTTACACTCCCACCATGCTGCAGGAACCGGTGCTAAGGAACCAGAAACGAATTGATGTTCTCTACTTGGACAACACAAACTGTGACCCCCTGGGCGACCTGCCCTCCCGCCAGCAGGCCACCCAACAGATCAAAGAGCTGATCAGGGCCCACCCAAATCACCAGGTCAAGATTGGTGCGTAGGCATCACGGCATGTGGATGGGACTGGCTCCAGAGCTGGGGGCTGACGGGAGGGAATCGCATTAGGAGGGGACGTGGGGTGGGAGAGGTACGGTACCTCGCTGCACCTGGGTTGTGCATTTGGACTGGCTCAGAGCACAGATGTAGCTAAGTTTCATTCCTTTGAGGTGTGCTGCGTGGAGCAGGTGGTGGTTTTCCTTCCCCCTCCAGCGTAGATTGGCAGGGCAGTGCCTGTCTCTTGCTGGGTGCTGGGCCCAGTAACCTATAGGCCCCACGCCCTTTGCTCCCGTCCTGGTAATGATCCTTTCTTGCTGCCTTTGCAAAACACTGTTTAGGTCTGAGTTCCTGAATCCCCTTGTTTGCTCCTTCCCAGGGGTCTACAGCCTGGGCAAAGAGTCGCTCTTGGCGGACTTGGCCTTAGAGTTTCACACCTGGATCGTGGTGAGTCCCAAGAGACTGGAGCAGATGAAAGTGCTGGGCCTGGTGGATGTGTTCACTGCCGAGGAGGGGGCTGGCTGGATCCATGGTGTGGACATCTCTGAAATCTGCTGGGAAGCCATGATCAGCTGGAACCAGCAGCGCCCCACCATTGCCATTCTCCCCACCAGCCGTCCGGTGAAGATCCCTCACCCCAGCGTTCACCTCGTGCCCTATTCAGACCACTCCTCCTTTCCAGAGCTGCTGGAGTTTGTACAGTGGCTGAAGCCCTGCTCCATAGTTCCAATTGTCAAGAGAAACATGTGCCTGCCATACCTGGAGAAATACCTGAGCTCTGACCACAAGGCATCACCTGAGCCCGGGATTCCAGAGTCTGGGCAGAAGTTCACGCAGCTGAGAGAGAGCAGGGAGCAGCAAAGAGCCACGGAGCCCCTGAGAACAGCTGCCCAGCAGCCTGTGCCTAGGAAGGACTCCTTTGCATCCCCAGAGAAAGGTACAAACTGGCTGGAGCATTTTGGGGATGTGACGATTGGCCAGCAGAACTCCTCGGAGCAGCCTAGGGACCCCGACACCTGTTCGCAAGGCGGCTCTGTGTGTTGCAGGGGGGAGAGGGAGGGAATCAAAGTGGAGTTATGCCAGCTGCATGGTGCCCAGAGGCAGCTTTTTTCAGCACAGCCCAATACACAGACACCTGCCAGAAGGCAGCCACTGCCGCCCAAGGACACCAGTGCCCGGAGGTCCCAACGCAGCACAGAGGGCACAGAATGGCCACACACGAGTTCTTTATCCTGGCGAACAGGGAAGAAACACACCTCCCATGCCAGCCCATGCCAGTCTCCCCTGGGGGACTGGGCCCCCTTAACGCTGGCCTCCGTGCAGAAGAAGGCAGCTCTCCTCTCATATAAAAAGAGTTTAACCTGCCTTCAGACTGAGGAATTTCTTCCTCCAGGAGCAGCTGGTGACTGTGGCAGCCTGGCCAGTTGGCCCCCTGTGGCCAGCAGTCATGTTGCCCGTGGGCTTGCGGAGGAGTATTTGCTTGCTCCATTAAACACCCTAAAGCAATACTCTGCGGAGAGCTTTGACCAGCAGATTGAATACTATTTCAGGAGAGGGGAGGGGCCCTAACAGCCAGCGCATGTGCAGCTAGCAGCAAAGGTCCTGTTCTCACAAGTGTTGTGTCAGTGTGTGCCGTCTGCCAGGGCCTGCTCTGAGCCAGCCAACAGGAGATGGTGCAGCTCGGGGCTTTACGCTGAAAGCTTGAGAGGACAATGGCAGAGTTTGCAGCAGCTCCTAGATTCTCTTTTTATTGGTTTCTTGAACGTTCTAAAATTGCAAGTTTGTTGTGTCATTACTGGCCACAGTATGAGGATGACTCCCAAGGACTATCTGTGATTCTGTCCGTGTCCTGGGGCGTTACCCTGGCACTCGTGCAAACGCAGATCCCAGGAGGACACTGTGTTCGCTGCACCTTATGGCAAAGGGAATTGGAATGGTTCCTGGGAGGTGAGCTGCAGGGGGCTGGGCGTGAGCTCCCAGGCCTGACTTTGCATTCATGTTCCTATGAGATAAGAGAACCATTCTCCGGCTTGATAGCAAAACAAGAAGGAAGTTTGAGAGCCCTATCTTCTCCCCCCTGCTGTTTGCATTCCTAGCTGCTGACACAGATTGGTGTGTGCTAAGCTATCCTAGGGACTTGGGAGCTTGTTTAAGAGAGACAATAAAGTGAAGAGCTTTCAGGCCTCGCTGAGGCTGTATTTAGAGATACTAATATCACAGGCTTGTGGGAGGCACTCCCGGGGGACACAGCATCCCACCCTGATTGGGCCAGCTTGTGGTGGGAGCTGTAAATGCTCTCTTGTGTTACAAACTGGGACAGGAGGAATTCTGTGAATTCCAAGGACTTGGGTCTCTGGTGCCCTTTGTTGTATTGTTTGGATTCTCTACGTTCATTTGTGAACTGTTGTTTCTTCTCTCTCTGACTGAAAAAAACCCTCCAGCCCTTGACCCTTGTGCCCATGTCAGAGAGTCTGCACCTGGTCAGACCAGAACGACAGCCCCTGGCAGTGTGCAAACTCCAGGCTCCTTCGCTGGGTTAAAAGTCACAAAGTCTGTGGCTCTTTCAGTGCTGCCAGTGTTAGCCATGCTGCCAGCCGAGATGAGAACGTGCTCGCTCTCTTGCTGGGTTAAGCTAGATTCTGAAGGAAGCGATTGCTGCCTTTTGGTTCTGCTGAGCTGGACATAACCAGCCTTGCTCTCCTTGGCGTGGGATTTAGGAACAGCTTAGCTCAGCTGACCTCAAGGTGACCCTCTGTGGGCATTTCCTTTACTTGTACCTGCTTGGGCAGGTGGCATCTTTGTAGTTTTCTTAGGCAAGTGTTTGGCCTGCTGCTTTGTGCCTGTGCTGGCAGCAGGCGGGGTACAGGGGAGATGGCAGCCTTCAGGTGCTTAGTGAGCGACTCCTAGCCTGGAAGGGTTGAGGTCCCTGACAGGCTGTACCCTGGCGAAAGGGCTTTGCTGTCACCCCCACATTGATCCCCTGTACGAGTGAAGTGAGGGTTCTCAGTGGAATGGCTGTCTGCCCAGCAAATCCCCTGCTGGGGCACTGATAAGCAAAGGCCAATTTCTGACACACCCGCTGGATGTCAGGGAAAGGTGTGTCCTTCAGAGTCACTGTGAGCCCTCCCAGGGTCCCCTCTAATTTTGTTGTCTGGTTGCTCCTTGCTGTACAGAAGGAGGCTGCTGCACTGACCTTCCCTCCCTAGTGCCTGAGGAGCATCTGGTGAATCGCTGTGTCTGGGGTAAGCTCTGAAAATGTGTGGAGAAAAGTGTTATTTATACAAAACTCAAATAAACCAAGCTGAAAGAATCTGGCTACTGTTGTGGTGCTGGAATAATCAGCCTGTCCCATTCTGGCCTTCCAGTTGTTCTTGGGAAGGCACACAGCTGCAAGCAGCCGGAGTGTACTGCTGGATAATCTCCGGTTGTTCAGCTAACCATGCCCCATGATCCTTGTGCCAGCGGAGCGTCAGCATGGTGTTTCCAGGTGCGCATGCTGCAAAGCCCTGGCTACGTGGTGCCGTGTTCTCTCAGACGGGGCTTGGCAGGAGCATTAAAAACCAAGTAAGGTTTCCAGCTAGCACTGTGTCTGCTGGGGAACTTAGGTGTCCAAGGAGGGACCTCGCCAGGATGGGTCTGATTCCCTCCCTGCCAGCCGCCCGTAGAGCTGCTGCTCAGAGTCTGTGCTGGAGTCACTGGAACCTGCTCCTGGAGACCGAGACCCGCATCAGCCTGTGATGTCTGCGAGCTGGATTACAAGCACTGAACTCAGCCCAGACTGAGGCTGCCCAGCAATATCCTTGGGGCCTTAAGGGCTGCTCCTAACCTGCACTACATGAGGCAGATTGTAGCCCCATGCAGGGTATGGTCCCGCCAGGTGGTACTGACCGGCCCTTCCCATCACAGCTGGCTCCCCACCTCTCTGGGCTGCAGGCCATGCTAAGGTGGGAGGGGCTTGCTGTGACCAGCCCTGTGACAGAGCAGGGGAACAAACAGTGGCGTAACACTCCCACGTACCATCCCGGAGGCGCCACTCACCGCAAGTCAGCCATATGTTTGTACAGGTTCTGCAGGCCTCCCTGCAGTGTGGTTTGGAGGCGCACCTGGCTAGCGCTGGATTACGTGTGTTGGACCCCAGGTGCGAGGCATGCAGTAGTGGCTGAATTCAGCTTTCATCTAAAACCAAAACTTGCTCTCATTGTTCTGAAGAAAATCTTGAGCCCAGGACCCATGGAGGCAGTGGGGTGACGTCTGCCCGAGCCTGCAGGGCAGCCTTCTTCAGAGGGAGGCTCAGCAGACACAACACTAGAGCCAGAACCAGGCAGATCAGGCCCTTCCTGCTCGGGCAGGACCCCCTGGGTGAGAGAGGTTCAGGCAAAGTGCTGAGTTTGGTGGGATCGGCTGCCCCTTGGTGGGGCTCACGCTCCCATTCTCCTGCGGTCTTGCGGCTCCACAGGTCGGTTTTGGATGATGGCTCCCATGCAGCATTCCCTTGGGGCACCAGAATGGGAGGTTGTGTTGACTGCCCGCCTTTCAGGACAGGCTTCGCTCAGCAGTGGAACAGGTGACAATGATGTGTTTCAATTGTCCACCAGGCAGCTGCGTTCATCCTGCCCCTTGAGCCGAGCAGGGTGGGTCACACGGCAGAGCTACTGTCTCAAGCTAACCGAAGGCTCAAGGAGACCTTGCCGCACTAGCTACACCCAGGTACACGACAAGGTGACAAGATTTTCTGCACAACTGTGAGGGCCAGAGAGAACGATGGCACAGCTACACTACAACCTGCTGCAGGCGCAAGTCCCGTCAGCATGAAGCTGCTGCAGAACATATGTTGCTTGTGTGTATGCGCGCTTGGCTCCTTGCATCGGTGCCGCGCGTGCTCACCGGGAGCGCTTGTGTCAGTACGCAGCAAGTGCACCCAGAGAACATCTGGCCACTATCCAGTCCCCTGTCTTTTGGTGGTTTGATAGTGCATGGCAGGGCTGAACTGAGACACGCAGGGGTGACTGGGAGCGTGCAACTTTTCCCCTCCCATACTGTTGCCTGTACCCTGGAAACACCAAGCTGAGGATGTCACTGTTTCCTGGCAGGGAGTGGCAGGGGCAGGGATGCCATGTGGAATATTGGGGGAGGAGGGGGGGTAGAGAGGACTTGCAATGGTGGAGTCCCATTTTCCAGGCTCCTGTTCTAACCACTAGACATGTCCCTGCTTTTCTGAGTAGCTGTGTAGTTCTCTTCTGCCATATGCTGTAAATGACCAATGTGGTTTGAGCAGTTGCAAGGATCCTGCCCTCAGGTTTACAGCCCTGGCTGTTAGTCCCTTGCAGTGATAGATAAGCAACCTACCCCTTGGTGAATGGCTCAGCCAAGTGCTGTCGCTGTGCTTACTCTTCAGAAAGTTAACCCACTTCTTTCCACCACCCAAACCCCGTGAACGTCCTACAGGCCGAGCGTCTGCTCCCAGCGGCTGAACGTAGTGAGAAGCTGCAGCGAAAACTCTGGGTTCTGCTACTGGAACATAAAAGGTATTTCCTGCCATTTAGTGGACATGACTTCAATTACATAGGAGCAGGGGAACCTAAAGCCTCTCACACAGGTCTAAAGGGTAGAAAAATTTTGCAGGAGAGTCTGAATAATGGTAGAAGTGAGGGAGATCTCCACCACAAAGCTGCCTGTGTGTGAGGCACATTCAAGGGCTTCCCAGAGTGCCAGATGGGTGTTTCTGCTTCTGTTGGACCCCAAGGCGCTTTTTTCTGTGTGACAGCTGCCGCTTTCTGGGGGGGGCCTGTCGTGCCTCCGTGGGTCACAACTGAGACTACCAAATTCAGGAGAAGCTGCTGGGGAAAAGGGCTAACACACCCCAAAACTGGTGGTTATTCTATGAGATATACCAAACCAGCAACAAAATAAACTTATGTCTCACCACATTGGCTAACAAGAAGTCAGAAATGCAGCCTCTTTCGGTATTCCAGTCATGGATTCAACACCCAGACACCAGATTTAAAGATGGGTGGTTATTTGAAACCAATTTCATCAAACAAAAGGGTTCTGATCCCAAAGGACCAGCCACATACCCAGGTCAATATATAACTCAGATCTTCCCCAATAATCATGCTATTGCCAATCCTTTAGTATTTCAAATCTAAAGGTTTATTTATAAAAGGAAAGAGAAAGGAAAGTGAGAGTTTAAAATTGGTTAAAGGAATCAATACATACAAAAGTTGCAAAGTTATTGGATCGGGCTTGTAGCAGTGATGGAATAAACTGCTGGCTTGTTAAGTCTCTGCTTGCTTCCAAATCATTGGAAAGTCCTCAGTACCTTGGTTAGAATGCTCCCGTTAGTATAAATCCATAGTCCCGAGGTTTGAGCAGGAAAGAGGCAAAATGGAGGTGCTTCCAGGGCCTTTTATAGCTTCTGCCAAGTGAAGAGAATCCCATTGTTCTCACTGTGGAAAATTACAGGGAACAAGATGGTATTTGGAGTCATGAGCAAGTCACACGTCCACGCATGCTTCACTTCACATGCCATGGCAGTGCTTTAACATGGCTTGTGTGGTCGCGGCAGAGCACTGGGAGAGCTCTCCCAGAGCTCTAAAAAACCCACCTCCACGAGGGGCGTAGCTCCTAGCGCTGGGGCATTGTCTACACTGCTGCTTTTCAGTGCTGAAACTTGCAGTGCTCGGGGGTGTTTTTTCACACCCCTGAGCAAGAAAGCTGCAGTGCTGTAAAGTGTCAGTGTAGACAAGCCTTTAGTCATAGCAGAAGTCATTACCCATACTCCAGGTAGAACATTCACAGGAAAGTCCATTAAATGTAGGTAGGCATCTTCCATTGTGAGTTAAGTGTTCTTTGATGGGCCATTTGATTTGAATAGTTCCTTCGCAGTGTGCTGGCTAAACACCTGGTTGGTGTTTTCACAGGAGCAAACATTTAAAATACAGGTACATAGTTAATATTCATAACTTAAGATACAAAAATGATAAATACAGACAAATAGCATAATCGCATTCAGCCAATCATAGCTTTTCTATTGACACCTTACTTGACACACTTTGTATAACATTTCTTGCAATTATATAACAGCAGTAGCAACACTGATTTACATGATCATATTTTAATCAGATAACGTCATAGGGCCCCTCCAGTGAGAGCATGGTCAGAGCCAGGCGCAAACATATTTTATGGGAAGAGTTGGAAAAAGCCACCCTGGCACCCCCACTGCCAGCTTCTAAGACACTTTTGATCTCTTATCCCATGAAGTTTCCCAGCTGTGGAAAAAAAAGGCCTGCATGCTTTTCCCCTGTAACTTTTCTGTTCCTAACACTGTTTCAACTCCACCCAGAGGAGAGCAAGTCCAGGCAATGTGCCGCTATGTCATCTCAACCTGCTCTGACAGCGTGGTCCTGAAACCCCTGTGGCTGCCTGGAGCCCTGCCTACACTTATTGCTCATAGACATGCCACAGTGATAGCAACAGCCCTGGTGGGACATAATGAGTGTTAGCACAGCCATGAAGCGAGGGTCCTGCATCATGTGGGTTGTCCAGCCTGGCCCATGTCATGATGTTCGCTGTGTCTGAATGTTGGAGCTGAGATTTATGCTAGCTGCCGTGCTGGGGACTGGCTGTGCCCTCCCATGCAGTGAGCCAGCCCCAGGAACAAAATGTGAAATATAGCCTTTTCTATAAACATGCAGTGACCCAGAAAATCAGTCATTCAGGGATGAGCTGTGATCAGCTTGCCGGTCATGCCAAGGAATGAACTGGCCACATGTGCGTTAGGCTAGCAGGACTTTGGTTCTAAGAACAGATGTAAAATAGTATATCCTATAAGTTCTGCAGCAGCCATGGATCCTTTAAGATAAACTCATCCCTCACTGCCCTTCCCATCTGGGTCTTGAGCCACTTCCTGAAGACGTTTTAAATGTGGCTCAGAACTTCATCAGGCCAAAATGGGTTAGCCAGCCAGTGAGAACACGTCTAGAGGGTGTTAGAACCACGCTATGGAATGTGTTTGGTGTTGCCTACATTTGGCATGGTTGTGAGACCCCATACTCCTGTGTTCACATCCTACATTCTATTGTCATAATCTTTATATGAAGATTTGTATCTTTTGAAAACGTATAATTTGCTGGTCATTACTGATAAATTGTGTGTGGTAACACTGTTTGTGAAGTTATAAAATTCCACTGTATGGTGTTAACACATGTTCCAAACAGTGGTTGGCAAACAGGTCTGTCTCAAATAAAGGAATATGTGGTCTGCTTAACTTACACATAAGCTGTAAACAGACTCATCAAGCAGGAAGGGCAACAAAAGAATCTCCCAACAGGTGAGGAAAAAACAGAAGCCAACATCCTTCCCCATAGACTCTTGTCTCCTGACGCACACACTCTCTCTCCTCTCCATCAGTTCACTACACCAGAAGGGACAAAGGAAACAGCCACTGACCCAAAAGTTTGGTCAGTAAGAGCTGCTGAGAGCATTCGGTGAGAAAGCTTTGCTTTAAATTTAACAGTTTGTTAAGTTAGGCACCAGCTGTGCTTTAGCTTGTTTTTATTGTAACCGTTTCTGACATTTAATGCCTCATTAATTGTACTCACTTAAAATCTCTCTTTGCAATTAATAAACTTGTTCTATTGTTTGATCTAATCCAGTGGGTTTAAATCAAAGTGTCTAGGAAACACCATTGGGGGTAACAAGATGCGTGCATATTTCTATTGATGAAATGATGGACTTTATATAAACTTGCATTGTCCAGGAGAGGGCTGGGCAGTACAGGATGTTCACTTCTCAGGGAAAAGCTAAGCCTGGGAGTGAGTTGGGGTCACCGTTCAGTATAACCCAGGCTGGTAAGAGCCAAGGTGTGCCTGGCTGACTGCAGCACATAGACATGGTGGGGAGTGACTTGCAGGCTGGAGGCTCTTTGTGAGCACTCCAGACTGGAGGCTACAGCAGCAAGGCAGTGTAAAGGGCACCCCGGGTTAAATGCAGGTGTGATGCAGCTACTTATTAGTCTGGATTGTACCCTGGGTATGTCACAGTGGTGTTAAAAATGCCTGCACTCTGCCATAGTACACGAGCTGAATCAGTGAAGGAAAGCACATAGGATGCCGCTCTGCTGGTGATACAACAGAGACACTGGTGTAGACAGAGCATTTTTACCACCACTTTTCACAGTAGAGGGCTGAAAACACTTCAGCTCCAGCTGCACTACCCACTTGGCTCTCATTGGTGTATCATTGTTGAACGTTGCTGTAACGCAGATTCTGTTTTTTCTATTGTGGATACAAAATTTGTGTAACTGGAAGAATCCCACTCCCCACCTTTGCAAATAACACTGATTCAGGGAGTTTACATAATTTCCTGTACAACTTGTCATAGGTTCACGATCAAGTTGAGCTAACTTAAAGCAGAAATTCTCCCCTTTGTCATTTCTTGCATCTGAACCTCCACTTTCAAATCTGCACTGAGCAAATAATACTACAGGCAGTTAAAGGCATTTCTTAGTCACCTTCATAGTTATCACTAAAGAGGAGCATTTAGAGCCTCCTATAAAACACCAGTTGTCTAAGGTTTTCTGTTTGATAAAGTGTTGGGTGCATCTGTGACTGGCTCAGTCAGGCCTGGGGATTTCTCTGGGTAAGTTTCCACAGTGTTCAAAACCTGATTCTTATCTAGTTTCACTTTACAATAGACCAGGTGCCAGCCACAGCATGTACAGTCCTGCAGTGACAAGTGACTAGTTTGGGACAAAGCTTGCTGGAAGGTGATCCTCCTGGTCCTTAACTAGAAAGTCCAGGCCCCTGCGGACAGCTGACAAGCTGATGAGGAGAATATTTTCATGTCACGTACAGTCTCTGTTGGTGACAGGCATGGGGCATAAGGTGCCATTTGTGACCCAGTCTGTGGTTTCCAGTCATTATTGCCAGTGAATGGGCGGTGGAAAACATTCTGCAGGAGATAAAGTAGAGTCACTTCCTTTTCACACAGCCTCCTGGCTGCTCATGTGAGGCTGGGGCATTGTGTCCTTCACTGTGGACACGGAGGAGGTTCAGAATTGCATGGGAGCAGAGCAGAAATAGCAGAAAGGTGGGTTTCCATGGGTCCATCTTTCAAGGAACACTGAACTCACCTTGTTAAGGGCCCAAGCCAGAGCCCATTGAAATCCATGGTGAGACTCCCATGGACTTCAGTAGGAGTTGGCTCGGGTCCTAGATATAGCATGCACCATAAAATCTTACTCTAGTACTGGTAGCACAAGTAAAGAAACGTGGACCATAGAAACAGCGCCCCCCCCCCCATTCTGCCTCGCAGGACACAGTCTGCCACAAAGACAGCCGGCGGCAGTACGTCACAGTGTGATTTTGTTAGTGACAAAGAATCAAGATGCCAGTTGGTATTTCCTAATCTCAAACCCCCTTAATCAAAGACTAGCACCTCCTAGGCCCTGCCCAGGCTCTGACCTGAATGTTAGCAAATGCGCCAGCCTTCATTAAGGCAGAGTTAAGGTTGCCCTGTGCTGCTCTATGGCCTTCCAGAATGTGGAGAGCCACTAGACTTAAACCTCTGTAAACTAGGAACTCGAGAGTCAAGGGACATGCAAAGCAACCGTAACCCCTGGCTCCGGCCAGAACCACTGGGAATGGTTCAGTGGGGGGACATAATAAGTAGCCTGAGGATCCCCTTGCCCAAGTGACAGCTTTGCACCACAAGCTCTACGCCCTACACCATGGCAGCATACCAGGTTTTAAAGCGGTTTGCAGACCTGTGGATTTTAGTGCACTTGGACAATGGTAAGGAGCTGATTTTGGGGCACGCTGAATTCCTGGAGCCCCGGAACCAAACGCCTCGGAATTTGCACCACAAGGGCTCTTTGCCTTCCCATGAGCCCCTACACCCACCTGCTCCCAGGAGCCTCCCTCAGCACTTGAGAGAGGAGACGCCCCCTGCAGTCCCCTAGAAACTGGAGCCCCTGCCTTCCCCGCAATGACCCATGCACTCCCAGGAGCCTCAGCCCCCCACCGCCCCTGCCTCCCACCCCCATCCCACTCCTTACCCCCCTGCTGCCAAGATCCTGATGCCAAGATGCCAGTGCCAAGAGGAGCAAGAACCGCAGTTGCTGCAGTTTTGGCACCTTGAGGGCCCAGTACTTAAAGTGGGCCCCGGGTGCCATGCTGCCCATGCTCCTGGCCACGTGGCCTGTGTGCCAGAGTAGGGAGATTGCTGTACGACTCTCCTGTGCACACCCACAACTTCCAGTTGCAACGTGCCAGTGTTTAACAAGGGGTATAGTGCAACCAGCAAGGCAGCAGAAAAACTAGCCCAGCCAGGTCTAGGTGGCAACCCCAACACATGGTTAAAAGTGGCTGGTCGTGGGTGGGCACCCCCCAGCTCCGTGGCCTCTACAGTCTACCTGGTTCCTTGTTATGCTATCGCAGGTTTCAAGCCAAACTCCCTATATGAGTGGATTTTAGCGTACCTTGCTTATTAACGTCTACTTATTGGAGGGCCCTAGGTGAGGAATCCTTGACCACAACACGCACTGCCAGCTCATCCCCCAACCCTGGTGTGGCACAGCACTATCATGGTGGGGAGCAGCAACACCACAGATAAGACTGCACCGAACTTTCCTTCTTCACGGGGGAAAAGGGCTGTAAAAAATTCCATCGTTTGGGTTATTGCCCCACTGCAAACCATCACCCGCCGAAAACAAATCACAAGACTTCTGCTTCCTAATGTGATGGGCACCATGGTGAAAACCAGCTCAGTTAAGGAGTTGTCTACACTCGAAAGTGGGGCCACTTTAACTAGGCCAGTGCAGTTAACGAGGCAACGCTCGGCTCCGTAAGCTCTGCCCCCAAGCCCAGTGTGGCTGCAGTGAACCAGTATGAACGTCTAGTCTGGTTTGGGAAGCAAAACAAGCTGTGTGGCTAGCCAACACCTTGGGCCTGATAGACTTGCATCCACACTAGGGCTTAACCCAGTGTAACTACAGGGGTAAAATAATTACAGCCCAACTGACAGTTAGCCCAAGATACCATCTCTAGCGCAGCACAGGCCTAAGCCTTTGCCAATAAGCTCCAGGCAACAGTGTGGGAAGGGACTGGGCAGAGCCTGGCGAGAAGACACAATACTTTGGCCTAGTGGCTTTACCTTTGATACAGTGTGTTGGTACTGGAGCCAGCTGATGTAAGTGAAATGATCGGGTATGTCTACATAAGGGTGGGATTTAATCCGAAGAATTCGCAGCCAAAGAATAAAGCTAACATCGCAAACAGTCTCCTCGATGACTGGACCGTGATGTGTAAGCAGACCTTGTCACCTTGCTGGTGAGTTTCACGACATCGCACGAGCAGTGAGACTAGGGCCTGGCACCCGTACTGCAATACCAGAATTCAAAGCAGATCACAAGCAAGCAGATTCACTCATGTTCTTGCATGTTGCTCATGCAAAGCAAACAGGATGCTAATGTGGAGCTTGGACTCAGGTTGCACTGATGTGCCCGAAATATTGCTCTATTCTTAGGGCAGATGAATTTGATTTCAAAACTGATGTTGGCCAAAAGAAGAGATGCATTCCCATTCCTCGCATGGCTACGGAGCTGGGAATGGCCATTGGGCTGTATGCTGCCAGTGGATGTGACTCCATTTCACCTTTCAGTGGCATGGGGAAAAGATGGCTGAACACAGCAGCTGAGCACCCAGAGAAGTGATCAAAGAAGGAGTTTAGAGCTCTTCTCTCCACGCACACACACACACACCCTGCAGATGTACAGAGGAAAGGGAGATCCACAGTACCTCTCTCACACCCACAGACACCCCAACACCATACAAAACCAGCTGGGGGAAGGCGGCCGAATCCTGCTGTCTGCCCCCTATCCCAGTGATTAGGGTCCTGATGTGGGAGACCATGGGTCACTTGCCCCATCTGCTTGATGAGCAGAAAGTATGTAACAGAGGGTCTGGCATCTCTCAAGTGAGTGCCTTAATTGCTGACCTAAAGGGTAGTCTGGTGTGGGCTGCTCCTATTGAAGCTGTTCCCCTTTAATTGTATGAATTGTGTGAAGCAATAGCAAAGCAAAAGAAGCCTGCTACGGAATGGTAGTTAGGATAGCACTGCTGGGCAGTTGGCCACCCTGGTTCAAGTGCCACCTCTTCTTGCTGAGGAGAAGTGCTTTCAGCAGGGCACACCCAGCTTCTTGAAGCTGTTCCACTTTAATGAACTATGAATTGGGCCAGTAAAAGGCTCAGAATTGCTTGATAGGTTGCTGGTTTGGCTGCTGACCTCAAAAGTGCAAGAACCTACTCCAACACCTCTCTCAGCCTGTTAAGAATGGGTTTGAAGAGGAAGCTTCTCTTCTCTTGAAGCTGTTCCACTTTAATTAACACTTACTTAGGTCAAAGCAGTATTGCTCTGTAAGAAGCCTTCTTAGAGCCCCATGATTAGTGTACTCACATGTTAATTCCCCTCTTGCCTGCTGAGGAGAAGGGATTTGAGCTCTGAGCTCTTTTCCTCCTCATGCTGTTCCACTTTAATTGACTATTAATTGAGGCAAAGCAAGACTCAACCATACCACCCTGTGCTTAGCCTGGTGGTTTAGGTAGTAGCTTGGGGTGCTAAAGGAGCAGGTCCAGTTCCCCACTTACCCTGAAAAGGGAGTTGAGCAGACACTGCATTGCTTTTTCTCTTGAAGTCTGTAATAGTTTAATGAACTATAAAATGGTCCACATCAAAGCTGTTCTGTAAGCAATGCTATGTAGCCTGCTGGTCAGCATGTCTGTCTGGGTTGGTGGGGGCGGCAGCACCATTCCCTGTCTGTGCTTGATGAGAAGAAAGGATTCAAGAAGCAGGCTGCTTTCCTCTTGATGCTGGTTCACTTTAATTAACTATTAATCAGGCCAAAGCAAATTGCTTTCATAACAGTCCCTGCACAGCCTGGTGGTTCAGTTACTAACCTGGGGTGCTGGAGATGCTGGTTCAGTTCACCACCTTGGATTGAGGAAAGAGGTAAGTAAAAGCTGCCTTTCCTCTTGACACTTGTCCCCTTTATTTAACTATTAATTGGGCCAAAACAAGCCTTATTCATAACACTTGCAGTATAACCTGATGGTTCAGGTACTAGCCTGGAGATGCTGGTTCAATTCCCTGCTCTGGGTTGAGCAGAGATTGCCTCTCTTCTTGACGCTTGTCCACTTTAATAAACTATTAAATGGTCAAATCAAAGCTCCTCCCTATGAAGCCCTGAATAGCCTGGTGGTTTGGGCCCCACCTAGGAGGTTGGAGAACCTGGTTAAAATCCCACTCCTCCTTCCTGAGGAGAAGGGATTTCAGCTCTTGCCTCTTGAAGCTGGTCTACTTTAATTAACTAGGAATCAAGCCACTCCCTGAGCTAGGGTCACTCTATAGTCCAGTGGTTCAGTTGCTTGCCTTGGCAGTGGGAGATGCTGCTTCAAATCCTTCCTCTAGCTGTTTCAAAAGGATTTGGAGAAGGCTGTCCTGCCTCCCAGGAGGGAAGTGGGAGGTTCCCGTTTAGGTCCCCTTGCGTTTGCAGGAGGCCCTTGTCTTTCTGGAAACAGAAGGGGGTTTGAACGGAGATCGCTCACTTCATAGGTGGGGTGAGGGGTGGGCCTGGGAGGAGGGAGGGGTGGTGGCTGGGGGGCCGGGTGGGTCCCTGGAGGTGGGAGAGCCTTGGTCCAACCCCTTGCAGAGGAGGGGTTGGACCCGGGGTCTCCCACCGCCCGGGTGGGTAGCCTAGCCGCAGGGGACAAAAGAGTGATTCGCTTTTTTAATGTAGCTCAAGGAATATTTAAATAAAACAGCCCCAGAGGCAACTGATATGTGTTGTAAACCCCTTGCCCACAGCAAGGATTGAACTCTAACATCCCAGGCAAAAGCCGCACCCACTACACCACAGAAGGCAACTCTTTTGGGAGATGTCCTTTGGCCCAATTCATAGTTTAATTAAAGTGGAACAGCTTCAAGAGAAAAGGATATTTCTCACAAGCCAGAGGGAGGAATTGAACCAGGATCTCCCACACCCCAGTAGAGTATTCAAACCCCTGTACCATACAGGGCTTCTCAGGCTAAGCTTGGCCCAGTTAATAGTTAATTAAAACAATTTGAAGAGAAAAAAATCACTCAATTCCCTGCCCCAGACCAGGAGGAATTGACTCACACCCTCCAACAGCTCAGGTCAATACCCAAATCCCCCTATCATTGAGGGCTTCTTATACATGACTTCTGCTTCAGCTGTTACTAGTTAATTAAAGTGGAACGGCTTCCAGAGGCAAGACCAAGGCAACCCCCCATCAGAATAACTCATAGCCCTGTAGTGCGGACATCCTCTTGAGAGGTAGGCGATCACTGCTCAAATCCCTTCTCATCAAACAGAACGGGGACTGAACCAGACTGGCCCACAACCTAGCTGAGTACCCCAACCACTGCACTGTAGAATGATGCTCCTTGTCCCCCAATGGTAGCCTTCTTGATGATCAGGAGGTGGTCCCTCCTGACAGGTTCACAGTTTCAGAGCAAACTTTTATTACAGTTATAAAGCAAAAACGTAAATATTACCTTACAGCATGTGATAAAGATATTTAAGGGAGATTAATGCATACAGACACTTACAAGCATTTCATAAAGTCTACACACATTGTTATAAGTCCAATACCCCACCTTACCTGTGCTAATCCACAGGTGAAACACACTGTCCAGCACGCAATTTGTCAGTGCTTGGCTGAGGCCTAAAGCCTTGGCAAGAGCCGGCACTTGGTTTGCCAGTGTCACATAGAGAATAAGCTACACTGGCAAAAGCATTCTTTTGTCAGTACAAGATGGGTGTACACTACGAGGAGAGAGAGCAGGAGATGGGGATAGTTATACTGTGATATTTAGACCAGCAAACTCTTTCTAGCATATTCAAGGCTTAAGGACCAGATTCATATGAAATCACACTGAAATCACAGTAAGAGTGAGAAGTTACCCCTGTTAACTTTAAGGCATGAGCATGATCCTGGCCAGGCTTTTAAGTGAATTTCTCCTCAAGAGATGCCCATCCGGAGACCCTGACAATCAGAACCCTTTTCTCTCTCCCTTCACTGTATTCTAGACAAAGACACAGAGAGTTCACACGGCAGCCCGGCACCCACAACTCACTGGAGAATTTCTCCCCAAATGACGCGTCTTTTGTCTTATGCGGACTCTGCAGAGAGGTGACAGTTGGAAGAACCAAAGGGCCCGGGGGTGTGGTGGGTCTGTACCGCCTGGGGGGGGCAAAGGGCCCGGGGCGGGACAAAGGGCCCGGGGGGTCTGTACTGACTGGGGGGGACGACAAAGAGCTCAGGGGGGCTTCTGTACTGCCCAGGGGGGACAAAGGGCCTGGGGGAGGGCAAAGGACCCGGGGGGATCTGTACTGCCTGGGGGGGGTCTGTACTGCCCGGGGGGGGGAAGGACCCGGGGGGGTCTGTACTGCCCAGGGGGGACAAAGGGCCTGGGGGAGGGCAAAGGACCCGGGAGGATCTGTACTGCCTGGGGGGGGTCTGTACTGCCGGGGAGGGGAAGGACCCGGGGGGGGTCTGTACTGCCCAAGGGGGACAAAGGGCCCGGGGGGAGGAAAGGACCCGGGGGGGGGGTTCTGTGCGGCCCGGGGAGGGAAAGGACCCGGGGGGGGGGATCTGTGCGGCCCGGGGGGGGGATCTGTGCGGCCCGGGGGGGCAAAGGGCTGATCGCATGATCAGGCCAGGCCGGGCCGGGCCGGGCGAAGGTCGGGGCTCTGGAAGGAGCCGGGGCGGTGGCTGCTGAGGCCCGGGAGGCCCCTGGAGTCGGGCTGACCCGTGGCTGCGCCCCTCGCGGGCCCGGAGCGATCTGAGGTGCGGAAACACCAAGAACCCGCTGAGCTGAGGGAGCAGCGCAGCCCGGGGCCGGGCTCCGGCCGGGGTTACCTGGCCTTGCTCCGGGGCCCGCGGGAGCCGGAGAGCCGCGCAGGGGCCACGTTCCCATGGCAACACGGCCAGGCCGGGGGGCGGGGCTCCGGCCTCAGCCCCATGCTGTCAGGCCCAGCGCGGCTGGAGGAAGGGACGGAAGCCCGCAAGGGTCCGTTCTAGCGCCCTCGGCCAAAGCCGCTTGCGTCTCGGAGCGGGGACGTTTCCGCCCGCCCACTTCCCAGTAGCCAATCGGACCGCGACGGCGCCTCGCTTCCGCCTCGGTAACCGTGGTGGCGATGGGCCGAGCCGTCACGTGACCCTGGTTCAATGCCTCGGCGCTCGGCAGTTGCGGGGCTGGGCCGAGTTCGGGGCTCGGCTGGCTCAGTCTGGCGCAGGCAGCCGAGGGCCCGGAGCGCAGCAGCAGCCGGAGCGGGCCGACGGGAAGCGGGGTCCGGCGCGCGGCGGGGCCGCGGAGCGGGGGGAGCCGGGCCAGGCCGGGCCGTGGGGCGGGGCGGGGCCTGGCGGCGGCGGAGCGGCCTGGAGGCTCCCCCCGGGCGGGGCGGGCCTGGACTGGCGGCCGCTCCGGGGCTATGATGCGCCCGCTCCGGGGCCCCGCATCCCCTCGTGTCCCCCCGGCAGCTCCAGCCCGCGGCTGAGACCTCCCACCAGCGGTGAGTGCGGCCGGGCCTGTCCCGACGGGAGCCCTCCTCGCCCGGGCCGGGCCGCGGGCCGTCCCCGCCCTGGCGGCGGGAGGGGGGTGTCCCCGGCCCGGCCCGGCCCGGCGCTGGCGGCGGGAGGGGGGTGTCCCCGGCCCGGCCCGGCCCGGCGCTGGCGGCGGGAGGGGGGTGTCCCCGGCCCGGCCCGGCCCGGCGCTGGCGGCGGGAGGGGGGTGTCCCCGGCCCGGCCCGGCCCGGCGCTGGCGGCGGGAGGGGGGTGTCCCCGGCCCGGCCCGGCCCGGCGCTGGCGGCGGGAGGGGGGTGTCCCCGGCCCGGCCCGGCCCGGCGCTGGCGGCGGGAGGGGGGTGTCCCCGGCCCGGCCCGGCCCGGCGCTGGCGGCGGGAGGGGGGTGTCCCCGGCCCGGCCCGGCCCGGCGCTGGCGGCGGGAGGGGGGTGTCCCCGGCCCGGCCCGGCCCGGCGCTGGCGGCGGGAGGGGGGTGTCCCCGGCCCGGCCCGGCCCGGCGCTGGCGGCGGGAGGGGGGTGTCCCCGGCCCGGCCCGGCCCGGCGCTGGCGGCGGGAGGGGGGTGTCCCCGGCCCGGCCCGGCCCGGCGCTGGCGGCGGGAGGGGGGTGTCCCCGGCCCGGCCCGGCCCGGCGCTGGCGGCGGGAGGGGGGTTCGCTTCCCTTCGTGTCCGTTCGCCGCACCACCCAGGGCCTGAGACCGCCCCAAGCGATCGCTCCTTTGGAGAGACGCAAATCTGACCCTATTCGAGGGGCCCCATTCAGGTATTCCCCTGAATCAATTACAAACCCCCCCCCCCCGCCCCGGTAAGTCTGCCCCTGCGGAGTTGGCGATCTCTCCTTTGCCGTGTCAGGAGCCGCCCGCGGCCGTGGCGTATCCGACCTATGCAGAAGGGTCGGTTTGCAGTTAATATTTTGCACCCGATGCTTCATTAACTTATAAATTCATGGCTTTGGTTTGTTGAGAAATTGACCCAGTGAGATTTTTTCTGGAGAAAAAGCACTTGGCTTCACCGTTTCCCAGACAGTAGGCCAAGAAGATACTTTTAGTGCCGTCAGAGGCACTTGGGGTAGGCAGCCAATCCGCTTGCTGGACTAAATATCTCAAAGCCTGTAATTTTGTCATTAAAGACTGCCTCTGATAGGGAATAACTGGTCTTGGCTCATTCCATTTTAAGGTTAATAAGATGGGAGAAGTATCTGTAACTCTAAATCAAAGAAGCTGTTTTGTAGGATACATTTGACATTTTAAAATGGGGCTGGGGAGTTCCTAATTTAGAATTTGCTGGGATTAGAAATGCTTCAGAATAGGAGAATAAGGAAACTATGATAGTATTGCTCTGTAAACCCACTTTTCTTAAAATGAAATTTTGCACCAAAGCTCACAGCGCTCCCTGAAATAGGCCACTATAAATGTCTGCTGGCACAGCTGTGGGGTTCAGGCTGGTGAAGGAGTGACCCCTGACTAGCATAGCAGTGCCAGCAGAAGCCCCTAGAGTAGATGTGGTTTTACTACTTTTGACGGGACTGGCTTATTTTGCTCTTGGAGATTGGTCCTATTCTATTGGTACAAAACTCAGCTTTGCTGCTCTAGCTTCGTCTGTGCTCTGAGTGCTTTGCTGGTATAGTAGGCGGGGGTAAAGCACTCCCAGTGAGGATGTGGCCATGATTTCAGATTGTGAAAGCCCCACTCCATTTAAACTGTACACTCTGAATATGTAAGCAACTGTTCTTTGCCAAGTGGCCCCTCACACAGTAATGCAGCAATCCGTATGCATAGTGCGGTTTCTTTGATATGGGAGATTCTGGTTCAGTTCCCCCCTTTGCCTCGTCTGTCCTAGGGCTACACTGATGGGGGTGGAGGGAAGGCTGCTGAAGCTGTTTCACTTCAATTAAATATTTCTATGGGCCAGCTACAGGATTAGACTCCCTCTATAGCCTAGTAAGGCCATCCCTGTTCAAACCCTTTCTTAGCCGGCAGGCGCAGGACTTGAACCAGCATCTCCCACTTCCTAGGTGAGTACCCTGATCACTGCACTGGAGAGGAGTTCTCACGCTTGATTCTTGCATTGGCCCAATTAGTATTTGATTAAAATGGAACAGCATCGAGTGCCCGACAGCAGCCCAGCATTTAGGTATTTCACTTGGAGAGGCAGGAGATTACTGTTCAAGTCCCTTCCTACCAGGGGAATTGAACCAGAAGTGCCTATGAGATGAGCATCCAAACCACTAGGCTAGAGAGGGTGCCTTGTTTTTGCCAAATTAATATTTAATGAAAGTGGTACAGAGTTCTAGACTAGCACCTAAGTGAAATTCAGGAAAGGAAACTGGTTTTTGAAAAGACTGTGCCCATCATTCAAAGAAAATGACAATTTAGAGTAAGTCTTCCAGCTGCATCTTAGGGTCGCTGGTCTGGTCTGGGTCAGTAATGATTGGAAGGCATTACCATCTGGAATGAGTTGGTGATCCTGGTCCTGATCCTAGAAGACAGGGACTGGTCATAAGACACCTCTCATAGATATGTCATTCATAGAATCATAGAATATCAGGGTTGGAAGGGACCTCAGGAGGTCATCTAGTCCAACCCCCTGCTCAAAGCAGGACCAATCCCCAATTTTTGCCCCAGATCCCAAATGGCCTCCTCAAGGATTGAACTCACAACCCTGGGTTTAGCAGGCCAGTGCTCAAACCACTGAGTTATCCCGCCCCCCCTTCATTCTATGTCAAGTAGGATTTTATTTTCTTTAAGTAGTAAGGTGGATTTACTCATCTCTTGCTACTGGTAATTGTTCCATGGTAGCAGGCAAACCTAGCTAATAGTTTGCACGCCTACTTGATTGTTTCTGTTAAATAGATTGCACCAGCACCTGAAATGCAAGTATAGACTAAAATACCTTCCCCAGAACGGTTACATTATTGTCTGTCTAGGTCATTATACTGACAGTGTTACCTTTCAGATTTCTGGGGAATCTTCTATAGAATATTGTATTGTGTCATCCCCAAGCGACTCAGATTCAGTTATGAATTGCAGACTTTGTATCTATTTCCCCCCATTCTAATGTAGACCAATACTGAGAATTTGTGGTTAGGTTCTGACAGTAGAGAGACTGGTGGATGATGATCTGACTTGTCAGGCAATAAAATGAGTGGCTTATTAAGCAGCTCTGAAGACCCAAACTTAGTATTTTCCTTGGAATGCAAAGAAAGGAGATTTGGCTTGTGTCTCTGCACAAAGCCTAACAACAGAGGGTTTGAGAAAGGAGTGTTTTAGCTTTTTTCAGGTGTCAACCCTCCAGTAATGTAGAACAGAGGGAATCTGCATTTTGAGCGTAATGTGACATATAGGGTTTCCCATTTGCTAAGCACTGACTTTCCAGTTTGTAAACTGGATAGTCTCCCCATTCCCTGTCTATGGGTGAGTGGATGCACTCTTCTCAGGAATTGGTAAACAGCTGCTGTATTGTTGCCCTTCCTTATTTCCCCAGTCATCCTGCGCTGTGATTCTCTTTAGAGCTGATCCTGGAGAGTGCTGAGTGCCCCGTTTCCAACTGAAGTTAGTGGGGATTGATGGTGCGGTGCTCTTGAAGGATGGCATCCTTTGACTAGCCCTAGGGCTCTTATTTATGTTTAAGTAAATGCTCTTTAAACCTTCTGAGGCAAATAAACCAAGCTGATAGTTTGAGGGCCTTCATTTCTACTGGTGTTTTGTTACATTGTGGCACCTCAGGGTGTGGAGATACAGATAAGTCTGTATTACAAACATGTCAAGTTCCTGGCCAGCTTCATACACCAGACCTGCAAGAGTGCTCTCATTTGCAATCTTCTTTCCTTGTTGGTTTTAGATTTCCCCCCCATCCTATCTTAATGCTGTTCTGAAACCTGTGGGGAAAGTGTGGTTAAATACACAAGAGTAAGCTGAATTAGCTCTGTAGTTTCCCCTCCTCCCAGCCCGTAGTCCTCTCTTTCAATAGGATCCCCTTAACCTCGGGCAAGGCAAGAGAGAAGCTGGTGCTTTTCTGCATTGCCCACAGCAAGGTAGTGTCGGTGCTTGGCAGGTGAGGCTGGTAAATGTTCGCTCCTGTCCCCAGGAAGGCCTGGGTGGCAGCTGTGGGAGCAACTATTAGAAAAGAAACCTTGTTGCCTTCCATGCTGACATGGGTCATGTGGTGAAGGGTCTCTAGCTCAATAGGGTGCGTAGAAAAACTAATATGATCTTGGTTTGCTGTGCAAGCTGAGGATTTCCTTAATCCTTGGCCTGCTATTATGGGGCCATTGCTAATCAGATGTTTCTCTTCTCATTTCAGGTATGGCCTCACAGCTGCAGGTGTTCTCCCCCCCGTCAGTATCGTCGAGTGCCTTCTGCAGTGCCAAGAAACTGAAAGTGGAGCCCTCTGGCTGGGATGTTTCAGGACAGAGCAGTAGTGACAAGTATTATACCCGGAGCAAAACCCTCCCAGCTGCTCAAGGGCAAGCAAGCTCCTCTCGCCAGGTAGCGAATTTCAGCATCCCTGCTTACGATCAGAACCTCCTACTCCCTGCTCCTTCGGTTGAGCATATTGTGGTTACAGCTGCAGACAGTACAGGCAGCGGTGCAACAGCGTCCTTCCAGAACAGCCAGACCTTCACACACAGGAGTAACGTTTCTTTACTGGAACCATACCAGAAATGTGGATTGAAAAGGAAAAGTGAGGAGGTCGACAGCAACGGTAGCGTGCAGATAATTGAGGAACATCCACCTCTCATGCTGCAAAACAGACCTGCGGTGGGTGCTGCGGCCACTACCACCACTGTAACCACGAAAAGCAGCAGCGCCAGTGGTGAAGGGGATTACCAGCTGGTCCAGCATGAGATCCTGTGCTCCATGACAAACAGCTATGAGGTCTTGGAGTTCCTGGGCCGAGGGACGTTTGGGCAGGTGGCAAAGTGCTGGAAACGCAGCACAAAGGAGATTGTAGCTATCAAAATCCTAAAGAACCATCCCTCCTATGCTAGACAAGGCCAGATAGAAGTGAGCATCCTCTCTCGCCTGAGCAGCGAGAACGCTGACGAGTATAACTTTGTTCGCTCTTATGAGTGCTTTCAGCACAAGAACCACACATGCCTTGTGTTTGAGATGCTAGAACAGAACTTATACGACTTCTTAAAACAAAACAAGTTCAGCCCACTGCCCCTAAAATACATCCGGCCAATTCTGCAGCAGGTGGCCACTGCCTTGATGAAGCTAAAGAGCCTAGGTCTGATACATGCTGATTTGAAACCAGAAAACATCATGTTGGTGGATCCCATCCGCCAGCCCTACAGAGTGAAGGTCATAGACTTTGGCTCAGCCAGCCATGTATCTAAAGCGGTGTGCTCCACTTACTTGCAGTCGCGCTATTACAGGTAAGGATTTATACCTGAGGCGATCTCTGTACCCTTGCATCCATAAAGTAGACTGGCACTGGAGGGGTGTCACTTAATGGGAGCAGATGAGCCCCACAGCCTCAATCAATATGCAAGAACCAGATCAGGGAGGACAAACCTCATCTCTTGGAAGGATTGAATTATTGTCCAGAGGGCAAGGTGTAAATTTAGGAGTCACTCAGGCCAGAGCAGTGCATCCGCTGATAGCAGTGGGAAACTTGCACAAAGATAAGGGTCAGAACGACCTTCATGCAGTACATAAACTTGGAGCCGTTACCATTTATGGCCAGTACGTTAGTCACTCAGTAGGAAAACAAGCTCCATTTTATATGTGTTTTTACATCTTCCCTTTATTTCCTTTCCTTCCCTGTCTGTCACCCTCCGTATCTCCTTCCTGGCAGGAATTCCCACTGCCCCCTGCACACCCTGTGTGCTGTGCTCCCATCTCTTTCCTGTCTCATCTATTAAAATGATTCCTGAAATGGTAATGCTGACATGTAGTGTGGTCAGGGTTAGTGCTAACACAGAAATAAATGGAGCTCAGCTGTTGTTTCAGCGTGTCTGCAGACCCAGGAAGACTATGTTGCATCAGTTAATCTCCCAAAAGGGAACTAAGCTTTTCTTTGCAACTATGAAGTCTAGAAACTTTTCAACTGAAAGTGAAAGGTTCACTGATCTGCTCAGGTTAGGTAGGAACCTCTGTAGCAGAATGTTCAGACTCTGACTAAACAGTTATTTTGGAACTGCCATTTTGGAGAGCTACTCCTTTAATAAAATGACCATAAGAGGCTATTGCAGGAGCCTCTTAATACAGAGCATTAATACAGCATTAATACAGAGATGCTGACTTGACCTGTGAGGTGGATGTTTAATCGAAGGCTGTATGGGCACCAGGGTTTGAAAAATATACCTGGCACCTCTGCTAGCCTGAGGGCTAAGTCTACTAGTCATAATGAAAATGACTTTCCCACCTGCCAAGCCACACATTTCATCAAGAGAGTAGTTAGGAGAGGAAATTCATATGCAGGTGACCAGAGTTGCTACTTTGGCAGTGTGACCTCTCCTTTCCTCCTCACTCCACATGCCTGCAGCAAATTGCAACTAGCACATTCTGTGAATGTGAAATGGAGAATTAGCATGTGAAATGGAGAATTAGCTGCTGCAGGGCACTACCGGTAGATGCAGCAGAAGACTTGAATTGTCTCCCCTTTCTGTAAAATGTCTCTTGACCAATTTAAAATGAATCCATCAACTTTAATTAGCCATAACAATTTAAATGTCAGAAGTTCACAACTTGTCTAAGGCTTGTCAGTTACCTGTTGTCCAGTAACTCCCTGTATCTAGCATTATAAGTGAACTCCATTGCACTGAAATAAGCCCTGCCGTGCTTAACCATCCTTTGAAGGAAAGTGGGTTTGCAGACAGATAAGGAGATCTAATAGCGCTTTTTACAAAGTATTTCAGTGAGCCAGCTCTCTGCTCCCCCGCTTTATCCCCCTTGGGGAAGGTAGAAGCAGCTGTAGCCGATACCCCAGGTCCCTACTCACCAGTCCAGAATTACCATTACTCATTAAGCCCCGGTAGGCATCTTTGCCTGTATAGATAGAGAGGCTGTACCTTTCCCTTCCAGTTCTTCCTGAAGGAAAGTCTCATGTTCAGCTCTGTCTTCCTTCCTAGTTCATGGTGACTTTTCAATGTATGTTACAGTACATTTTAAAGTGACCTCTTTTGCCAGGAACCTTTTATTTGCCTGTTTATTAAAGTAACTTTCACAAAGGTCCTTCTGTTCCTACATGTCTAGAGTTATGCTCAATGGAGCACTGTTTTTTCTCATGGTCCTACAGCTACCCACTCAGTGGCTTGAAACAAAACAGTGTAACTACTCTGTGATCCTTCTCATCTGAGAGAACTACCAAATAAATATCAAGACATCGTCCCCTGGTGTGGAGGGAGCATGGGGCAAGAAGTGTCTCAAAGGGCCTCTGGAAAGGAAGCTGCTTGCCCTACTATGCATATCATACTAAACTAAAAGCCACTTCCATCTCCCCCCGAAGGTGGGGTGACTGACCTTGCTGGAGAGGGGAGTATTCAAATGCTGTCTAAGACTAGGCCTGCTTCACTGGAGTTGGGAAGAATCAGGCAATGTGGAAATCTATTTAATGTGGTGTGAAATTTACGTCAATTTGAGGCTAAATAAAATCCGCCTTCTAGGTGTAGAAACTAGTTTCTCTTGGGGAGAGTTCTGTTGTTTCTGGCTTAATTTCACATTGAAAAGAGCTTTCGAGATGAGGCTTGAGGCTCCAGCATTGTTTGTTTTAAAACAGCCACTGAAGTAAAACACGAATTAGTCTCAGTCCTATCACAAACTAATTGTTTCCTGTCCTGTCTTCACTTTGTATTGGTCTTATGTCAGTGTCTTGGCCACTCACTCGGCTAAAACTTTCAAATTTGGATACCTGAAGTGAGGCTGCTATCGGGACTTAAAGCAGTGGCTTTTTCCAGAAGTGCTGAGCACTCAGACATCCCCTGACTTTAATGGGATGTATGGGGACTTGGCTCTTCTGGGGAAAAAAGCAGTTTTGAAAGTCTGTCTGAATTTAGGAGCCAACACTTTGACTCCTAGCCAGCTGCTGTAATGAGTGTAGCGTGGGCTTTAATTGTACAGTAACAGAATGGAAGATTTCAGAGTAGCAGCCGTGTTAGTCTGTATTCGCAAAAAGAACAGGAGGACTTGTGGCACCTTAGAGACTAACCAATTTATTTGAGCATAAGATTTCGTGAGCTACAGCTCACTTCATCAGATGCATTCAGTGGAAAATACAGTGGGGAGATTTTATATACACAGAGAACATGAAACAATGGGTGTTACAATACACACTGTGAGGAGAGTGATCACTTAAGGTGAGCTATTACCAGCGGGGAGGGACCTTTTGTAGTGATAATCAAGGTGGGCCATTTCCAGATGCTGTACTGTTCTGTGTCTGTCACCCACTTGGATCTAAATTGTGGTGAGGGGGGTGAGCTGAATTGTCCCTCCAGTACTCATGGCTCTGAACTGCATGAATTTTTTCACAACAAGAGAAGCGTAGTTTCATCATAATGTGCTTCTTGTCATTGAATCTGGACTGGTTAAATCCACCCAGTGGGGTTTTGTGGGGGAGAGGGAGTCCACAATAGGTGCACTGTGGTGATTTTTGCACCATTCACTGTGGTATCAAGCGCTGGCAGCAGTTGAAGAGAGGCTAGCACCCTTGGGTTGCTGTTCCAGAACAGGATATGGCCATGGGAGGTGAAATGTGAGCAAGGGAAACAACCTCTGGATTCTGTTCTGCCTCATTGCATTCCTGGCTCATGGACAGCTTGCCTAGTTGGATGACGCTGCTGGAGCCATATTTCCAGCGGAGATTTGACGTGGACTTTGTCAGGCCAGGATTTAAAATGCACAGAATGTGCAATTGCTTTCCCTACACTGGTTGTGAGGTACCTGCTCCTAGGCAGAGGTGTGCTTGGGCTGGCTCATGCTCCGCTTTGGTATTACTGTCAGCTCTGCAGTGCTGGTCAGACTGAGGCAAATCCTGACGGAAGGGGGCATACGAATGTCGGGCCACACACAATGTTTTCAGACGTCATTGATGCCTAGGAGGGGAGTCACATTATCAGCAGATGAGTCAGACAGTTTAAGCTGCTCGGATAAGACATGTTCACAGTGACCAACTCCAGGAGAAGGGACAGCTCTTTCCAGTTCTATGCATCCTATTGCCTATAACAGCTAGGGTGGTGAGTATGGGCCATTGCTACCTCGAGAGAGCGGGGGAGGGTATTTATACCACTATCCTCATTGGCAAGAGAAGACTCTTCTTACAGAGGCAGTCGTTTGGTGGAAATACTGGGCAACCGCAGTAGTGAGGAAGATTCAGTAGTCCTATCCCACCTGTTCAGCGATGCAGATGTGCTTAGGCCTGTCTTGTAACCTACCACTACTGTACTGTATGTTGATCAGAGGAGCCTCCGTTGTGCAGTACCATCTGTTCCTTAGCTCTACACTGGGCCCTGCCCTGCCACCAGAAGTCTGACTTTCTCCACCTCTTAAACTAACTCGGATCCTGCGTGACTTTGTGGCATCGCTATTGCAATGGCATGAGCCGGAGATTAACGCTTGCTCTCTGCAAGTAAGAGGGACGTGATCAAGGGGAGGTGCCCTCTCCACAAACACCACTCCTTTTGAAACGTGCTGGTGGTAGTGGAAGAATCTGAGTTTTGTGGTAACCTTCCCTGAGGCTGGCTGGGGGTACTTGCTGGCCCTGGAAATCAGAATGTAACAATCTGCTACTCGGAGGAGGAATTCTGTCAGTTGTCATTTTCTGCCTCATAAAGAGTTTCCAAGAGTGCAGATTAATAATTTAATCCTAGAGAGATCAGGTGGGTGGTGCCTTTGGATCAATTTCTGTTAGTGAAAGAGACAAGCTTTTGAGCTACATGGACTCTTCTTCTGGTCTGAAGAAGTTAGTCCAGTAAAATATATTACCTCACCCACCTTGTCTCTAATATCCTGGAACCAGTGTGGCTACAACACTGCAAATTTAATCCTAGACAGTCCAGCTGTAAAGGAGACATCTGGCTGCTGTTGTTTCAACACCACTTTCAGTGGTCACTAATAGTACTGCTAACTGCTGTCATTAGCAACCCCATTCTAAAAGCAGATGTGAAGGAGGCTGATGGCTGTTGCATACCAGCTGTGTCTTGAGCCAATATGAAAACTGAGGCCTCATGAGAAGGTAATCTGTTTAGAGTATAAACTGCTCAGGGCTAGGAGCGTCTTTGGCACTGCAAGACTGTCCCTGGATGCGCACACAGGACAAAGGAATAATTCCACTTCCACTATCCATAGCCATTTACAGTCCGTTCTATCTGAGTCAGGCCATACATGTTCATGCAGGTTTGAACAAGATTGCGCTGTGGTCTCTTCTACCCCAGGCCACTTCCATTGTGTCCTGTAAGCGGTTAGATCTGTTAAACTCCCATGGACTTGGCTGGGTGTTCCACACAGGAACAGGCAGCAGACTTAGGTCCTGCCTGCTAATTGGCAACACCTGCTGAGCAAGGATGCCTTGACATGTTGGAATAATGGCACCTGGAGTTGGTTATCCTGATTAAATGACTAAGCAGGGCTCGTTAACAGGTGTATCCAGCTCTTCAGCAGTATCCTTTTGGGCTGCTAAACAAACCGACTTGTCTCAGTACAGTTCTTTCATATTCGTGTGCTGATTTTCTGGCTAAACATTTTCATTCCATTTTGGACATGTTTGCATAATGTTACATATGTTTGTAGGTAATAAATCCCTCCCAGACCTAGCTGAGAAAGTGAACTCACGCTCACACACTCTCTCAAGGATAGTGCGGGGGACTAAAATGAAGCAGCATAGTAACACTGAATGGGAGCAATTCCTGACAGATATCCCTGGCTCACTGTATTACTCTGATAGTCGGAATAAAAGCCTAATTGCCACCGTTTGATTTGTAGGGGGCTGGGCTAATTAAAAGGGTTCACCCACGTAAGAGAACTGCTTGTATTAAAGCAGCAGCTACTGAATCAGTGTGACTGCCCCGCCACTAGAGTGCAGCGGGGAGGTTGGGGGGAACAGTTAGCCAAGGTAACATGTCAGGTGGCACTTGCCTCATTCCCTGATGACTTGCATGTCAGCTGTGAGAAGTGCATTGACTTTGGTAGATGTACGGCATCCGTGTTACAGTTACCTGGGAATCATTCCTTTGAAGTGAGCTGTAGCTCATGAAAGCTCATGCTCAAATAAATTGGTTAGTCTCTAAGGTGCCACAAGTCCTCCTTTTCTTATTCCTTACCATGCACAGCCAGGTGAATGGTCAGATGGAAAAGGGGATTAAGATGGGCTTTTCGGTGTCCTGCTGCCGAATGCCATGTGCTGGAGAGATCTTATTCCTCATTCCAGTACAGAGTCCAAAACTGTAAAGCAAGATAACCAGTTTCAGAGCTGCTTTAACTGGGATGATTATGCAATATATTTCTTTCTTGATGTGTGTTTGCCACATGAGAAATTACACACAAGTGTTAGGATCTACTGCCCAAGACCTGCCCAGAAAGCAGCATAGACCAGTGTTTGGGATGTTTCTCTCCTCCCCCCACATTGGGGTCACAATGGAATTGGTTATTCCTCGGAAAACGGAAGTTCCAGTGTTTCCTGTACTTTCTGGAGTGAATTCCTGTACCTGCTCCCATGAGCCCTTGTATTTACACCATATGTAAATACAAGGCTAGAATTCAATCTATGAGCAGGCAGAACTGCAGGTGTTTGTTTCACAGCTGTGTGTGTGAGGCAAAGGGATAGCTGTGCTAAAAGATCATCTCCTGCAACATTTCTGTCCAGATGGGTTATGCAGAAAAAATCCTCTCCGGGATTTGAGATTTAAAAGCAGCACATTGTTTTGTTCATAATCTCTCTGAGAGAGGCTGGGCAGGGGTTTCTATGCTTGGTGAGGTTCTGTTGCCCCAAATCCCATAAAATAATGTGGCAAAACACTGACCATCACAGTGTCTGGCTATGTTCTCTTCATCCACCTTAAGCCTGAGATGTCCCAAATAAACCCTATATAAACACTAAGCAGTGTAAACAAAGTGGCACTCTTCTCTCTGCAAAGTGCCTTGGCTTGGGTCTGCAGACCACTCTCTTTTTCCAGGTGAACGCAGCCAAAGCCCTTGTAAACCTTCTGAACCTATCTAGACTCCTTTGCTGCTGATTAGCTGAGCTGAGGGAGCATCACCCGATAGGATTTACCCACACAATGCCAGGCTGCTGTCTGACATGCCTGTGGGGACATGCTAGGGGTGGGTTATGTGATGGCTACGGGTCACCCCAAGCTCTGTGTGCCCTGTCATGTGACTAAATCAGCTAGCAACATACTTGCCATTTACAGGGGGGTGGTAGTATAGGGTATTTTGCATTGGTATGAAATGTCTCTGGACTGTTGAGTCCTTTCCTCTTGGGCTAGAAGACTGCACTGTTGATTTACTGTGGCTGAAAAGGAAAAATAATCAGTGCTCCTAAATGAGGATGACACAGACACTATTAGGCTAGCGAGAAATGCTGCACCTTTACGGGCAGCCACTTTTAACGTTACAGGGAAGTATCTCTGGGGAGCTCTGCTGTGCTGTACAAGGTGCTTGAATAATATGTAAATAGGCACCATTTGCTTTCTGTGCCAGGCTGAATGTTTTAATCTTGTTTTGCAGAGCTCCTGAAATCATCCTGGGTTTACCATTCTGTGAAGCTATTGACATGTGGTCCCTAGGCTGTGTGATAGCTGAGCTGTTCCTGGGTTGGCCTCTGTACCCAGGAGCTTCAGAATACGATCAGGTAAGAGCATATCGTGCGTACGGGGTGGTGCTTGTACAGTCAGAAGGAGCTTTTTTTTTTTTTTATAAACCCTGTGAAACTGAAGTACTCATTCAAATTCTGCTCTGATTTGGTCTTCAACTCCTTTCCTGCTTTGATCCAATTCTCTTTCTATCTGTGATAACTGAGGCTGCTTCCCATTTGTGCCCTGCCTCCCACTTTGCCTTTGAATAGAGAACGCAGCGGTCCTGTGTGTGTCTCACTACTGTTTAATATACAACTTGCAGTTCCCGTTCTGGCACAACTGAAATGCAGTGTCTCAGTCCTGGCTGTGCACAGCACCCTGCGGTTCAAGAGGGACAAATTAGCTACAGGAGTAGTGGTCCCAGGGTGGCCTGCCATGCATTTCCTGTCATGTTAATTCCTACAGAAGCTCTGGTCTCCAACACCGAGCATGTCCCAAATGCAGTCTCTGCAGCCTGTGAAGTACAGTGCGCGTATGTGGAGGGTAGCAGTATTACCTGGCTGTTAGCCTGTCCATAGAAGAGCAACAAACCTAAATAGAACAATGCTTTTCCAAGTACAGCTTTTCCATCACATGGTTTGTTTTGTGGTATTACCATTTAACAGTGTCTGGTATATTTTTCTCTATGTGAAAAGACCCTCTCAAATTAGCTTGTAGTGTCTCTTTGTCACCGTAAATTTCCAGAGGAAATGCAGTGGTACATTAGTGAGCAGGCTGAGTTAGAAATAACTAAAGTATGGCATGGTGGTTTCCTTCTACGGTAAGGTTCATGTACTTCTGCAAATCTTATCTCAGTGTGTAGGTGGGTGGGGACGAAGGTCGGGTTCTCATTGCTTAGTATAGAGTTCTGTAATCCTCCAGAAACTTGGGGTAGCCCGTACTCTGACTTCATGTGGTTGAGTTTGATGTCTGTAGTGAAGATGTTTGTTTTTACCTGAACTGCAGCAGTAAATGCAGGCCCAGTCAAGATTTGGAGGAGGCATCTCTGGAAATGAGCACCTGGCTTGGCCTTGTTAAGCAACCTTGGCCTTGCAGGAGGCAATCTGCTGTACAATAATGAGGCCATTGTAACTAATTTGGACTCCAGTTTTTATTGCTCAGCATCTAGTGGATGATGTTTGTTGGAAGTTATTTCTTAATTGTACTACTGAAAATTTTGTTGCTTAAGTATGAAGAATATAAACACTGGTCAGTTTGAACCCAAATTGCTAGAAATGAAAAGCTAGGCCACAAATTCATCTTGGCTCACAAGCAACACCAATTTAGTAACCTATCTAGTGCCCTGTGAATGTTCATGTCAAGGTTCCTCCCCCACTCTGAACTCTAGGGTACAGATGTGGGGACCTGCATGAAAAACCTCCTAAGCTTATCTTTACCAGCTTAGGTCAAAACTTCCCCAAGGTACAAAATATTCCACCTGTTGTCCTTGGATTGGCCACTACCACCACCAAACTAATACTGGTTACTGGGGAAGAGCTGTTTGGACGCGTCTTTCCCCCCAAAATACTTCCCAAAACCTTGCACCCCACTTCTTGGACAAGGTTTGGTAAAAAGCCTCACCAATTTGCCTAGGTGACTACAGACCCAGACCCTTGGATCTTAAGAACAATGAACAATCTTCCCAACACTTGCACCCCCGCTTTCCTGGGAAATGTTGGATAAAAAGCTTCACCAATTTGCATAGGTGACCACAGACCCAAACCCTTGGATCTGAGAACAATGAAAAAGCATTCAGTTTTCTTACAAGAAGACTTTTAATAAAAATAGAAGTAAATAGAAATAAAGAAATCCCCCCTGTAAAATCAGGATGGTAGATATCTTACAGGGTAATTAGATTCAAAAACATAGAGAACCCCTCTAGGCAAAACCTTAAGTTACAAAAAAGATACACAGACAGAAATAGTTATTCTATTCAGCACAATTCTTTTCTCAGCCATTTAAAGAAATCCTAATCTAACACATACCTAGCTAGATTACTTACTAAAAGTTCTAAGACTCCATTCCTGGTCTATCCCCAGCAGAAACCAGCATATAGACAGACACACAGACCCTTTGTTTCTCTCCCTCCTCCCAGCTTTTGAAAGTATCTTGTCTCCTCATTGGTCATTTTGGTCAGGTGCCAGCGAGGTTACCTTTAGCTTCTTAACCCTTTACAGATGAGAGGAGCTTTCCCCTGGCCAGGAGGGATTTCAAAGGGGTTTACCCTTCCCTTTATATTTGACAGTTCAGCTGCTCAGGAAGCGCCTAATACTGGAATAGCCAGTGTGCTGGCAGAACTACATGCAGTAATTTGGGCTACAGACTATGGTATCAGTATCTACAGTGCCTAACTGCCTTCAGCCCGTGTTTCCAGTCCTGCACTTCCACAAGTGGGTTACATGTTCACTGGTTTCTTCTTCTTTTTTTTTTTTTAAAAGATACTTTTAAGAAACTGATCTTTTTTCTTGTCCTAACAAATTGTATCGTTTCTCACACTGAAACTTGCGGAGCAGATAGTATTAGCAATTTAGACCACAAAACTTGGGGGAAGATTTGAGAAAATGTGTTGATATGTAAAATTATTCCTCTGCTTTCTAACGGAGTATCTTTTTTCTTTTAAGGACAGCTTTGTACTTTGTAGTGTAGCATATTGCTGTGTTACTGATACTGTAGTCAGTGTTTTTTAAACATGTTCTATACACTTTTCTGGGGGGAGGGTTATTTATTTGGTTTTTTTACTCCAAATATTGATGCCTTAAAGGATACAGGGGATCTACATGCTTTATGAATCTAAACTCGCACTTTTGAAGTCAGTGGTGCTTTGCCACTGGACCCTTCGTGAGCAACACATTCAAGGGTGGATATGCCCACACCCAACTGCATCACACAGATACCTATATCTTTTCTGATAATTATATATTTAAATAATACATATTTGGTAACATTTTTAAAACCCTTCACTCCTCTTTAAAAATGTTTAGTGATTACATTGGGGAGTGCTGCATTTCCCCCATACTTTCCCTTTTTATAAATAGCTTATTCTCAGTCTGCTAAAACAGCTTTGGACCAAGAAAATTTCAGTAAAAAAGGCAGAGAGGCACATTAGCATTTACCAATACCTAAAATCTCTGCAGAAAATTAGATAGAACCAGTTAAATGTGTTTGTAAATACTTGAGAATTGCATCTTTTGTTTTGTATTATGACATTTCAGTTATTCAGACAGCCTATATTTAAAAAAAATGGAACTTTTAGAATTGTATTTAGAGCCTATTTCCTATTCATTATTAACAAAGTTGGTAGAACCTCAATATTTTGCTGTACTAGATTTAGTTATCAGTCCAGTTTGTTGGCGTCTTTAATTTTTTTTTCTTTACAGATTCGTTATATTTCACAAACCCAAGGCCTTCCAGCAGAGTATCTTCTGAGTGCAGGAACGAAAACAAGCAGGTTTTTTAACAGAGATCCAAACTTGGGATACCCACTATGGAGGTTAAAGGTTTGTCTCTCTCTTTAACTTCAAAATCTGTTTTGTCCGTCACGGACCTGATCCAGATCTCATTGTTACGTGATTTTAATATGCTGTGAAGTACCCTGGGTAAAGATTAGGTTGTAAATATCATTCAGATGTAGTTGATTTGTACATTTCCTTTTAGAAACTGGACAAACACCTAGCAGGTGTCTACCAATAGCAAGCGAGAGTGATATTGACCGCAAAACGTGTGTGATGATGGCCATTTATTATGACTGCTCAGTCTGCTTATCAGAGATGACCTACTTCAGCTGCTGAGCAGTGTTAGGAGTGAACTGAAGTGTATTTCATGGTAGTTTGTTTTTGTTAAAAGCCTTCAGTAGCCTAACTTAACAAACTCCTGGCGAGCTCTTGGGAGAAACAGGCTTTCTTTGTGAAAGATTCAGAACAGACACGCACCTGGTGAGAATTTGGAAAATCTACTCTAGTTCTAGAGTCCTCCCCAGAGTTCCCCCAACAGAACTGAAGGAGAATACGTGATATTATTGATGTTTCTAAATAAACAAGCAAAACACAAAAGGGCAAAAACCCACACCCTGGTTCTGGGGAATAAACTCCCAGGCCTCCTTTAGATCATAGAAGCAAAGGAGGTGAGAGGGCCATCTCTTCCCTCTTAGAGTTCACTTTAAAATGTCTCAGTTTGGCTTTTGCCTATATCCTAAATACTCCTGCTTCCACTGCTCTCAAATACTGTCTCAGAATCTGGCGTTCGCTTTGGTAGAACTCTTCATGGTGGAACATGAGGCAGCGTTGGAGTCTGTCCTTGACCAATAGTCGGCTCAGGTTTGGCCCCATTCTCCTCCAAGCCAGTATTTCAGTTTTGCAGTGAGTTGCTCCCAAAGGGTCACGGAGCAGGGAGCTGGTGACTGTTTACTCCTGCCCTACTTGCAAATGGTTTATTGTGTTTGCCCTCTAAAATAGGCAGAATGATTATACGGCCCGAAGTTTTGGTCATTGGCTTTCCTTTGTTTTTATTTCAATCAAATATTAACACCAGGCTCCAGCTGCTCTGAACAAATGTTTTATTTTATAGACCCCAGAAGAACATGAGTTGGAGACAGGAATAAAATCAAAAGAAGCTCGGAAATATATATTCAACTGTTTGGATGACATGGCGCAGGTGAGCAGAGGAGGCTGTTGGAAAATGAATGATGACTAGAGGCTGTGCTAGGCCATTGAGGGCACTAAGCAGGGATATTCTCTCTTCCCCCACCCCCTGACACATACTAATAAAACTTCAGCTGCTTGGGGCCCTACACAATTGTTTACTCTGCTTACGTCCAGTGCCAGCTCTGACGATGATGCCATTTGAGAAACTCACATGTACAATATAAAGGGGATTATGGGGAAGAGACTGCTGTGGCTCACAAGTCCCGACTCTGCTTGTCGTCTCCCGCCCATTGTGAGGGCTGGTCCCACTCTGCCAGTGGCAGCGATGGTGAGAGTACAGTGCTGGCAAAGCACCGATGGTGCTTCTCCCGGCTCGAGAAGGGGCTTAGAAGGTTAAAATGCCGATGCCTTGTCCACACAAGTGGAACCGCCCTGTTCAAGATGGTAGTAAAGCCTTCAGGAGAAGGCTAGTGGAGACGCACAGAGGTGTAACAGCTCACAATTTTCTGCCAAAAAAGTCCCTGGGTGCACATTCAAAGCTGTCTGAATCTTAATTAGGGAAACTGTTAAAGGCTACCTTTAGCATTCCCTTTGCATAGGATGACACATCTGCAAGGCAGTGGAGAATCAAGCCCAGTTGATTTCACCTCAGCACACCAACTAAATATTGACAAAAAATTCTGTGCATAAGTTAGATTCAGATTTCTCTGGATTAGTGAATGTAGACTGGGGAAGGAGAGACCCTAAAGTGAAGGCGTTTAAGGACCAGCATTGGTTATTGGCACTTCCATAGGCTATGGAATGACTGATTTGTATAGCCGTGATTAATTTTCCATTGGCACTAACTGTTCTCATTTCTTTTTTCCAAGGTGAATATGTCTACGGACTTGGAAGGGACAGACATGTTGGCAGAGAAGGCTGACCGAAGGGAGTACATTGATTTGTTAAAGAAAATGTTGACGATTGATGCAGATAAGAGAATTACTCCGCTGAAGACTTTAAACCATTCATTTGTTACAATGACCCATCTACTGGATTTCCCACATAGCAACCAGTGAGTTGGTGCCACTTTGGTTTTTGCATTGTTCTAGATTGATTTCTCAGCATGACATAGAACAGCATACCTCTATTGTCCTGGCATGTCTGTCTAATCTGCTAATTAAAAAGGAATATTATCGGGGGCTTCTTTTGTGTTTCCAGTTTAGTTACTTAGACTGAATTTGTGTTCTCCCAATTCATGAGACACAGCAGGAAGCTTATCCAGGTGACTTTTTTTTTTTTTTTTGGCTCACATAAATATTTTTCTCTACTGGTTAGAGGCTGTATTATTTAGTTTTGCCAGATCTTTGACGTTTTGTTGCTGTAAAGTTAAAGGCATATACATGCACACGTAAAACAGTATTCTAAGAGCTATGTAAATCCCTTCCTTCTCTTGAATCCACTGCTTACAATGGAGCATATACTGTATATACTGGTATTGTATGTCTAATGCTTCCCCCACTCATTCTATTTCAGTGTGAAGTCCTGTTTTCAGAATATGGAGATCTGCAAGCGAAGAGTTAATATGTATGATACAATTAACCAAATAAAGAGCCCATTCACAACACATGTAGCTCCTAACACAAGCACAAACCTAACAATGAGCTTCAACAACCAGCTCAATACAGTGCACAATCAGGTATGTGAGTCTTTAGGTTTGGGAAATGTTTTTGATGCTGTGGGCCAAATCCTGCTCTGCAAAGTAACTCCACTGAAATCAGATATTTTTCATTTCCACGATATGTAGCTGAGCAGAACTTGCCCCTAAATGAATAGAACGGTGTTGCTGTCATATGAGAACAAGTTCTGAGTTTTAGTGTTCAAGTGTTGTTGCTACGTACGAATTTAGACACGTTCTACACAAATGGTATTTTCAGTGATGTGTTAAAATTCCTTAGATAACATCTCAATTCAGAATTTTTTCCTCCGCTCATAAGGCTATAGAAATTAGAGATGGGGCAGACTTATTAAGACATTCACCCAAGCTAGGGGGTAGTGCAGACTAGTTCAACAACAGCTGACTCATCGCCTCCCCACCTAGCAGAGTTGCTTATTTTTGAAGATACTTTTCAGAATGTGTAGGCTGCCTTTGCAATTTCATTTTCCATATAGTTGGCATGGCCAAACTGACACACAGTTTCTCTGCTCTGTTACTTTGATTTTATTGGCCTGTCAGTCCAGAGGCATGAAATGCAAAAAATAGAAAGCAGGTTCGAATACAACTTTTTTCAGGTCTGTTTTCTCCATTACCTTTATTTTAATTCTTTAGCTGATGTCACTTCATGCCAGGGTTCTGCTACCTGCAGTAGTTTGTTCCTGGGATATAGGGTACATAACACAAATATGCCCATTTGTAATGTTTTGTTTTCTAGGCCAGTGTCTTGGCTTCTAACTCTACTGCCGCTGCTACTCTTTCCCTGGCAAACTCGGATGTCTCGCTGCTAAACTATCAGTCTGCCCTGTACCCATCATCTGCAGCCCCAGTTGCGGGCGTAGCACAACAGAGTGTTTCCTTACAGCCTGGAACCACCCAGATCTGCACGCAGACTGATCCATTCCAGCAAACATTCATTGTTTGTCCCCCTGCTTTTCAAAGTAAGTGGAAAAACCTGTTGCATTCTACTGGAGTTTCAGCCAAATTAAAATAAAACCTTGTGATTTGGGCCAAGTAGAGAAACTCCAGGAGATCACTCTGTGCTCTCACATGTGACTCTGAAACCATTGAAATCAGCCCAGGTGTATATGTATGTCCGGTTCTCCTCTCCCAGGACACGCTTGGACAGGTGAGGAGAACATACCTGCCTACGAGGCAATCTTCACTCACTTTATTGCTCAGCCATTTTTTTCCCCCGAATGTAACACAACAGCATTCCTCAGGACTATAGGAGGAGTTTGACCCATGTGAGACTTAAGAAAGCCTCTGAAATGTTTCTCATTCCCTGAACAGCACCTCAACGCTCATAATGTTCTGCTTGACCTTTGAGTGGTCAGGCTTGCACATGAGCACAGTCTACTTCCCATTAAGAACCAGAATGAGAGAGTTTTGATGAAAAGGGGATTTTTCTAGAGGTTTAAGTGTCTGAAAGTCAGGCCTAGAATAGAAATCCCTCCTGAATCTTGTCCGTGAATCTGTTATTGCGGGGGCTATAACCAGGTTAATTTTCATAGTGGAGCAAAAATTTATTTCTAGGCTTTGGTTTCTTGGCACCAAGAGCATTTGGAGAGACACTCAAGGATTAGAAAAAGCTTGGAATATGCACAGGTGCTATCGCAACTAAAATTTTCATCCTGACCAGTGATTCCCTTAAATTTCTAGACTGAATATGGACTCTTGGAATCTCAGTTCACAAGTGTTAATACAGTTGTGCAGCTTGGTGGCAAGAAGTAAAAGAATGCCAATTGCAAATAGATAAAGCTACACAGAGTAAAAAATGCAGCTGCTGATTGTGAAAGCTTCTCCGTTTGTATCTGGCTTGCGCTAATATGGTAGGTTATGAATGAAGCAAAAAATCTTGATAGAACAAGTGCAGGGCGCAATGGCTGCAGTATGCGGGTTGTACTTGTTTTTAGGTAGCATGGTAATGTTAGAAGTGTTTGACTGTGTTCCCCTCCAGATGTGATTTGAGGGGAGTGCATTTGGCTGGCTTGTATGCAAATGACAAGCTTGAATGGACCTAAGCTTTAACGAATTCTCCAGTGCTATCTTGAGAATTTTAGGGGCTTGCAGAGACCGTAATTGTTCATTAGCCAGGGCTTTATTGGTGGGTTGTGTCTGATAACTCCAGCTACATGCCTGCCATCTCTGAAAGGCCCATCTAGTGCCAAATGCTTCCGAAGGCTAGGAAGTCCACAGACAGTGAAGTCAAACCAAGGTCTTTTGAGGGAGAATGTAGGTGCCAAACTGATCTGAAACATTCCATTTAAGTACTACTTGTAAAGTTAAGCCTTGTTTAGACTGTCGAAAATGAGAGTTGTAATGGTGGAGGAGTACCAGTGGGGCTGAATTATAGGTCCCACTTTTGCAGGAGTAGATGAACCTTTCAAAGAGCAGACAGGGAACAAAACTCAGTGTGGACAAGGTATTTTCATTCACACAAGGATTTCAGTTACTGTAAAAAGGAAATAGAAGGGAAGGGCATCCTGACCCAGTGGCACCGGATCATTTCCCCATGTGCCCCAGAAAAGAATTTCTCTTCTCCTGGAGGGGGCAGCACCTTGCAGACACTAGTAGATGTATGGTTTGGCTTAGTTGTGACTGTAATTGTTTAGAAAGTGTTTCCGGTAGTGTTTCCTGTATGTTGGGAGTGATTTATAATTTTTTAATGGGTGGCTGGAGGGGGTGTGTTCCCAAGTACAGTACATAAAGACTTCAGAACTCCAGAAACTATTCTTGTTTGTCTGTTTCCATTTAAATATGGCCTTAAACTGGGTGGTGGTTGGATTCAAGTTCTGCCCTCGCCAGCAGAGTCTGAAAGTGTTCCTATCTCATGGCTGTTCAGTGACCTAAATTAAATAGGTAGCAATAGTCTCAGACCAGTTCTCACTGAACAGGTGTCCGTGTTGCAAAAATCAAGACAGAAAGTACAACACTGTTACCAGCACTAATTTCCAGCAATGCCTTACAGAAGGCGCAAGTGGCCATGTGTGGGTACGAATACCCTGATCTTGTCTTTCGCAGTGGGGAGCAGGTTGCTGCTGGACAAAGGGAACCCCACTCTCTAGCGTAAGGTGCACCATTTCTGTGCCCCTGTGGGAAGGGCTCCCCTTTCCCTGATGGCTGAGGCTGTAACCGTGACGGTGTCTTCTGTTCATCTTGATTTGGTTGGCAGGAATTAGTCTGAAAAAACATTTGAATAATAAAGAAATCGGCTTAATGATGGCTTCTTCCTTTTCCGAGCAGCCGGACTTCAGGCTACTGCAAAGCATTCTGGGTTCCCAGTACGGATGGAGAATGCCGTTCCGATTGTAGCACAAGCACCAACGGCACAGCCGCTGCAGATCCAGTCGGGAGTTCTCACACAGGTAAGAACGGGGTGACTGGAATTCCACCGAGTGCAAAGGGCAGTCCAGCTTTGTTCTCGCGTTGCAATGGGAGCCATGTCTTGTTGAGGGAGGGGGGATCGTCTTTGTCATTAACAGAAATCTCAGAATGAAACAGGAGTCGGGGACCTGGATCCCAGTGATATATAGGTTCATATCAAGCTCAAGTCTACCTGGTTCTACTGAGATATTGTAAGTCTGAACCTTATTTTTTACTTTGACACTTCACAATTCTCCTCTGCCAAGTGCCAGCCAGGACGAACTGTTATGGACTCCACTAAGTCCCTTTAGAATCTGATATTTGCATAAAAATATTGACGTGCCCTACGAATCTGCAGGCAGAGGACAATTACAAAACCAGGAGAGTAGTTTTGTATTTCTTTATGATCACTGACTGTGGGGTTTGGCCTTCCATAATGGGGTAAATATTTAGTGTCCTGAGACTTCCGTCTTTCTCTGGATGGGACTGCTGTTCAAAACATTCAGTTCTTGTCTGGACAGAGGTACCTTCCTACATAAGGCAGGTATCTGCTTAAAAGCCAGACAGCAAATTCCATAGGAAATGAATTGGTTTCTATGCATTATTTACCATGTGAAAAATGAGATCCCAGAAAACAAAAGTAAAGATTTGAATTATTGATGTTGTAGATTCCCATCTTTAATTCAATGAAATTACTTTTTTTTTTTTTTTAATAATTGCATCCTTGACATGCGTGGATGTGTTTCACTGATTGTATTTATTTCCAAATGTGTTATCAGAATTTGATTAACTTTGAAATGTATAGTCTGTCATTTTACAAAAACTTTAAACTCTTATTTGTCTTCTGCCATAAAAATAAAACTCTTTCTGTTTCCAACAAAGCAGTGTTTTATTTAAATAGACAATGGATACACAGTAGAAAGCACCTTTATCGTACAACATTTTTGAACACTGAAGAATCCATCATCTTTATGGATAATACTATAATTTTAGTTTGCCATAGTTTCACAGTTTCTGCTGACAGTTACATAGGGAAATAATGTGCATACTCTTAATTGTAACCTCCCAAGAAATCTGGGGGAAGTATATCACAGTGACTGGTCTAGTCTTACAGAAGCAGTTTTAGGAGATAAGTTGCAATTTATTTGTTCAATTCAAACAATTGAGGTAGCATTTGATGATGCATGCATTTGGCTTAATATAATTGCACAGGTCACAGTATTCAATGAACAGAATAATCTTAAAGGAAGTCATCATGAAGCAGACCATTCCTGCTTCTCTTCATGATAAAGTACCAAACTCCAGTTAAAAAAACACTTCAGATAAAACGATTTTATGGATTAGGTTTGTTTCTTGGCAATCTCGCCATGATTGATGTTAATTTTTAGTAATCTAAAGACCCTGGTGACTTTAAGATTATTAAAGTTCCTTAGTTCATCCTTTCCCAAGAATACTGAACATGAAATAGCCTGTGTATGATTATACATGATGTATTACATCAGTGGTGCAGCATATATCATTATGGCCCAATACAGTATATACAAGAGATGGCTTGGAATACACACATCTAGGATCCACCCAGAATAAGGTACTATAAAGTTTGAACCAGTTTTGTGAAGCTGGTTCCTGTGTCCCTCGCGTTCCCCTCAGGAACGTTTGCCAGTTGTTCACACTAGCCCACCTGGAGGATCAGAGAGAGTAGTGGTTTGAATACATACATTTGATTGCTGTGAGACATTGAAGAGCGTTGTTAGTACCAATAGGTTGAGAGCCTTTCTGGCCCCATTGCTGAACCCAGTTAACCTGTCTCAGGACGTGTGTTTCACTCACTGCCTAATCTGCGTTTCAGGGAAGCTGTACACCACTAATGGTAGCAACTCTTCATCCTCAAGTAGCCACCATCACGCCGCAGTATGCGGTGCCCTTTACTCTGAACTGCGCAGCCGGCCGGCCAGCGCTAGTAGAACAGACGGCTGCAGTACTGGTAATTGCCTCCCTTGATTGTGTTCACTAACGGAGTTTTTGTTTTAACTTAGACTTGCAGAGGGCATGGAAGCATGTGCCATCTTGTGGCTGTGTTCTTGCTACATCTTAATGTCTTTTTGTTTTCCTCCCCAACATTGCTGACGCACTGTCTGACTCTGATGTTTAGTGTGGCTCTAAAGAATCCAGATCCATTGACTGTTGCTCTTTACTAGTCTAGTATTATAAAGCTCTTCTCCTAAGCTCAGAAGAGCGATAATCCTATTTGTCTTTTGCTTACTGTCCTATCTTTACCTTTTAATTGTTGAAAAAAAGAAAAAGGCCTTTTAGGCTGACTCTGCTACAGGTACCTGGATGGCCAGAGTTTGAACCAGTTGGCAAGTTAGCTGCATTTTTTTGTTTTAAAGCTTCTTTGCATGTAGAACTGTTTCAGGTGCTTAAGCTCAGGTTAAAACCTCTAATAATAGCAAGTGCTTTTTAATTTATTGCTTTAGCAATCAAGAAACCTTAACCTTCATTGAATATTGACAATAATTCTCTGACTTTTCATTATCTATAACCAATCACTGGTAGCTTGCATCATCCAAAGAAAGATGTTGCTTCCCACAGATGCTTTTTGTTCTTACTACATTTTGTGGTTGAAATTAAAGGTGAGCTCTATATTTTTAGATGGCAGCAGTTTCTCAGGCTAGTTCTGATTAAGCTAAATGCCCAACTGACAGGGGCTGTGAGAGGGGGTGCACCTGGTTTTAAAATCTGTGCTTTCAAAATTGTTGCCCTCTGAATTTGTCTGGTATCTGCATCAGAATTGACCCTGCAGATGCCACATGCCAGTCATTTTAAAACCCCAGAATCAGATCAGTGAAGCATATGGAAACATTACAATGCACTTTAAGTCCTTCTGTCTTCACATGTCTTTCAAAGCGCACTCCATTTCTTACATAAACCATTTTGTCTTTTTGTGGCAATAAGTTATTAGCATTTTTTTCACCCAAGCTGGAGACTCGTTTTGGGGTGGCTTTTGCTCAAGCCGGAGCTCTGGCCTTACTGTGACTAGTGACTTAAGCTTGGCCATTCGAATGTCTGCTACTAGCCACAACATTAAATGCTCCCCTTTTTTGAGGATGAAAAGGCAGGCAAGTGGGTTCTGGTGGATCTCAGTGGTTTGTTCAGAAAGGACCCAAAGGATTGTCTCTCTTCCACCTCTTCTCCAGTTCTGCTTGCTGAAGGGTTGCCATTGAAAATGGCAGGGGTGGATGTAGCAGAGCATGGGCACCATTAAGTGACTGGTGACACTTTCAAAGTGCATTTGGGTTTCTGAGCTAACAGGCCAATTAGATCTGCTCTTCTATGTGTGTGCAGTGGACTTGGGCACTTCACTCCCCTGACCTCAGGAGGAGACCAGAGCCATCTGTCTTCAAACTAATAGCCTGGATTCTAAATTTTCTCCAGAGAATTTGATATTTCCATTTGGTTTCCCGGAGCCTTTAGCCCAAATTGCTCACCTTTAGTGCTTCCGACACTTTTCTCTCTTTGCTTCTTAACTTACGTTTGCAATAGCCATTTGCTAAGCTTTGCCTATTTTTGTCCTTCCTCTGTCAAAACAGTTCGTCGCTTGGAAGGCCTGATTTCTGCCTCCCCTTGGGAAGTTAGATTTCGCTCTATATTAAACTCTCTGCTTTGTCTTGTGCAGGTGTTGGCTTTTGGAAAGACGCATGGCGTGACTTTTAACATATTTCTCTTTTTTTTTATTATTCTGCTTATGTTGGCAGAGGTGTTGGCAGTTATCTGCTTGAAGGCTTCTTGTTGGAACCAGTATTTGTAATAAGTGGATCTGTTACTTGCAGAAATATTTTGTTTAAAACAGCATGTGTTTGTGGTTTTGCAGTTTAAACGGCAAGAAATAGAACCATGTGCGCTCTACATCATAGAGCTACTGTACTGCAGAAGCATGTTACCAATCTATCCAGTATCCCCATGAGCTGAAAGTGGGTAGAGTTTGAGCATCTCACCTGTGACAAACACAGCAAGAGATGCTTTTTTTTTTTCCTTTTTTAATATCTTGACTGTTTTATTTCCTTCAGCAACTCAATCCAAGTGGTAGAAAGTCCATATTTGTAACTAGATTTTTATTTCTGGGTCATGTGAGCAAGATGAACTCATTTGCAAAAAGCCAGTGTTGGACTCCACTTATCTAGGCTACTGAAACCTGCATTTTGCTCCATTTCCTCAATCAGTTTGAATCTTTTTGTAAACTATGAAAACGTATTGAAAATGCAGCCCAGACACTTGAGTAACAGTGCTTGAATCAGGGATTTGGCATTTCTGCCATTACCCCACTCCCTCTCTCCACTGCTGGAGAAGAGATTGCGGAGGAGCAGAGAGGTTTCTGCTGCCTTTGCTTCTCCTCAGTTTGAGCACTATAAACAAGGTGTTCTGTGAAACAGCTGCTGAATGGGCTAAATGGCTCCCAAATTGAACTACTTCATTGAAGAGTCTTTCATTTTATTGTCCTCAGAACCATCCCAGATGCACTTGTTCTCTAGTAATGGTCTCTTAGGTGGTCAGCAGAAATGGCCCCTAGTATCCCAGTGGATGTAGTCTACTCGCTTTCTGGCATTCTTTCTGCAGTACAGTCTAAACACTATCCTCTTCCCCAGGTGACGGTTTGTGATAGAAAAGGTGGACAAACTGGCTGAGGAAGTTTGTTTCTCTGGTTTTCTTGTTCTCTTCCTGTAGTGAGGCCATGGGAGGAAGTGCAACTGTATACCTTTATCTCTGCAAGTTAACAGTCTGCACAGCTGATTCTGTTGTTTGGAAGAGTTTTTGTCCCAATTCTTGGAAGCTGAAGCTTAGCCGAGTCCCTCTTTCTGTTTGTTGTTTTGCAGCAGGCCTGGCCTGGAGGGACCCAACAGATCCTGCTACCTTCCACCTGGCAGCAACTTCCAGGGGTTGCACTGCACAATTCTGTTCAGCCCACAGCTGTGATTCCAGAGACCATTGGAAGCAACCAGCAGTTAGCTGACTGGAGGTAAGGGTCTGTGTTAACGCAGAGGTGCTTCTGAGCCCAGTGACACGATGGCATAATTTGTAGCAGGGAAGTGTTTCCGGCATTAACAGCTTCCATGTCACCTATGCCAGTGCCACCATTGTCAGGACTAGGGCTAGTACCATTGAAATGTGCAGCCTACATCTGAAACGTCACAGTGCTTGAACCAGTGTGTTAGAGAGCCGCTTCCGGCTTGACGATCCAGTGGGAATGTGAGCCAGTGCAAACCCACAGAGCTGCGTGAGGGCGCCGCTCCCCACATTCCTGCCCTGCACTGTGCATGCCTGTGGTGCCTGCAGCCCAGTCAGCATTTGGGTCTCTCTCCCCCTTAGGAACGCACATTCCCATGGAAACCAGTACAGCACCATCATGCAGCAGCCCTCCTTACTGACCAACCACGTGGCTCTAGCTACTGCACAGCCTCTGAACGTTGGAGTTGCTCACGTTGTTAGGCAGCAGCAGAGCAGCGGCCTCGCAGCAAAGAAGAACAAACAGCCAGCACAGAGCACAGCAAAGTAAGGAGTCCTCCCTGCTGACCCTTCGACACACTGGGGGGAGATGCGCAGATCCCAGGGTGCTAGCATCTTGCTCACATAGGGGCCCTGTCTGTAACTGTTTTTAGTGAGCTGCCAGCTAAGGGCTGAATGCTGAACTCCTTCCTCAGGCAATCTTCACTGCAATGGGAGAGCAGGGACTGTCTCCGGGTGTGTGCATTGCCAGCAGAATGGGGCCCTGCCCTTGTCAGGGCCTCGAGGTATTACGTAGTACGCAGTCTGGGCTTTGAACAATGGAGGACCAGAGGAGATCCTCCTGCACTGAGGGGAATTCCACCCATTTAACCCTGCGTCACTGTGCGGTGGGACTTTTCCTGGCTCTCTCCTGACCTGATGGGTGTTGAGTTCTATCAGGATGTCCGCTCTGGGGCTTTTCTTTTCCTGCTGGCCCCAGGCCATGATGAGCTCTGGCACAGTCTGTCTGTCTCTGGGTGGGCAGCGTGGTTTGGCCACTGAACAGTCTCCTTGTCTTGCCCTGTTGCTTCCTGCAGGCCCACCGCTGCACTGGAGGCCATGCCTTCCCAAGTCTACTCGTTGATCGGGAGCAGCCCCCTTCGTGCGGCCTCCTCCTCCAATGCTCTCATTCCAGTGCAGGAGCAGCACCAGCCCATCGTAATCCCAGACACGCCTAGCCCACCCGTCAGCGTCATCACCATCCGCAGCGATACCGACGAAGAGGAGGACAGCAAATACAAGCCTGCAAGGTAGAGAGTCTGGCTTTAGAGCTAATAGCATTTCGCCCTGCGCACTCCCACGTCCAGCCTTGCCCCCAAGAGGATGCTGATGGGAGGAGAAGAGTAGAAAAGGCTAGAAAAGAAACACTCATGCAGAGAGGTTTGTCAGGCTGGGCTAAGAAATCTGTGCGGAGAAATCTCTGATGTGAGGCACGGAACATCCCATCAAGCTGCTGTGCAATTTGGCTTTTCCACTAACTTGAATTACCATAAAGCTCTGGATAAGGGGAGAGTGCCATGGTAGGGCTGAGGGTGCTTCCTGTGGGCACTCCAGGGTAAATGAGTATGGTGTGTTTTCTCCCCTAGCTTGGGCATGAAGCAGAGATCCAATGTCATCAGCTACGTTACTGTGAATGACTCCCCAGACTCAGACTCCTCCCTCAATAGCCCCTACACCAGCGATCCGCTCTCTGCTGTCCGGAGTGCTGGAGGAGCGCTGGAGCTGCCTGCCAGGGGAGCGGCCGACAGCTCCAGCTCCCGCACCATCATCGTCCCACCTCTGAAGACACAACTGGCCGACTGCATTGTCACCACGCAAGCCTCAGGTAGGTGCCCACTCTGACAAAGACAGGACCTTCCAGCCCAGTCCTTGTACCTATCCTTGGTTCTGACAGCACTGTCTCCTTTGTCAGAATAGCCAGGACTAGGTGTGGGCAGCTAGTGTTCTGTGCTGGCTTGTAGCTGCTGCCCTCAGATTCTAGAAATCTGGGTCTGTATTAAGTTTCACTGAGTATAAAAGGATTTCCATTGGGTTATTGGTGGCAGCAGCCGATTGCAGCATGTTACTCAGATCTCTGGGAAATGCTGGCATGTTATTGATTCATCCAAGTATGACACTGTAACTAGAGAAATGACCCTGCGAGGGAAGGACCCCCTCATTGCTGATGGTACACAAGCTGGTGAGGTCCTGGAATGAGCTGGAGAAGAATGGACTAACCTGCTCATATTTTTCAGGCATTCTGAGTAGCGTCAGCAAGACCAAACCAGTGGCATCGGTGAGTGGGCAGTCATCGGGATGCTGTATAACACCAACCGGCTACCGGCCACCTCGCATGGTGACTGGTGGTGTGCAGCCACTCAACCTTAGCCAGGTAAGCAAGGATGTGGCTCTTGCTTTGTCTTCTACTGGCTTCGGAATGTCCCTGAGGCTTGTTAATACCAAATGGGACATTGTCATACTGGACCCTGTGTTATGGGGAGGGGAAGAGGGCTGGTTACCAGTGTCAGAAGGGCCATAGCTGCTTCCTCATTGTTGGCATTAAGTAGCTGGTTCTGGTTCAGTCCTTGACGGTTGAATATGGCATAAAACCTGTGCTCTCTCCTGTGTCAGGGAAGGGGGCCAAGCAGTGCACAGATCCTACCCTTGCCATGCTGGGGGTACTAGGGCCAGTACGAGGGGGTACTAAGGCTTAGCCTCTGGAGGGAGGACTCCTCTGTGCCTCCCACCCCACCCCCCACAGATCTCATCAGGTGCCAGCCCAGAGATGGCCCTGATGAGCTATATGCACATTCCCTTCTGGGCCTGAGCCTGGCCTTGCTTCAGCTGGTGCCCCTAGCTCTCGTGTTTGATTTAAGCTCAGATCTTCTGAACACAACAGAGCAGTGCCAGGCACCTCCAGCCAGGCTTCTCTGGCCCCATGTACACATAGCCTCCACTCTGCCTTCGTCAGCTGCACCGAAGGTGACTGCTGTGCAACCAGCCCTGCCTGCTGGATCCAGAACTCGAGCAGCCTCCCTGCGTCTGCCCAGGCACGGCCAGATGGGAGCCTTGGCCATGGCACCGGAAGGGCTGCGGTTCCACCTCTGCCCCCGGTAACTGTCCCACTTATCTCTGTAATCAGTGAGAACTGCCCTTCCTCAGGCTGCCAGTCTCCTGGCACCTGCAGCAGAGCGTTATGAGCCCTGCTTCATGAGTGCTTGAACGGCCCCAGTGCAGGGCCCGCCAATAGCTGGCTTTCCTCCCCCCACAGCAGGCGTCACATAGGGGGTGCCCACTCACTTCACTGATTTTTCTCCTTTGCAGAACCAGCCGACACCAGTGTTGGCCTCGCAGGAGAGAAGTGGAAATCCAGCTCCACGCAGGCAGCAAGCATATGTGGCTCCCCTCCCATCAGCTATTTCTCAGGCTCCCTACACATTCCAGCATGGCAGCCCAGCTCATCCCCACCTGGCAGCAGCTACAGCGAGCACACATCTTCCCAGCCAGCCCCACATGTACACCTATGCTCCGAGCACCGCTACAACACTGGGCTCCACAAATTCTCTCGCTCATCTCTTCTCCCCTCAGGGCTCTTCCAGGCACACCACCTATGCTGCCCACCCTAGCACACTTGTCCACCAGGTACCAGTGAGTGTTGGGCCCAGCTTGCTGACTTCTGCCAATGTCCCACCTGCCCAGTACCAACATCAGTTTGCTACTCAGTCCTATATTGGTGCTTCCCGAGGATCTGCTATTTATGCTGGATACCCGCTGAGCCCAACGAAGATCAACCAGTACTCATACTTGTAGTTCGGGGGCTGCCCTTGATGGGTAGGGTTTGCAGTAATTGCAGCCCACTTTGGGGAGAGCTGGGTTCTGCTACAGGCCTGGAGAGTCAAAGGAGGTTTTCAGGTGTTGACTCTACTCTCGTAGTCTCCTCTAAGTCTGGATGTACCATGTTTGACAATGTCTCTGCTTGGGGAATTCAGTCGCTAACTGGGCAGCATCTGTTGGTACCAGTACAAGCGTCATTGATTAAGATTTTAAACTTTTACTTAATTTTTATAGATGCTTTTAAAAAGGTCACAGTCCAATTTATTTAAAGCTATTCTGATGTTATGGTAATTGGAGGAGAAAAGACAAATGACAAAGACTTTAAAGACAAATGCTGATTTTTTTAACTCATAATTTAAACAGATTAGCAGATTATATTTTAGCAGCTTGCACAAATCCGAATTGCCACTAAAAATATAATGCACATTTATTTCAGTAAGTTGCTAGAGCAGATTTCAAACTTCAACTTAATATTTTAAAGTTTGTTCTATAATTCATTTTCTCACTAGTAGATTACTGTTTCTGCAAAAGCAATTACATCTCTATTTGTCACTGTCAACATTTTTTGTTTACTTTCCTGCTTTGTTTAAGGGTATGATAGAGGAAGCTATCTTGTACTAGCAACCTAATATTCAAAAATCCATTTAAACCATGAAATCTTCATTTTATTGTCTTGTAAAGTCTGAATAGCCATAATGCAGCTGGATTTTTATCATTGCAGAAGCTATTAAATTAAGTTTTTCAGTTATATGCAAAATCTCCCTGTATAACAAAATGACTGCTTTGCCAAAATGCTGTATTCTTCCGCTGAAAATTGATAGTGCTGCGTTGCTCTTTTGAGTTTGGTTTCTTTGGAGTATTAGACACTGGCCCTACAATGGAGCTGGATTCCTTTCACAGCAGCACAGGGCTTTTCTTTATTTTATTTTCTTTATCTTTTTCCTTGCATGATTTATTTAGGAGGGAGCTGAACAATCTGAAATACAGTGAAATAATGACATGTACAGCTTTTTATACTCCGGTGAGCCTCTCCTCCTGGGTATGCTAGCGACCAGCTTTAAAGCGCTCTTATTAAGACTTGCATACAGTAAGTGCATGTAGGAATTGGGGGTGGGGGGAGGGAATCCAGATTTTAAAATTTATTACTGAATTTAAAACTATTTTAGAAGTTTTGTAATGGTGGTGTTTTAATATTTTACATAAAATGAAATATGTACATATTGATTAGAGGGGAAAAAATATAACAAGCAAAACTTCCTGCTAACCCCAAATGTTCTGTCTTTGTAATCAAAATGTGTAGTGATTATACTTGAACTCTGTACTTAGTGTTTGTCTAAATCTTAAACGTTCCTGGGGATGAAATTGATGTATCCTTTGTATTTAAACCAAAATGATACGTCAGAATGTATGTGAATTAATGCAATCATTAGAGCTCATCACTGTAGCACTGAGAGAGAGAAAGTAGAACCTCATGAGAGAAAAGGATACCTTCTGATTTGTTTTGCACAGGTATGTGTGATGAAGAGTTGTTTGATGTGTCCCCTTATTGTAGTGCCTTAAATGATGTAGTGTGAATAGAGTTTACAGTGAGCTTGCCTTATGAGGGACCAGCAAGCCCCCATCGAATTGAAGCAATTCACTAAGCTTATCATAGCAAGAATAGCAGGATGTTGCATAGATGCATTGTTCTCAGTTTTAATGCTAACATAAAAGGCTACATTTTTGTTTGGAGTGAAGCGATGTTTCCTTAAGCTTTCCTTGAAATGGCACATATACTGTTAGATGTCTGTCGGTGCATTTCGAATAGGGTAGTGCTGGGAATGCATTGGAATATTTAGTCTGATATTGCAGAAGTGATGAAGTATGTTTAATCCCTTTATTAGATTAGAGTGTGATGTTACCTTCCCCTGTGTTACTAGCAGACGTTTCTTGTAAGATATTGCTAGCTTGGTGACAGAATATTTATACCAAAGAGAGCCTGCTGTAAAGCACATAACATAATACCATTAAAAAAAATTATATTTCACCTGCTAATGTGGAACTGTTGGGAAGGTTTATTAACTATAGCACTAGTGTTATGAGGAATACTCCATTTGGGTAACCCACGTGGTTTTGAAACTACACTTTGTTTCCTTGGGCCTGTCGAACTAGGAATTATTGCGTGACTTTCGGTACCGAGATAAGCATCTTGGCCCAGTGGATAACGAACTGGCTTGAGTAGTGGTTTACTGCAGCAATAAGAGGTTTTTGCAGCCTTGACCCCAGTTCTGTCCAAGTTGAAAATAGTCTAGTTCTACGACTAGTGCATGACATGACAGTGTCCAGAGGGGCAGAAATTCAGTTCTGAAGTTCCACATTACTGGGATAGGAAGGTCTAGGCTGGTCTGAAATTGATCAGCTGTAAGAGGTTTGGTGTCGCTTTCATAGTAAGGACTTTGGAACTGGATGGGAGCAATTAGCAACATCACTAACCAGAAGTGATCACCTAGTGTACTTTCCATCACAGCACTCCTCAAAATGTGGGGATAACTGAGCAATCCCTACACTTCCCATCACTGGTGGTGCCGATGCTCTGTGTTGCTGTAACATTGTCCAACTGTTTCTCACTTAGTGCCAATCACTTCCTTATTTTGTCCACATTGTGGCTTGTGTTTAGTACTTCCCCTCGAGACAGATACCTCTTGGATACAGAGTTGTGCCTTTCCTTCACAAGGCAAACAAACTCCACCATCCGCATTACATGAAAACTTTTCACCCAATTTCAGAGAGTAAAGTGTTTCCTGGCAAGTTCTTAAGAAGAGAACAATAACCAAGGCCTCTAACAAAATGAACTAATCAACTGGGGAAAAGCCTTTGTTTAAAAAGAAACTAAACAAACCAGCACCTCTTACATAGTTTAAACAAAAAAAAAACCTGCCAAATTTATCTACTAAGAACATTCTCATCTCCTCCACTGATTCAGACATCCCTCAGCACTGGAAAAAGGAGGATCAGATGGGACCTGCATAAACGAGATGTCACATACGAACAGCTAGGGTACATCCAACTTAAATTGTGATACGCACCATTTAAAACCCCCACAGGGCAAGATTCTGATCTCATCGCTGGATTTACAGTGGTGTAACATCAAAATGTGGCCCACAGTGTGTGTTGCCCCATCAAGTGTACACTAAAGAGTCAATTCTGAGGAGGTGCAGCCTTTATCCCAGTGCATTCCAGCCCATGCGGCCCCAGTGAAGCATTAACAACTGTCACCGCTGGTTTGCATAGTGTGTAACCAGACATGCTATTTATGAACATACATTTGTCCTTTCCTTAAACTATGAGCAATTAGCTGGAATTTGGGATTCACCTTTTGAATTCTAGATAACTCCTCCCAACTAGATTCATTCTTGTGATTCATAAGCTGTGTTTAATGTGAGTTGTTCCTTTTCTCTGACTTGCATTCACAGCTGTGATTCCCTACTGCAGAAGTAACTTCAGAGCTTTTCTGCTTAGCACCTAGTTGACTGATGCAGTAATTTACCTCTGATTCAGCAATTTTTTTTTTTTAAAAAGTATGTGGAACTAAATTGCTTCTAAATGACAGGATTGGCACAGCCCTGCTTTCTCTTTTATTTAAACTTATGAATGGTGCCGCATGTCTACATGGTTGTTTGTTCGTTGCTAAACTTTATTATAATGTGTGATTTCAGATTCAGCTTGAAATATATCTATCTCACTACATGTAGCAGTACATTATATGTAATGTTAGTATTTCTGCTTGAATCCTTGATATTGCAATGGAATTCCTACTTTATTAAATGTATTTGATATGCTAGTTACTGTGTGAAATTTAACTTTCTTTTATGGTTGTGCTCTTCCTTTTTAAAGCCGCTAGATACAGGTAGTTTCTGACATTTACTGATCTATGTTTGTATTGCCGATGTACTTAGGGGGTATGTAAAAATCATTTTAACAAAAGAAATATAGATATTTAAAAATTTAATACTAACTATATGGGAAAAGGGTCCATTGTGAAAACACAGTTTATCTTTGGATTCAGTGTTTGTCTTTGGTTTTACAAAGTAGCTTGTATTTTAAGTATTTTCTACATAATATGGTAAAAAATGTAGAACAATTGCAATGCATCAATAAAAGGGTTAATTTTCTGTTCTCTATTCACTTGGCCGTTTCTGAGACTATCTAGGATAAATGCAGAGCCCTGCCCCTTTTCAGACAGCTGTAGCTGCCAGCTGCACCCTCTATCTGACCAAGCAAGGCTCATTGCTCAGTTCTGTGTTCTACATGTCCAGCAGTGAGCAGCAAAACACCCTCGCTAGTAAGCACAGCTGGGGCCTCTCCCAAACTGCTTACAGGATTAGATGTTAAAAAACGAGCTCTTGCTAGCTCAGAGCTGATGGTATGGGTCCAAGCCCAGGGTGTTGTGTAACTCTTGGGAAGTGCTCTGGTATCCTTGGCCAAAATTTTCACAGCTAGGATGGTGTGCTAGGATGCAAGTTGGGTGGCTGGCTGGCTGCATCCCAGTCATGCTACATATGTAACTATGTGTGAAGGCTTTGGGCTCCCTTGGCATGGAGGCACCTTGGGCTTGATTTTCAGAGTTCCTGAGCAGCTGCACTTCCAGCTGCAGTCCATGGGAGCTGCAGGCACTTGGCACCTCTGAAAAATCTAGCACTCTGAGTATGAGTGAACAACCACATGAGAAGGGAGAAGCCAGCATTTCCCTTGAGCTGTGACATTCTGGTTGCTGCTGCCATGGACCACAGCAGTGATTAACCTGATATCCTGCAAGCTCACTGAAGTCAATGGTGCTGCTTTGGTGGCATAGCCCACAATAAGCTGAAGTCACTGGGAAAGCCTTTATTTTAAACCCAGAAGAGGATTCCTTAGTAGGTCTGTGTAACAAAGCCCCTGGTGGGTCATCTGAGGACTAAACCCAGGACCTCTTGATGTAGACAGCTGAGTGCTCCCCAGAGAGCTGCCTGCATAGTGCAGCAAAGAGGAGAGACCGACGAATAAATCATCAGAGAGCACATGACAAGACTCCACTTTGATTATTGGGCTTCCAAGGTGAGTATTTTGGGGACATCATTCTGCTATTGCAAAAGCTTTTAAGGGAACAGCTGTTTTCAAATTGTTCAATAGAACAGTGGCAATTATGAAACATACCTCCCTTCTCATCCCCCAAGTCCTCTGGCTGTTCCTACCACCTTGATCCTGGCTTTTCCCAGAGGAGCAAAGTGTGCACACTCATGTTAGTCCACATTTTACCATGTAATTTGCAGCCTGACTGGGGTGATAACAGTTCTGGGCAGGTTGTGTGTTTTATAAGTGCCTCACATGATCTCTCACTGACCTGTCTGTCCATCATTCACACAGGGTTACATTTTCATATTCTGTTTGCTCTGAGGAATATTTTCTAGTTAGAATCATAGAAATGTTGGGCTGGAAGGGCCCTTGAGTGGTTATCACATCATCCAGCTCCTGCACTGTGGCAGCAGCAAGTCAGAGAGAGAGAGACACGCACGCACACACCCCGGACAGGTGTTTGTCCAACCTGTTCTTAAACACCCCCAATGATGGTGATTCGACAGCTTCCCTTAGGAACTTATTCCTGAGCTTAACCACCCGTGCAGTTAGAAGTATTTCCTAATATCGAACCTAAATCGTCCTTGCTGCAGATTAAGCCTATTACTACTTCTCCCATCTTCAGTGATATGGAGAACAATTGATCACCGTTCTCTTTATCATAGCCCTTAACATATTTGAAGACTTATCAGACTTCTTTTCTGAAGACTAAACATACCCAGGTTTCAGCCTTTCCTCATAGGTCAGGTTTTTAAACTTCATCACTTTTTTTGCTCTCCTCTGGACTCTCCCAGTTTGTCCACATCTTTCTTAAAGCATGGCATCCAGTCCTCCAGCTAAGGCCCCACAAGAATGAGTGGAGACGGACAATTAACTCCCATGTCTTATATGTGACACTCCTGTTAACACACCCCAGAATATTAGCCTTTTACACAACTACATCACCTTGATACTCATATTTGTGATCCACTCTAACCCCCAGAGCTGTACCACCTAGCCAGTTATTCCCCATTTTGTAGTTAGGAAGGAAAACTCAAATGCATAAGTGAAGTACTTTGCACTTGTCTCTATTGAAGTCAGACCAATTCTCTGATTTGTCAGGATCATTTTGAATTCTAATCCTGTCCTCCAGAGTGCTTGTAACCCCTCTTGACTTGGTGTCATCTGCAAATTTTATAAGCACTCTCTCCATTCCATCATTCACGTCATAATGAAAATATTGAATAGTGGGAGACCCAGGACTGACCCCTGCCAGACCCCGCTCGCTATGCTGTCCCATTGATAACTACTTTGGCTTTTCAACCAGTTGTGCACCCACCTTATAGACATTTCATCTAATCACATTTCCCTAGTTTGCCTATCAGGATATATCACAACTGCTGCTTTCCCCCCATCCACTACGCCAGGAACCCTGTCAAAGCAGGAAATTGGGTTGGTTGGTTCTTGACAAATCCCTGCTGACTGTTCCTTATAACCCCCATTATCCTCCAGGTGCTGACAAACCGATTGTTTAATCATTTGTTCCAGTAGCTTTCTGGGTATCAAAGTTTGGCTGTCTGGGCTATAATTCCCTGGTTGTCTTTGTTCTCCTTTTTAAAGATAGTGCTATGTTTGCCCTTAGCCAGTCCTCTGGAACCTTACTTGTCCTCCAGGAGTTCTTGAAGGTATTTACTAGATAATGAAAGGTGATCTGTGTGCATTCATGAATACACAGAGAGTGGGTACAAAAATTAGAAACAGCAGCAAGCTCCTTAGTGACTAGCTAGGCTCCCTCTTTGGGAGAGCCCCCATATCCTCCCTGCACGGACTTCTCTGCAGAGAAACAAGTGAAGAGTTGAACCCTGCACTATGTCCAACAATTCAAACATCTCAGTCTCCAGGGCCGTGCACCTTGTGCCATCGTTTACACAGTCCCAAGTGAGTGGCATTTGGCTGTAAAATATCCAGTCAGCTTGTTGCATGCCCACGTTGCCCAGGAGTGAGGCACTGGACTCATAATCCAGCCCAAAGAAGGGGGAGAGCAAATCCTAGATTCAGGCACCCACTTGCTACAAATGTTTTGCCCTGGATGTTTCAAAATACGGCTGACTGTAGGCCTCCACACATTCTGGAGTCTGATTTGTGTCTTGGGTGAGGCTCTGGGTAGAGACACTAGATGGTGCAATAAACCTTTGGATACAGAGCGAGCTAAGAGCCCAAGCTGCAGAAAATGGGGCTGTATTGTTGACACAGATGAGACCCGGGTCTAATTCCGGTGCTTTAAATAGCAGCAGAGCCCTGGGAAGACATGGATTTTCTGCACTGGGTGAGCTTGCCACTGCACCTGGGGTCTGTTAACCAGAGGCAGTTTTATGTTACAAACCTTATTATAATCATCCCCCTCCCCACCCCATACAGGGTTTTTGATAGGGAGTAAAAACAAACTAATGGATGCAAAGGACACCAGAGTGGTTGTGCAACACCACAGGGCTACTTCTGTCACCCTGGCCAATCCTAGTACAGCCCAGAGCGTGTCTCAGGTGTGACTTTTCCATCCCACCCCTGCCTGGACAGGGGATCACACTCCAGAGGGAGAGACAGTACTTTCCATTACAGCAGCTCTCCTGGTGTCCACATGTAGACAGCATGGACCTTAAGGCCTTCAGGGCAGGGATGGTAAGAAGCAGATGGGTGGGGGAGAAGCCAGGATGCCACTGTAAGCAGAGTTGAGTAAAATCTTTTTGGTGGACAGTAAATTCACCCAAAAAATCCATTTTTGGGAGCACTGAAACTGTGGCACTTGGGTCAAATTCAGGGATTAGTTTAAGCTAGAACCCTGCCCTGAGCCCAGTGTGGAAATGGCCATGCAGTTTGTGGGTCCCCAATGGCTGGGTTTGTTTTTCATTTCAATGAGAAGAAAGGTCAAGGCTGGTTTGAAATTAACCAATTTTTTTTTCCTCTTTGGTCACCAAACCAAACAATTGGTGCCTCAGTTCCAGCTGCCAGTGGGCAGATGTGGGTCCGAGGGTTGCTCGGCCGGAGAGGGCAGCGATCAGTTCAGCGACAGCATGAGCAGCAAGCCAAGCGGGGTGCTGCAGGCTGGCGCAGTTGGCAGAGCAGGGAAGTGGGGTGGTCAGCCTGGCTTTGACTCCAACAGAACGGCTAAAGGCCAAGGTTGTGCACCAGAGGAGCTTAGCTTCTCTTGTCTTGCAGTGCAATGGGGCCAGGACAGGCGTGTGGCTCTGTCCTGGGGCTGGGTGTCTGCTCACTCTGTGTCACAGGCTGCATGGGGCCCAGCAGCATGGCTGCACATAGATTAATCAGCCAGGGGCACCTTGCCACAGCAATGCCCTAAGCTCTGTTTTTCTCTGTGAATCTCACCCTACCCCAGCCCCGCTCCTGAAGGAGGAGGATCCTGGGAACTACAGGCCAGTCAGCCTCACCTCAGTCCCTGGAAAAATCATGGAGCAGGTCCTCAAAGAATCAATCCTGAAGCACTTGCATGAGAGGAAAGTGATCAGGAACAGCCAGCATGGATTCACCAAGGGAAGGTCATGCCTGACTAATCTAATTGCCTTTTATGATGAGATTACTGGTTCTGTGGATGAAGGGAAAGCAGTGGATGTATTGTTTCTTGACTTTAGCAAAGCTTTTGACATGGTCTCCTACAGTATTCTTGTCAGCAAGTTAAGGAAGTATGGGCTGGATGAATGCACTATAAGGTGGGTAGAAAGCTGGCTAGATTGTCGGGCTCAACGGGTAGTGATCAATGGCTCCATGTCTAGTTGGCAGCCGGTATCAAGTGGAGTGCCCCAAGGGTCGGTCCTGGGGCCGGTTTTGTTCAATATCTTCATAAATGATCTGGAGGATGGTGTGGATTGCACTCTCAGCAAATTTGCGGATGATACTAAACTGGGAGGAGTGGTAGATACGCTGGAGGGGAGGGATAGGATACAGAAGGACCTAGACAAATTGGAGGATTGGGCCAAAAGAAACCTGATGAGGTTCAATAAGGATAAGTGCAGGGTCCTGCACTTAGGATGGAAGAATCCAATGCACCGCTACAGACTAGGGACCGAATGGCTAGGCAGCAGTTCTGCGGAAAAGGACCTAGGGGTGACAGTGGACGAGAAGCTGGATATGAGTCAGCAGTGTGCCCTTGTTGCCAAGAAGGCCAATGGCATTTTGGGATGTATAAGTAGGGGCATAGCGAGCAGATCGAGGGATGTGATCGTTCCCCTCTATTCGACATTGGTGAGGCCTCATCTGGAGTACTGTGTCCAGTTTTGGGCCCCACACTACAAGAAGGATGTGGATAAATTGGAGAGAGTCCAGCGAAGGGCAACAAAAATGATTAGGGGTCTGGAACACATGACTTATGAGGAGAGGCTGAGGGAGCTGGGATTGTTTAGCCTGCAGAAGAGAAGAATGAGGGGGGATTTGATAGCTGCTTTCAACTACCTGAAAGGGGGTTCCAAAGAGGATGGCTCTAGACTGTTCTCAATGGTAGCAGATGACAGAACGAGGAGTAATGGTCTCAAGTTGCAGTGGGGGAGGTTTAGATTGGATATTAGGAAAAACTTTTTCACTAAGAGGGTGGTGAAACACTGGAATGCGTTACCTAGGGAGGTGGTAGAATCTCCTTCCTTAGAGGTTTTTAAGGTCAGGCTTGACAAAGCCCTGGCTGGGATGATTTAACTGGGAATTGGTCCTGCTTCGAGCAGGGGGTTGGACTAGATGACCTTCTGGGGTCCCTTCCAACCCTGATATTCTATGATTCCTCTTCCCTCAGCTATGGAGTACAGCACACAGCGTCCTCATGCTCTTCATTCACTAGTTGTGCTCAGGCAGGCCCCGGTGGGACTCCTGGCCCCCTTCGTGGCCCATGCTAAGGCCACTGGGCACTGAGTGTGGGGAAAGCCAGAAAGCTCCAAGGCTCCATCTGCCAGGTATCCCAGCGGGAGCAGAGCAGTGTGGGGCTGAGTCCTGGAGCTCTGCAGAAGGCTCCCACCATTTGTTCTTTGCCAAGTGCCAATATTATAATTACTGTCAATAGCCCCTGGCTGTGACGGTAACCAGCACGCCCCGCCGGCGCAGTGTGTCTTGGGGAACCACCACACCCCATCCTAGCCCTGAGGCTTGGCTCTAGATCAGATACTATTAGTGTTCCCTTTGGGCCAATGTTCAGTGTGCTGGCGGCAGGCTCAGGCTGGGATGTTGCAGAGATGGGGTCGCTGGCTGAGGTGCCCTGTGGCCGTCATCCCTGCGAAGCTGACACTCTGGTGCCAAGGGCTGGTCAGTAACAAGCCAGCTTTTCCCTGCAAGCAGCATCTTAGCAGGCCTGGCTCTGTTTCCTTTGGAGTAGGTCCTGCACAGCCCCCTGCCTGCCACTGACACACCTGGTTTTGCTTAACTCCCCTCAGAGCGCAGGGGCCAGGAATTCCAGTGACAGAGGTTAGCCCCTGAAAGGAAACATCCCACCCCTCCTGCAAAGACTATGTGAGTGTTTCATCCACCGCTAGCTGTTGTGGACCCTCTAGCTGTGCTGAGGGGCAGGGAGGGGGCTGGGGTCACAGCTTCACACAGAACACGGTCCCCAGCTTACAAGAGAAGTACCTGGCCCTGTGCCCAGCTCTGCTGCTGACCTGCTCTACAATCTTGGCCAAGTCACGTCTCCGCTGCGTCCCTCGGTTTCCCCTCCCACCCTTTGTCTATTCAGACTTTGTCTATCCAGGAGTTAGTGACTCAGCCAAGGCCGCCCAGCAAGGCTCTGTGGTAAGGATTGCGCTCCATCTTAAGGCACACAGGTGTGGAACCAGGCACACATGTGCCATGCCTAGACAGACTGAGCCCCATCCCAGCATAGCAAGGGGAGACCAACAAGAGCCCTGGGGAGATGGGAAGAGCTAAAATCAGCAGCTAACCTGCACGTTGCATAAACTAAGTAATGACTGTAACTTGGGCTGAGCCCTCTGGAGCCTGCCTCCCACCCTCCTGAGAAGCCAGACAGCACCAATGCTTGGGAAAACCAAATGGGACAGGGGTGTAGTCTTTTGTTTCTATCCCTGGCTCCCAGACCACGAAGGGGTTAAGGCGCTTGGAGCTGTTTTCCTTTGGCACCAAGCAGCCCCTCTTCTGAGCCATCTGGATTTAATAAAGGCCAGCGAATGAAGCAGCGTTCCGCCCCCAGGAACCGTCCAAACATTCCAAAGCCGTGAGCTGGAGCCCATCTCCGAGCGTGGCACTGAGCGCGCCGGCTCTCATCCACCCTGCTAGGCAGAGCAGCGCTGCCTTCCCAGGCCAGCCATGGCCCCAAGGCTCGGCCTCCTCCTTGCCCTGCTCCTGGCGGGGGCCATCAGTGCTCAGCAGCAGCAGTTCATGGAGTACATGGAGAGGAGATTTGGCGCCTTGGAGGTAAGCGCAAGTCTCTGCATCTCCCCTCCTTGCTGTAGGGGAGCAGGGCCAGGCCTGGCTCAGGCATTTCCCCAACCTGCCGCGTTCACAGCGTGGTTCTCTGCTCAGTCAATGCTGTTTTACCTGAGCTTAAAGCAAAGCTAACACTGGCTGTGGGGGGCGGCTGGGTGAAAGGGCCCCATCCCACAGTGCTGTGAGCAAAGAGGAGGCGGGTGGGAGAGAGGAGCCGGAAGGATACGTGCTGAGTGCAAGGGCTGAGATGAGTGTAGGAGCAGGAGCCACGTGTGTGGGTGGCCGGCTAGGGGACTGCAGGAGAGCTGGGGCCAGCGGGTGTCTCCAAACTGCCCTCCAGCCATTACTGTTCAGAGCAGGATAGGGGCTGTTGTTCCAGGGTGTCGTGGACAGGGCTGAGGGTAACGCGAAGCCAGGCACGCGCCATCAGGCATGCGAACAGTGCTGCCAGTCACTGCATGACCCATGAGAATGGCAGTCACAGGCCCAGACGGCCAGGGTAAGGGAGAGGGCTGCCCCCTGTACACTCTGCACTAGCCCCCTCAAGGCAATAGGGGCTCCAGCACCTCGCCCTTCCACCCCCCAGGAAAGGATCTCCCAGTGGCATGATCAGAGCAGCCGCTACTCCACCGAGCTACGCGAATTCAAGAACCAGGTGATCACAATGCTGGAGAACATGGAGAAGGAGCAGGACAGGCTGCGCACAGAGGTGGAGAATACGGCAGTGCGGGTGGACCGGCTGGAGCGCGAGGTGGACTACCTAGAGACGCAGAACCCCGCTCCTCCCTGTGTGGAGGTGGATGAGAAGCTGATGGAGAACCAGGTCTCCACAGCCAAGAAGAGGAAGAACGAGAAGTATGATAAGCTGACAGGTGAGGGCAGGCGTCTCCCCCAGCCAGCAACATGCCCCTCAGGCGGTGCCTAGACGCTCCCACAGGGAGCTGCTGAGGAGTGTTTGTGTAGGTACAGAGCCACTGGCTGGAGTACTGTCCTGCCCACCCCTCCCCAGGCAAAATTTTCCCCCGGACGGATCTGTTGGCCCACTGGCTCTGTGGATAGTCCCTGGGCTGAGATCTGTGTGCAGGTCGGACTCTGCTGTGTGTCACATCATGTCTCGGTGCCTCAGCTCCCCATCTGCGCAATGAGGTCACTAGACCCCCTGTAGACTGTCCACATGCGGGGCAGGGGTTGTCTCCTAGGATCCACACTGCCTAGCACAATGGGGTCTTGAGCTCAGCTGTCACTGAATGCAAGATTAGCCTAAGCCTGCTCCATGCTCTCCTTGTGCTCTCCATTGACTCCTGCCGCGTGCTAGTGAGGGGCTCGCCCAGTCCTGCGGCCAGTTCTGCGGCAGCTCCCTTCATCTCCTGACACACTCATGCTCCGTGGTCTTCCCCTGCCCTCCATCCCTGGGCATGCAGCACTCTAGGGACCATGGAGCTGCCCTGCCCCCAGGAGTCCTGCACTGTTGCATGCAGGGACTGAAAGGGATCTATAGAGATTTACAACATGAGTCCAAACAGTTCCCTGAGCATCAGAATTGAGGTGCCTGCCAGAGCAGGGAAAGCACACCCAGCTGCCCGAACAAATCAGTGCCTGCTTCCCGGCAGCACTGGAATGGCTAAAGGGATGGGGAAGTTTGGTTCAGGCTCCTTCATAAACAAAGAGGCTTGGGCCCCAGTTTTCAAAAATGGTCTGTTTTGATGCTTTGCTTGAGCCTCTTGGAGATTGCCGGTAGCATAGCTCTTGGAGGCAGGCCGGGTGCTGAGTCCCTGGCAAAGCCAGCCCCAGGGGGAGCAGCAGGCTGAGCACTTCAGACAATTTGGCCTGGTTAGGGACCTACGAAGTGGCCGATACTGCTTGGTGACTCCAGCCAGGCTCCAAATACAAGGCAGGAAAAAACAGCAGGTTTGACTCTGGAAGTTGTGGCCATAGTAAGGTCGCTGCTGTCCCTCAGGATCCAGCAGCTTGGCGCAGATCTGCCTGAGGTAGACAGCTCGAGGGACTCAGTACGTTACCCACAGGGCCCTTCCTGCTGAGTTCCCTCATGGTTGGTTCTCATGGCCTGGGGGAAGCTGGGAAACCAACTTCCAGAGGCAAATCCAGAGTCTGGGAAATGCAGGAAAACCTTCCTGTTTGACAAACACCTTTTTCCCTCACACCTGAGACCCCCTAAAACCAAGCCCTCCCCGATCCTGAGCGGAGCGCTACCCCCAAGCAGAGAGAGAGCCAGGAGCTCCAGGGAGACCACTGCACAACTGCTGTGGATTTTCTGCGGAAGGTGCCCACATACAACTGTGCTAGGCAAAAGTACCAAACCCTGAGGCAGCAAGCTAGGAAATGAAGAGTAATTTGTATTTGCAGGGCTCAGGTCAGGGGCTGACCTCAGTGCACCTGTAGGTGTCACTGAGGAGGACTCAGATTTCCTGCCATAAGGACTCAGAAGTAAAGCCCTCCCTAAATATTCTCTGCTAAAGACCCCCCTTTCTTCTCCCAAGTGCTTCTCCCTCTGGGGGGGTCCCCAGCCCCTGTGCTGAGGTGCCCAGGGAGGGTGTGAAGGCACTTGGGGCTCTGGCTGGCTGCTGGGGGCTGGTTCTCACGGGCTCTCCTGCCCCCTCACAGATTGCAGTGACACCATCTCCCAGGTGAAAGCCATGAAGATCCTGAAGAAATTTGGCAGCAGTGCTGGGCTGTGGACCAAGGACCCCGTGGGGAGCTCGGAGAAGATCTATGTCTTCGATGGCTCCAGCAATGATACGGTCTATGTGTTCCCCAGGATGAGGGAGTTTACGCTGTTTTCTGCCACGCGGAAGGCAGCCCGCATCAAGCTGCCCTACCGCTGGGTGGGCACCGGGCACCTGGTGTATGGGGGGCATCTCTACTACATCCGGCAGCAGGGCACCTTCCAGGTCATCAAGTTCAGCTTGGCCAATAAGACCATTGTGGACAGTTCCGTGTTCCCAGTCGAGGAGCAGGTACCTGTCTTTGGTCTCTCCGCCTTCAACTACATCGACATAGCAGCTGATGAGGAAGGGCTATGGGCCATCTATGCCACCAGGGAGAATGAGAAGAACATCTGCCTGGCCAAGCTGGACCCTGTCTCCCTGGACACAGAGCAGATGTGGGATACGCCATGCCCCCGAGAGAACGCTGAGAGTGCCTTTGTCATCTGCGGGGCACTCTATGTGGTGTATAACACGAGGCTGCCCAGCCGCTCCCGCGTGCAGTGCGTCTTTGATGTCAGTGGCACCATGACACCTGAGGATGCTGCCTTGGTGTACTTCCCCAAGCGCTATGGGTCTCACTCCAGCATGAAGTACAACCCCAAGGAGCGGCAGATCTACGCCTGGGACGATGGCTACCAGATCATCTACAGGATGGAGATGAAGAAGAAACTGGAGATCTGAGAGGGACCAACCTGGCCCTGCACCTCGCTCTGCCACCCTGACTCACGCTGAGCGGTGCCTGGCCTGTGCAGTCCACAAGTGCCCAGCCTGCCTCAGGGTGGCAGAGCCAGCTCCTCAGAGCTAACGCAAGGGCCACACGCCCACCACTGCTCCTGTCTCTCCGTGACTGTGAATGGTGCTGCAGCTCCCCGGCCAGCCCTGCCTCTTGACTGACACTCCCCAGCTCACTGCAGCAGGGCCCCATGGCACCAGCCATGGGATCCCCTGGGCTGCTCACCGGGCAGTAAGGGGGCAGCCACAGGCCGGCAGCATGAGCTCCAGGGATATCGGGAGGCGTTACTTCGTTGAGCATCAACTCACAGCATCAGGAAGTTTGGGGTTATTTAACAGGGTCTAAAATAAAAAGCTTCAAGGAGCCGTCACCAGCAGGTGGGGTTGGCTGGAGCCCTCGGAGAGGGAGCTGTGTGTGGGGCCTCCCTGAGTGAAGCAGCTCCCGCTTGGCCTGCCGTGGTGCACTCCTAGTGCAGAAGGGCCTTTCTCTCTGTTGGGGGAAGCTTCAGCAGCCTGAACATCACGCTGAAGTTTTTCTGGAGCTCTCACAGCTATCAGTGATGTGTGACCTAGGGCGGTGCTTGCCATGCTCTGCCCCTGACTCCGTGTGAACAGCCACCTCCTGTTTGATTTTAGATAAATTCATCCAGCTACAGGCTGCTGACCTAGATCCACCTCGGTGTGCCTAAAGACTTTGCACTGAGCATGCTATGGCTTGATTCCTGCTAAGATACTGTTGTGCCCCCTTGAAACACACGTCAACCTACTTTCTTCCCCTTTTGTATTGACTAGCTTGTCTCCCACCAACGCTGTCGCTGCACTTTGAGTACACTAATATCCACCCGCACATTCCCCACCCCCGAGAAAGGTTTTGTAATGGGAATGCGGTGCGGGGAATGCTGTTAGAGCCAAAGCACAAACCCCAGCTCCTCAGGATGAAGGCAGCCAAAGAAACTCTATGTAATAAAGGATTTTCCACTCTCTTATTCTTGCCCTGGTCTCTTCCCTCCCCACCCACCTGTGAGATTCCAGCCCACCCTGGCCTTGATCCATGACTGATCTTTAGCAAAGTTAATCGTTGCTCACACACATGGTGGGCTAAAGCAAAGGCCCAGACGTGTCAGGACATGCTGGCAGGGGGGATCTCTTGTGTGGCTGCACAGCTGGTCCAGAAATGGAGAATTAATTTATTCCTTCTGCAGCATGCCTGGCTCCTATAGCTGCTGGTGTGGAGCAGGTTACAAAGTGAGGCTGCCACGCATCCCAACACTGTCTTAGCTTTATCATTACTATTACTACTAGGGAGAAGCACAAAAGAACAGCACACGCATGTAGGAACAAAAATCAGACAGGCTAGGCATAAAATGAGTGACACCCAGCAAGGGACATAAAAGGCAATAGGAAGAGGTTCTATAAATACATGAGGCACAAGAGGAAGATGAAGGCAAGTGTACATCCACCACTTAGCACTAATAACAGATGACATCAAGAAAGCTGAGGTGTTTAATGCCTGTTTTGCTTCAGTCCTCCCTAAATAGGTCAATTGTAACCAGAGACTTAACACCATTAATGTAACAGCCAGGGGCAAGGAGTGCTAGAGAAGACAGGGAAAGAACAGCTCAAAGAACAGTTAGATACGTTACTTGTATTCAAGTTGGCAGGCAGGTAGTCAAGGGGCTAGGAGGGTCTGACATTCCCACCCTGAGGGCCTGTGCTGGACGTGTGAGAACACTGCCACCCATGGGTCCCTCGCCCCCTCTCTCAGCCTTAGTTCCTGCTGCCAGGCCAGGAGGCTGGGGCAGATGCCCACTTCCGGCTGTCTGTGTTACTGTGGGCCCTGGCTGGTGCCCTCCAACGCCTGCAGAGTCACAACGCACCCCGGCCGGCTCCAGGATGGGACTAGGGTTCGGTGCCTCAGTCACACAGCTACGCACAGCCCATGGTGTCGCCTGGCAGAGCATGGCCCATACGGAATAGGACTGCCCATGGGGTACAGCTACCATTCCTTGATGCGTTAGTCACCCCAAGGTAACACAGACCTCGCCAGACGTGAAGACAAAGCGAAGCCTTTGTCACAGGAGGTTGAGACCACATGGCTGATCTGCGGTGCCATTCCCCTAGGGCCATCATCCTTGAAGAGTCCTACACCGTACAAACCCGCCCCTCTAAAATGCCACCACCTCAGTGTGGAGGGCAGCAGCCAGAGCGCCAACAACACCCAGCATGGGGGTGAGGGGGAATTAAGCCAAGGCCATGGGGCAGAGCCCTGAGGATGCTAGGAGAAGTCAGGGGATCTGTGATGTCCATGCCTCTCTTTGACCAGGGCTCATTCAGCAAAACACCTCCCCTAGGAAATTGGACCTTGGTCTCCGGGAAGGGGAAGGGCTGTGGCTTTGGGTGTCTAAGGACTGCAGCCAACGAGGCATCCTGAGCACATTCAGGAACAGCCAGGCTCTTACATCTTCTGGCTGGGTTCCTGCCAGCCCCGCAAGCCAGTAACAACCTACTCTGGCCATATTGCAGTGCGAGAAACAAACTCCCCGCGAAGACCAGAGCAGAGACTCAAAAAGCAACATGGTCTTAATCTTAATTGGGCTGCTGGCTGGAGCAACAGCTTCAAAGCAAGGCCATGAAGAACATCTTGTTTTTGAAAGACATCTCCTTGGTGGGCCCAGAGCCAAACTGCCTGTACGGAGGGGAGGGAGGGAGGTTCAGCTAATGGCCGGTGAACTGTACGTGGGGAAGAGGCAAATAGCTGCCTGCAGCTGAAGGAGGCAGGAGGGCTCCTGGTCAGTATTCCAGCCAGGGAATCACAGGAGTGATGGGGGTGTGATCAGAGCGAGAATTACATCACTCTGATGAAAAACAGATCTTCTGAAAAAATTGGTAGACTTAGCACAAATGTGCCACAACACATTCATGCCCCATCCCCCCTTTCTTTTACTGGCAATAACTAACTATAAGGCATTTCAGGAGCTGGCTGTGCAGTGTTTGGGCAAACGGCCATGGGTGCCACGTGGGACAACAGGGGATTTTGGATAGGATGGGGAGGACACCAGACTTTTCTGGACTGGATGCTAGCTTCTATTTTTGAAGCTTCACAGTGGTCAGACCACTACTGTTGTGCAACTCCAAAATGACCATGAAATCATTGATTGAGTCCCACTCCGAGTAAAGAAACCTTTGCAGCTGAGATTCAAGGGCCATGGAGGGAGCCTGCCTGCAGCAAGCGAAGGGGGCAGTCCCGAGAGGGCTTGAGCAGCAGCCAGCTCTGCATCGTGGGCACTGTACAGGCAGAGCAGCTCTCTGCTCTGAGAAGCTTACAATCCCTGTTAGATTCAGGCAAGCACAGGAGCAGCCAGCCACAGATGGGAGGGAGGGGTTCGGTGCAGTGCTCAACAGGTTTTTAGCTCATGAGTGCTTCAGGCCAGGGGGTGTCTTCACCACCCAGCACCATGGGGCCCTGACCCTATTGGGGACTTTGGGTGCAAGTGTCACACAAACGACACCCTAGCATGGAGCGGCCTGCAGTGAGTTGCCCAGAGTGTGCACAAGGAGAGGGCATCTGACAACACCAGGGCCTCGACCCCGTAACAGCTGAGAGTTCAGAAATGACGGCTTCAGCGCTGGGCCTTCTCCAGCAACTAGTGACCAGTTGGGGGAACCAAGGGAAAGGAGGGTTTGCTGCACTGGGTGGCTTCATTGCACCAGGACACACAAACGTATCAAGCAGCCATGTAGCAGCCTGGCTTGCATGCTGGGGTGGAAAGGATGCACTGAGCGTTGCAGGGTCCTGATGTTCCCTTCACTATCCTGGTCTCTCCTGAATGGAAAAGCAGGACATCACTACCTTATAGGGCAGAGCCAGAATGGCGGCACAGCCAAGCAGCTTGGCAGACGGGAGAGGACAAGCGGATAGTTGTGGGCAGAATGGGGGTGTTGCGCACAGGGGATGCTGCATGTGGAGCTGGCATCTGAAGGGGTATGGGAAGAGTGGTACCGGGGGGAGGGGGAACTACATGGTGTGGGGGGCACTGTGGCCTAGCAGTTGTTGGAGCAGGGGACTGAGTCGAACCTGGCTTCTCTCTGGGCTCTGCCGCCCACTTGCTGTGTGATGTTTGGCTATTCAGTCATTTTTACCTTCTCTACTGGGTATTTCTCTCCTCTCCAGCCTTCAGGGGAGACCTCACCAAGACAACCCAGCTAACAGGTTTTGCCTAATTAGCCATGTGCACTAGTTCCTCCAGTCAGCGGCTGAGAAACAGAATTAACTTGAGCAAATCCATTTAGCTGGGGTTCCTCTAATAGCAGAACTTAACATAAAAGGATTTACAAAAAGGTTAGGGATTTTGCAAACTGAGCAAGTTACTTCCTGGGTTCTCAGCCAGGGGATGTGACCCTCCCTTTCTTCATGGCTAGATGGGGTAGGCTCCCACAACTGCTTGCTGTACCATGGGGCCACAATATGGCAAATGTGAACCCCCCTGCGCATTTAGCCATTCAAGCCATTCACCTGCTCCTTTATCCCTTCAAGAGACCTCACCAGCAATTCAACAGTCACCTTAACACTTGTCCACTTTATACATGAAATATTGGTTGGTTGTATAAAGTAGGGTTAAAATACATGTTGTGAAAAGTTCAACTCATGTTGTGACTCAAGCAGAGAAATTATCCAAGTGTGAAGGGCTGTGTGAACTGTCAATTTAATTTACTGGCCCCTTTTCCAGATCAGTAGCTTTACAGTAACAGGAATAACAAGGAGTCCGGTGGCACCTTAAAGATTGATAGATTTATTTGGGCATAACCTTTCGTGGGTAAAAAAACACTTCTTCAGATGCATGGAGTGAATAAATATATTGGCGTTTGAAGCCAATGTATGTGCCAATATATTTATGCCTGTATCTGTAATTTTCACTCCATGCATCTGAATAAGTGGGGTTTTTTCCCCATGAAAACTTATGCCCAAAGAAATCTGTTAGTCTTTAAGGTGCCACCAAGACTCCTTGTTGTTTTTGTGGATACAGACTAACACGGCTACCCCTCTGCTACTTAGTAACAGGAATGTAATTTTTAAGAAACTGCATAGTTGTAAATAATTAGGAGGATTGATTTCTCCAGCTGGCGCTAAATAGGTGGATTTAGTATAGTTCTACACCGACAAACATTATCTCACCCCAAATCTAGAAATGACCAGGGCACACCAGCTCCCACTTTTATAAACTAGGTGAACAAAATGTCTCTCATCTAGGGTGAATGTAACCTGTGCAGAGGCCTGCACAGTACTTAAGCACCACTTATCTCCCACCTGTACCTGTTTGACGTTTGCTTTATTTGAGCAGTAATTTTGCAGGGAGAAGCCACGTTCTCCTCAGCAAACCATGGATGGATTAATTGGAAAGTCTGTGAATGTCACCAGGGTGTAGGTGTTGTGGCTTCCCCTAGTGGTGAACTGGACAGACAAGTTATCAGAATAAAAGGTGCAGGGGGACCCTTTTATTCTGTCAAGCCTGTTCCGGAATGCCAGGCTGGACACCAGAGAGGCCATCAGCAGGAAGTGACATGTGCAAAGGTAGGAAAAGGCTGAGGGCAGGAGCCTGCTAGAGCCCGTGTGTCTCTGGGGCTGGTACAGGAAGAGTTGTCTCAGCAGTCTCATCAGCACTGTTCAAAGGTTCCTTTTCTCCATGAGCTCCTGACGCTGGGTACCACAGGGTTTTGTGATTCAGCAGAGAAAGGACGCAAGAGCCAATGGCTGCCTTTCTGCATGATGCTTTGCCCAGACATGAATTATTGGTCTCCATACAGGGTAAGCGGGTGAAACTGAGGAGCCCGTGGAATACAGTAGGTCAGACTAGGTGATGGGTGGGACTTGCGATCTAGTGGCTCCTTCTGGCCTTAAACTCTCTGACTCCACAAACTGCCTCCTCACAGGTGAGCTGGACCCTTACTGTAGAAAGTTCCATGGGCCTGAGGAGCAGAGCTCTCATCTCTTGCAGCTTGCCTCTCTGCCAGGGGAACACGGAAACCCAGGGGGATTTTCCACCTGTCCTGTTCTTTGCCGGGGCTTAGAGATATCGGACAGATTTGTTTATATTTCAGCTCTGTTAGAGAGCAGCAGCAGGATGGGAAAGGAAATAAAACTGTCATGTCCCTAGCCCAAGCAGAACTTCCTGTAGCAGAGACGAGTCCAAGGATATGTCTCCACTGCAGCTGGGCATGAGCCTCCGCACCCAGACAGACAGACTTGGATTAGTGGGGCGTGCCCTAGAAACAGCAGGGAGGACATTGGCAGAGGCTCCGGCTTGCCACCCGAGTTCGGACCCCCAAGGCAGGATGGCTCTGAGCTTGGGTGGCGAGCCCCTGCCTCCACTGCAGCTCAGTGTCCACACAGCTATTTTCAGCACGTCTGCCCGGAATAACTCCCAGCTTTAGTTTGGACGTACCCCAAGAGCCTCACGAAATTTACTAGAATTCTTACCATGCAAGTCTGAATTTTCCTGGGGAGCACCTAGATGCTGATGATGGTGAAGATCCATCCATCCATTGAAGGGTTCTCCAGCACTCATCTCCAGTTTCTTTGAGAGTGTGGCTTTAACAAGGGACATGTTCCTACAACGCTCACTCCCTGTTCCCATTGGGCTGCTGTATGGAGCCTCTACACCTCCTCTCCCTTCCCATTCTCACACTTCCACAGGCAGCTAGCGAGCTCCCTGCCCCATGGCCCTGCAGCTCCTTCTATCCACCCCTGGTGCCTCACAGCATTTTGCAGTTTCATTCAAGGAAAGAAATATTTTGCAAACAATGCACTGCTGGAAGGGTTCTGTCTGTGCAAAGCCCTATTGAGGTTACAATCCACTATGGCCATATGCACAGAGATATCAGAGGCGATAAACAAGTGATGTTCTCCTGTCTTCAAGCATTGGCTTAGCATGTGTGGTAACTCAATGTAGCTACTTAAAAACCTGAGCGATGTCCTTGTTCCCAAGGCTCCTGCCAGTTGCAGTCAGTGCAATCTATCCTCGATAGTGGGGGAGGCTCCTGCACATCCCTATGTGCAATTTTAAAATGGGCAGAAGGTACAAAGAATAAAACGCATCATTGTAATATGCCTGAAATCTCTCCAGGTACCGTACCCGTCCCATTGCCAACCGAGCAGAACAAGTACCCTAAATAGCTGCATGGTGCTGTGAAACTGCAGAAAATGTGTTGGGGAAATTGCTGAAACCCACCGGTTTCTAAAAGAAAAATCTGTTTAAAACAAGCATCTGACAAAAGCACAGGGTGAGGCGTGGAAGCCAGGGCTGTGGTTGGCTTTCTCTCACGTGCACCAACTCTCTGCTCTCAGAAAGTAACCTCCCTCCACAAAGGAAAGAAGCCTGGGCTTTTCTGGCCATGTCCCCTCTGAAATTAACCAGGCCAAAGGACCCCCCTAAAGCCCGTTCCATGCCAGCCAATCGGTGCCTCCCGGCTCCATGGCTGCCATGGGTTTGAGAAGCCAGCAGAATAAATGGGAGGGGCTGCTCACTAGAGCCCTCCCAATGTGCAGACCTATCCTGCCACTTTTTACTGGTGCCTGTTTTCTCCCGAGAGCAGCTCCACTGACCTTGAGGCACTTGCCCCATGTCCCCCTTCCTGTTTGGCAGGGGGTTTGATCAGGGTTAGACTAAGCTTGGCACAAGTCTGGGGAGTGCTGCTCAGCTACATCATGAGAGAGGAATTGTTATAATTTGGTTAACAACACTGAAATAAGGCCAGGAAAAGTGCGAATCTCTCATAGATCAGGATAGAGGCAAGAGTCTCATGAAGAGCATCTGAACCCTTCCCAGGCTAAGAAAGGGGCTGCTCTCATTTCCATGATACAAAACCCAAATCAAACCCCTTAGCACCAGAAAGCGTGTATGTCCCCTTAACTCTCCAGGGGGCACACTGCCAAGGAACTTGTGAAATTCTTGCTGGTTTCAAAGTGAAGCGACGAGAGAGTTGTGCCGCTGGACTGCACTGGGGGGAGTCTACAGGAGCAACCTTTGGTCTCCCAGTCCTAGTCTTCTAATCCCAAAGGAACCCGTGGTGGTGGTGGTGGTGAGATCACTCAGAGACACCCACCAGAAGTCCAGGGGCAGGGGGTCTCTCTATCCTGCCACAGCACCTACAGGCCCAACCTGAGAGCAGGGCTCCCTAGTGCTGGGTGCTGCGCACACAGTGGAAAGCCAAGGCAGACAAAGGTTAGGACAAGGGAAGTATTATCATTATCAAAATGGGGAAGAGATGGCCAGCCCTCTGTGGAGATAGAGGTAGTTAGGGACTATTTAGAAAAGCTGGACGTGCACAAGTCCATGGGGCCGGACGAGTTGCATCCGAGAGTGCTGAAGGAATTGGCGGCTGTGATTGCAGAGCCATTGGCCATTATCTTTGAAAACTCGTGGCGAACCGGGGAAGTCCCGGATGACTGGAAAAAGGCTAATGTAGTGCCAAATCTTTAAAAAAGGGAAGAAGGAGGATCCTGGGAACTACAGGCCAGTCAGCCTCACCTCAGTCCCTGGAAAAATCATGGAGCAGGTCCTCAAAGAATCAATCCTGAAGCACTTGCATGAGAGGAAAGTGATCAGGAACAGCCAGCATGGATTCACCAAGGGAAGGTCATGCCTGACTAATCTAATCGCCTTTTATGAGGAGATTACTGGTTCTGTGGATGAAGGGAAAGCAGTGGATGTATTGTTTCTTGACTTTAGCAAAGCTTTTGACACAGTCTCCCACAGTATTCTTGTCAGCAAGTTAAGGAAGTATGGGCTGGATGAATGCACTATAAGGTGGGTAGAAAGCTGGCTAGATTGTCGGGCTCAACGGGTAGTGATCAATGGCTCCATGTCTAGTTGGCAGCCGGTATCAAGTGGAGTGCCCCAAGGGTCGGTCCTGGGGCCGGTTTTGTTCAATATCTTCATAAATGATCTGGAGGATGGTGTGGATTGCACTCTCAGCAAATTTGCGGATGATACTAAACTGGGAGGAGTGGTAGATACGCTGGAGGGGAGGGATAGGATACAGAAGGACCTAGACAAATTGGAGGATTGGGCCAAAAGAAATCTGATGAGGTTCAATAAGGATAAGTGCAGGGTCCTGCACTTAGGACGGAAGAACCCAATGCACAGCTACAGACTAGGGACCGAATGGCTAGGCAGCAGTTCTGCGGAAAAGGACCTAGGGGTGACAGTGGACGAGAAGCTGGATATGAGTCAGCAGTGTGCCCTTGTTGCCAAGAAGGCCAATGGCATTTTGGGATGTATAAGTAGGGGCATAGCGAGCAGATCGAGGGATGTGATCGTTCCCCTCTATTCGACATTGGTGAGGCCTCATCTGGACTACTGTGTCCAGTTTTGGGCCCCACACTACAAGAAGGATGTGGATAAATTGGAGAGAGTCCAGCGAAGAGCAACAAAAATGATTAGGGGTCTGGAACACATGACTTATGAGGAGAGGCTGAGGGAACTGGGATTGTTTAGCCTGCAGAAGAGAAGAATGAGGGGGGATTTGATAGCTGCTTTCAACTACCTGAAAGGGGGTTCCAAAGAGGATGGCTCTAGACTGTTCTCAATGGTAGCAGATGACAGAACGAGGAGTAATGGTCTCAAGTTGCAGTGGGGGAGGTTTAGATTGGATATTAGGAAAAACTTTTTCACTAAGAGGGTGGTGAAACACTGGAATGCGTTACCTAGGGAGGTGGTGGAATCTCCTTCCTTAGAAGTTTTTAAGGTCAGGCTTGACAAAGCCCTGGCTGGGATGATTTAACTGGGAATTGGTCTTGCTTCGAGCAGGGGGTTGGACTAGATGACCTTCTGGGGTCCCTTCCAACCCTGATATTCTATGATTCTATGATTCTATGATCATCATCTCCATTTGACAGCTGGAGACCTGAGACCCAGAGAGATCAAGTGACTAGCCCAGGGCCACGCAGGAAGTTTGTGACAGAGCCAGGAACTGAATCCATATCTCCTAGTCCAGCCCCTTCACCACCCAATCACCCTTCTTCCTGACACAGAGCAGTTTCTGATGCAGCGGGGTCCACAGCCCTAAACGCTGTAACTCATACTGATGCTGCATGGTTCTCTGCACAGATGAATTCCATGTCTGCATTCCCTTCCCACACCAAAGGCTGGTAGATGACCTGAGCCAATTTCATATGTTACTTGTACTCTGTGTGAGCTCCACTCCTGGTATCTTTTGAGAAAGGGGTCAGTAATAATGGCTAATGTAGGCTTGGCTCGACAAGAGTAACTGGACATGGGTGAAGCCTTATTTTTTGGATTAAAGAGGTGAATGGATCAGCAGGGAACAGATTGTCTGTACTAGCTAAGAGAAGGGGGAACACTCAGGGAACAACTTACAATAGACAAGATAACAATGCATAAAACAAGCCTAAAACATAAAATAAGGTAAAAAGCATGTTGTGCATAAACAGTGAGTACACAGAGCATGCCATGCAGAAATTGCTTCCTACAAAGTAACCAAGCCAATTCCAGAATGTGCAATGCAATGTATAGTTAATGTAATGTGTAAATGTACATAAAATAAGGTTTGCTGTGTAACTTTGGATGTGTGGTATGAGCTATACCCACTCCCAACGCTTGAGTGTAATCAGCACTGCATACCTTCGCTGTCTCCCAAATAAAATCATCTGAATGACAGAACCAAAGTCAAAGAAAGTTCTTAAAAAAACAAAGTAAAAAAAGGTTTCACCCTCCCATCCCCCACATAGTGGTTCCATGATGGGATCGGATCCATTCGTACGGAACAGGGAACGCACAATTTATCATCCATGTAGCTCTCATAGACTCATAGACTTTAAGGTCAGAAGGGACCATTATGATCATCTAGTCTGACCTCCTGCACAATGCAGGCCATGGAATCTCACCCACCAACTCTTGTAACAAACCCCTAACTTATGTCTGAACTACTGAAGTCCCCAAATCATGGTTTAAAGACTTCAAGGTGCAGAGAATCCTCCAGCAAGTGACCCATGCCCCACACTGCAGAGGAAGGCGAAAAACCCCCAGGGCCTCTGCCAATCTGCCCTGGGGGAAAATTCCTTCCCAACCCCAAATATGGCGATCAGCTAAACGCTGAGCATGTGGGCAAGCTCTGTACTGTCAGGAATCGCAACCCAGCAGTTTAGCAATGGAACTGAAAGGGTTTATCGGAGGAAGTTTCCAGGGCACTGGAGCAGTGGGTTAAATCCAAAGGGGGCCCCTATGAACTTCTCAGAGATGTATAGGGGGAGACTGGGACTGCATGGGAAAAAACTTCCAACGAATAGTGCTGGAAAAAAATGCAGAAAAAAAAAGCAAAACAATTTTTACTGCAGGAACTAATCCTAAAAGGGGGCTGGATGTAAAACAGTTCACCATTCTGTGGAAAATCTCGGGGGAAATGGCTGGAAGAGCAAAAAGAAATCTATAAGGTACATCCCAAAACTTACAAGGGCAGCCATAAATCTGTCCGTGACTGGATTAGCATGAGGCACTGAGACCCTCACTGCATGTCACCCCCAAGTCTAAGTAGCCTCTTTAAATGATCAGTTAGAAGTGACTGTTTCCAGGGAATTTTGGAGAAGAAAACACTGAGGAACTATGTCAAGTAAAGGAGTCCCTTGTCCAGCATCCTCTGCTATTGTTTAGAGTGGCCTCTGTTGTTCCCAAATACTTAGGGAGAATTTATTTTGCACAAACACTTAGGGGCAGCAGAAGTAAAGTGGAAAATCAGCTGCAATTCCTGAGCAGCTTATGAAAAGTAGCACTCAGCCAGGACTTCACATCTTCCAAGTTCTTTACAAACATCAACCAATTAATCCTCATAATAACCCTCTATGCATCACCTCTGCTGAAAAGCACTTCTACAAAAATCGCATCTGGTCTATGACAGCGTTTTCATTCCAGCAAGCGAGACTGGTTCTGGGGTTACATGGAACAAACCTGTCTTTGATCATTCAGTTTTGGAAAAATTCATTACTGTCTTAGAGTGAAAAGAGACACCATTCAAGGGATAACAATAAATGAGACAGATGACGTCAGGTCACACCGCTCAGGTTGCCTTGGACTGGACACATCGCTTAGGAAAGTTCATGTGGATTTCGGAGCCTGGCAGGGCTGAGAGGGCCTTCCTGCTGGGACACCCCTGGGGTTTTATCATTCAGAGGAAGGGCTGTAAAGAACTTTAAAGGGCAAAGAAAGCAGAGTTCTCCTTTGGCTGGTTGAATGCACCCTCTGTGCTGCTCTGGGTTAAACCACTGCCATATTCCCATGTGCCGGATGGGAACCCTTCCACCTTCCATCATGTGACAGGGACCACAGGGCCAGGATATGGCCCCATGCTGCCTCCCTGCTGGGTGTGGGGGAGAAGGGCATGGGCCATGCCTGAGCCCTATGGGAGGCAATAGAAACATCTGGTTCTCTTTAGGGTGAACATTTCCCAACGGCTGTCGCTGAGACTTGCTCTCAGGAGCTGTACAATGGGGCGTAACAGGGCTCCTGGGCAGACAAAGATATTGCCCAGGCTAGCTGTTGCCCTGACAAATCAGACAGGTGCAGACGAAGAGGAAGGAGGCTGCAGGAGTGGAGGATGCTGGTGCCTGGTGAGTTTGGTAACATGTCCTTTGTGCACTCAAGGGGAGGCTGCCTGCCCTGCAGGAGCTGCTGCCAGGACCTGCAGACACGCACTGTCCAGGACTGCACATGGGGAAGGATAGCAGACATGACACACTTGGAAATCACTGCAAGCAGAAATCCCCCACGGCCGCGGACAGAGCGGAGGAGTCTCTCTCTCTCTCTCTCTCCATTGGGGGAGTCATCTGGATTCACTTTGGCTGATTTCCCCTGTTGGATCGCTGCCACGGTGTGACCCAGCTTTGTGCATTGTGCTGAGTCTGCCGCGGGGCACAAAGGCCAGTGAGCCGCTGCCCTCTTGTTTCTTCAAAGTGAGTGATGTTGCCCCAAGGCGCGTGGTTAGAATCTCTTGTTCACTGGGGCTGGCACAAGCAGATCCCATCCCAGCAGCCCAGATCTTAGTTCTCCTCGCCCCCCTGCCCAGCATGCAGGCTGCAGCGAGAACACACCCTGGCCTTGAATTTCCATCCTCTCCGGGGCTGGGGCTGGGGCTTGGGCAGGCCTAAATCAAACAGCAAACTATCTGGACTCAAAGGTGAGGCGATTCTTCCCTGTCAGTGCAAATCCACCCCCCGAGAGCAGCAAGACCACATCACACAACCCCTGTGCTGAGCGGTTCCAACAAGGCCCCATGCCGACAGCTGGCCAGACAAAAACCCTGCCATGATCAGGTGGGTGTTACTGTTAGCACTCACAGTGGGCTGCCTGGCACGTTCAGAATCACAGCTCCACGGGCTCACTGGATCATTTCCTGCCTACAATTGCATGGGTGCTATTGGCATTCGTCAGGACAGGGCCCGTGCACACCCAGGGAGAGGCTGTAAGACCACACTGGAGACATAGGTTTGTTCTACCCCCAGAGGGAGGACAAGGGTAAGAGTGAGAGTGGAGAGGAGTGGTGCTCATGCAGAACCCACAGTGGTGGTGGTGCAGTTAGCTGGGATCATAGGTCGTTTGCTGCTCTCCAGACATTTGAGTGCAGCTCTCACAGCTCCTAGAAGCATCTCGGTTAACGGCCTTTGGATCCTGAGCAGCAGAGAGTTACAAGTTGCCTCATGTTCAGAGCAGGGGACTAGGAGTTAGGCCTTCTGTTCCTTCCAGAGTGGCTTTGGGCATGTCATGGCCCCTCTGTGCCTCAGTTTCCCCAGCTGAGAAGTGGTGAGGTGAGTCTGTGGCTGTCCAGGTGCATAAAGCCCCTGGACTCCTCAGATGATTTAGATCTGACCAGGACAGAGAAGAGGATGGATATTCAAGGGGCTGTGAGTTTCAAACTATTACTACTAATAACCTTGTGGTCCCAATAGTTACAAGAAGTGAAAGGCTCCAATAGAGAAGCTGCAAGCAGGAAACTCCAGGCTCAGACTGAAGCAGGTGGGAACACCAACCCATGTCTCATGACTTATGCCTCTTCAGCTATTTCCCTGGGGCAGCTAAAATTCCTACCAATTTAAAGGGGATCTAAGAGCTGTGGTGGCAGATTTGCTGCCTCATACCCCCCTGGCCTTCAGAGCCATCTCACCTGCAATGCTTTGACTGGAATTCCTTCTATGAGGTGACATTTGGCTCCCGGTTCCTGAGCAGAGAGCTCTAGCTCATCATCCCTCTCTGAAGGAGGCTTCCCCCTAATGACTCTTAGCTGGCCAAGTCCTATGTGCATTTTTGCCCTTGGAGGTGGTGTTAGATCCAGCAGTTCATGGGTTTCGTTACAACGTTAAAAGAAAAGGAGTACTTGTGGCACCTTAGAGACTAACCAATTTATTTGAGCATAAGCTTTTGCGAGCTACAGCTCACTTCATCGGATGCATTCAGTGGTAAATCAGCCCTACTAAGTGGCAGGGGCTGAACAAACAAAGCATTTGTTCCACGACTCCTGGGAACAATGAGACCTCAACTGCCTTAATTTGGGGGAAAATAAAATATAAAAAAGGATACAAATGTGAATATTAAAAATGGGGAGATTCTCTCCGCTCGTACAATTATCTCTGTGTCTGTGTTGTTTCTCTGCAGCAAAGCAGAGCGATGGTGCCTTTGTGTGTCTGGTCACACACTCGGTTGCAGTAATTTCTTTATCCCGCCAAAAGGAGTTTCTACCATAATTCAATTTGACAGAAAACTATAAAGGACAGGAAACCTCAGAGACAAATGCATTTGAATTGCCTGGAGAATACTCAACACAAGAGCAGAATTATTCTTGAAACATAAAAACAACAAAGGTTCAAAGTACCTGGATGATGATTCAGAATGAACATGTTCTTATTTAATACAGGATAAAAACACATGGCTATTTCAAATATCAATCTGCAATTCTCTGGCAGCCCTCTCACTGGGCTTCTGATCTAATTTGGCCTCAGTCCACTTGATTCTCATTGTAAGTGACACAGTATATCTTGTGCAAACAGCAGATCTCATGTCCTGTTGATATTTATCAATTGAATTTTTCTGCTTTAAATATCTGTGTTGCTGAGAAAAATCAAAATTGTGCCACTGCTTTGAATTAATGGAATCTGGTAACACATCTGTGATGATCTGGGAAATCTGCCTGTATAACTTATGAACTCTGGTTGATACTATGAGGTTATTATGAAACTGCTGTATTACGGACTGCCAGACTGTATGTGGAATCCACCATTTGCTGACAAAAACTGTGTCACATCCCCCTCAGAGCAGACACAATGGTGGGTTGTTATAATGCAGTAGTCACCTATTCAGGCTTCTACACCTCTCTGCAAAGGGGTTGGTAGTTGGCGAGTGGAAAATCCCCAAGCGTAGAACAAAGACTCCAGGATTTTGATGCCTTTAAATAACACACCAGTTGGGTGCAATAGGAAAAGATCCACAGAGACACACAGGACGCTTTAGGCAGGAGGGGGAAGGGACAGGTATGCTTTTGAAGCGGAGGGTCCTGTTTAACTGCAGACCAGACAAGATCAGAGAAGGCTTCATGTTTTGGAAGATACATCATGAGCCGCAGGGGAAGGATCCCAGAGTCCCAGCGGACTCTGCCAAGCCCCAAGAACTCTGCAGAGCGGTAAGGAAAATGAGGCAAGGAAAACACACATAGGTGTGTTTATTATTTAATCAAATCTGTCTCTCTTGTGCTGTTAAGTAAAGAGTAATTGTTTTAGAATCCTGTACAAAATTTGTCTGATGGCTTTCACTATCACATGCCCCTGAAGGGTTAAACACAGAAGGCTAACACATTCAATAGGATACAAGATCTGCACTTGGAGCATATGCCTAAAGGCCCAAAGCCAGGGAATGCTAACTACCACCCAGCCCCAGCAAGTTAAGGGCATTCGGATCCCCTCACTGCAGTCTGGTGAGTACCCAGCAGGGGGTGTCAGATCTTTGATGACATCTCGCTCTGGGACGGGTAAGACTGAGCAGGGCAAATGAACCCCCAAACTCACCCTCAGGAGTTCCTGTCAGACACACACAAAATTTAACAGGCAGGTAACTTTAACCAACCTGTGCTGTCCGTCCAGGGACCAGGTCAGGATTCCCATAGGCAGCCACAGGCAGCTGTGAAATGCCAGGGTGAAGTGCCCCCGGGCAGAGTCAATGCCCCACATACACACCGCCTATATGATGCACAGGTTTTGGGAGGGCTTAATTTGCTTCAGTCCCCTGGGTGCACAGACCTTAGTCTGCTCTTCTGCACAGGGGTAACCTTCACCTTACCCAGCATTGCATGACCTCATTGTCCAGCGGCTGGGGGGAGGAGAGCAGAGCTGGCACAGAGAGGAATAAGGATTCAGGACCCTGGATCAAGTAAGAAAGAGAGCCATGCCTATTTATTAGGGCACAGGGGCAACGTCCCTTCTCCTGCTGGTGTGGCTGTGACCTAGTGTTCCCCCTTCCTCCCACAGGCAGGAAGAACGGTCATACCCCAGAACGTCCCAGGCCAGGGCTCCTCCCTTAAGGAAGGAGTTGAGCCTGGGAGCGGTGGAGGGGAGGCACATGGACACAACCACCATTCAGCCATCACAATAACTCTGTACAATAGTAAGGTGCACTAGTAAGTACTGACACCCCTATTCTATCATCTGCTCTGACTCCCTGAAGAGCACAGGCCAGAGACCCTCAGCCAGTGCTTGCTGCACCTAGCCCGTCCCTGCGCTCTGAGTTGCAGCACACCTTCTAGCAAGACACCAGGGTTGACATAAGGACAGCAAGTGAGACACAGCCCACCATGGTCCTTGCTACACTTCCGGGAGGTAATTGCCCTCACTGCTAAAAACTAGGGTGTTGGCTCTCATCTGAATTTGCCTAGCTCCAGCTTCCACATTGGAAGACCCCAGAAGCAAACAAGCTTCTGAATCACTCGTCTGTCTTGAATAAAAGAGCTTAGCGCTGCAGCATGCCCCCAGATGGCTGGGGTAGAGGAAGGGCTGTAGCTTACCTCATGGTATTGCCAGTGAGGGACTAGAAAATGAGCTCGGTTCATAGGACAACAAAAAAACTCAGAGCTCCTTTGTGTGCACCCCGTCCCCACATGCATGTCATAGCGGGTCCCCTCATTGCAAGGAAAGCATCTGTAGATAGAAACTCAATCTGATCCCACAGCGCATTGTTCTGATCCATTGCACTAGGAATTGATGGCTCTGTCAGGACCCTGAATGCAGTTCGTCGGTGCACAAAGTCATTAAATCCCTGGTTTTGCACAGCACTGCACTTTATTGTAATATTATCACTTTCAAAAATGAAAGGTTACTGGTAAATATGTTACGTGGCTACCCCAGTTGAGTCTTTATTTTCCTTCTGGTGCTGCAGCTCCTATTGGTTTAATTGCCAAATATTTTATCTCTAATAAAAGCCTTTGTAAGTAATAATCCCTTTCATCTCTGCTTCTCTGCAAATCCTTTCCTTTGGAAGGCTCTCTGGCAAAGTACATTGAGAAATTATTCATTTTAACAGTAGGGGAAGGGAGGGTAAGTTCTTCCAGGGTTATTTTTTTCTCACCTTTGTCTAATTTTCAAGCACCTTGGCTTTTCTTTCCCTCTTTCTTTGTACAGCTCACAAGGATTTACTGATGAAATGAAATGGCCTTGCATGCTGCATTAGAAGGAAGGGAAGCAAAATTAAAAGTAGGCAATTTAAACAAGTGTATTACAAAGATGCTATTGTAGTGAAACAAGAATGGGGGATAATTTCTCAGTTTAATTCTTTCTTAATGGCTGGTTGGCAAGTATAATCACAGGCTTTTAGCTTCAAATAGGTACTTCTGCCCACATAACATCTGGTAGAGTTCTAACTCACCACACAGGAATTACAAAGCAACAATGCAGTCTATCACGGCTTTATACAGCACAAGTGGGAGGATACTCTAGCTCAAGATGAGCTTGTAGGTGTCAGAAGACACTCGCTTGGCAGCAGGTTGGGCGCGGTACCTTTGCCCTTTTTGTAATGAAAATGAAGAATAAATCACAAAACCCTAAATTCTGCAGGAAAGTTCGTTCACATCCTTCAGAAAGGCAGAACTTCAGGGACCTGGCAATCCCTCACCACCCCGCAAATTTTTCACACTAGCATGAGCAGAGTTGGAAGCTTCCCCCCCAGCCACAACAGCTAGTGGAGTTTTAGGTTCCCTTTGTTGTCTACTCAGTGACATTAGCTAAATGTGTCCACTTTGCCTACGGGTTGCAGTGCTGGGCATATCAGAAAGGCAGGCAGAGAGTTAGAGGAGTGCCCACTTTACTGGATTAGTTTCCCTCCTCTTGGGAAAATCAGATCTTTTCATTCATGCCCGAGTTATAAGGCCACAACTGAACCATATAGCAATGCTGGTCTTCATATTAGACTTGCTACAAGCGAGACCCATCTCACAGGTGTGTTAACAGCAAATGCTGATAGGAAGGCAGTAGAACGAACAGTGATGAAGGGGAAAGAGGGAGATTTGGATTTGCACAAGAATCCTCCTGTAAGCTCATCATGTTTCCTCAGGCACCAGCCCAAGCCACATTCCCTGGTGCTCTGCGTGATAGCAGGGACTGAACTCGCTCTGAGCTAAGGGAAAGCTTGAGGGGACCTCTCCTCCCCGGTCTCAATGTCACTGGAGACATGAAGCACGTTTAGCATTGATCGTTCCCCCTAGCATGACTAACACACCCCGTGTCTGAGCCCTCACTGCTATGAGGACCATGCTAGGAATCATGTTTGTTAGCCTGGGCTGCTCATGAGTTAATCTCTGAGCCTGAGTCAGTCAGCTTCAGGTGTGTTACTGCTCATGAGGACAGAAAGCAAATGTACGCTTCAGGGAGGATCCCACAATGCCCTAGCTACCACAGAAGAGGCCTCTCTGGCCATCTATCAAATCTCCATTCCCCAGCTCTCCTGCCAGAAGTCATTTTACCAGGGTAAACTGAGTGTGTACCAGGGACCTGGCCTCCTGCCATGGATTATCAGGTTTCTCATCTCAGAGCCACATTCTCGTCCATCTGATGTGAACCACGACCTGTTACTGTAAAAATAACAGTGTTGGGCTGCCAGATGCATTCAGACAGGGATCCAGGGCCACTTGCACCCCCCTCCCTCCCACATTTTGAGTCCTGTCAGAAAGTCTGGACTTGCAGAGCCCCAAGCTGAGTCTGTGGAAAAGGGAACATCTCACAGGAAACCTCTGTGGGCCTGAGGGGTCCTCTACCCAGAGAACCTTTGGGGAAGGGGGCTGTGAAATAATGTCTGAGCAGCAGTTAACAACTGCCTCCTGAGGGGTCGCTGAACCCACCTGGTGCTGGGCAGCTGCCCCCTTGTCTGCTCTCTAGCTGCATCCTCCTATAGCAACACCCTAGCCAGTGGTTCTCAACTTCAATGCATTTGCAGACCCCTAAAAAATGTCAAATTGTGGTGTGACCCCCTTTGGAAATCTTACACCGTCTGTGACCCCTCAGGGGACTGCGGGCCATAGGCTGAGAACCACTGCCCTAGAGAGGCCAGGGAGGACTGATCCCATTCAGCAATAGTTCTCAGGGGCTGCCAGGAGACCTTCTGTGGGCTCTTTTCCCAGGATGTTCTGCCTTCTGCAGGAAAAGCCAGTCTCACCCCAGTTGTGCTGACATATAAGTGCGGCCTCCAGCATGCTCCAAGATCATCTCTGCAGCTCACTGCAGATGCCCCTCTCCCTCCACGAAGCCCAGCACCTCACCCGGCTAGGCAGAAGAATCCATCTCCCAGGAAGAGTACAGGGGAGTGAGCGACACTGCGGCAGCAGCTTGGGCTCTCAGTCTCTGAGCTGTGGCCACGCTCTTTGGTTTGAAGGACAGACCCCAGCACCTCATCATTTTTCATTTTAAAAGGAACCATCATCTGTCAAAGCCACGTGATGACATTACAGGAGAACAAAGACTTGGTGACCCAGCCTCCAAGATGCCCCACAGAGTGTTTTCGCATCTGTGGCAATGCGAGGCCAGAACAAAAGATCAATGGGCACAAGTTGTTCTAGGGTCCAACTCCCCCAGTATGGAAGTAAGCGGGGTCCTTTGATCCTCTGCAGTCAGAGCCTCACTCACTCACCTCTGGCAGTGCCCGCTCTGCATGGCTAACAGGAAGAGATGCTGGAGCAGAGGGACCCAAAGGACGCACAGGAAGCAGACATGTAGAGTGCAAAGAAGCTATTGAAAATAGTCACTTTCCTGTCTGCAATTGCACTTTGATTTATACCCCCTAAGAATACAGGAGACCTTAACAACTGTGCCTTGTCCAACTGGCCTGCTGCCAGTTCACCTCTCCTGGGAGTAGTCTGAGCTTTGGTGTGAAGTCTTCACCTATGAGAAATTCAAGACTGAACTGAACATGCTACAGCTGCTTAATGGAAAGCCCCCAATGCAGCTGGAATTCCCAACTGCTGATTCTGAGCCAGAGGAAACATCTGGAAAAATAGGTGGTAGAAACACTTTGCGGAGACATAAAAGAGCCGTTTAGCGCTAACAAGAACAGTCGCCAAATAGCTTGGAGAGGGAGCTTGGTGCAGATAGGGTGACCAGATGTCCTGATTTTATAGCGACAATCCCGATTTTTGGGTCTTTTTCTTATATAGGCTCCTATTACCCCCCCCCATCCCGATTTTTCACATTTGCTGTCTGGTCACCCTAGGTGCAGAATATCCGCACATGGGTGAAGTCTGGTATTTGCTTCCTTGGTCTGCTTCTGATGGATCCTCATCAGCCTTCCATTTGCTCCTCTGCCCTGAGCTACCCTGCCCACCCTTCCTCCAGCCATTTCCCAAGATTGCATCACCCTTAGCATCCAGCACAGCCAGGGCATCTCCCTTCCCTTCCCCTCTGTTTAGCAGCATCACAGAAACAAAGGTTATTCCAGACTTTGTGTGCCTTCCTCCATCTAACGACCCCACAGACAAATTAGTGCACCCTCTCCTCCAGTGGCCAGGCCCAGCACATGTATATTACAGCTCTGCTGCCCCTTATCCAGCTTCAGTTCTGTACCCTGATGTTGAATGTCATTGGATTGAGAAGAAGAGAAATGGGACTTTACCCAGTCTCCATCCACAACCTCCAGCCACAACCCTGCAGCTCTCCAGAGACCACAGAAATGGATGGGGTCTCTGGAGAGCTGCAGGGCCAGTAGCAACACAGTCCAGCTCCATTCCACAGCTGCATATGGCAGGGCTTTGACTTGCCTTCTGGCACCTTTCTGCTATTCAGAATGCCCTTTTTAATCTCACTTTTGAAAGAAAGTTTTAAAGTCAAAATGTTCGCAGCCAGAGCTTGTGAACCTGTCAAAGAATCGTTGCAATGTGCAGAAGGAAACAATCTTTCATTATTTTTTGGACAGTTTCAATTACTTAACTGAGAATTGCAATTATTTCCATGCTTTGATCACAATGGATTATGTTGCATAAACTGTTTCCAATCTGCAATAACATAATTGTATTTCTATTGAGTAAGGCTGTCACCAACAATGAGACAAACCTTGCCAGGCGGCTTACATTTCATCCCGCAGCACAATTTCATGAAACTGCAATCTGAAGAATTTTACTGTTGTTTTTTATTAAATTTTAGTGCAATTTTTTCAAACCAAGGCTTTTGGAAAACATGCAAATTCAAAGTTGAGCAGTTCATGCTGCGCAATTGTTTAAAATGTCCCTCCCTTCCAATAGCTCAGTTCTTCATTATTTTTATGGAGCCTCTAGCCCAGAGTCCATCTGGAATTGGTACAAACTTTCTACAGCTCACTTTTTCATGAGCTAAAAGTTCCAGAGGAATCACGATTCTCCCTGCTGTGGGGAGAGTTGAGAGTAAATTCTGGGCTTTCTGTCCCTGTTTTAGCTCCTAGCCCCCCTTTAAGTCCATTCTTTCTAGCAACAAACCCTTCCTTTGCTGCCTGGAATCCTCATCCCCTTCAGTCCCCCAGTCCTAGCCCTTGCATGACCTTGCTGGCAGGGGAAAGACAGCTCTGGAGCCAGCACTGCCAACCCCAAGCATTCAGAAATCATCTGACTGGCTTTAAAATCGTGAGATTAAAAAAAATTATAAATCTTCAGTTCATTTATTTGCTCTCTGCTTTTTGAAACTTTCAGTTGCACTGGGCATGTTTTCAAGTGTTTCTTGCAACCACGAGTTCCATTATAAAACCAAACCCAAAGCAAATGCTGACATTCCCAGGGGAAGAGACCATCTCTTGACTCACAAACCCATCAATTGCAAAGTGTGTCGCTGTCACAGCAACTCTCTTCCTCTGTTCTCAGACCACTAGCAACCGGAACCAGGCTCTGGAACTCCCGAGTCTCTTGTCAGCCCTGCCTGCCACAGACCCACTGAGCTACCCTAAGTAAGTCACATCACTGTGTCTAAATGTCTCCATCTGCAAAGCAGGGACAGTAACTAATACCACACAGGGTTCACTGTTAACCCTTTCAAGACTGTTGAGGTCCTAAGATACCAAGGTTCTGTTCTCTGTGAAGGACACACACGTCTCACGGTGTTAAACAGTAAAACTGCCACTTTCTCTCTCTAGCGAGAGCTAGAAACCCAGCCCAAATGGGTGGTTCAGAACCCTGAGACCAGTCAGTCAGCACAGGGTGCCTCTCCTGGTGCAGCCAGTCCAGCTTCCATCCTAGGGAAAGATTCAGTCCTCCTCAGGAGGGGCCTCCTCCAGCACCCTTTCCTAGTCAACAACTGAGACAGCAGAATGATCCAGAATCGCTGCCGCAGCAGCCGTAGACCAGGCCACACCACAGAAGACATGTGCTTTGCTTTGCAGTTGGCAACAGGCAGTTTCACCAGGCCCTGGCTAGGATGAGCACTTGGGAAGGCAGCAGAAGAGATGCCAGGTCTGCCTCTTGGAGCATTTGAGAGATCACAAGAGAAGAAGTAAAACATAAATTAATTATGCTTTTAAGGGGCTAACCTAGGGAGTGAGGAAGAGGCCAGCCAGCTGCCAGCAGATAGCATGACCCCCCCTTGTGAGCCTGGGGGTCCCGGAGCACAGAGCTGCCTATTGACATGCTAGCACCACGTCACAAACCGGCGATTATGGAGTGCTGCTGCTATTGCCGGCGAGACAGAGTCAAAGTCAACGGAAATGACCAATTAGCGCGTTTCTGATGAAACAGAGAAACACACAGTTGACCAGGGGTGGGCAAACTTTTTGGCCCAAGGGCCACATCTGGCTATGGAAATTGTATGGCGGACCATGAATGCTCAAGAAATTGGGGGATTGGGGTATGGGAGGGGGTGAGGGCTCCAGCTGGGGGTGCGGGCTCTAGGGTGGGGCCAGAAACAAGGAGTTCAGGGTGCGGGAGGGGGCTCCAGGCTGGGGCAGGAGGTTGGGGTGCAGGGTCCAGGTGGGGGTGCGGGCTCTGGGGTGGGGCTGGGGATGAGGGGTTGGGGGTGCAGGAGGGTGCTCCGGGCTGGGACCAAGAGTCTGGGGCATGGGAGGGGGTCAGAGGTGCAGGCTTCAGGCAGCGCTTACCTCAAGCAGCTCCTGGAAGCAGCGGCATGTCCCCGCTCTGGCTTCTACACGGAGGTGTGGCCAGATGGCTCTGTGCGCTGCCCCGTCCGCAGCCACTGCCCCTGCAGCTTCCATTGGCCATGGTTCCCGGCCAATGGGAACTGTAGGGGCTGCGCTTGGGGCAGGGGCAGCCTGTGGGAGCCCCCTGGCTGCCCCTATACATAGGAGCCAGAGGGGGGACATGCCACTGCTTCCGGGAGCCATGCGGAGGCATGGCATGCGTGGAGACGGGCAAGCCCCCAACCCCGCTCCCTGGCGGGAGCTTGAAAACCAGATTAAAACGTTTGAAGGGCCGGATGCAGCCCCCGGGCCATAGTTTGTCCACCCCTGCAACTGACTCACTAATTGCGCAATTAAAAGGATTACTCCACAAATTGCTGACTAACTCTGGACAATGCAAATGGTGCTGGAATGAACACTTGCCCTGTGCTGAGGAAGGAAGGTCTGATGAAATGCACAGAGCACAGCTGCCTTAGTCTGGCAATGCTGAAGGCTGCAGCTTTGAGAGGGGTATCAGAACAGCATAGATGCTGGGGAGAAGGACTGAGATGAGGGTGCTTGGGTGCTGCTTCCCCGTTGTCTTTCACACTGTGTTCTCCAGGCAGCCTCTCTCCAAATACAGCAGGCTGTGGCACTGGGCTCAGATCTCTCCACCCACCGCCTCTCTTCTCACGGGTTCCTCCTGGGAACAGATTATTGTGTCTGCTTCTAGCTCTGGGCAGCAAGGGCTGAGGGTGCTGTGTCAGCTGTGAGAGGCTGGGCGTGTGCATCTATCCAATCCCTAGCCGCAAGGGCTCGCTGTGTTGCTCTCTCTGGCATTAGCTTGGCAAAGCAGCCACCCACCAGGTCAGAGGGGCAGGAAGATAAACAGGGACAGGTGCTCAACTTCCTCTCTTCTACTGAAGCATCATAATGGCAAACTCCTCCCCTGCCTGGGCCTGATGGCTCATGCTCCAAGACTGCTCTCATCCAGGGCCTTCTGTCACCTGCCTGAGTGTTCAGAGTTGTACTGCTCAGCCTGGCAGCGGGAGAAGCAACCCCTCCTGCAGGGTGACTGGAAGATCACACTTAGGACATGTAGGCAAACCCCAGAGCATACACAAGGGTGAAGTTGGATCAGGGCAGGGAGACCATCTGGACTCCCGTAGAGCCCCCGGTCACTCTCGTCAGGTCACATTGTCTCAGGATTTCCCTCCAAGAGAATTCAAGAGTCAGCTCCTTTGTTCTGCCTCAGTGCTTCCAGGGGCTAGTCAGCAGCCTTGCAGCACCGTTAATAATGAAGAACGTATGCACACAACAACCTGGGGGCTAGGAGCATCTTCCCCATCAGACAGAGTGGGACTCCGGTCCCAGGCAGGGTAAGTGACTTGCCTGAGGTCACATGAGGCGTCCCCAGCAGAGCTGGGAACGGACAGCACAGTCCTGAGTCCAGCCCCTTGACCACAGTCTAGTGGCTCCCACAATGGACTCAGTCCCCAGCGCTCAGGTGTGACCCATGTTGCATGAAAGCGTCAGGCCAGTCAGCTGAGTGCTAATGTGAGATGCTACTCATTCTCTTGCACTAATTGTGAGCTTTCTAGAATGATAGCGCATGGCCACTGCTGCCATCAATCTGCTTCTTCAACACAACAGCAACAAAATCATCGCTCACTGCTCAAGAAGTTACTCCACAACCCAGAGCATGAACTTATCTTCTTGTTGTGCTGTGTAATTTTGCAATTCCCTAGGCGTGTGCGTATCTCAGGGGCACAGGAGTCAGTGGTGCTTAGCAGAACGGTGAGGGCTGGTTCCTATTATTCAGCAAGGAAGTGCAGAAGGTGCAAATATAGACAATGCTAAGTGAAAATGAGTGGACTGCAAAACCCTTAAGATTCCCTCTGAAATGTGCTGAGGACAGCAAGAGGGAAACAGCATGCAAACATGATGCTGTGCATAATACTACAGAGGCTAATTTTAACTCAAGATACATCTTAGAGTATGTTACAGAAGAGACTCCCCTGTGTGTGTTGGAAAAAACGTGTCCTAAATACAGCAAGTCCATTGAAGAGAGGCACTCAGTGTACTTAGTGGAAATGGTTTCAGTGGTATATGGTATGGCCCACATAGGAAAATGTATCTGGTTCTCTGCATCCACACCGTAACTCCATCCAGCGTAATTCAGCCATATGTGCCTTTATTGGATGCCAAGGGGGATGTATAGCATGTTAGAAGTTTATAAAAGCTACGTCTAAGTGCAAAGCCAACAAGGGCATAAAAGAAAACTGCTCTAGTTACAGAAGACTGCAAGGGTAAGCGTACACTGTAATTAGACCCCCGCAGCTGGCCCATGCCACCTGACTCACTCACGGTGCAGGTCTGGTTCACTGCAGTGTTAACTTCCTGGATGGAGCTGCGGTCGGAGCTCTGGGACCCTCGCACCTCACAGGGTCCTATAGACAGGCTCCAGCCCAAGGCCAGAAGTGTACACTGCAATGAAATAGCCCCGTGAGCCTGAGTCAGCTGGCAAGAGCCAGCCGTAGGTGTCCAATTTCAGTGTAGACATACCCTCAGACTACCCAGAGCAGGCCCTGTATTTGGCAGGGAGGGGCAGATAGAGAGAAATGCTCCCACAATAATTGCTCTCTCTCTCTGGGTGTAGGTAGATCTTCTAAATGCACCCCCCCGGAGATGCGGGGCGACTCCAGCAGCAAGAAGCCCGATACCCAACCCTCCCTCAGGACATGAAATCAAGGGGTCTCTCCCCTGCGTCCACACTTGGCTTCCTTGCTCTCTCCTAGGCTAGAGACCAGAGCAGCCCTGACTGATTGTGAGGCTCACTGTCTCTTTGCCAGCAGGCAAAGTGTAACTCTTTCCCTGGCCAGCCTTTTTCTGAGCTGTGTGTTTTATAAAACAAGTTCCTGGTCGCAAGTGCCCAGCCCCGGATCTCTCTGCACTCACCACATCAGCAGGGCCACTGGAGAGAATTTCCTCCCATGCTAATGACCACGCAGTGGTGTGTGTCTTCACAGCAATGTCTGACTGAGATTGTAAAGTCCCTGGGCAAGGAGCATACGTCTGCCCAGCACCATGCAGGCTGCCAGCAATTCATACAAACGCTACTGTGCTGGACAATGGCTAAGTGGGGGTCTCTTTCCTTACACAGGCTGGGGCTGAGTCACACTGCAATATGAAGGACTTAGCATTTCCTATGCTGGCGCAATGTACTTTCCAAAAGAGACCATTGCACACCCTAGGGGCTGCAATATAGTGGCTTTAAATGCTCGACAATTACCCCGTGTGTTTGTCTTTTCCCAGGCCTGGTTTTCAGCAGTGCTGAGAACCCGCACCTCCCCTCTAGGCCCCCACCGATCACCCAGGTGAGAGGCAGGGGCCTGGGTTAACCACGTGTGCACTAGGGCTTATGGAACACCGTTACCTGGTCCCAGCATGCTCAGCACCTTTGGAAATCAGGCCCCAAAAGAAGCCAGGACCATGGGTTTAACCCAATGCCCCTACCTGGGGAAGGTGGTGGAGCATCTGAGAACTGGAGTTGCCCTCATGCAGTGGGGCTCGCCTTGCTCAGTGGCCATGCCTAATCCGTCAGCTGGGCACTGGTTCATTAGCAGAGTGGCACTGGGCCTGTTCCAGGATGTGTGTTTGTGTCCCACACGCAGCCCCTTCTCTTCTCAACTTGGCTGTGTGAGCGTGGAGCTGCACAAGGACTTTGTTCTTTCCAGTCTCTTCTCTTCTCTTAAATGAAGCCATTTCTTTGGAGATTCCTCTCTTAATACCCTGCAAAGACCCAGTTATCAAAAGCTTAGACCGAAGCCATTTGTAAGAAGAGCTAGAACTGCCAGTGGATGAGGAAATGTATAGGTTAATTTAGACTAACAAGACTTTTCAATTACTCAGCTCCAAAGCCATGTGTGAAGACTGAGGGCTGGGAATATGCAGAGAGGTGAGTGCTGCCCATGAGGGATGAAATCTGACTGAACTAAATAACACCTGTTCTTTTTTCATCAAAATGACATGCACTTTAAAACCAAAGCCAGCTTAGCCATTAACCCCATTGCCGAAAAGCCTGTCACCCGCTGACCTTCTCTCCTGCAGGAATCCCACTAGGGAGGATCAACAAGAGGTGATGCAGGGACTTTGCTGCTCTGACTCCCTAGAGAGTTCTGCCAGTTCACAGGGAGCCAGCGTCAGCCATATTCTTTAGCCCCATGGTGACACCATGGTACCAGGGCTTGGCTCCAATGACATTTACACCCGCTGTCAGGGAGGCATCACAGGGCTCTTGTACAGCTGAGAATTGGGTCCTGGGTGCCTCATCCATGGCACAGAGAGCATCTCTGCGCCATGTTAGTCAGGCAGCCAGGATTGGGACATATGTGCTCGACAGCCAGATGGGCCCTTCTGGGGTGTCCTTGCCACAGACACCCACTGCAGAGCTGCTCTCAGCCATGCTGTCCCTCCAGGGAGATGGTCAGTGGAGGCTCCTTTGGCCCTTGCTGGTGACTGCCCAGCAGAGAATCATGCTGTTGCTTTGGACATGGTTCCTTCTCGCAGTGTCACGGGTACAGAGGTCTCGGGCTGGATTACTGCCAAACGCAGAACGTCTGCTGAGTTCCTCCCAAACCGGTGTGTTTGCAAGCCCTAGTTATTACTTCATTCCATCACACTGATATTCAGAGAGACAGTCAAGCACTTGGGCGGCAGAGAACGTCCAAGGAAGGCCGCCCACACAACGTGAACCCTGCCCTCCCGTGTGTAGACAGTACAATGGGACAATTGTTAATTACGAGATTCCAGAGACTTTCCCCGGAACTGCTGTGCAATAGCACAATATTCTCTGCAGCCTCCAACAGGCTGGCCCAAGTGCGCAGTCTGGGCTGTGAGGGAGAAGGGAGGGTTAGTTGCCATGCCCTCCGCAGGCTGCCGAGGGCCTGGAACATGGATTGTTTGCACTGCCGCCATTGCACTAAAATATGTTCTTTTAAATTCCTGGAGAAAATGCCCTGGGTCCTTCACGGCCTGAGTTGGATTTATCTCCTCTTTCTGCCCCTGTGTCTCTAGTCTTGTGTCCTCTGGAGACACTTCAGCCCAGGTCTCCTCATTATTCCGTGCAGGCTGCTCAGGCCCCATCAATCCCCAGCAACGAGCCCTTCAAGCCAGAGGGAACAAGTGCCCAAAACTTGCAAGAAAGGAACAGTGGGTCACTACCCACACCTGCTAGGGAATGCCACTCAGGAGTCTGGAAATTCTGCTTGCTAGCTGCTGGGAAGAGCTGCAGCATCAGGATGGATTTAGGAGACCTCTTTATGCAGCAGAGGAAAAAGGTGTTGTCATAGCTAAAGTGGAAGGCTCTGGTTGGCTCATACTGTTATTAAGTTTGCAGAGTCTCTCTTTGCTAGATGCAGAGAAAGGGACATTGCTCCGCAAGATGAACTGTCTCCTGACTTGATTATCATTTAAACTCACAGTGAAGCAAGAACTTTAAAAACAAACAAAAACCAAAACCAACCAACTCAGCAGGAGTTATGCTGCCAAGTCTTTGGAAACCCAGCCACCTTCTTTGTCTGGTGCTCAAGAGCGCTCTGTCTGACATGAGTCATGCTCTGGGGGAAGCCACGTGTCTTGCCCTAGCATTGCCCATACAGGAAACTCCTGTATCTGCCCAACTTTGTTGTTCATTTAGGTTCCTGGGAAACACCCAGCAAAGTCCCTGAGAAATAGAGAGCGTTAGGATTCCAGAGAGGTGGATAGTTCCCAAGGCTGAGAAATCTGAAGCAAAAACATGTGCTGAGCCGGACTCTACCCCTTGGACCGGCATGCTGGGGAATATGACTGAGCCCTTTGAAACATGTTATGGTGCTACCACAGTGCACTGGCGGGGGGGCACGACAGTGGCAGGTCATTATAGGCACCCTGGGAGAAGAGGCTACTGATTAACCTCATAGCTCAGGAAGTGAGAGAGGTAGATTCCTGCTACTGTTTAGACTCAGCAGAACTCTGTTTCCTGGAAAGGGTCAGTCAGGCCAGGAAATGCTGATAAAGATTAGTAGCGATCAGGGGCGACCAAGGGCATGTGTGAGCACAGCAGCTCTTTGCCCAAGGAAGAAGGGAGGGATATGCTAAGCTGAAAGCCATCCAACACCATGTGGAGGAGCCCGGCCCAGAGGAGATATCGTGGGATGATATATCAGCAGCAAATGTGCAAGCCAAACGCTGCTCCATCCCCATTGTACCATGAAGTATCCTAAAGTGATGTGGCAGAGGGAGGTATGTTGTTACAGCAGGGCTAAGAGAAGGCCAATGCTAAGTTGCCTGCCACAAAGGAGTTAACGGCATGTGGGAGATGAGCGATCTCCAAGCAGGAAATCAAGAGAATTAAAAAATTAAACTGAAATTTTAAAAAAACCCAGAGGAAAATGAGAACAAAGAAAAAGAAATGTTAATACATGAGCTAATTTGCAATGGAAATCACATCTCTGCCCTTTGGGAAGCTTTTTCTTGATAAATGTTGGCTTCCTGACCATGACTATCTGGCTCCTACAGTCTTTCTAGTCTTTTTTTTTTTTACCTTGAAACAAAATCACTTGAAGCTTTGAAACCCAAAGCACCATAACAGGCAAACTGCATGCAGCCTGCAGCCCCGCAGCTGTGACCTGGAGTGACATGAATGCAGGTGATCACTCCTTGCATTTTGCTCTGAATTGCCAACTCTTCCCTTACTCTATTTTTCCAGGAAAGTAACATGTTAAATGAAAAACCAGAGTTACCCCAGGTGAGCCAACTCAATGTCAGAGTTATCTGCTGGCTCCTGATCCCTTATGGTCTCCATTCAAGCCCTCTTGAGAAATTGAAATGTTCAGCTCAGCTTGCAACAGCATAAAGGAAGGAATATAATTAAATCTAATCAAAAGGGATCAGAGCCAATAAATCCTGTAAAACTTTGCTCTCACTGAGCCTGGGTACTGTATCAAGTTGTTTATTGGTTGGCCATTTTCCCCTCTTCCACTGTTTCCATGCAAGCCAGATAATTCCACGCCTGTAGTTTGTGCTTCCATTTACCAGGGAATATAAGATCTTCCTTCAAAGGGTGCAGAGAAACAAGCAAATGCAGGAAATGGGAACTAGATTAATTAATATCATGTCACCCATCTCTATTGCTGCATCTGGGAACTCTCGATTTCAGGAAACTAACCCAAACACGCTGGAGTCCAGGGAGCTTGAGGTTACGGGCAAGGCCGAGAGATCCTCAGGAGTACTGGGGGCTCATCAGGGGCATGTGTTTCTCGGGGTCAGTAACAGTGCAAAAAGAAAAGGAGTACTTGTGGCACCTTAGAGACTAACCAATTTATTAGAGCATAAGCTTTCGTGAGCTACAGCTCACTTCCTCAGATGCATATCGTGGAAACTGCAGCAGGCTTTATATATACACAGAGAATATGAAACAATACCTACTCCCACCCCACTGTCCTGCTGGTAATAGCTTATCTAAAGTGATCATCAGGTGGGCCATTTCTAGCACAAATCCAGGTTTTCTCACCCTCCACCCCCCCACACAAATTCACTCTCCTGCTGGTGATAGCCCATCCAAAGTGACAACTCTTTACACAATGTGCATGACAATCAAGTTGGGCTATTTCCTGCACAAATCCAGGTTTTCTCACATCCCCCCCACCCCCATACACACACAAACTCACTCTCCTGCTGGTAATAGCTCATCCAAACTGACCACTCTTCAACTTTAAATCCAAGTTAAACCAGAACATCTGGGGGGGGGGGGGTAGGAAAAAACAAGAGGAAACAGGCTACCTTGCATAATGACTTAGCCACTCCCAGTCTCTATTTAAGCCTAAATTAATAGTATCCAATTTGCAAATGAATTCCAATTCAGCAGTTTCTCGCTGGAGTCTGGATTTGAAGTTTTTTTGTTTTAAGATAGCGACCTTCATGTCTGTGATTGCGTGACCAGAGAGATTGAAGTGTTCTCCGACTGGTTTATGAATGTTATAATTCTTGACATCTGATTTGTGTCCATTTATTCTTTTACGTAGAGACTGTCCAGTTTGACCAATGTATATGGCAGAGGGGCATTGCTGGCACATGATGGCATATATCACATTGGTGGATGTGCAGGTGAACGAGCCTCTGATAGTGTGGCTGATGTTATTAGGCCCTGTGATGGTGTCCCCTGAATAGATATGTGGGCACAATTGGCAACGGGCTTTGTTGCAAGGATAAGTTCCTGGGTTAGTGGTTCTGTTGTGTGGTATGTGGTTGTTGGTGAGTATTTGCTCCAGGTTGCGGGGCTGTCTGTAGGCAAGGACTGGCCTGTCTCCCAAGATTTGTGAGAGTGTTGGGTCATCCCTTAGGATAGGTTGTAGATCCTTAATAATGCGTTGGAGGGGTTTTAGTTGGGGGCTGAAGGTGCAGTTAACAGTCCCTTCCATGGCTGGGAGGCATGTGTGCTGACATTCATCAGCACAGTCTGCTTTGTCAGCCTGGGACCTAGAGAGCCTCCTGGCTCGCTCTGTGCAGGGCCCCCCAAACCCCACCCCTTTTTATTCAGTACAAGCAGACACTTCCTCCTCTTTATTGCCAGGTCACAGCAGGACTGACCCAGCCTCCCTGTGCAGTGTTGGGGTGGGAACTCAGCAGCCGATGCTCTTCTTCTGAGTCCGTTGGAAGGGACTCGAATGGGGCTGGGCAAGTCAAGGCCCTGGCTGCTTGTGGTCACTGAAGATGCTGCCACGTATCATGGAGTTGGATGCTAAGCCTGATGCCATATAGGCAATTACCTTCCGCCTCCCTGAACTCCGTTTTTAACTGAAGACGTCCTTGCTGCCCTGCCTGAAACCCTGCGGTTCACTCTCCTGGGCAGAGAGGCTGCTGGGATGCCTCTGTGATCTGCGAGGCCCGGGGGGTGAATGTTTCAAATAATCGTGGGAATTCCTTGGCTGCCGTTTTCGATTTCTGCAAATGAACAACAAAATATTTCCTCTTTGAGAGTTTTTACACCAGCTCCCTGCAGGCTTTCCATCCTTGTAGCCCCTGAAAGGATGTACTGATTGCGCAGCTTTGCAGAGACGTGGGCTGAAAGAACAAACACCACATTCTCTGATGAAAGAAAGCAGCTTTAGTAGCAAACCCCAGTAGCAAACTTCCGGCTTTGGCCTGTGATTAAATTAGCCAGTAGCTGATTGTTCTGCAGGTAAGATGTGCCCTTTCTTTTTCTTCACTTGGCAGAAGATAATTTTACATGGATTGAGCCAGATTCTCAGCTGGTGCAAATAGGTGTTGCTGTACTGCAGTCATCCACAGCCTCAGAAACAACTCTGACATCATAATCAAAAAGGCTGACAAAGGAGGTGCTGTCGTCATCATGAATAGGTCGGAATATAACAAGAGACTGCTAGGCAGCTCTCCAACACCACTTTCTACAAGCCATTACCCTCTGATCCCACTGAGAGTTACCAAAAGAAACTACAGCATTTGCTCAAGAAACTCCCTGAAAAAGCACAAGAACAAATCCGCACAGACACACCCCTGGAACCCCGACCAGGGGTATTCTATCTGCTACCCAAGATCCATAAACCTGGAAATCCTGGATGCCCCGTCATCTCAGGCATTGGCACCCTGACAGCAGGATTGTCTGGCTATGTAGATTCCATCCTCAGGCCCTACGCTACCAGCACTCCCAGCTACCTTCGAGATACCACTGACTTCCTGAGGAAACTACAATCCATCGGTGATCTTCCTGAAAACACCATCCTGGCCACTATGGATGTAGAAGCCCTCTACACCAACATTCCACACAAAGATGGACTATAAGCTGTCAGGAACAGTATCCCCAATAATGTCATGGCAAACCTGGTGGCTGAACTTTGTGACTTTGTCCTCACCCATAACTATTTCACATTTGGGGACAACGTATACCTTCAAATCAGCGGCACTGCTATGGGTACCCGGATGGCCCCACAGTATGCCAACATTTTTATGGTTGACTTAGAACAACACTTCCTCAGCTCTCATCCACTAATGCCTCTACTCTACTTGCGCTACGTTGATGACATCTTCATCATCTGGACCCATGGAAAAGAAGCCCTTGAGGAATTCCACCATGATTTAACAATTTCCATCCCACCATTAACCTCAGCCTGGACCAGTCCACACAAGAGATCCACTTCCTGAACACTACGGTGCTAATAAGCGATGGTCACATAAACACCACCCTATACCAGAAACCTACTGACCGCTATCCCTACCTACATGCCTCCAGCTTTCATCCAGACCACATCACACGATCCATTGTCTACAGCCAAGCTCTACGATACAACTGCATTTGCGCCAACCCCTCCGACAGAGACAAACACCTACAAGATCTCTATCAAGCATTCTTACCACTACAATACCCACCTGCTGAAGTGAAGAAACAGATTGACTGAGCCAGAAGAGTACCCAGAAGTCACCTACTACAGGACAGGCCCAACAAAGAAAATAACAGAATGCCACTAGCCATCACCTTCAGCCCCCAACTAAAACCTCTCCAACGCATTATCAAGGATCTACAACCTATCCTGAAGGACGACCCATCACTCTCACAGATCTTGGGAGACAGGCCAGGCCTTGCTTACAGACAGCCCTCCAACCTGAAGCAAATACTCACCAGCAACCACACACCACACAACAGAACCACTAACCCAGGAACCTATCCTTGCAACAAAGCCCGTTGCCAACTGTGTTCACATATCTATTCAGGGGACACCATCATAGGGCCTAATCACATCAGGCACACTATCAGAGGCTCGTATACCTGCACATCTACCAATGTAATATATGCCATCATGTGCCAGCGATGCCCCTCTGCCATGTACATTGGTCAAACTGGACAGTCTCTACGTAAAAGAATAAATGGACACAAATCGGACGTCAAGAATTACAACATTCAAAAACCAGTCGGAGAACACTTCAATCTCTTTGGTCACTCAAGACCTAAAAGTAGCAATTCTTCAACAAAAAAAACTTAAAAAACAGACTCCAGTGAGAGACTGCTGAATTGGAATTAATTTGTAAACTGGATACAATTAACTTAGGCTTGAATAAAGACTGGGAGTGGATGGGTCATTACACAAAGTAAAACTATTTCCCCATATTTATTCCCCCCTCCCGCCCCCCACTGTTCCTCAGACATTCTTGTCTGAAACTGCTGGAAATGGCCCACCTTGATTATTACTACAAAAGGTCCCCCCCCGCTGGTAGTAGCTCACCTTACCTGATCACTCTCGTTACAGTGTGTATGGTAACACCCATTGTTTCATGTTCTCTGTGTATATAAATCTCCCCACTGTATTTTCCGCTGAATGCATCCGATGAAGTGAGCTGTAGCTCACGAAAGCTTATGCTCAAATGAATTTGTTAGTCTCTAAGGTGCCACAAGTCCTCCTTTTCTTTTTAAATGGTTCAATTGTTCAGCCACTGTAAACACAAATTCTGGATGCCTCTTTATTCAGGCCAGGGAAGAACTGATGCTATTGGATTATTTCTGGTCGACAGGGAGGGAGTTACTTTCAATAACCCATGGAGAGCCCATGCTTCACTTCAGCACAACACAGCCTCCACCCCACCACCTAATGTTTGGGCCAAACCGGTCTCAATCTGGAGTAACTACTGACTGCAGTGGTGTCACTTTGGTTTCACACTGGAATAACAGAACAGAATTTGGCCCTATGTTTTCATTTTATTACAGCTCTGCAGACCAAACAGTCAACACAAAGCTCCCATCCAGGGAACTGGACAATTCAGAGGCTTGATAGAGCAGAGACACAAGGGCTGAGAAAGCAGAACACAGGTTGGGGTGGGTCTCTGCAAAAGCCAAGTGGTGCTGCCTCAAAGCCCCAGAGTGGCAAACTAAGGGGTGACATTGCCACATGTGCTGCTTTCCACTCTGACAGCCCATGCACCTTGGAAGGATGCAGAACAGTTCGGAAGAGGCTTTATCGTTAGCGTGATATCAAAACCCTAAAACCGAGCACAGTTTGCTGGGGCTGCTGACGGAGCTGATCCATAGGCTGGAGAGCAAATTGTGAATGAGTAGAAGCAGGCAGGTTAGTAAATCCCTAATTATGGCTTCTGTTAAAGTCTTCCTGGACTTTCTAATTCCTTCTTGGCACCTTTCTTTTCCTTCCATGCCACAAGCTAACACTGCAGCTGTAAATTAAACCCGTTCTTTTGGCTCCCAGATGTGGACTTTTTGCCACTGCCTTTAGATTTGGCTGAACTGTTATAGACACATCACAGGGGAACAGTAAGTGCCTTGTTCTTGTAGATAATAGAGCTAATACCCTCTGTGGGGATAAGGCGCCTTCCTGCTGCTCTGTAACGCCCTCAAAAATGAACACATCCACTTCTGGCATGTGTCAAGAAGTCCTGCACTGAGGCATTGCAACCTCCAGGCCGCTCTCCAAGGAAAGATCAGCAGCTGTCATTCTTTTTAGTTTATTACTTACAAATCTAGCAAGGGCTGGGTTTTCAGTGTAAGCCAGGAACACGTACAGGTAATTAACAAGATAGAGAGACGAGGGAAATATTATCAGGCAGTTCCACACATGGAAGGGGGTAATGTAATTTAGAACCAGCCTTGGTTTTAATTTGCAAACGTACACATTCTAGATGAATTACTGGGTTTAGAAAAGGACTCTATTTACACCCTGTGGATTTCTAATTGGAGACCATCTAACTCCTCCACAGAGCAATCTGCAGGGGAAAGCCACAGAATCTGATACAAAACCTCACCCAGAGAAGGAAAGCTGAAGCACAGATTCTGGGAGAGGAACTGTGTACTCAGATTCAGAAGATTTTTTTTATGTAGAGAAAAACATTGTATTTCACTGCCATCATTTCCCCTCCTCAGTCACTGACCAGTCACAGTGCCCCACAGAGGCTGATTTGGACTCATTAACCTCACTACAACCAATAATATTCCATTAAACCACGTGTTGCACACGCACACACACAGAGCCCTGGTAAAACTTCCTTCGGGGCGGACACTCCCATGTCCATTGTGGTTGGCACTCACCTTGCTGGACCCATGTGCTCTTTGAGCCTCCTTATTTTGACCTGAATCCAGGCCCTGCCCCTGGCAGGGTCTCTAGCATGCTTTCAGGGTGCAGAGTCTCTGTCTAGTACCCACTCAGGAGAGCTGGAATCTCACAGTCCAACTGCCTAGCTCCTGGGCCCAGTGCTGACCCCTCAGGCTTCCCATTACTTAGACACCCCCTGTTCAGAACTGCAGCCATGTGGGCACTCTGGGTTTGCAGTGTAATGTGTCAAGGGCACACGACAATGAAAGCCAACAGACGGATGGACAGAGATACAGACAGCCGGTGCACAGGATTCTGAACACCACTGGTCTGTACTTAGCGCGAGAGATATATGGCTCTAGACAAAATAATACACACACCTGTCTGGATTTCCCTGCTTCAGTTTCCTCGCCAGGATAGAATGTGCTTCCTGGTGCTGCAGCTGACTAATACTAGCACTTTGGCTATGCCACGGAACCCATGGGGGTTGACTCCCAAGATGTTCTTGGAAGAATAACTTTTCTGTGGAACTTTGTCCCTGGTGCTGAGACACCTCGGTTAGACAGAGAGATTGTGCCGCAGTGATGGCTGCACTTGGGTTGCTTTCTGTACTTCAATAGTTTGTTAAGCACTTGGGGATGAAAAGATGCTATCTAAAGATAACCTGTCTGTTCAATTCCCACCGGGGCAGCCCACTACAGACAGATAGGAAGGGCCTCAACCTAACTTCTTTCTCTGCTCTCTCAAACATGAGTTTCTCCCTCTGTCAGAGTTGCTCTGTTCTAACACCATTGGCAGTGAAGGTACAATGCAGACATGTCAGTGCTGCTGCATTAGGAGGCTTCCTTGGTTTGTGCCTGGAGCCACCCTTCATGTTATCATTAAGAGAGCCAAGTTCACTCCTCTTGTGCTAAAACTGCAGAAGTTTGCTGGGTAACTATTAGGACTATCGATTAATCACAGTTAACTCATGCGATTAACTCAAAAAAATTAATCGCAATTTAAAAAATTAATCACGATTAATCGCACTGTTAAACAATAGAATACCAATTGAAATTTATTAAATATTTTGGATGTTTTTCTACATTTTCAAATATATCGATTTCAGTTACAACACAGAATACAAAATGTACAGTGCTCACTTTATATTTATTTTTTATTACAAATCTTTGCACTGTAAAAATGATAAACAAAAGAAATAGTATTTTTCAATTCACCTCATAAAGAGATTGCACTACAGTACTTGTATGAAGTGAACTGAAAAATACTATTTCTTTTGTTTATGTTTTTTACAGTGCAAATATTTTTAATAAAAAAATAAATATAAAGTGAGCACTGTACACTTTGTATTCTGTGTTGTAATTGAAATCGATATATCTGAAAATGTAGACAACATCCAGAAATATTTTAATAAATGATATTTTGTTATTGTTTAATCTCATGATTAATTGCGATGAATTTTTTTAATCGCTTGACAGTCCTAGTAATTATTCATCTATACTTAGGTGCTGGATTCCATTTATATTTTTTTTTATTAACCCTTGATACAATCAGTCCCCAGTCATCTTGGCTCTTCCTGTTGATTGAAACTGTGTTGCAATTATAAACTATTGATTAGTCTTTGAAACAGCAACATGCATCTCTTGGAAATCAGTGACTATTGTAGTTAATAACCAAAGATTCCATGACATTAGCAGCCTCTGGCTTGAGACCAGGAAAGTTTACCAAAAACCATTAAGACCTACATGAAACAATTGATTTTCTTGCAGTTTGTTGCCTGAAAGGATTGTTTTTATTTTGCTGTAGATAATGCCCAATGTTCAGCTCCAGCACCTCGTCCCCTTGTTTTGGGAGCTTAGAGCATTTTGTATCATTCCTAACCTTCATTGCTTCCTTCCATTCATTTTATGCTTATCTCCTCTGAGAGAAACACAGATTTCATAGTCAAGGCATTGAAAATGTACCTCTCTCTCCTGGTGCAAAGATAATGGACCTAAAATTCCTCCCCTGCCAGAGAAAGCAAATCTTAACATCCATATTAAATGCTTATTTGAGATATAATTTAAAGAGATTTCCCCAAACTTGTTGAAAATGCTGCTTGCTGTGAAATCAGTTCAACACAACATTAGTAGGAAACATGCAGCTAATGCCTGATTGGTTACGATGAACTGACACTTTGTCTATGTCTAAACTAGCACTTTTGTTGGCAAAACTTTTGTTGGTCAGCGGTGTGAAAAACACACCCCTAACTGACATAAGTTTCACCAACAAAAGCACCAGTGTGGACAGCGCTATGCCGGCAGGATAGTGTCTCCTAGATTCATAGATTCATAGACACTAAGGTCAGAAGGGACCATTATGATCATCTATTCCAACCTCCTGCACAACGCAAGCCACAGAATCTCACCCACCCACTCCTGCGATAAACCTCTCACCTATGTCTGAGCTATTGAAGTCCTCGAATCGTGGTTTAAAGACTTCAAGGAGCAGAGAATCCTCCAGCAAGTGGCCCGTGCCCCATGCTACAGAGGAAGGCGAAAAACCTCTTCCAATCTGCCCTGGAGGAAAATTCCTTCCCGACCCCAAGTATGGCGATCAGCTAAACCCTGAGCATATGGGCTGTGAACATAGGTACCGCCGCTCATTGGGGTGGTTTAATTATGCCGGCAGGAGAACTCTCTCCCATCAGCATAGAGTGGCTACACAGGACACCTTACAGCGGTGCAGCTGCAGTGGTGTCCATAGTGTAAACATAGCCTTAGAGCAGTGGTTCTCAGAGCCGGTCCACCGCTTGTTCAGGGAAAGCCCCTGGCAGGCTGGACCAGTTTGTTTACCTGCCGCATCCGCAGGTTCGGCCGATCGCTGCTCCCACTGGCTGCAGTTTGTCGCTCCAGGCCAATTGGGGCTCCGGGAAGGGTGGCCAGCGTGTCCCTTGGCCCGCGCCGCTTCCCGCAGCTCCCATTGGCCTGGAGCGGCAAACTGTGGCCAGTGGGAGCCGCGATCGGCCGAACCTGCAGGTGCAGCAGGTAAACAAACCGGTCCAGCCCGCCAGGGGCTTTCCCTGAACAAGTGGCAGACTGGCTTTGAGAACCACTGCCTTAGAGGACACTCTCCTCCAGGAGGGCTGGCTGGGATGGGCCTCACACTGCACATCCATTAACATGGATTGGCTAGGGACATCACAGCATGGGCGGTGCTTCTTTGCAGCACCTTGGGGCCTAGCCCTGCTTTGCTCTCCTTTCCTGGGCACTGGACTCATTGAGTGCAGACCTGTGACTGAACCAAAGATTTCCACGTGTTAGATATTCACCCATACAAATGGGTGTTTGCACTAATTTTATTCTAGGCACGTTTTTTCACCACTTTGCCAACAGAGGGTTGGTTTGTTTTAGCTGGGTAAAGCCAGGAGTATCAGGGCCATGCCTATTCTTTTCAATTCATCCTCAGGACACCTGGGGGAAGTCTTTCATGCCAGCAAAATACTGAGAGCACAGGTGCTGACTCCATGGGTGCTCTGGGGCTGGAGCACCCATGGGGAAAAAATGGTTAGCACTGAGCACCCACCGGCAGCCCCCTTATCAGCACCTCCCGCTCCCTGCAACAGCTCCTGCCCACTGGCAGGTCCTGCTGATCAGCTGTTTCGTGGCATGCAGGAGGCAGGGGAGGAGGGGGAGGAACGATGACGTGCACTCGGAGGAGGGGGCGGAAAGAGGGGTAAGGAGTGGGAAGAGGTGGGTGGGGTGGGGGTATGGCTTTGAGGGAAGGGGTGGCGTGGGGGTGAAGCCTGGGGCAGAGGTGCCAGGGCACAATGGCAAGTCGGTGCCTGTGACTAGAAGAGGGAACCAGAACGATTGATGTATGTTCCCAATCCTCAGGATAGAGAGAGATAGACGGGTGCTGTTCACCACAGCACCTGGAGTCCTGAGGCAGTCACCAGGCACCAGGGAATCCTCACTCTGCTTGGCCTGTTAACGGGTGTTCCCAATCCCAAAGCCAGTATGAACCATGTTGTACTTTCTTCCCATGGTGTAATTGTGGATAGAGCTGTGTGGCAGCTGTAATCTGATCGTCACAACATAGCCTGCTATTGCTGATGTTGCCCCAGGATGGTTGGTTGGTTCATTCATTTAAGTGGCACCACATGGTGGGGCTTGTTAAAAGTGTTGTGTCACTTTTTATATTGATTGTTTATGGATTTAATTATATTAGATTTCAAATGCTTCCTGTAGGGCTTTGAACACCCCAGCAGGGCAGCATGCTATAAACAGCATTGCTGTTATCACTGAGATGAGGCAGACTCCTGACCTGCTCTCCCTAGCTGATTGAGCCCAAGTTCTCTTTCTTCACTTGCTTGGTTTGTTGATCCCTGTTGTATTAATGTAGATGGAATATGGGGGCCCAAGGCATTAACATAACCCAGTCACTGTCCAACGTTAAGCAGTGTTGGACAAGGTCTGGCGTTCAGTACACAGAGACAGATACTTGCTTGGTTACTTGGTTCCTAACATCTTCCCAGCACGCCCTCCCTACCTTGCCGAGACATCACAACCCAGGGTTGAGAGATGAGAGGTTATAAATATACTGCATGGATTCATCTTATCTCTGGATAAACCACGCCAATGAAGATGTACATTTGAAGGGGTTTTGTTCAGGTTCTGTCACTGCTGCAGTCCAATGCGACGGATAAATGTGTGGTTCATATAATTTAATCAAAGGGCTAGATAACGACTCTGTTTTCCGTCAGACGTGAGTGACAAATATGCTTTCTCGGCTGGCTATAAAGGGAAACTGCTTGGAGGATCTCATTATCTGGATCTCTGATTCATGTGATTATACCTGAGTCAGCTGCTGATTTACTGTAGCTCCAGATATTAAAAATCTCAGCGTGAAAGGAGGCTGAACAACTAATGCTGTGATCATCCTGAAATGAACAGGAGATCCCATCTCAAGACCCTTAGCACTAGACTGGCAAAGCTCTAGCAAAGGTAGCAATGCACCCCTCAGTGCCTGAGCCACAGAAGTATCAGGCTGGGACAGCACCCTGCCTGGGGGCTTGGTCCTGTAGGAGCTGCTGCTTTAGTTTTCCAGGGGCTGGATTCAGTCTCTAGTGCTGACCAAGATAGCCATGGTCACAGACACACTGGAGGGAATACTTCCTCACTGGTCTGTCCAGTGAGCAAGGGTTCCAGGGTTCTCAGGTGCCAGGCCTGCCAGCCCCTCAGACACAGCATGCTGGGTCTTGGCTAAGCTCGGGTGGTTGCATGCTGATTGGACCCCTGGTGCTGGCGTGAATGCTGGGGGTGAGTGTAAACATGCCTGTGTCCCAACCCAGTGGTCACCTCCAGCTGGAAGTCAGGGGCTCCCCTTGGGCCCCTGGTAAGAATGGACACTGGCTCTGCCTGATTTCAGAGCTCTCCAGGCCAGTGCCCCCCAATATCACCCTGCCCCCCAGGACTGACTGACACCAGAGAGTTAGAGTCAGGAACCCTGGCTATCGAGGAGCAGCACTGGTCTCCTCAGGACCAGGTAGTGGGTTCAGGTGCCTGTCAGTAACATCAGATGACAAGCTGGGACTGTTCCCTTGCTCCTAACGATTAAAGCCAGCACCTGCTGCTCATGGCATTCATGGGGCTGGGCTCCCCAGGTGCCTAAGCTTGTCTGGGGCATCCCCTGCCCTTTGCCTGTTTGGGCCATTAGAGTGAAAGCTCTGTGGGCATGAGATGCGTCTCTTCCACGCTCATGCAGCACCCAGCACAGTGGGGCCCGATCCCAGCTGGGATCTCTGGAGTTTTCTATAAATATTTACTGCCACTAGTTACAGGGGAACCCACCAGCAGTTTACAGCTCCCCTGTGTGAGGTGGAATGAGTCTTCCAGCAGCAGTTCTTCACGTTCCTTCCCCAGATAGCCCTGGAGTTGTGATGGGCAGTCACACATACTCCCCAATGCCTGTGGCTGCTCTGACCTCAGTGGGACACTAGCTTGTAGATGGCTCATCGGGTATTGCTAGTTTGTATGCAGAAGACTAGTGCACTCAGATAATGCCTGCTTGCTTCTCTTGAGCTATTTTAATCTTTTACCTTCCCCGCCCATGTGGGGCTGATCTGACATGGACGGGGATAGAGAGAGGGGGTTCTGAAACACTAAGTGCTTTGTGCTACTTTTAGAGACAAAAATTCTCTGAGATATCCAAAAACTTAAAAGCCACCTCTTGTATGCAGTTTTTCCTCTCTGCAGTGTGATTATCATTAATTCTAGGCGTGCGGTTTGTATGACATTTTTTTGGTACACTCCTTAGAATAGAATAAGCAAGCAGTCTCCTTTCAGAAAGACTATGGTATGGGATTTGAGTAATCTTTAGTTGACTTCTGAGCTGACCTATGATTTGCATATATATGATAAACTCTGCCATAACACAAGAACAACTCACAGTGAGGCTGACTGGTGCAAAGTTGGACATACAAGGAATAAATCTCTCTGTCAGTGACAAAGAGACAGTTCTTTCTAGAAGGCTTTTAAGGATGCAGTAGACGTTCTGCTAGTCTACATGATAAGAAATCATAATGGCTGTTGCCTTATTAATTAATGTACAATGAGACTGTACCTCAGTCTCCAAGCACTGGGCTATTCTCTGAAAACCTGCCCCATCATGCAGATAAACCTTCAAAATCTAAGTCTGTATCTCTGGGCTTGGAGAAACTCTGATAAAATTTTTAGCTTTCAAATTGATTCCAGAATCTATGTAGCGAGAGAGACAGTTCTGGGTGCCTTGGGACGACCTTGTTCTGTATCTAGCTCATCCCATGGTAACTTGGCTCCTCCGCAGAGTCTGAACTTGTCCTGAATCACAGAGGTTTGTAAATCTGAATTAATTGCCACATCCCCTGCACGAAGGGGTGGACTCCATAGACATCTGAATGACCCATCCCAGATTCACCTGCCAATCACAAGATTAACTCTGCATCAGGGGGACTAATTTGTAACCATACATTATTGGTTCACTTAATCATTCATGATTCTGGACCCCTGTGGCTGCAGTCTGGGCATTGCCATGACTGTCATTGACGACCAGGTAGCCCTAGATGAAGCAGAGGGATGAATGTATTCGCTATGAAGGGCGGCATACACTACAGCTCATGAAACGTTGCAGTGAAAACTCCGGAGCCCCAGGTCCAGGGAAATGACATCAAAAGCTCCCTCATCTCCAGCATCTTGCAAGAACTCCACAGGTGATATTGCCTATACTAATGCCATTACTTCTGGAAGACCAGCTCCAGAGAAGGCAGGTCCTTCTGGGTCAGTGTGAGCTCCCCTCTTGTTTATTTGGAATATAAATGATCTTGGCTCATGTTTGCAGAATGCCATCTGGTATTTCAATGTTTTTTACTCCTGGGACTTGTGTTTCGGGCAGGAGAGATGCCACTGCTTCCTGGGCCAGAATAAGCACTATCTATTAATTCCCAGTGCAAGGTTGAAAAGCTGCTGCTACTTTGACACGCAGATTTGTGGCAGGGGGCATTATGCTTTGGCCATCTCGTCTCCAATGTACATTCACGCAGATCAGCAGCATTGCAGAGGGGAAGATGGCTGCTAGAACGAGGCTGGTGCCAGCATATGCAGGCTTCCTAGTGTGGGAAGTAACAGACACTTATGGTGCCATGACAGTTCACACAAGCTGAGGAGCAGCCTGCTCTGGCTGCCCCTGATGCCTTTACTGTTCTCCACAAAGTCGGTGCCATGGGAGGGTTGAGCTGAATCACCCTCTGTGACTTTCTGAGCCTTCTTAAGTTGTTTTGGGGCAGAAGAAAGGGGGTTGTCTTCTCTTGTGTGACTACGGTTCGTTGGTGGGGATACACTGTATCAGATGTTGGAGCAGATTGCACTGCACTAACACAGCTACACAAATGCACGTGGAAGGGGAAGAAGAGTGTTGCACCCCAGCTCCTCTATAACTTGTAGGGCAACACATGACAGAGTAGCTTGCAAGCTCACCTATGCCAGCATAACCCCACTGGCTTTAATGGAGTCACTCCTTATTTACACAGGTTGGTGAGAACAGAATTAGCCCCAACCTGTGTCACAGCCTTGCCAGTGTCAGCGTGCGTGCTGCAGTGACCCACAGCTCCAGCTGACGGTAGTTGCTACAAGTGGAGGCAAATCCAGGCGTGGTGGCTGTGGAGCTGCTCCGCACAGCTGTGTCCTGACAGTGCCTAGTGAACATCAGTGGACGTGGCTTCATGGCACATGCGTAAAGCATGTTGGTGATTCAGCTTCTCTGCATTATCTGGGGTCTGATGCTAGGCATGGAGGCAGCGTCACAGAAGCAACCCCCGCCCGAGAGTGCTCTCTTGAGGAGTAGTTTAGCCATAAACCAAGCAGGCAGAGTCCATGGCCAACACCCCACGGACTGACCTAGTTTATTTTTTGAACGGAACAGCGCCATCTTCAATGGAACATTCCTGCATTCATGTTTTATCCATTCAATCATTAAATGTCAAATGTAAGACTAATTCTCAGCTGCTCTCAGTTTGCCTGCTCTGTGTTAATTGGGAGCTGTTCCTGGCTGGCTTATCTAGGTACATCAAGGCAGGGCTTCCAGTTCTGTTTCTCCCTTCTGGCTGGGAAAATTTCAAGGCCCCTCAGATAAAGGTAACACACCGTCTTACCATGCCACATCTCCAATTTGTTCCTTAGTAATACAGCCAGTCCTCAGACCCTGATTTCAATACATGTGCAAACCTAGATAATAACTGGCAGGCCTTGACATGGGCTAGGCAAGCTGGTATTCAGCTGGGAGAATCCACAGCCATTCCTCCGAAGGTGGATTTTTTGCAAGGGCAATGTGGATGCATTCTCAACTACTTCATTTAGAATAAAACTGCACTTTACAGGTCCCATGATGCCAGGGTCTGTGGCACCATCTCTGTCCTTCAGGGGTGTTTCCTGTCCTTGTTTCCAGCTACCTGGAAAATTCAGATTTCTGCTTCAGCCAAAATTTTAATTCATGCTGGAAAGCAATTCGTTGTTTGGACAGGCAAGCTCCCCTGGCTCTCTCTGTTGGAGCGAGCAAATAGCAGCCCTATTGTCTGGCCAAATTATAGACTGGCCAGTGACTCTGTGCTTCCCAAAATCCCTCACCATATTCTTCCCTCTCTCTCCTAGACTGTTGCATGGTGTTACTGTGTGCTGGGGAACAGAAGTGGTGGTGTCTCAGAAACGAGTGACGTGAGCCCAGTACACACGAGCTTGCAATCAATTTGCAAAATGCCTTGAGCTCTTTGGACGGATGACAGGCACTAGGTAAATGTTACCCGAGCCTTTATCGCTGTGCGCGCAAACAGGAAAGGAACAGATCCACTCATAAATCCACTCCCGTTGTTCAGTTTCTCACAAGGGCAGCTGGATAAGGACAGGCTATATTGTCCTCCATCCCACCCTTGGTACCAACAGCTAATTACACTGGGAAGGACAGTCACACACTTTTCCTCTTCTCTAGGTCACGATCCACCTCTTTTTTCAGGGTGACTGGCGCTTCTGGGTATGTGTTGAGAAGTAGCCACTTGATTCGGTGGCAGGACAATGCCTCTCAGGGCTGCAAACAGCATTATCAGTGTGAAAGGAAGCAGATAGACAATTGCTTCTGATCTCTTGGCTGAGAGTTCAGGGATGGACAGAGCCCTGCCCAGTCTGCTACCTATACCCAATTAGCTCTGCCAGAGGGGAACACAATTATCCAAATAAGCAGGCAGCATGATGGCAGAGACCCTGCAGCGAGGGCCCAGCACATGGTAATTAGAGCCTTCATTAGATAAAGAAGAGATTGCACAACAGCCAGAAAGGTCCTCCTGGTTTTCATAATGATCACTGCCTAGAAAATTCATTTATGATCTTCTCCAGCAGGCAAGGCAGTCGGATAGCAGGCAATGCACGGGGTCAGCCAGCCCAAAGCCCTTCATAGGAGCTGGGCCTCCAAACACTCATGGGGCTAAACCAACACATAGCTGAAGAATGCTGCAGCCACCTCGCAACAGAACAGGGGAGGAGAAGACACATCTTCAATGTGAAAATGAATGGAGAGCTGGGGAGGCCATTCCAGACAGCAGGCACTGCGGAGGAGAAGCCACTCATACCAGCAACACTTGTATTTTCTGTAATATCTTCTGTCTAAAGGCCTGCAGAAGGTGAACCCAGCACCACACAGACACAGCAAGGTGCCCGCAACTCTCTCCAGGTGCTAAGATGAGTTCATTCCATTTATGTCCCCACCATCCCCAAGATCACTGCACTGTGGAGAGGGAATGAAATCCCCCCATGCTGCAGAACGTGGGACCTGCCTGTGTCTGTGCAACCTGCCCTCATCAGGACCCTCCTACTTGACACCGAAGCCACTGCAGCTCTCAAGGAGCGTAACGGAGTTGGGAGCAGCCACCCAGTGTAACTTGGTGTGCCAGAGTAGAACCGGGGGCTCTGGGGTGCAATTTCACCCCTCCCAGCAGGTAGCGCAGTGACTGTGCCAAATGGAGCAGTGGTTACACAGACCTGGCCTTGAACTGGGAACCTGGGGGAGTGAACACTGGCCAGCACTGGACGGGGTGTGGGGGAAGTAGTTGTAAACCCTTGGAGCTGCATTGCCACTCCCCAGCCGTTGCCCCCTTTCCCCATTCACCTGAGCTGAGTTTGGCCAGGTGGATATTTACAGAAAACACCCATGACTGGTGCACAGACCTTCATGAACAACCTGTGTTCTGACCAGTCCCGTGGGTGGAATAGCAGAGACCCAACCACAGATCAATAGTGCTCCAGTTTGTGAGCTGCCCATTGGCTGAAACTTTTTCACATTAAATCTTCAAACATCAACAAACATCTATAAAATCTGTGATTTCTTGGTGGGCAGTTTAAGAACAGAAAGCAAGGCTGGATTCAGCAGAATAATTGTTTGTGATGTACTATTGAGCCAGTTCTAGCCGCGACATTGGGATATTCCTTCCACATGGAAATGGTAACAGGAGCTTTGTTAGACATTTGTACAGCACCTAGCACAATGGAGGTGGAGTGTCTAGGTGCTACCACAATACAAATAACGTATAACAGTCTCCAGCATTCAGCTGGACACAGCACCCAGAGCAGGGAGAGGAAACTCCAGTACTTGCCATGCTAGTACCTAAGCATTTTGCCCACTTTGATGAATTTAGCCTCCCAACAGCCATGCAAAATGTCATCCATTAGCAGCATGGTGCTGCAGTCATTTGCCTATCATGCTGTGACTGAGCAGCGAAGCCAGCGGAAGAACCCAGCTCTCCTGACACCCCATCCTATTCCTTAATCACAAGGCCATGCAATAGTTCCTCCAGCACTGCCTTGTGCACCCCTTTGGAGCACGGGGTGAAGCAGTGCTGGATGTCCACTGGCATTAAGAATTAGGTGTAAAGATCTTTTCTTTGGTGGGTGACACCCTCTATGAATGCAGCAAACCCCAGTGTTACGGAGTCTGAGCTCAAGATTCAGGGGGACTGGACCTGACAGGCTGTCCTAGAGCTGAGAGCCATGCCTGTGGATCTATGTTAACATTGCAAATGTAAGGCACAACTTCTGAGGCTTTTTGCAGGTAGCAGTTGACTAAGCAGTGTATTAATGGAGGACTACAAACCAGGAGTGAGGCAGCTGGGACTGCAGCACTCGGAGGAAGTTGACGGAGCAATAACAGAATCCAACTCCATTTATGAAAAACAGATTCATTTTATCCTAGAGTAGCACCAACAACTGACTTAATTAAAAAAAAGTCATTAGTGCTCTTCTTCCTGTCCTTTGTGGCAGCAAGACTCATTTGCTGAGGCGGTCTGAAATGGAAAGAGACGTGCGATTGCTAATGGGAGATTAGAAACGAGCCCTTTGCACTGGAAGTAATTAACCGCCCAGAAAGTATTTACAGATGTGAACTGATTACTGGGTCAGGTTTCCTGTGTATTGGTTTGCTACGTGTCTCTCTAAGCCCAGAGTGTACAATGCCAACGTGCTGTACAGAGAGTGCAAGGGTTTCCTCCCTTCCCAGCTGCTCACCCCACAGTGCTTGCAACCCTCCGATAGGAAGGCAGGGAAATGACCCTTAGCAGCTCGTCCTGAGGGCTTCCTCCACCCCAGCTCTGGAATTTGAAATCCAGGCCCAAACTTTGGGGCCCAGCGGGATCACCCCTGTTAGTCTGTGAGCCAGACATGCCAGGCAGCAGGTCAGCACACAAACCTGCTGGCCACAGCATATGTCTATCTCTCTTCTGCAGAGCCAGAGAAACCAGAACCAGCCCAGGCGGGACACAGCCAGGGGTGGTGCAAGTTCCCAGGCCCGCCCCTCTGCATCCCTCCACCAGAGTCCAGAGCCACCTCCATCCCCCGCAGCCACCAGTCCCCACCCCAGGCTAGCTCCCCCCAGCCCAGCTCCCCCCAGCCCTGGAGCCCTGGGAGGGCGGGTGGAGCGGCCCGAGCCGGGGCCACCCTACAGGGAGACAGGACTCCAGCTGCATGGAGCAGGAAGCAAAGGGGTCACACCTGGTACCTGATACCCACCACCCATGGACACAGCCAAGGGTCAGACGGGCCAGGGGATGATCTCATGTCTGAGGAGAGGGCAGAAGCAAAGGAACTGCTACATCAGAAGCATCCCCCACGGGAGCCCTGCGAAGAGCAGCCACCAGCGGTTCCCCTTGCTTTCCATATGGGCTTGGGGGGGAAGAAACATTCTGTTGCCACCTGTGGCATCCCCCAGGGCCCTCCCATGTGGCTCTCACAGGCAGAGACTGGAACACTTTCAGGCTGGAAGGGACCATCATGATCACCTAGCCTGACCTCCTGCACGTGACAGGCCACAAACCTCCTCCACTAGTGAAATGCCCTGCAGCAGGATTCTGCATGGAAGAGTTCAGAGACACGTACCAAGCACTAGCAAACCCTGTCCCCCAGTTGTTCTGCATTTGAAACTCTGCCCCAGGAGAAGTGATTTGGAAGCCCCCATCCCAGTTGCCAGGGAAGGGGGCTCCATTCTACACCCTGATTATTTCTTTGACATGGCCAGATGTAACATTTAGATAAGTACTGCTCCCACAGGCATGGCTGCTCTTTGACACGTGAGAATCAGTGGAGCTCTCATGGATTACATGGGAGTTGACATGCTGCCCATCATTTCTCTTACAAGTTAGTGTTTGGATGGCACGGCTCAGCTGCCAAGCAGACAGAACAGGGACTTTCTCCCTGTGATTTGCCCTGCTGTGGGGGGGGGGGAGGAGAGAGGTGTGTTGCTCAACCTTGGACCCATTACTCCAGTCAGGAGGTAGGCACCATACAAATGCTTGGGAAGAACCAGTCCCTGTGTGCTCATAAGCTAAAATTGATAAGGCAGAGTAATGGGGATACAACACAGAAGCAAACCCATCCTGTTTCCGGTTACCACATGCCCTAGCTGAATCTAACTGCTCTGTGGATCTGGATCATGACGACGTTGGAATGAAAGTGCTTCTCAAAGTTTAGCAAATCCCATTTCCCTGCTTGCAGAAATCCTTGTGCATTTCTCTCTAGTTTCCCTTAGGCCACAAGCACAGCTGGGAATATAAATCTTGCTGCCCCATGAACCCAGGACCGTTCAGACTGCAGCACCAGCAGTTTGCAGCCCACAGTTTGGCCTGAAGCAGTCACTGCACGTTTCCCCCCCTGCAGCTATATACAGCGTGTGGGTTTTTCCAATATGACTAGTAGTGCACCTTCCCAAAGAGTCAAGACCTTCCCCTTTGTGAGCCAACCCAGCAGAGCTGGGAGGCTGTCTGCACTTCGCCTGAGTCTCCCCTGTCTGCAGAGCCAGCGTGGGAGCAGTTACAAGAGGCTCCCGGAGGACATGGAGTTACCAGCAAGGCCCTCGCCCTGCAAGCTGACTCCACAGGCAGAGCGCTGTGCTCAGCAGTTTGTCCCACCTAGGTTTAGTTTGAACCCCTCTATTTTCAGCCCCTCCATAAAGCAGTTTTCTCCATCCTGCTGCCTGCTCTCATGTGTAGCCCATGTTCCCTAGCTGGCAGCTGTGGTCTGTTACAGGAGCACTGGGCTGGGCAGCTCCTCTGGGTGTTGGTCAGGCAGCACTATCCCCCTTGCCCAGTGCAGTACTCTTAGCTATACACGTTTTGCATGGCTACTCTCCTAAGAGGTGTCACTACCAGCTAGCTTACACCAGCGAGCTCCAGCCCTGCAGGCTAAACACCCTGTGAAAGGGACCTTCTGAAGCAGCCCCTCTCTCCGCTTTCTCAGGGTGTCCCTGGAGCTAAGCTCAGGTGCATTGAACCCACTGCTCTAGTGTGGGAGCTTCTAGAGGCAGCAGTTCCCTGCCACCTGCCGTCCCTTCCATTCAGAGTCCTGGCCTTGGCCCCTGGGCAGCTACAGTCCACTCCAGTTTGCCCAAGGCCTGGCTCTTCCCCTAGGTCAGCTGGAAAAGGAATCTCTCTAGCAATGGCTGCAGTGCAAGAAACTAACAGCCCTGCCCTCAGCTGGGCACAGGTTACAGAGCCTGCCTTGTGACCCTCCTGAGATAAGCTCTCCTGCAGCCCAGTCAGCACCCTGGAACACCATACACCTGTGTAGGCTTTAACCGGAGCCCAGCAATTAACCCTCCATTAACCCTCTGCACTTGTGCTCTAACGAGCTCTGGCCTGTCCCGCCCCTTGCTCTCTAGTTCCCCAGGATTGTTCTATGGGGTGAGATTAGAAGAGATTGGACAGCCTCTGTTTACTTTTCCTCTAATTACCTCATGTTGGTTCATGCGTCAAGGTCTCCCAATCCACCTGTTATCAGACTGAAAGGGCTCCTGTCTCAGCTTTAATGCCCTTCTTTAGATCCCTAATTACACAGAAGTTTGTTGGATTTCCCCAGGTTGGAACTCAGCAAGGAGGGGATCCAGCTATTGCAGCCCAGCTGCTTCTTACCGGTTCTTACATTTACCCCGGTTCTGAACAAAGATACCTCGTTGTCCTTAGAATTCCAGTCAGCCCTGCCCTAGGGAGGAAGCACGCCCAAGTGGATGGAGCCTCTGGGTTCTGTCACTGAACCCCTGTATGAGCTGGAATGAGCCCTCTGCCCTGCCCCCTCTGTGCTTTAGTTTCCCCAACTGTAAAAGGGAGCAATGACAGCGACCTGCCTGTGTAAATGCTTGTGAGATGTATGGATGAAAATCTCACATATATTCATCCATATGAAATAACGGATTTTATTGAGAGTTCTGTTGTTATTAAGGCACTGGATAAGCCCTCATGGTTCCTTCCTCAGCTATTCTGATCTCTATCTGAGCTAACTGGGCCCAGCCATCTAGCCTCACATTCTGAGTTACAGGATCTGCTCTTCACTTGCACTGAAGAGTCTATACAGTGACATCCAAGCATTAAGAAAAGGAGTACTTGTGGCACCTTAGAGACATGCATCCGATGAAGTGAGCTGTAGCTCACAAAAGCTTATGCTCAAATAAATTTGTTAGTCTCTAAGGTGCCACAAGTACTCCTTTTCTTTTTGCTTATACAGACTAACACGGCTGTTACTCTGAATCCAAGCATTACTATCCCTCCCGCCCACAGCCCCTAGCACTTACCCAAATGTAAGCGGTGGAATGTTCCTGCTATCATGGGGAACTTCCCTGGCCTATACCTCACCCTGGTGAAATTGGCGAGCGAAAGGAGTCCTGAGTCCTCACTCCCACTCCCTTTACCCAGAGGCCTGCCTGCCCTCGAGGACTCCCCTTCCTCCCTCCCGTGGGGCAGAGTCCTCATAACCCCAACAAGGCCAGACCCAGGATCCCTGGGGGGGGCTGGACCCCCAGTCTTGTCGTGGTCACTTAGGACAGTGGCTAGGGTGTCCCCACGGTGGGGGGGTCTCTCCGCCCCGGCCACGTCCCTGACCCACTGCTCATTACATAGATTGGTTCAAAGCAAACACGACTGATTAAACAGCAACCAACAAACAAAATAAGGACAAATGGGCCGGTTACAGGAAACCACGTCACCCCCTCGGTGGGCCGGGGACACACCACCAGCCGCCTCTGGGCTGCAAGGGAAGGTCAGTCCGTCCCTCGCACGTCCCAGGCCCTGGCCGCGCGGCAGGGACGTCGCGGGTGAGTTGCCAGGTGTCCAGTTTTCACCCAAACACCCAGTTGAGAAAGGGCCCTCCCCAGCCCGGTGAAACAGAGCGAGTGGGGGAGGGGGGGAGATGGAGGGGGCGGGGCCTCGGAGAAGGGGCGGGGCAAGGGTGTTCGGTTTCGTTCGGTCAGAAAGTTGGCAGCCCGGCGGGTCGGACACTTGCTCTGGCCGGAGCCACCCTCAGGCTCTAGGTGGCAGGGCCCTTCCCCCAGTGTTGCCCCCTCCCCCCGTCGGGGTCACGGCCCCCCTCCCGGTCCGGCCTGGGAGACCCCTGGGCTGGTGACCTCTCCCTGCGCTGGGCCCTCGGCCTGGGGTCCCCCCTCGCAGTCCCCAGCTGCTCACCGCACGCGGCTCCGGACGGCCCCGGCCTCGGCCCCGGCCTCAGCGCGGCTCCCCAGGCGCCCCTCCGGCCGGCCGGCGCGGCTCTGCTCCCGGCCCGGCCCGGCCCTCTGGGCTGCTCCTTTCTGGCTCTGCTCCCGGCCCGGCCCGGCCCTCTGGGCTGCTCCTTTCTGGCTCTGCTCCCGGCCCGGCCCGGCCCTCTGGGCTGCTCCTTTCTGGCTCTGCTCCCGGCCCGGCCCGGCCCTCTGGGCTGCTCCTTTCTGGCTCTGCTCCCGGCCCGGCCCGGCCCTCTGGGCTGCTCCTTTCTGGCTCTGCTCCCGGCTCAGCTCGGGCCCCCGCTCCCCTTAGCTCGGCCCTGCGCTGCCTCAGGCAGCTCCAGCGCACACGGAGGACGGGACCCCGGGCTCCTGACTCCCTCATTGGCCCGTCTGCCCTGTCAATCGGGCTGACCTGGAGGTTGGCCCCTCCCCATTGGCCCCGGGGACCATCAGTCTCAGGCTCCTGATTTCCCATTGGCCCTGCCCCTGTCCTTTGGCACTGGGCGAAGACCCACCAAAACTGCCACTCGGTGTCAGCGAGGGGCCGACGGTCCCCTTACCCAAACGTCTGTAGGGCAGCACCACACCCGTCAGAACGGATCTGCGCGCCCACCATGTCGGGCACCCAGCTGTCCTGTCTCCTGCTCTGCGCCGGCAACAAGTGCATTATCACAAACTTCAGCACAGCCGCCATGTTTCCCTGGCCTCGGGCAGCCCTAGTTGCTATCACAGCGTGTCGTGTGGAGATGCTGTCGCTGGAAAATAGGCTTTGGGGGTCAGACTCAGACAGCACTGAACAGGAATTGTCGCTTTACGAGTGGGGTGACCCCAGAGAGCCTCTGGGTAACATGGAGGCTGGATTTTGTTCTCTGGACCCAGTCACATGAACTGGGGCTGGGTGACAAAGCCGCTACCCTTAATAGGCTGCTGTTACTCCATGTGCAGTCAGAGCCGGGAGCCTTGGTGCCCAGAGGGTTTTGTGAAAAGGCCTGTTTTGTGCACTGATAGGGAGAAGCGTCCAGGGCCGGCGAGTTCTCACCCCTCTACAGCTCCTCTCCTAATGGCACATCTGACAGAGTGGTGTGTCCCTCCCTCTCTGTAAGCAGCTGGTTGTTCAGCCTGGTTACTCAGCTCTCCCTCCGCCAGCCTCATGCCGCAGCTCAGAACTGTTTGGAGAGCGACATGTGGAAGAGAAGCATATGGAAGAGAAGCATCTGTTCAGATCTTCAGCCCATTCCTTCCCTTCCCCTCTGGGGCAACATCCCAAGCCTTGGCTGATCATTTACTGAGACTGATCCTGCAAGCTGCCCACACAGACAGGTGGCTGTGCCTGGAAAGAGCCATATGCCATCCACTCTGGCAGCAGGGCTTCTTGGGCTGGGCCTAATGCGTGGCTGCAAAATGAGGGGACGCTGGAGGTAAAGGGCTGGCCACGTTACACGAGGTCATGATGACTAAGGCTGGAAATTTACCCAATTAGCTATTCTGAATTCTTACTCTGGGATAGTTATTGCACTATAAACCCCGGGTGGACACGCTTATTCTGGAATAAAAGATTAATCAACCGCCAAGATATGGATGATTATTCTGGACAAGCTATTTCAGTCAATCCCAAGTGCAGACAAGCCTTAAGTCTTTACTGCCCAGTGAACATGAGTCAGTTGCATTCCGGCTAACTCCTCTCGAGCTCGCCTCGCTCAAGTGAGAGCAGCCACACTGCCCAAGGACATGCAAGTGGCACGGAGAGCATTAGCAGCTGACAAGTTGTGCTAACTCAGCCTGAAGGCTATACCTGCCGACAGGCTAACCAATTTGAGTTCAAAGCACCACCACACTTGGGAGTGTGGACAGGACTTGAATTAGAGCCAACACTTGAGTTATTCTTCGAGTTAACTCCGCAGTGAAGACAAGGCCTGGGAGCTTTCCATACGTGGCACATCAGGTGAGAACCTCCTGATACTCTTGAGTTCCTAGCTTTAGTCCTTGCCACTGTCTTTCCCAAGGGTGACTGAATGCTCTGGGATAGATTCCTGGGAGTAAGGAGACCCAGAATATGCAGATGGGGAGATGTGCAGCAATCACTCATGGGGCAATGCACCAAAGGGAAAAAAGCCAGGGAAAAAAATCTCATGTCCATTAGTGAACTGGACCCACCAGAATTAAAATCCTCCCTGCTCCAGCTGTCATTGGCCCTCAGTAGCAGCATTGTCCATCTGCCCCAGATCAGCCAGGGGAACTTTTTGCCTCACACATGGCTTAGGCATCTCTGTACACTGTGCTGCTGATAGTCCTTCCCACAGTACAGTGATTTCTTGGCCTTGTTGAAGTATTTATCCATGTTTTCCATTTGCCAGTGAGAGTGCTAGGTCCAATATCTGGCTATATGTCAGTGCCTTCTCTCATTGACACACAGGATTCCCGGCTGTGGGCGGGAGACTCAATGCTCTGCTTACTGGTCTCTTGGCTCCACAGGCCTTCATCTTCCCAAGTGACAGTGGTAGTTGGTGCCCAGTGCACAATGCCATAAAGGAGCTGGTTTTCAGGCCATGCCAAGCACCCACCCTCTGAGAGCCAGGCCGCTCGAAGGTGTCTAGGCACCCAAAATCATTAGCCTAATAACCAGGGAAGCTGTAATCCACATGTGTCGTGTAAGACCCAGGAAGCAAGAGCAAAGCTTGGCTCATGTCCTCAGGAACTAAGCAGTTCCCTGAATGTGCCGCTTTGACGTTCCTGCGAGATGCTTCCATCACTTTATGGTAATTTTCTTGCCTTCCTAAGCTTTCCAGTGAGACTTTTTCCTCTTGTTCATTCGTATATTTAATACTTCTTGGGGGTGACTCTGAGTCTGGTCCCTGAATGTTCCAGCACTGTTTGGAAATCAAATCCATCTGAAGGCCCTGATTTCTTGGGGTGCAGGAGCTCTACAGTTACAATGACCCGCATTGTGACTAGGTTGGCAGTCTGGTGTTTGACACTGTCCTAGGTACAGGAAGTTCAGTTTTTCTTTGTTCAGGTATATAGGATTTATAGTAGTGGATCAATCCCTTAACCACAGTCTGGTATCCTGCCTCTTGCTGTGCCAGACCATCCATCTGTCTACTCAGCTAGCTCACTACCTTCTCCACCAGCTCCAACCACTGGAACATACAGTCTGGCAGCTCAGCTTTGGAGGAGGTAGAAAAAAAATCTTCCAAATGCCCCTGTCCAGCAGTACCACGCTGCACATGGAGGGAAATTCCGGGGCCCAACAGAAATGTATTATAACCCACATGTCTGGTGGTATGAGGAAGACGCTATAGGGGAGACTGGCTGTTGTGCACTTGGGCTTAGCTGGGCATTGCAGCCTCACTGGCAGACACTCAAAGAGGGACAGGAAGGAACAGGGGGAATTGTGGGTTGTTTGTTTTCATTTTATTTTGTACTTGACAAAGCTGCAGGTTATGCTCATCACCATGGGTGTTTTCCATGGCAACAGAACATATATTAAAATGAAGACTCACAATGAACCATTCTAAGTTATTTTATTAAATTTAATAAACTACATTTTTGAATTCATGTCTAGACTGGATTTCGGAAATAAAGTGTATTGTAAATTCCTTTTTAATTACAAGTTAAATGGAAAAAATAAACTATACACATAGGTGCATGCTTAATGCCCTGTTTTAAAATATAGAGACTCTCTAAAGACAAAGACAATCACTGCATGGCACAAAACTGTACAATTATTTTACACATCTAGGTACAGGAAATAAACATTCCTCATAACACAAAGATTCAAGTAAAATTGCCAATGATGGTGCACTGAGGATGTAAGGCACAAGGACTATCCCAAGATGTTTAATGCAGTCATGTACTAAGTGCCATTCTCTGTAAACCCAGGCTGACTGTAACAATGAATGAGAGCCTGCTTCTTAGTCCCAAATTCACCATGGGCAGATGACCAGAATAAAGTCTGACCTTACCACAAAATAGACTTTAAATGGCGCACTGGCCTAGTTTTGGCCCTTTTCATGGGGTGGCATTCCTTCTTGGATAGAATAGAACCAGCCTACATCTTTCCCTTCTGCACAGTGAGGAGTGAGTAGGGTGACATATTTCCCAGAGAGAAAATGGGACACCCCCAGCTGCTTGCCCAAGGACCATTCTCTCCACACACCCCCTCCTCGAGGCTGTTGCCCATGGCTAGAACCCTGCAGGGGTTGAGGGAGCCCTCAGGAGGCTGTTGGCCCCTTGCTAGAACCTTGCTACCCTCCCTCCCCCCCATACTGGAACACTGCCTCCCCTCCCCAGCCCTGCCTCCCCTGTTGCAGGGAGCTGGCATCTCTGCTTGCCCTTCCCTCCCCCCGAAATTCCTCCACACCACACCCCACCTTTTTGAAAAAGTGGGCATTTGTCCCATTTTCTCTTGCCAACTGTGCCAGCAAGAGCACAAGGGACAAATGCCTCCTTTTGGAAAAAAAAGTCAGGACGGCCCGGGCAGGGCTTGAAAAAGGGAATGTGCTGGCCAAAACGGGACGTAAGTTCACACTAGGAGTGAGCCACTCCAGCCCCATGCACAGACACACACTGCAGCTGATCTTCTCAGCAGGGCCTGCGGAACAAGGTGGCGATCCAAGACCGAACCCATTGCTGGAACGGACTACAGAGCACAACACAAAAGCTAAGGGAGACCCAGGGCATTGAAGTCCTGACTGAATGATGGAATCAGTAAGGGCAATTTCCTTCCAATTGCCTCACAATGTGTGCATGGACTGTGGGAGGTTGTAACTGTGACAGCCACGGGTAGTCTGCACAGCACGTGCCCTTTTCATGCACACTTAGCAAAAAAAAAAAAGCACAGTCCAACTTGACTGCACACTGTGCCGCAGGATTCCCACATATTCACAACACAGCTAGAGCTAAAACAATGGTCCTTAGGGTGCTCCAAGACTTCTCACCTGGGAGGGCTTTTTCCTTGCCAAGGTTCGGCCTCCAGCCCTCTGCCGTTTCTGCTGTGCAGCTGCTAAAGAAATGACCAGAATGTTTTTCATAAAGGGGAAAGTATCTTCCCTTGCTGCTCATACCAACAAAGAGCTGAGCCATTTTTGCTCACCCTTAAAAAGCTCTTCTGGACAGAGAGCAAGCTTGGAATATGTCAGCCTGGAAAGGGAACGTTTCAGAAAGTCCGACAGCAGCAGAGCTCAGGGGTTTATAATAGAAACGGTCACAGCTTTTTAGCTAGGAGTTGCCCTGTGCTACCTAAGAGATCAGACTTGGTGACAGTGATCTTCTTTGAACTCTGGGTGAAGTTTCTGCTAGAATGACGTCCAGGTTGCTGGAGAATATGCACCTGTGACTGGGCTTCTGCTCTAGTAGAAGTCCATGTATAGCAAACTGCTGACAGCTCTGCTCTGGCAGAGCTCGCGGCTGGATTTGGCTACCAACATGAGGAACGACACTGATCGCACACACTGGACGCCACAGGAAAGATTTTCTCTTTGGACCTGTTGCCCTTCTTGCCTATATGCAAAGCTTTGCTACAAAATAGAGAGTCATTAATACATGTGTCAGAGAGATTATCCCAAATCTGTCTAATTGGGGGGCTCTTGCACCTTCCTCTGAGGCAGCCAGTGCCACTGGCAGAGCCAGGATACTGGACTAGATGGCCCCCAGATCAGATGCAGTCTGGCAGCTCTATATTTCTATTGGCTTCTAGGGAAAGCACGTGTGCGAAGTGCTTTGCTGGATCAGGGCATAATGTCCCAACTGCACAAACCTTTCCCTGGCTCCTGGCATCGCAGGCAGACTTTGGAACTTTCCTCAAACTGGCACAGATGCTTGCTGGGAGAACTCTCACTCAGCTGAGGGTCCCATGATTGCAAGGGGGAAGGACTGCTCAGGTACTTCACCACATTACCAAGACAGCTGCAGGGAGTTAGACAGTGGGGGACACACTCACTGCATGGCAGTGCTGAAGTTTGTCTTCTGTATTTATTGCTTTGGTCTCTCTCAGATAACGGCACAGAACCGTCATTTATTTCTTAAGGCTTTGTAAAGCCTCTCTGGCTGCTCTGGCCTCCTTTTTCAATTTGTCCAGCTGTGACAGTCTAAAATCAGGGCCCAAAGACTTCCTTGAGATGTAACAATAACTTGCTAGGACAAGGTTCCTGTCATCAGCAGGTCTTGGGCTACTGGTGCTTAGGAGAGTTTCCTGACACAGCAACTGGCCTGGAATCTGTGGCAGATGGAGGAAGATGGCCAAGCTCCCCAACTAAAAAGGACAATTTATTTAAAAAGGAAAAGAAGATATTGCAATAAACTAGTCCTTGGGGGCCTAGGGAAGGAGGGCAACCAGCTGACGGGATACTTGTCAAGCAAGCCTTGTGAATTGTGGGGAAGCAATAGATGTGGTATATCTGGGCTTTAGTAAGGCTTTGGATACTGTCTCACATGACCTTCTCATAAACAAATGAGGGAAATACAACCTAGATGGAGCTACTATGAGGTGGATGCAAACTGGGTGGAAAATCATTCCCAGAGAGTAGTTATCAATGATTTGTAATCAAGCTGGAAGGGCACATCGAGTGGGGTCCTGCAGGGATCCATCAAGGGTCCAGTTCTATTCAATATCTACAGTGATTATTTGGATAATGGCATAGAGAGCTCTCTTACAAAGTCTGCAGATGATACCAAATTGGGAGGGATTTCAAGCACTTTGAAGAACAGGATTAGATTTCAAAATTATCTTGACAAACTGGAGAAATAGTCGGAAATAAATTGGATGAAATTCAATAAGGACAAATTCAGAGTATTACATCTAGGAAGGAATAATCAATTGCACAAATACAAAATGAGAAATGATTGCCTAGGAAGGAGCACTGCAGAAAAGGGTCTGAGGGTCATAGTGGATCACAAGCAAAATTTGAGTCAACATTGTCATACTGTTGAAAAAAAAGCAATCATTCTAGGATGCTTGTCAGCAAGACAGAAGTAATTCTTCCACTCCACTCAGCACTAAGGCCTCAGCTGGAGCAGTGTGTCCAGGTCGAGGCACCACACTTCGGGAAAGACGTGGACAAACTGGAGAAAGTCCAGAGAAGAGCAACAAAAATGATTAAAGATCAAGAAAACATAACCTATGAGGGAAGACTGAAAAAAAATGGGTTTGTTTAGTCTGGAGAAGAGAAGACCGAGGGGGTACATGATACAGTTTTCAAGTACATAAGAGGGTGTTATGAAGAGGAGTGTACAGTTCCTCCCTCTCGGGGCTGGGGCAACCCCTTTTGATAGTGTCGGGCAGGTGGTATGCCCGCTGGCAGCTCGCCAGGCAGTCTGACTTGTGGCCACACAATTGCCCATGACAGTTCAGGGTGCAAAAAGGAGGATTCAGCACACCACCAGTCAGATTGTAGCCTCGGCCTCCTGGCTGGGTGGGCAGCAATACACTGGGGCGCTGGCCCTTTGGCATGGGCAGAGTAATTAAACAGTCTGAATCACTGACCTTCTGGCCTAAAGGTTTGCATGCAACCAGCCCCGCATACGGGGCTAGAGGTAGGGAATCCAGGCCCTGCTCCACCAGGTCCCAGCCCAGGGCCCTAGAAATGACAGGCGATCCCACCGCGGGGCCAACAGGGAAACTTGCAGTCGCTGCCTTGCGTCCTGGCAGCACAAATGGACCAAAATCTTGTTTCCCTGAACTACTTCCTACTGGGTTCTGCTGGTGCTGCTCCTTCGCTGCTGGGACCTGGCTCTCAGTCTCGTGGCCCTTCCTCCCATCTCTCCCTGGGATCTTCAATCTCCTGGGGCGGTGGGTGGGGCTGAGGGCTCAGCTCCCTGGGAAAGATGTCTGGCTCCTTCCTGGCTCCAGCCCCAACTGAGCTGCAGGGCCCTGCTCTTATACTGCCTGCCCTGCCCATCCTGGGGGAGTTAACCCCCTCTGTGCTGGAGGGAGGCCATGCTGCCTCACTACAAGGAGGGTGATAGATTGTTCACCTTATCCACAGGTAGGGCAACCAGATGTCCTGATTTTGTAGGGACAGTCCCGATATTCGGGGCTTTTTCTTACATAGATGCCTATTACCCCCCACCTCCTTGTCCTGATTTTTCACACTTGCTATCTGGTCACTCTATCCACCGAGGACAGGATAGGAAGCAATGGGCTTAAATTTCAGCAAAGGAGATTTATGTGAGACATTAAGAAAAACTTACTGTCAGAGTAGTCAAGCACTGGAACAAATTACTTAGGGATGTTGTGGAATCTCCGTCATTAGTGAACAGGTTGGACAAACACCTGTCAGGGATGGTCTAGATAATACTTAGTCCTGCCTCAGTGCAGGGGACTGGACTAGATGACCTGGCACAGTCCCGTTCAGTCCTGCATGTCTCACACCAGTTAATTTCATCAAGATCACTAAGGTTACTTCAGAGTTGCAGCAGTGTATGAGATCCGGGCCTGATTCTCATCCACACTGTGTCCCCTTCATACAGCTCCAGTGTAGCTGTGGAGTCAGGCTTGTATAGCTCAGTCTGGAGCTACAATAGATGTTTCTTACTCTGACTGTTACCTGTTTTTAAAAGAGTGTGATTGTGTGAGGATGAACAAAATCAGCTGTAGTCATTGAAACGTTTCCTTCCACAGAGTACTGGGGGATCGATGCTATAACCCAGGGCCTGTCTACCCTGGTGCTTCACAGCGCTGACACTTTCTCGCTCAGGGGGGTGAAAAGCCCTCCCCTGCGCACTGCAAGTTTCAGTGCTGTGAAGTGCCAGGGTAGACAGTGCCCCAGCGCTGGGAGCTGCGCCCCCCGTGGAGGTGGGTTTTTATAGCGCTGGGAGAGCGCTCTGCCGTGACTACACAGCCACGTTACAGAGCTGCTGCGACAGCGCTTTAAGGTTGCTAGTGAAGACGTGCCCCCAGTGAGGGATGCCCAGAGGTCTTTCTCTCCCACATATCTGAACACTAACGTGCCTGTATATGATGCAAAGTAAAGGCAGGATTGATGGCAGACCATGACAAGTGTGTCATGCAAAAACATATTTGCAGGACAAGTATTTAGATACACCCAGTGTGCCACATTGTCTTCTAGCTTCATTTCAGAGAGTCCCACAGGAGCACTTGGTAATTAAGCTGCACCTCAGGCAACAGCACTCCACTGGTTTTTCTGCCCTTTAGCATGGCTCTGAAAACCAGGAGCTGTGTGAGGCTGTAACAAAGAGAAGAATGAGGCTGAGGTCAGGCCCAGGGCTTGGGAACATTTGGCAGGGTTTGGTTAGCTAGTTTCCCTTACACTGAGTAAAATTCACCACTTGTGGCTATTGTTCTGATTTTGCAAAGTTGCCAGTAACTGGTTCATGCCCTGTAAAGAGTTACGTGTCTCCGTTGTGTGGAGGGTGTACGCAATCAGGGGCTGGAGCTTGAGGGGCTGAAGGGGCAATGCATACTTTGAGGAGTACTTAGCAGAGCCTTGCTCCAGCTCCCATTGGAAAGACTGCCAGTGACTTGGCTGGATCAGGCCCAGGAGCTGTCCCACTGATTTTAATGGGACCATTGGCATGAATCCGTACTAGAGGGGTGAAAATCACCCTTTTGCAGCGGGCGACCATTGGCCAATGTAGCACTGACATCCCACCTAAGTCCAAAGTGTACGTGGTGCATGGCCCTGGCCTGCCCCTCTGCACGAGGAAAGAAAGAATTGGTTCTGCATTCCACATGTGCTGGCCCAAGCTGCTCGCAGAGCTAAAAGAACAGGTTTTCCATTGGGACGAAGGGAAATGGTGTGGTCAGCTTGTGGCCTAGTTGAGGTCAGGCGCTGATGAACAAACAGTGGATTGATTATCCCCTCACCAAGAGTCATAGCTCAGCTGCGGTGTTTCTACTCTAACTGTGGGTTTCGTAGCATGCTGGGTTGGGGGTGTTATTCAGTAACAAGGTGGCAGCATTTCAGCAATGCCGCTGACAATCAATAGCAAGAGGAAATTGATTATCTGTGTGAAGCAGGAATTAAAAATAGAAGCTTGATGCCAAACCCCAGGTCTATTTTGACTAAATCCCAGCTAATGAGAGACATGATGGAAAAACAGTGATGGTTACAGAAGCACAAAGCCCAAGAAGCGAGGCTTTAGGAAGCAAGGGACGGAGTGGGAGAGTGATTAATACATTTTTAGATTACATCTTACCATCCAGCCGAAACTGGACATGCAGCTTCCAGGAGGTAAGTCTTCCCTGCAACCGTAACCCCTGTGATGGGCACCTAGGTCTGAGCCCTGGGTTAGCCTAGGTGGGGTGTGAGCTGCCCTGCAGCAAAGCCCTGCCTACATTGCTGTGACCTCCCTGGGGCTGCATTCACTGGGACCTCTGGGAGCACGAACCAGGGTTCTTTGGGTTACAGTCAGCTGAGCCGCTCTCTGATTCCTGCCTAGGGAATTGTAGGAGAACTGCTCTGGGGGTGGGCGAGCAGGAAGCACTAGAGAGCTCTGAGCACTCACCTGTTCTCATTGCAGAGGGAGCAGGTTACCAGCCTGTGTGAACCTGGGCTCCCCCAGTTAACGTGGCCTGGGTCAAAGCTGGTTAGGTCTGAGCAGTTTAAAAAACACCAGTTGGCATCAGTGGGAGCCACGTGGACACAGAGGCCATGGCTGGCTAGCATGGGATAGATTCACACCCCAATGTGCCACGAACAAACTGGTCTTGCAGCCACACCCTTGGGGAACTTGACTAATGTGACCGTCATTCTTGTGCTGGCTGATGAGCAGCTGAGTGTTCGTGGGGAGGCTGTAGTGGGGCAGGGGCAAGCTGTGCACCTCGCTCAGTCACCAAAGAGACTGAGCAATGGACCCAGGCCAGCTCTGAAAGGAATGAGTGGAGCAGGGGCCCACATCGAATCTAAGTTACGGCACAATGACTCCAGAGTAATTATACCAGAGCCAGTGAACCTAGTGTACTGGGGAGCAGAGTCCGACCATAGGACTCACGACACGCAGGGTGTGTCCGTGCTGCCTCGTGAGCACAGCTCTGAAGGAACTGGCCTACGGACTCAGCACCCCACTTCATTGTAATCCTGTTTGGCCGACTGCTGGCCCTGGGTCTCACAGCTGTGCTAACAGAGCTGCTGATGGGGCTGTGGCTTGAGCTGCGGCCACACTGCAAACATGCCAGGACTTGGGTCCAAGGCTCAGTGGGAGTCAGGCTCTGACCTGCCCTGGTAGGTAGCCAGACTGATTTGTGTGTGGACAGAATGAGGTCTTGGCAGGGCTTAAAGACTCATAGAGTAGTTCCCAGTGCCTCCCCCTCCCCCCCGCGACATCCTCCCCATTCTCTGCCTACCAGACTGGGAAGGGGGTGGAGCTCTGCAAAGTGGGGAGGTCATGGGGCTAGGGGATTTGTGGGGGGAAGAGCATGGGGCTTCTGCCCTGCAAGGTGGGGTGGTCTAGGGGCTTTTCCCTGTGTGGCTATGTGGCTCCAGGCTTCAGCTACAGGGCAGGAAGCCCCCCCGGGAAGAATTGGGGCTCAGGGCTTCTGCACAGCAGGTTTTAAAATATTTTCCGGAATACCACTCTGGCCAGCACCCCCTGAATTTAAGCTCTGGGTCCTTGGGTTCAAACGCGAGCCAGAACCCAGGCTCAGTGCCCACTGTAGCCATAGCCTGCAGTGTAAGCCTAGGGTTAGTGACTAGCGTTAGCAGAGCCTGTGTTTGTTACCCTAGGGCTTGCACGTCCACACCCATTTTTAACCCCCAGGTTAGGAATTGTTGAACCCTGAGCCCAGCCTCACTCCTCTCTAACAGCATCTACACAGTTTTATATGGACCTGAGTCCAACCTCCCACAGCCCAGACTTTCTAGTGCCCTCCCGCAACGTGGCCGCTCTAGCCCTCTGTTCATGGTGTAGCGTGAGAAAATTTGCCTGCCCATCCAAACTTAACTGTCCAGAAGATGGTCCGTGGGCTTGTGGGATACTATTGGCCAAATTGCAGTGTCTGGCCACATCTACACTGCAAAGCAATAGGGCATAAAACTTGGGCTTGACTCAGACTTGGCCCCTCCAGCCCTGTGGGGGCCTAGCATGATAGCTGTGTAGACCGAAAGGGATTGGGCTTGAATCCTGGACTCACATTGCAATGTAGACCAGGGGTGCTGGAATTGCCGGGGGGGGGGGAGCATGGCTTTGCCACTTTTTACTGGCCCTAAAGGCAAGCAATGCGAGGGAGGAGCAAGCAAGGACAGAGTTGTCGGGGGGGGGGGGGGCGGAAGAGGCAGTGTGGGAGTGGGGACTCATGAGAGGACAGGGCAGGGGCTCAGGGAGAAGGGGTGGCATGGGGCAGGGCCTCAGGGGGAAAGGGTGGCATGAGGGGTGGGGGGGCACACTTCAGGCACCAGTGACCCCCTACTTTTAGGAAGCTTTCACCGCTCCTGGTGTAGACACACTCTCAGTGGCCCCAGAAGGCCCATCAGGAGATAATAGCATGCATGCATTGCAGAAGATTAACATAAGACCCTGAAAGCAGTGGGAGGCACTTTTTAACTTATGATAGCGACCCTCAACAGGTTCAATTCAGCTCAGACCGTGGTTTAGAACATAAGAATGGCTACACTGGGTCAGACCAAAGATCCATCTATTCCAGTATCCTGTCTTCGGACAGTGGCTGGTGCCAGATGAGTTAGGGGGAATGAACAGAGCAAGGCAGTTTATCAAGCGATCCATCCCCCATTGTCCCGTCCCAGTTTCTGGCAGTTGGTGGTTTAGGGACAGTCAGAGCATGGGGTTGTGTCTGTGACCATCTTGGCTAATAGCCATTGATGGACCTGTCCTCCATGAACTTATCTAGTTCTTTTTTTAACCCATATATAGTTTTGGCCTTCACAACATCTCCTAGCAAGGAGTTCCATAGGTTGACTGTGTGTTGTGACGTAGGACTTCCTTATGTTTGTTTAAAACCTACTGTCTCAGCATTTCATTATGTGACCTCTAGTTTTTTTGTATTATGTGACATGGTAAGCAACACTCCCCTATTCCCTTTCTCCACCCCATTCATGATTTTATAGACCTCTATTCTATTTCCCCCCTTTAAGTGTCTCTTTTCTAGACTAAGGGCTAGGTCAGTCTTTGTGTGGTCCATAGTGGTTCGGCTTTCCCTGCCTGTGAGTCACTATTTTGACCTATTAAAGCTTTTTCCTACTAGAAGACACAGGACACTACAGGAAAGGATATACTGTCCAGAAGGTGTTTGTAGGATACCACCTGGGCGGTATAAGCTATAGCACCAATCACTACACCTAATTCTGCACCTTCCCTGTACTTTCACTTCTCTTTTTAAAACAAAGTGTACGTAGCAGTGGACTGCAAAGTAATATGTTTTATTGGGCCAACATCTGTTGGTGAAAGAGAAATATTTTCAAGCTCTTCTTTCACCATTAGACGGGCCAATAAAAGATCTGACCTCCCCTCCGGTCTTCATAACATCCTGGGACCAACACGGCTACACCATCACTGCCAATATCATTGGATTGTCTCACTTTCAGCAGGGTGTCTTCACTCAAATTTAAAGTCACATAGGGGTCTTCGTGTGTGTGGTCTGATTGGCTGAACATCTGGACATGGATAGACACAGTCACTACTTTCCCAAGAGACACAAGCATTTAGGCCAGTAAAACAGGCATTACAAATCAAATCTTTTATTGAGTTTCTGCTCCTTTAGCATGTGGCACACAGAGTATTAAGATACAAAGTCTAGTGAGAAGTTAGGTATTTGTGCTTCACCGAACAAAGGCTTCCTCCTCTCACCCAGCAAAGATATACATACAAGTCTAGAACATTCAGATCAGTCAATCATGATGCACAGTATAGACTAGTGCATGGTGTGACATTTAGGGGAAATGAGGCTGAGCTGGAAACTGATTGCTGGCTCAGGTGCTTGCTAACCTGAGTCACCGTACCTGTACATTGGTGATTAGAGAGGAAGGGGATGACTGCCCAAAATTGTTTAATATCAGTGAAACAAACACTAATGTATTTAGCAACTTAGAGAACAGAAGTCCAAGATTAAAAGTCTCAAAAAGTCCATTTGCTGATAAATACCAGCTGACTTTGTAGGATTCAAAAACCTGGTACATTGAGATGTGGTAACATCATTTTCTGGATCTTGCAGGTAGTGGCATTAGCAACCATTCATTATTCACAACAGACTTTTACCTTGGTTTGAGATTTTAGACACTTCTCTTATTAAGTAGCTGCTTACAATTTATGGAAAAATTTAAAGTAGGGCTGTCAATTAAATCAAGAGATTAACACAAAATTAGCTACAATAAAAAACCTCTAATTAATCACAGTTTTAATCACACTGTTAAATTTAAACAATAAATATCAATTTATTATAAATATTTTTGATGTTTTTCTACATTTCCAAATATATTTATATAATTACAACACGGAATACAAAGTGTACAGTGCTCATTTTAATATTACATTAAAAATGAAACAAAATAGTATTTTTCAGTTTACCTCATACAAGTAGTGTAATGTAATCTATTATGAAAGTGCAACTTACAAATATAGAAATGTTACATAACTGCTCTCAAAAACAAAAACAATGTAAAACTTCAGAGCCTACAAGTCTACTCAGTCCTACTTCTTTTTCAGCCAATCGCTAAAACAAACAAGCTTGTTTACATTTACAGGAGATATTGTCAATAAGAAGCGGGCAGCATTGTCACCAGAAAGTGAGAACAGGCGTTCGCATGGCACTGTTGTAGCTGACGTTGCAAGATATTTACGTGCTTGATATGCTAAACATTTGTATCCCGTTCGTGCTTCCACCACCATTCCAGAGGACATGCTTACCAATTGAAATTCAGCATGGATTCTAGTATTGTTTAACAGCGCAATTAAAATTACGATTAATCACAACTTTTTAAAAAAAAAATCTCATGATGAATTGTGATTTTTTAAAAATTGTTTGACAGCCCTAATTTAAAGCTTTAAAAATTAAAAAAAAACTTGTTTATATTTTTTGTGCTCCCCTGTATTCTCTCACGCTGTACTGCTAAGGATCATTTATAAAAATAAAGATCTAGTGTTTATGCAAGACTTTCACCTGCTCCTATAACCCATTTCCCACCTCACATCAGAACCCTGCTTGTGTCAACACAGTACTCTTCACTCCGCATCAGACAAGTGACGTCACAGAGGAACAAGCAGCAGTAGCAGACAGGGGTCGGGGGGAACGGATAGCTCAGTGGTTTGAGCATTGGCCTACTAAACCCAGGGTTGTGAGTTCAATCCTTGAGGGGGCCATTTAGGCATCTGGGGCAAAAATTGGGGATTGGTCCTACTTTGAGGAGGGGGTTGGACTAGATTGACATCCTGAGGTCCCTTCCAATCCTGATATTCTATGATCTATAACTGTGTTCATGCAAATGGCCCTAGTGAGAATACAGAAAATGGATAATTTTCCCTGAGGAATCAACAAATCTTCAATACATCACAGAAGGAAGTTTGGGGTACACACGGCACAAACTTTGAAAGGCTCATGAACATTTCTACGTGAATAAGAAACCTGTAAACATGTGGCTGAATTCAGATTGATCACAATAATAAAGAGCTGGTCACATGAAGTCTAATCAAGGCTTCTATTTATACGGTTCCAATCAGTCAGAAAATGCAGCAGCATGCTTCTCCCCATGCCTCTTCCCTGGGGCATGTCATCGGTGTTCAGATAGGCTGAGAAGGTCTCTGTTACTGGTCCAGCATTTTACACATTATTTTACAGACCAACCTCCCAGCTCATGTTTTATTCCATCTTCTTCCTCGGGCAGCAGATCCATAAAATGCAAACCACAAACATCATCTTGGGAGACATAACAGACCAAGACAAATTTGACCACAAAGTGTTTCTTCTGCCTTTACCTATGTTGGAACAACTAGGCCTGGAACGCCTCACTGGTGCCACTCAGCAACAAGTTGTTCAGACTGTAGGACAAGTGCAAAATAACTTTGTTTAGTTCCATTCTAGTCCACTGCTTCAGTGGCTCATGGTGTGGGAGGTGGCTTAGGAGATGGACATGAGCCTTGGCTGTCGAAGCTTGCTGCTCGGCCTTGCCACTGATGGGAGAGAAAAGCAGCACGTTATTTCCCTTGTCACGATCACAGTCTTACTTTCCACAGTCTCATCTGCTGCTGAATTAGGTTTAGCCTATGATTGTCTACTTCCATCACTTGGTCATTAAGACCTCATTGGTGGCAGCCATACCTGCCTGACACCACCTATGGGAGGTTGCCAGTGCGTTTTATTACTTTTTTAATCCTGAACCCCGGTGCAGAGACTGAGCATCAGCTAAATCATGCCCATGCTCCTTAGCTGGAGAAAGTTTTGCCCTCCCGCTGCTTCCCATTTTACCATGCAACTTATTTTTTTTTTTTTTTTGGTAATACTGAACGACAGCAAAGTGAATTAAATCACTGCAGCACAGAGAAATAATGAGACTCCACAGGACCCATTGCCGGAGCCACTTTTCAAATTGAAAATCAGATCAGACTGGGGATGGATGGATAGGTTAGTATGTAGTAAACACTTCATTGTCAGGGACTTCAGACCATAAATTATTAGCAATTTGTCTTTGAGCTATTAGTGTAGTTTAAAACCAGTATCACTCGAGCTTTTGACGTCTTGCCAGTCTCCTTCTCTCTCTCATTTTATTGAATGCGAATGACAAACTACATGTATCTCCCAAAGACTGCAGGGAACATGGTATTTCACACTGCACCTGCTCCTGGCTCCTGTTGCAGTGTTGTCCACCCCAAACCAAATCTTTCCTCTCCTGAGCCAGCAAAAATCTTTGCATGTAAATATTAGAGCTCAAAGTGCATGAAGTTCACATAAGAGAAAATTCACCAGCTGATTTGCACCAAATCACTGCAAATGAATGAATCCAGGCAAAAGTCACACCACCGACTGGCTTTGCCACAGGGTTTCCCTGTTCCAGTCCAAACGTGCAACGTGAATGTTACACTGTTTAGGAGGACCAATGCTCTCAACCATCATCCATGCACGTAAATCACCCTGTGCCATGGAAAGCATACACAGGACCCTAGGGAAAATCAACTTGCCCAGTAGGATCTGAGAGGTGCAGTTACTCACTTAAACTCTCAGAATAACTGTGATAATAAGTTCCAGAGTAATTGCTTCCCCAACCCAGTATAAACCTTGCAAGTGGCTGGGTTTACTGCCATAGAGAAACAAATGTGGTTCCATACCTGGTTGTGGCTCTCATGTCCACGTGATGTCATTGCAGCTTTGGCCTCTGATGGTCTAGTAATTCATTCCATGTAAAGTGGGTGGAAAACGCCATGACAATTATGTATGGGTGGAGAATTCGGATTCAGTTTCATTTAACACCCACTTTGCACAGGTATAAATGGTGATCCGAGATGCAAAGCAGTGGCCAATCAGGCCTTTCACCCATCACTTGCTACCTTGGAGGTACTGTCCCTTCCACGTGCAGTTCTCTCCTGTACTCTGTTATGCCACCAGCACAGGATGGCAGATCAGAGCTATGTAATCTCCTTTGTGTAGGATGGCTGGCTCCAAAGATCCTGTTTAAGACATGCTATCTGAATACACTCGCTGGCCTGTAAGAGTTCTCATTAATTCTTTCCCCGTTTTTCACTTCAGAAAATAAATGTTTGCTTTGGCCCAGGCCCATTAGTGAGAAGAATGAGTCAGCATGGGGAAAAGGCATCGTGGTGGGAACATGATAGTGACCAACCAGAGAGAAAAATAGTCAAAAAATCCTGCTTCCATGTAAGAGTCATTTACTCAAAGCCAGAGGGCTGCAAGTGTGACATCAGGGTTGCATAGGCCTTGGGCTGGTTCCTTGTATGGGGGGAGTTTCTCAGGACTCCCCATGTTCTTTGCAATGGGCACAGTCCATCTGCCCAAGAGGATCGGATGTGCTAATGCACAGATATGCCTGGCCGGATTGTGAGGTCTCCAGTCAGTGCTGAGCAAGTCACAGGGGAAGGTGTGCTGGCCATTGCCCATCTTGGCTCAGCTCTGCCTTTGCAGGGTACACTCAAATTAATGTAAAGCTAACATTATGCCAGCAGCAGACCTGCTTTCATGACTTATCTGTACAAATACTCATTCTGGGGAGGCAGGGGGCCGAACTGGGGGGTTAAGGGTTGGCATTTACTTCTTCTCCTCAAAGAGGACAGACCTTTTCATTTCCAAAGCAATCCACTACACAGCAGAGTGGGCATTTAATTAAAGGTCAGCAGAAAGAACTGCGTTAAGAATCAAGAATGGTCTCTCAGACCTAGGGTACCTTAAGGTAATAAAGGCATTCTCCTGTCCTGCCAGGCTGCTCACTACAACCTAAAGCCCCAGAGGAAAGCACAATGCAGATGTAATCTCAATGGTAGAATTGCCTCCAAAAAGATGGGACATCAGAAATTACTCCAGAAATAAGCTCTTGGTAGAGTTTAGGATGTGCCATTGCAGCATTTCTCCTGCTTTTACATTGATAATGTTATCTATTCTTAACAGTGAAGGAAGCTCTAGTGAGACCAGGTCAAGTGACCTATGTGTCTTGAGAAACCTCAGGATAATTTTCCCTTCTCTTAATTAGAGAAGTGAGCCATTCTTTCTGTAACAGCCAGGGAAGTGTCAGTTCTTGGAAGGCCAGATGGACTCAAAGGACTAGAGGAGATTGGCTTTGCATATCATTAAAGATGAGCAGTTATCCTTCATTATGGACTAAATCCTGCTCCCAGTGAAGTTAAATTATTTCTCCAGAAAAAAGTTTAAAAACAAATAAATGCCCAAGTGCTGAATTTTGAAACTGCCTCGTAACATTGGAGACGCATTTTATACTGGGCTGGTGATATTAGGTGCTCCGAGACAGAGACAAATCTCCACTTTTCACTGTTTCCTTTAATGTTCCTAAAAATACTCTGATTTTTAAAAATCTCTTCCTGTAAACATGGCTGTTAAAGATCCTGACTGACTGATGTCAGGAAGTATTTTGAGGGAGACAGCAAGGCATGAGAAAGTAATTGGAATGGCTGAAGCATACCTAGTACTGCAAGGGGAAACTCATCAGATGCTGAATTGTCCTGGATCAGCGTGTTGGTTCTTTAGCCGTGTGCTGATGATTGTAGGAAGCGTGTGTTAGGTACCAATTAGTGCAAGGCACTGGAAAGCAGGATTCCTGGGTTCCATGACCAGCTCTCTTGAAGTTGGTGTGAATGTGGACAAGCCCCTTAATCAGTCTGTGCTCATTCAAAGAAAGGGGGAATAACACTTCCTTACCTAATAGGGGCCTGTAATTAATTAATTACTTTAAAGTGCTTTGAAATCCTTCGAAGAAAGTCACCAAAGAAGTGCAAGCTTCTCACTTACTGGCAGCAAGACAAGAGTGAACGGAGCTGTGGCTATTGACAATGGTTCATTGGAGATCACCACCATGAAAGAGGGAAAGGGAGAGCAAGGACTTGGCTCATGCAGACTCAGGCCTGATTCACCATTTTACTACTCCAGTGCTATTCCTGCAGGAGCCATCCGTGTAAGACTGATGCAATGGCTGGGGGAACCAGGCCATGCAGCACACAGGTTCCTCTTGTTGAATAGTCAGGAAATGCCAACGGGAAGGCAAGAAGTCCCTGGAAGAGAAATCCAGGTTTTACACAACTTTGGAAGATTGCCACTGAGAAGCCATAGTGCAGTGTTGTGTCTGGAACACACACCAGCAGCTGGAACTGTACAGGGATGGGCAGCAGCAGCCTTGGAGGAGAGGAAACCTGGGGGAGGGACTAGTTCATTTCATTAAAGAAAGTCCTTCCTAGCAAGGAATGTCTTTTTCTGATTTATTTGAGGTCTGTGATCTTATTCCAAGTCCAGAGTGTGACAGGAGCACCTTTTAGACAGATTTCTGCCCCCTCCCCACAAAATAGGCATTAGTTGAGTGCAGATTAGAGAACGTATAACAATTAGCAAGGAATTTTACATTGCTCTTCAGTTTGCACATGTGCAGTCAAATTGGGAAAGGAAGATGAGATGGCCGGGAGCTTTATCTGAGAGGAGGAGGGGAAAGACGTACAGAACTGAATGGCATAAGTCACTTCAAATTCCCCCAGGTTGACACAATTTTCTGTTTTACAATTTAGATCACTTTAAAAAAAAAATTCAAATTGGTTTCCTTGCTTTTGACTTAAGATCCAGGTCTGCATTTGGAAAGAAACTGTCACATGACAGATTGTTCCATTTCTTTCTAAAGTTGTTGATATTCCTCATATTCAGAGGGAACACATGTGGTGGACGGAGAGAAGGAAATCCAGAACTTGCTTAGTCTAATGGAAGCTTCCTAATAGAGACATTGCCCTGAATAGCCTGGTTATTACTGTTCCCCACAATAATGCAAAGTAAGCTCACCCAACCCCAGAGGGCAAGAAGGGGAGACAGCGGCTGCTTCATTGTGACAATTCACACTACCTAGGTGTTTTCACCAGAGGATCTTTCGATGCAGGTGATGCGTACCGAGTACACTGGATAGGGACATCTCAAACGAGTGCCTCTGTCTTGAGAAGTGTGACCAAAGATTTGAGTCATCAGCTTTGCTAAGACTGTACATCATGAGAATAGAGCCAATCAGCTCCCTTGTTGGAAAGCTCAGCTGCACACACAAGATCTGAAAAGGCACACTTGCTGACAAGCTCTGGGAACAAGATACCCAGCATTTATAGGAGAAACTTTTCATTTGCCACCCACCTTGTTTTCTGTGAATTGACGTCTGCGAACATGACAGTGGGTGATGCCCAACACGACACAACAGACCATTAAGGAGCAGGAGGAGGAGGGGGATGTGCAAGGATGAAGCAGCTAATTCATCAAGGCATTTTAACAACCTTACCCATCTGTTTTACACAGGGATTGTGTCCTGACCTCCTGAGAATCCTCGATAGGAAAGTGATCGGCAGATCCAGCAGGGGGGCAGCAGAGCTATTTTTATGCTCCGAGGGAGATTAAAGACATCTTGACCCTAAACGCTCTTACAAGACTATCTATATTTAGTGCAACAGAAAAAACATTTCCCCAGTAATTGCTGCTTGGGACTCTGGTAGGTTTTTTTGTTGTGTTTTGTTATTTGGTTTTTAGATATGTCTGTGTACAAAAGAGTTGCACACAGGCGGGCTAAAAAATAGACACAAATAAGAGATGGTATGATGGCATAACATGATTTTGGTAATTAATTGATCTTTAAATATTCATGGTAAATAGGCCCAATGGCCTGTGATTGGATGTTAGATGGGGTGGGATCTGAGTTACTACAGAAAATTCTTTCCTGGGTATCTGGCTGGTGAATCTTGCCCACATGCTCAGGGTTCAGCTGATCGCCATATTTGGGGTCGGGAAGGAATTTCCTCCAGGGCAGATTGGAAGAGGCCCTGGAGGTTTTTCACCTTCCTCTGTAGCATGGGGCACGGGTCACTTGCTGGAGGATTCTCTTGCTCCTTGAAGTCTTTAAACCACGATTTGAGGACTTCAATAGCTCAGACATAGCTGATAGGTTTTTCGCAGGAGTGGGTGAGATTCTGTGGCCTGTGTTGTGCAGGAGGTCAGACTAGATTATCATAATGGTCCCTTCTGACCTTAGCATCTATGAAAAGGGACCATTTGCTTGCTGGCTGTGTGTAGTGGGTTGTGGCAAGAATACAGGACTTGATGATGCTGGGCTTTCGTAATTGTCCCCCTGATCTGCCCAGCATTAGGGTGAAATGATGCATTTGATTTTTTGTTTTCAACATTTGGGTGGCCCAGCAGTGGGTTTTGATTTCCATTTTAAGTGGGTTTCATATTGTGCCTGTTTCTTTGAATTTTCCTGTAAATAATTGAATTTTTCCTTGTTTGTTACCAGAAATTTTATAGGAACTGAGCCTTGAAACTGCAATCTGGGTCTTAAATATAATGGAATAAAATCATGCAAACTGCCAAATGGAGAAATGATTCTATCCTCCTGCATCAGACATGACAGCTGGAACCAGGTGCTGTGTGGCTGCTACTGATACTGCAGAGGAGGTTAAGCTTCCTGACTAATGGATCACTGAATACTGCATATTTATCCTGAAACTTAGCAGCCACTAAATGCCAGCCCAGCAGACAGGAATAACTCCTATATTCCTGCCAGAGGGGGTGTGTGACATGCTGCAGTTTTAGCCTGAGTGCTATATTTCACAGCACAGCTCACCACCCAAAGTCACTGCTATTGTCAAACAAATTCCATATCAGAGATGATTCTGGGTCTGATTCTAGTCTGACTTGCACTAGTTTTACACTACTGACTCCTGATTTACGGTATTCTAAAGCATCTTGGTGATAGATGACCAGGTTTCAATGGACACATACTGGTTCAGGCCACTGCTGTGATCCATGGGGACCAGCATCTGGCCACCAGCAGAGCTCAATCTCTGACACTTCAGAGGACAACAAAATACTCCTTATACCACACCTAGCCATTGGGCAATGCTGCATAGGAGGGGAACGCTGGCTGTCCTGGCCCTGGCCAGTGTGGGGATGTTATCGTCTTTATTGCTTTAGATGGCATAGCTGTAAATGGTGGCTTTGTTTATCATCACTAAAGTGCCATTGATGTGCCTGGCACTGTGCAGGTTGGCAACTGCATCTCTAGGGATTTACCATCCAAATTAGACAGATAGCAAAGGAGACCAGAAGGCTGCGGGAGGAAGGGGAGGAAATGGAGAGCGAGGGAAAGGGAAACCTTGTGGATGGTCAGGACGTTGTCCAGCCTTTTCAAGTCCAGTGACCATACTGAGGGATACAAAGATGCAGCGAAATGCTCTCCAAAGATGTTTGGAGCAGTTAAGAGTAGAAACATGTGGTGTGCCTGGGGTATTTATTCTGGATCACAGCAGTGTTCCCTTTTCCTGTCTGTTCTCTCAGATTAAAAAAAAAGAAAACCACAAAAACAACCTGATCTGTAAATTCCATTCCTTTCCACTCCTGCTTGCCAGCCAAGGAATTATGTCAAGCCAGAGCAGAGATGCTGGTTCTCTGGGGTCCACCTCCAGCAAAAAGCTCCACTCAGCCCATCTCAGAAACTCCCCAACTGAGAACAGAAGCTTTTTGCAATCCTTGCACCAGCTCAGCCATGCGTGGCACATGCAGTCAAAAGGAAGTAATTGACTTCAAGCACCTCTTTGAAGGATTTCTTCACCTCCACTAATGGGTGCCAGTGTGCAATCGGTTTGCGAGGGTATGCCAGCATCTCGTTCCAGTGGTCTCGGCCCAGGCCCTCGGCATTGATCCCCACACGGCAACCTCCAATGATCTCATTATGACCAACTCTGAAAGGCAATGGGAAAGTGGCGTAATTATTTTGACTAGAAAGCGTATGTGCACGTTGCTTATACAGCCATACTGCTTACAAGTACTGGAAGTTTCCTGTGGACTGCTAAGACAATCTCTTACTATCTCTTGCAACGTGTATGCTGCTCCCAGCACAGTGGGGCCCTGATTGCAGCTAGGCCTCTGGGAGCTACCAAAATATAAATAAAAATCATGCTGATGGTTTTATCCAATTACAGGCCTTTTGGGATTCTGTATGTTGGGCTGACTTCCAGACTAGGTCAACAGACAGGATCCCAATGGATGTGTGTTCTGATAACTGAGGAGTGAGAATAAGTGCTTGGGGCTCACTAATAAACGAATCCCTCAGAAACGAACGGCTCCACTTTGGGGGAAGTGGTTTGCCTTCTAACAGGGATGATGGCTCAGATGAAATGCATTCAACACTCTGCAGCTATGGGGCATATTGTGCTCACTCAAGGAGAAAATTACTTAAAACCTAAGGATCAGGTTTATTGTTCTCATGTTTCTAGCAACATAATTATCCATAGCATTAAATGTCCATGACATTTTGCAATGCATCGTTATGGGATGCATGTTGACAGAAACTGGCTGTGTAATCCAGGCAGCAATACCAAGGCGATTTGGAATGGAGCATGAAAACCAGGCCGAATGGGCTTGTCCCTTCTTTCTGCTCTCCAGAAGCTCCCACCTACCTATCATAATCCATGACGGAGATGAGCAGGCTAACTTGATCCATGTTCTCTGGGGGAATATCAAAGATTATCGCCTCATTGTAGGTAGGATTAAGAGTGTTTTTCTTAATGGTGGTTTTCTTCTTTTTCAGCCTCCGCCCATCACAGAGCAGAGACACCTTGACATACGGATCTGAGGAAGAGTGGAAGGGAAAAACCTACTGCTTATGGAGGATCATTTTGTCCTATAGGAGGTAAATACAGTGCATAACACCACCTCTGTGGGATGTTTATAAGAGGCCATTCCACACAGCTAATTTATTTTAAAAAAAAACTCCACCCTTTTCTTCTACCTGCAAATATTCCAATTTCTGTCCCACAGCAGTAGCTCAGGGCTCAGTAACATGAGTGAGCAGCAAACAGATTAAACAAGGGAGGTTATTTTTTGCTGCAAAAAGAAAATTTATTTAAACCCATATTCTGTAGAATGCAGGAATGGCATGAACAAGAATCCCATTCAAATTTCCCTGGTTATAGCGATAATTATAAGACATTTGACCTGACAGAACTCTACTTACTTTGACCAAGGGGAGAAGGGGCCCCAAAAGAACTGCTCTCTTCACCAATTCACCACTGGGAAGTGAATGTGTAATAAACTCAGCCCACATGGGTCATCATCAGGGTTTGAAACCAGGATCTTCAGCACCAAAGTAAAGCCTTCTACCCCTTTAATTAAAGGAGTAACTCCATGAAGCTGGTAGAAGTAGTAGACTGTTATCCTGTAGTGGACCCACTAATAGAATGGGACCCAACATGCATTTTGCCAATGAGTTACACAGGATATGTAGCAGCAATGACTCATTTCTCTGCAACGATGAGACAGTTCAGCTGCCGTCTGTATCAGTTCAGAGTAACTGTCAGTCTCTTGAGGAGAATCTTTCATTGTACTTTTTCCCCCATTAGGTTTCATCCTGACATTGCCTTGATACATCAGTGTCTAAGTTACCTCAGGAAGGTGCCATGTGCCTACCATAGAATCCTCACTGTATTTCCAAGTGGAGGGAATGTTCCACAGAACAAGCCAGCAGTGTGCCAGTTTTCACCTTCATCCCACTGCTTTCAATCCCTGTTTAGTTTTTGTCATTTTACATTGTCAGCTCTTTGGGGAAACCACCTGGTCTTCCTACCAGTTTGTACGGCTCCTAGCACAATGGAGCTGAACTGAATCTGCAAATGCATCTGATAATACAGCAACCCCAAAACATTTCCTGAAGCAAAAACAACAACTTCAAACACTTGTAGAACAGAGTAAAAATGTAACACAGCCACCTTGAAGATCAAAATATGAAGTGGAACTTAATTTACAGAGATCTTTTGCTGCTATAGCGCTGTGTGTGTGTGTGTGTGTGTGTGTGTGTGTGTGAGAGAGAGAGAGAGAGAGAGAGAGACAGACACACACACACAGCAGGTACTCAGCATACAGTCTAATTAGATACAGCAAAATGCCTTTGTATCTTAGCCAAAAATATCCTATTTCTAGGACCATTCTCTAGGAAAGTTTCCATAACTTGCACATACAAGTTTATTGTTTTAAGTGGCGAGGAAATAAATGGCTGTCACATCAGGGGCCTGATAGCAAGAAGTGGCATTTAACAGCCCTTTTTCTTGGTGCGAAAGGGCAGGGGGAAGAAGAGGAGGTAGGGAGCCGTCACTTGCTTCACCAGTGGCTGGTTTTGGCAGAGTGCCTCTAAGTTACGAGCACAGCTTGGTTGCTGGGTAGACTGCTGGGGAAATCTCAATGCATTTTGAAGTTCCAGTAAATAAACAGCATGTTATTGCAGAGCTACTAAGCTGCCTTCCATCTGAAACTGGGATTCTCAGACATTTCACACTGCAGCAAGTTCCATTTGAGCAGAGCTGAGTGTGCTCAGAGATCTCTTCAGTTAGTGTTACTGTTTATTAAAAGAAAAGGAGTACTTGTGGCACCTTAGAGATTAGCCAATTTATTTGAGCATAAGCTTTCGTTATGCTCAAATAAATTGGTTAGTCTCTAAGGTGCCACAAGTACTCCTTTTCTTTTTGCGAATACAGACTAACACGGCTGTTACTCTGAAACCTGTTTATTAAAAGGTTTGTCAGAAGAATTCAAGTACTTCCATTAGACCTCCAGGTAAGAAACTGGGCTGGCTTTCTTGTTAAACACTAGTGTTTGTGCATGGTGAGTTCCCAGGCAAGATTTTGGTTTTAGGAACTATGAACGCACAAAACCTTGCTAGTTGATTAAACTTTCTCACACTGGAGTGCTAGGGCAGTGCTTGGAGTGGAATTCCCGGTCACACACATTTGCTCATCATGGGTCAGATTATTCAGGCAAATAGTCTAGATTCTGGCAACAAGTGGCTAGCAGAAATTTCCATAGGTGGAGGGGAATGTCCTTGCTAGCAAAAAGCGGCTGGAGCCAGTGCCTGCATCATTCCCCAGGCCCCGGGAGTGCCGAGAGAAGTGGAGGGACATGTCTGAGCTCCAATCCACCAGGACCGCACTGTTGTAACTGGTGATGCAGCACGACATGCCCAGCAGAGAACGAGGAACCATAACTGTCCCCACTTCCCTGGGCCGAGTGGTGCGTGGCTCCTGGGAGGATCGAGCACCCCTCTCATTCTCCTGGGGCTGGCTTTCCAAGTTAGTTTTATTTTTAAAGCTTTGTGAGTACAGCTCCATATCTGTCTACACACACAAACACCCCACACCCTTTATCAGGGCACCTCAGAAACAACACAAACTAGCACAGCATCAAAGCCAGCAAGCTGCCAGGTGGGTTAAGTAAAAGGGAATGACACTAACTCTTTGAGCAAATGAACACATACCTGAGTAGCCGGTAATATCCATAGCTTTAAGATTCCTGCATTTAATGACTGTTAAGGTGAGGCGACCTGCAGTTGGCAAATAACAAAGGGAAAACATGATCTCTCCCAGGTCCACGCTTTCCTTTAATAAAAGAGGGGACAGAGCATTAGAAGTGTGTAAGAACCAGCCATGCATCAAGGTCAGTCCTTTGCATTTTTTGACTCTTTTACCCATCTTTCCTTTTTCATTCTGCAGAACTGCTTCACTTCTCTCTCACCCCAGAAACCCACTTCTGGGGAATGCATTTTGAATGCTAGCAGTGCACCTGAATTAGATACCATGGACTAAAAAGCTTCCTGTTCTCCCGAGTTAATATCTGTTGGGGAAGTCAGTATTGTTTAAAAATCCTAATTTTGCAAATATTCTCTGCTCAACCCAGGTTTCTTGTGAAAAAGAAACCAGTCGGTTTCCTGCTCAAATTGCAACATATCCCAAGTTTCTCTATCTCATCAATGTGTGAGAGGCAAGGCAGATACCATAATGTCCAACAATGCTTCAGTAGACAAGCCTCTTTGGATAGTGGGCAGAGACTTGGGGAGTTAGTCTGAATTCTGGGCAAAGGCTTTTCTTCATCTGAGTCAGTTTGCCTGTCTCATTCTGTTTTACTAACTGACACAAAGGGGTCAACATTCTCCCCCACCCCTCTACAACCACTGGTCAGACCCCTACATTGGTTTTATTTGTAGTGTCTCAAGGAGTCAACTCATCTTATTGTGGTAAATACCTGCCCGGATGTTGCTTTTCCACTTGAATGAGGATGAGCCATTCCACTTGAATGGCTTGAATGAGCTATTTGAATGAGGTTCACTAGAATTCCTCTAGGTGGCGATGGGACCCCTCCCTTTCCTCAGACTCATCCTTCCACATCTGTCCTGCCAACTAATTAAATCATTTATGGAGCGTAATGAGCCAGGACGCACAGGACTCCCACGTTTGGAGGGGCGGGAGAGGTGCAGAGATAACACTATCAGCTCAGCCGTCACTGTTCTTCATGAATCCTTGCAAACTGGATTGTATTTAAGTCAGCGGCTCCAAAATCCCATTTTAAAAAACAGATGCTATATCTCTTCTGACTCCAGTCGCTGTACAAAACCCCATGCTGAGCACCCAACATCAAGGGACAGCCATTATACAGCCATTAAAAAAATCTCAGGCCAGGCCAACCACAGCTTCAGTTGGCTAAAAAACTGTATTCTAACTGAGCTGAGGTGCTTCCTGTGACCCTAGGCTGCAGCCTCTGACCCTATCCGCATTTGTACACCGCATTACAGCGGCGCCTGGAGAGCCTAGCCAAGATTAGGGCCCCATTGTGCAGGGCACTGCCCGTACATCTAGTCAGAGACAGCACTTTCAGTCTTAACAAATAAGACGGACACTAGATGGGAGGGGAAACTGAGGCCCAGGAAGAGAAAGTGATTTGCCCAAGCTCACCCAGCAGCTCAGTGGCAGAGCTGGGAACAGAACCCAGGTCTTCTGATGCCTTATCCGTGCCCTGACCACACAGATGGGGAGATGCCCGTCACCATGACAGCGACCCTTGACACTGCTTATCCTGGGCAGGACTGCGGCACATTATGCTATTTGTCAATCTCATTAACTGATGTATGTGAAGCTGCATTGCAGACAGCCTGGAAAGCACGAAGCATCCAAACCAGACTGCAGGCCATTACAAACATGCGTTACATACCACACAATTCCTGCACCCTCTGGATGGGACACAAGGTGATTTTCATTTGCCTTCCTAATTTGGTTTCACTGGCCTGGGATATCGTCTTGCCCTAGTACTGTATCATTTGGAGAATTTCTTTGGGGTGTCATGTGCAAACTTGCTATTAGCTGGGACATTGTTCCTCACAGAGCCAGGGAACTGTCCCTGTATCAGTGTGGTGGTGGTTCCCACAGAACACCACTACTCCACCTTGCTCATCAAGGTGACATAAGCTGCACATCACAGTATTACACTTTGCTTGGGTTTGATCTCAGTGAGCGTATTAGTCTGCCTAATACACAGTATTTCTACAATGGAGCCCAATTCCCAGAAGAGGGTTTTACCAGAATAGTTCATTCTAATCAACTTGTGCAATCAGGCTGCATTACTCATGGCTGCTAGTGGAAAGCCTAGCCATTTGCAGATAGTGCTTCTAAGGGCCTCAGGGAAGGGCCGCCTATGTGACAATCATAATTCAATCACAAATCTTCCCAAGCGTCTCTTTCATTTACTGGACTCTGCTCATTCCCTAGGTCTAACACCTAGCCACCCAAATCTTGCTAACTGTATGCTCATGAAACCAGAAGTGAACAGGTCAAAAGGCTACTTCTAGCTAACCCTCACCTGCACAGCACACAGAGCTCATTAGTTACTTTAAGTATGGATGGGGTAAATGAGGTTTTTCAGCAAATACAAGGAACTGGGACTAAAAAAAAAAAACACTGAGCAAAGAGGCTGACAAGCCCGCATCTCTCAGAGTATTTAGCTTTCCTCCACTTTGCCTTTAAAATTCCAACCTAACCTTCCTCTGCTGTGGAAATTGCCAGGCAGTAAATCTGCCAGTCAGCTATCTGCTCTTTTGTAAAGGGGCACCATATGTTTTGGTCTCTTTTTTACCCTAACTAGAGAGGCTTTGTGACTGGAGAGTGGTCGCACGGCAGTGTGTCTTGGGGGGAGTGGGGGAGGAACAGAGGGGGGCCCGGCCAGCCCGTGGCCAGGGATTGGGGCCCATAGCATGCACTTGAACTGCCTAATGCTTCTGGTTTAATTTCTGAAGGGCACCGTGTTTGGAACTTCCAGATTGTAAACAGCTTTTCAAAGGCTCTTGCTCCTTGGTAATGATGATGCGAGGAGCTGGCTCAGGATAGAGGCAGAAGGAAGCCTGCTGTCTTGGCTCCTTTCAGGAGCAGCACTGACTTGTTGGTAGAGTTGAAAAGAGTTCAGTTATCTTGGGAGCAGCAGTATAGCGCTGGCAGAATGCTAGTGGCCACAAGAGGAGGAGATGTTGCCATTCTACTAGTGCTATGCTGCTGGGCCACTAGAGGGCGACAGGTTACTACTGCTACCACTTAAACATGCCTTATAGTGTTAAGTTAAATAGATTGAGCTCCTGGAGCCTAACAAAAAGAGGAGGTTAATGGCTGCCTTGATTACGGTCGTATGGGGAACAAATATTTAATAGGCTCTTCAATCTCCCAGAGATTCAGACTGGAAATAAGGTGTATGTTTCTCATAGTGCGGGTAATTACCCATGGAACAATTTACCAAGGGTTGTGGTGGATTCTCCATCACAGGCAGTTTTAAAATCCAGAGTGGGTGTTTTTCTCAGAGCTCTGCTTTAAGAAGGATTGTGGGGGAAGGTCTCTGGCTTGTGCGGTACAGGGGGTCAGACAGATGGTCAATGGTGGCCTTGGATTCTGAATGGAGCTGTTTCTCTAGCTGAAGCAGTAAGAAGTCTGGTGCAGCTCTGAAGTTCCTAGTTTCCAGCCCTGCTGACAATTCATGCCGGGAGAGGAAGGCAATATTATACAAAGAGGATTTTGGTGGCTGAAACAGAGTTTCAGCAACAACAAGTGTTGGGTGCTATAGAGAATCAGAGATTCTGGATCCACTACATCCTTATTGTACAGTAATGTGTGAAACTGGAGCATACTAAACTCACAACTGAGGAGATGCTTTGCAAATTAAGAGACTCAGGGAGCTGATGCAGACCTCCAAAACGTTGTTCTTTCCAGCCCGGCTTGCTCTGCCAAAAGCATGCATTCTTTCCTTAGCATTGCTGGGTTTGTGGATAGCTTGATACATAGGGGCAGGTGGCCTAAGCATCAGCAGTGGGGAAGCTGGCTACAAACAGAGCTACTGGGATGTGTTTGTCAGATGCTCAGACTCATTTGAAAAAAGAAAAGGAGTACTTGTGGCACCTTAGAGACTAACCAATTTATTTGAGCATAATGCATCCGATGAAGTGAGCTGTAGCTCACGAAAGCTCATGCTCAAATAAATTGGTTAGTCTCTAAGGTGCCACAAGTACTCCTTTTCTTTTTGCGAATACAGACTAACACGGCTGCTACTCTGAAATCAGACTCATTTGTAACCCCACCCAAACAAGGCTTCTTTTGAGAAGAGACTTGAGCCAGCAGAGCTAGACAAGGCAGAAGAGCACATACCAGAGCCATTGCCTCCTATGACACCAGTATCCTCAAGACTTGGAGCCTGGCATTCAGAGGCAGCAGAGGCTGCAATTTCGTATCCGGACCATAAAACAATATAGTATAAGTAAATCACCAAATCTGCAGATGCTAGTTTAAAAGCAGGTGTGGACCCAACAGCCAGCTTCACATATTGGTAGTTCCTAGATGTAATTCTGAGACAGTGAGCACATCTGCTTCCCCATTAATACAATGGGGCCCCATCTCCCAGGAATGCTGTGAGGCTTAATAAGTTATTGCCTGCAAAGTGCTGGGAAACCCTGGAGTGAGGGGTGCTCTGTAAAGGAAACTGCTGTTTTGAGTAAAAAGAAAAGGAGTACTTGGGGCACCTTAGAGACAAACAAATTTATTTGAGCATAAGCTTTCGTGAGCTACAGCTCACTTCATCAGATGCATTCAGTGGCCGCATCTGATGAAGTGAGCTGTAGCTCACGAAAGCTTATGCTCAAATAAATTTGTTAGTCTGTATTCGCAAAAAGAAAAGGAGTACTTGTGGCACCTTAGAGACTAACACGGCTGCTACTCTGAAAGCTGTTTTGAGTGTTTCCATTGGCTTTTGGGATGCTGCTCTGGGCCAATGAACCTGGAAAGCTTTTCCTCAGGCTGACTTTCCCCTAGACTGTGAGCTCCTTGAAGCAGGGACCATGTCTGGAGTGTTTGGAAAGTGTCCACCACATAGGAGGTACATCCCTGAGTAATAAAGCATGGCCCCAAATAGCTGGCATATCCCCAGGGTACAGACTGACAAGAGTCTAAGTACTGATTATGCCAAACTTTGAAGTTTGGCTTCCAGAACCCGTGTCTATTCCTCTTCCTTTGGATGGATGGATGCATCTTAAGACTTCACTAACTTAAAATCCTCATGTCCCTACCAACCACATACAAGGGAAAGCCATGGCCTGAGATTTCCCTCTTCTGAATGCAGGAAGCAGGAAAGAAACATAAATGTCCATTGCTTCTAAAAATCACTAATATTTGTTCGAGTGATGGAGAAACTTGTGTGTCTAAATACAAGCAGCAGCCAGCTAGAGAGCGTCTGAGGATATTTCTGTGGAAAAGACCACGACTCAAATTCTTGGCATGGACAGGGAAGCTCTGATGGGAATGCCAGCTCGAGCTGTGCCAATGCAGAACTGGGGTTTGTTCTGAGATGTAGTGATCCCATTTAATGGGTGTCTCCCTGCTGAGAGGCTCCAAGCCCACCTGGACTAGCAGGGTGCAGAGGGAACTCTGCACAAACACCTGTGGGTTTCCAAAGCATGATGGGATGCTGCACACTCTGGGGTGGTTGCTGTGTTTGCGACATCCCTCCACTGTGTGTATCTGAGCTGAAGAAGAGAGTGTGTTTTTCACTCTGAAGAGCAGTGGTATGGTATGAGAGAACAGCAAGCGTGGGCACTGAGGTGTCTTATGTGAGACTATAATAAAACAGACTTTGATGCCAAAGACAAGGGCGGCTCTACCAATTTTGCCACCCCAAGCAGTCACCACCGAATTGCCACCGCACCCGAAAGAGCAGCGGAGCTGCCATGGAATTGCCGCCGTGGGACACGGACTGCCACCCCATTCTGAATGCCGCCCCAAGCACCTGCTTGGAAAGCTGGTGCCTGGAGCCGGCCCTGGCCAAAGACAGGGCTATGACTCCTCCAGACACAAAGGAAGTGAACAGACCCAGCCAAAGTGATGCTTTCACCTCAGTTTGACGGAGTTGAAGCAGGTAGAGATTTCTGAGACACTCTGCAACTGTCCTGTTCTCTTTGAGCACATGCAGGACTTCTACTGTGTAGCCCCTGATTCCACAAGATGAGTTATTGATTTCGGGGATCTACCTTCAGCCCTGGGTATCATGAGCAGCCCTTAGCTGTGAAGGGAGCATAGGACGCAGGCAAACACCTTTCAGTCCATTCAGGAAAAACTACTTTCTTTTGACAATATTTGCCCAACCTTCAGCCTCTCAGTTGAGCAGTTTGGAGGGGCTTGCTGGGAGAATAGAAAAGTGCATTTGTGGGCAGCAGTCACAGGAGGGGGTTATTAGGAATTACACCAAAGCCAAGGGACATTGGCTACTCCATGCTTGGATTCTAAAAACAGCCTATAAACTACTGCAGATTTCCCTTCTGAACAGCACTGCATGCTGCACAGCTCACACTACATTCTGTGAGCAACAGGATTTCACTGATTTATGTGAACGTTTAGGGTTAGTAACGCCTATGGAATCTGCATTTACCGCCTCAGTTACATTGTTCCTGTGCAGTACTCATGGAAACACCTGATGCAAGACAGGATATTTTCTGGAAGAGACGTGAAGATGAAAGGCTCTATTTCGGGCATTTGCTGGCACACAAATTCCTAGTTTACAGGGTTTGCTTCAGAGAACACAAACTGTCCAATATATGGCTGCTGTTAAGACACCCAAAACACAGCCCATTTCCTTCTTCCAGTGGGGTGACTGTAGGCCCAGAACAGCATGTGAAGGGTGAACAGAATGAGAGAAGCGCTTTTCTGAACACCTAAAGGCCTTCCTTGGAAGAGTCGCTTTGATTTAGCATTTGAGATTGCACCGAACCCCCGATCCTCCTGGATGGCAAAATACACCCTGTGCCAAGGGCCAGCACCAGGCTTCCACACTGCTTCTTAGGTGGTCAGTCAGCATTTGGCTGTCCCTCAATGCCAGCATACATTTCACCCTGGAGAAAGCTGCCCCGCACAACCAGCTTCTCTTCTTCTTGCAGTTTCTGGAAGACTATCTTTCTCCATGTTCTGATTTGGATCTTCATAAGGAAGAGATGAGATTTTTCACATCTGGCTAGAAGGTAACCTGCCACCTGTCTTCTCAATCATGTAGAATGAGTTGTTGGTAAGATAGCATTTACGCAGCCTCACTTGGATAGCTCACATTAACCAGAGCAATTCACTTTAACCTACCTAATTCAATGTGCTAATAGCAAGCTGCAATTCAAATAGACTTAATACTGTGCTTTTTCAGACAAAATCAGATACATTAACATGCGCTTTCACATTAAGACCTTTCATATCACTGGAGAAGCTGGCACTGTTTGTGGTAAGAGTCTAAATGAGACAAATTGCTCGTGTCAGATTGAATTGCAAATTGTGAAAGCATGAGTTTCTTGTTCACTCAGAATTCTGTGCTAGGATGCTGGCCTCAATGGTTCACTACCCCTATCGATACCTGTTCAATGAGACCTGACACCCTGGGGGGTGGGGGCCTTGAAAAGAACTATTGGGTCTGATTATCTTATTTCTGAAGAAGCAAAACAAAACCAAAGAGGAATTATTTCTGTTTCCATACATACACACATTCCTTAGGATGCTGAAAATCATCTCCTTCATTGTAGAAAGGCCCATCCCTGCCTCTCACTTTCCCTGTAAGAAAAATACGGTTACTTACCATCTTGTAACTGTTGTTTTTCGAGATGTGTTGCTCACGTCCATTCCAATAGGTGTGCACGCACCACACGCACAATCATCAGATGGTTTTACCCTACCGTCGGGTCGGCTGTGGAGCCCCCTAGAGTGGCGTCTTCATGGCGGTGTATATAGGACTGCTCAGTTCCTTCTTGCCGGAATACTCCAATAGAGGGGAGGCGGGCAGGATTTGGAATTGACATGAGCAACACACCTCAAAGAACAACAGTTACAAGATGGTAAGTAACCATTTTTTGCTTCGAGTGCTTGCTCAGTCCATTCCAATAGGTGACTCCCAAGCAGTTTCCATCAAGGAGGGGTCGGAGTTCACAGAGTTGCTGATTGCAGGACTGCCTTGCTGAAGGTCGCATTGTCCCTCGCCTGTTGGGTGATGGCATAGTGTGAGGTGAAGGTGTGGATGGAAGACTATGTTGCTGCCTTGCATATGTCCTGAACAGGGACTTGTGCGAGGAATGCAGCGGAAGAAGCCTGTGTTCTTATGAAGTGCGACATCAATGCCGAGGCTGGAATCTTAGCTAAGTCATAGCTTGCTCTGATGCAGGATGTGATCCATGATGAAATGTGCTGGGATGAGAAGCCCTTTCATCCTTTCAGCGATTGCAATAAAGAGCTGTGGTGACTTACGAAATGGCTTTGTGGGTTCAATGTAGAAGGCTAGGGCACACTGGACCTCCAGAGAATGGAGCACTCTCTCTGTTGCTGGCATGAGCTTTAGGAAAGAATACCGGTAGAAAGTATGTCCTGATTTATATGAAGATGTGAGACTACCTTGGGTAGGAATGCTGGGTGAGGACATAGCTGCACCTTGTGTTTATAAAAAACAGTGTAGGGGGAGCTTGGAAGTCAGCGCTCTGAGTTCAGAGACCCTTCTGGCTGAGGTTATGGCCACCAGAAAAGCCACCTTCCAGGACAGGTAGGATAGAGGGCAGGTTGCAATGGGCTTGAAGGGGGGCCCCATAAGTCTAGAGAGAACCAGGTTGAGGTCCCACTGGGGAATGGGCTGCCTCACCTGCAGATAAAGCCTATCCAAGCCCTTGAGAAACAGGCCAAAAATGGGATGTCCAAAGACCAACCTAACCGCTATGCTTGGGTGGAAGGCACAGATGGCAGCCAGGTGCACCTTAATAGATGATATCGCCAACCCTTGTTGTTTCAGGTACAGAAGGTCATCTAGCACAAGGGGAATGGGAGCTTGCTGCGGGGCAGTACCTTTCTTAGGGACCAAATGGAGAAACGTTTCCACTTCATCAGGTACGCTGTGTGAGTGGAGGGCTTGCTACTCCCCAACAGAGCTTCCCTAACAGAGTCCGATCACTGCAGTTCCAGCAGATTCAGCCAGGGAGTTTCCATGCCAGGAGATGGAGGGACTCCAGGGTGGGGTGCTGTAGTTGGCTGTGGTCCTGTGTGCTGAGGTCTGGGAGCACAGGAAGGGCTACTGGCCTGTCCACTGATAGGTTCAGCAATGTGGTGAACCAGTGCACCAGCGTAGCCTTGCAGATGAGGATCACTGAAGCCCTGTCCTGCTGGACCCTGAGGACCAACTTATGCACGAGAGGGAAGGGCAGGAACACAGAACAGGTGACCCGTACTTGGGAGGTGAAAGGTGTCTGCGGTTCTGAAGAGAGCAGAACAGCTGGCACCTTCTGTTGCTCTGTGTGGCAAACAGGTCCGCGTGGGGATAGCCCCACCTCTGGAAGATGGAAAGGCCATTCCCCGTGTTTAATCACTTGGGGCAGAGAACATGCGTAGATGTTACCAGGCACCAACAGAACTTCATCCACCCTCCAAGTGACTGTCCTGGGGCCCATTTTTATCCATTGTCATTTTAATTATGCCCCCGAAGATCACAATGGACCATCAAGTTTCCAGTAGGTTGTTGCACTGTAAGGAGCCTAAGCAGGTCCAGCTGGAGCTGCCTTAGAGAAGATACCGCTCTGGGGGGCTTGGTTTTTTATTTTAAAAATAAATGATAATAGGATGAAGAAGCTTCTTTCATTTGATCATTACCTGTTAGGTTCACTCCCTCTGGGGCACCTGGCATTGGCCACTGTCAGTAGACAGGGTACTGGGCTGGATGAATCTTTGGTCTGACCCAGTATAGCCATTCTATTTTTAATTCCCAAAGGCAGGGAATGCAGAGACAAGAGCCTCATCTCTTCCCCAAATCCTCCCATGTACATGTGTGGGAGGGTATTTAAAGAGTGGACATGGGGTAACCTGGCAAACAGGAACTCAAACATGAAGCACTTCAGCCCTTAGCTCTCTATTTTATGGATTTCAAGGCCATAAGCCAGACTGATAATACCAGTAATTTTCCTCATGTAGGCTCCTTGCCTTTATGTTGTATCATACTGTAGATTCATCACCAGAAATCAACCTTATATAACACGACACCAGACCTTCCCAGAAGACAGAACTAGCTACTGGAATGGGGCTTGAGTCAGTCTAACAGAAGAGAAGAAATAGGTCCAGATGCCACTCCAGCTAAGAGAATTGATGTAACATTGGTACAACAAGACATTTTGAGTAAGAAACTAGAATACAAAATCAACATGGGACACATTAAATGGATTAAAAACTGAACAGATATACAAATACATTTTGAGACCTATGGGGAATCATTATTACACAGGTGTGTTTTAGCAGGGTCCCTCAGGGATTGAATCTTGGCCCTACACTATTTAACATTAACGACGACGTGGAAGAAAAAACAAAAAAAATTCTCTGAATGTTTGCAGATGGCAAAGACTGAGGATGTTGGAAATAAAAAGGTGAAGTCACTGATATAGTGTGATCTACATTGCTTGGAAAACTGACCAAAAGCAAACAATATGCATTTCAATATGGCTGAATGTAAAACCATACCTCGCACAACAAAGAATGTAGACCATACTTACAGGATGGATGACTCTACCCTGGGAAGCAGGGACTCTGAAAGAGACTTGGGCTCATAGTGGATAATCAGCTGAACATGAGCTTCTAGTGCAATACTGTGGCCAAAAGGTCTAAGGTGATCCTTGGATGTATAAATAGGGGAATACTGAGTAGGAAAAGGGAGGCTATATTCTCTCTGTATTTGGCACTGGTGCAATCACTACTGGAATGCAGTGTTCAGCTGTGATAGCCACAATTCAAGACAGATGTTGAAAAACTGCAGAGAGTTCAAGAGAGTCTACAAGACTAGAGTAGGGTTGGAAAGCATGCCTGATAGTGAAAGGAGCTCACCAGGTTAAGGGTGACTGGAACACTGTCTACAGGTATCTACATGGATAGCAGACATTTGAAAATAGACGGTTCTTTAATGTAGCAGATGAAGGTATCACAAGATCCAGTGGATGAAGGTTGAAGCTAAACAAATTCAGACTGGAAATATGGCGCAAACGTTTACCAGTGAGGGTAATTAACTATTGGAACAGCTTACCAAGGGTTGTGGTGGATTCAATGTCACTGGAAGTCTTTATACCAAGGTGGGATGGTTTTCTAACAGATCTGCTCCCATCAGGGAAGTCTTCTGGCCTGTTTTATGCAAGTGGTCACACTCGGTATCACATTGGCCCCTTTGAGTGAGGACTCGGAACAGACAATGAGAATGGAGAGAAGGCACGCAATCCCCTCCCTCCCCACCCCACCCCCCAACAGCCGGATGGGCAGGATTCACTCCAATGCAAGCCCACTGCAGGGTGGGGAAACACTGCAATCTGTGACATGGGCCCAGACCGCTCAGAAGCCGTTTGTTGTTGAATGTAAATTAATTCATTAACAGGATGAAGAGCTGAATTCAGAATGGATGTTATCCTGGAAGTCTCTTTCACAACTATTTGGTTTCAGGGTGGTGATGGGGGTGGCAAAACTCCAGGCAAAGGCTCCAAGCAAAGGATTTTGCCTTGATTTAGAAAGTACTCAAGAGTCTGCAGTACGTGTAGGAGTCAGACAAACCCTGCGACCTGACAGCCTGGCATTCTAACGATCTGCATCCAGCCAGCCATTTGCCTAGAACAAATAAACCCACCAACTTATTTTGTAATAAAGCTAATTTCTAAACTCAAATATTTTTGTTCCAGGATCAAGGTCTGAAGTGAGTGACACCGCTCTAACTGGTGTCTGTTAAATGTGTTTTATTCTGGAAGAAAAGATAACATTGGAGGAGAAATTAGTTGATCATTATCCTGACAGAATTTGGTCTGTCCCTCTTGAATTATAAAACTGATACACCCACAAGTTTCACTAAGCTAGCCTATTCTCCTCCCTCCCCCGCTCCCATAATTTTGCAGTGAATAGCACTATATTATTAGGCCTGGCATAATGGAATGTGTATCCGTGTGCCCCAGGCATGTATTTCCCCTTTCTCTTAAAAGCTGAATATTTGGAACAGACCTACAAAGTAGCCTGACTCCTATCCTACAGCTCAGGTTAACCGTTCTCTGCCTCCCAAGGAATATGCAAGTCCCTGCACAGTGCAACACTTACTTCTCATTGTTACAACCAATGCACTTGTCATTTCATTTCTGTATAAGCAACAGCAGAGGAAAGGACATGTAATGCCCAATGAAGACCATTAGGAAAATTATATGCTGTACATTCAAGCTACGCCAGCTACTACTATATCTTCCCTTGCCAAGCATGTGACATTTGTTTCCTCTGCTCCAGGAATATAGAGCAGAGACAGGAAAAGACAATACAGAATGTGAGCAGGTCATCTTAGGGAGCTGATTGCATCCCAGAAGTTTGGATTTCTGGCTGTCTAATGTGATAAACAAGGCAGAGCTCCTTTCTAATTGTTCCACTCCATTGGCACAGCCAGAGCAAAACCCAGCCTCCCCTCAGGCAAGAGATGCCTTTGGAGGGTGCAGCTGGGCAAAACTTTCAATAAAAAACAAAGAAACAAGAAAAACACGCAGCTTCAGGTCAACCAAAACCATCTGTGAATTTGGGTCTATTTCAGCAAACTGTTTTGGAAGTAAATAAAACAAATATATGAAAATGTCAACCAAAATGTTTCCATCCAAATGATGAAACTTTTTTCCAACATTTCTGTTCACTGAAAAATTTGAAACATGTTCACTTTGAAACAAGTCCCCGCCCTCCCAGTGTTTCAGACCCCAACCAAACCAAATATTCAATTAACTACAAAACCTTGTTGGGGGGTTTCTTAGTGGGTCACATTTATGGCATGGGTTTTGTGAGGATAAATATGTTCGTGATTATGATTGCTCTAAGATCTACTGATGAAAAGCACTCTGAGAGCTAGGTATTGTTATGGCAAACCCACCTGGAAAATAAATAAATAAATTAAACTTTGCCAAAAGACTGTGGCAGAAAATGGGTTAGGAGTATTTTGTTACCGATTTTCACTTCATTAGTCTGGACTTGTCCACTCTGGATTTTCCTCCTCTGCTCTCTGTACAGTCACCCTTGATGCTGTAGCTCACCTGCATGTATTGTTCCTACCAACTGCCCTCTATCATGCTATAGGCACTGGTGAGGTGTGTTATCTTGTAGGACTGATGCGTGCTGGACTAGGTCCCATGCCATAGTCTGCCATTTGCCTGCACAGGACAACGCGCCTACGATGCGACAGAAAGAGACACATCAGGGTGACTGGGGTAGTAATTCATTCCCAGTATCTTTCGCTTCTAGGAAATACAGACTGACTTTGGCTCAACCCATATTGTTATACTGTGTTTTGGCTCTTTAATGTCACAGAGATTCCTGACTTGAGGCCAGTTGGGAAGGATACAAACGCTCATGTTTCAAAACGCTGGGACTGTCAAGCTCCTGGGTTGCCACCGTGCATGCTGGCAGACATTCAATAAACCACTCAGTCCTCCTTATGCTGTGGAATTGAAATCTAACCTAAAACCCCAGAAACTTTAATCCAGCTTTCTTTGGACCTACCTGAATATTAGCCTTCCAACTGGTTTTCTTTGGTCTCACCTGCAGATGCCAGACAAGCAATAATACTCAATGCAATGTACCTTGCCTGCAAGAAGGACTTTCCCTTCCTGTAAAATGCTTCCTCCTTGGGAGGAGACAAAGAGCAAAGTCTAGAAACCGCTCCTAAGTATTTAAAACAGCCAAACCAACTGAAAGATTTGGAATTAGGGTTGTCAACCCTCCAGGGTCGTACTGGAGTTTCCTGGAATTAAAGATTATGTCATGATGAAACCTCCAGGAATACGTCCAACTACAATTGGCAACTCTAGTTTTTCAGTTTTCAGAATGGAGAGAGGTGAACAGTGGTGTCCCCCAGAGGGCTGTTCTGGGACCACTCATAGTCAACATATTCATAAATGATCTGGAAAAAGGGGTAAACAGCGAGGTGGCAAAATTTGCAAAAAAGCAAACAGAATGTTGGGAATCATTTAGAAAGGGATAGATAAGAAGCCAGAAAATATGTTGCCTCTATACAAGTCCATGGTACTCGCACATCTTGGATACTGCGTGCAGATGTGGTCACCCCATCTCAAAAAGAATATATTGGAATTAGAAAAGATTCAGAAAAGGGCAACAAAAATTATTAGGGGTATGGAACAGCTTCCGTATGAGGAGAGATTAATAGAATGTGGACTCTTCAGCTTGAAAAAGAGACAGCTAAGGGGAGATATGATGGAGGTCTATAAAATCATGACTGGTGTAGAGAAAGTAGATAAGGAAGTGTTGTTTACTACTTCTCATAACACAAGAACTAGGGGTCACCAAATGAAATTAATAGGCAGCAGGTTTAAAACAAATAAAAGGAAGTATTTCTTCACACAAACACACAGTCAACCTGTGGAACTCCTTGCCAGAGGATGTTGTGAAGGCCAAGACCATAACAGGGCTGAAAAAATAACTAGATAATTCATGGAGGATAGATCCATCAATGACTATTAGCCAGGATGAGCAGGAATGGTGTCCCTAGCCTCTGTTTGCCAGAAGCTGGGAATGAGCAACAGGGGATGGATCAGTTGATGATTACCTGTTCCATTCATTCCCTCTGGGGCACCTGGCACTGGCCACGTCACATCCCCGCTCTGTCCCTCAGTTTCCCCATCTGTACACTAGGGATAACAACACTGACTACCTCTGTAAAGCACTTGGAGATAAAAAGCACTAGGTAACTGCTAGGTATTCTAAAACAGCGTTTTTCAAATGCAGCCACCAGGACCTTTTCTTGCGGTCACAGTCTCATGGACAGTGACTGGGAGACAAAGCAGCTGCCCTTCCCCCTCCCTGTTGCTCCTGGATGTGCCGCCTTGCTGTTGGTTGCTGGGGCTGCCAGCAGGGATTGGGCCCTGTCTGACACACCTGGGGCATAATGCTGGAGGAGCAGTCAGCCAGTGAGTTCCCCACCTTCCTGGGGCTGGTGATGTTCAGGCTTACAGCCCTGGGGTGGCAGGCTCTGGCCACAAAGCTTCAGGCTTCATGCTCGGTCCCTGAGCCTTCAGACTCTGGCCCCATCCCCTGGCTGCAGGCTCCAGCTCTGGCTCCCCGCTCCAGCTCTGGCTCCCAATTGCCGCCCCTGCCCCTCATTGCCCCTGGTGCCTATCCATCCACTTCCCCATCCAGGACTTAATTTTTCCCCAGGCTTGGCAGGGCTGAGTAAGTCTGCTGTGAAAAGTGATACTTGTATATTAGTTAATATCGCTTTTCACACCTGCAGACTAGCTAGCAATAAATACATTACAATGATTTGGACGTGTCTAGGTACGTATTCATTTGTTTTTCCTAAAGTTAATTATTTTAGAACAAAGTGTAAGAGCAGCGATCAGTAGGAGTTGGTAACTGCACTCTGAGGCCACCAAAAATTTTGTTGTGAGAACTCCTGTCAAAAGATCTGCTCCAAGAATGATTTCGGAGCAGATCTCTGGCCTGCATTACACAGGTGATCAGACGAGATGATCACAATGATCCCTTTTGGCCTTGAAATCTCTGAAGTCCTCTATCCAGCTAGAGATATTACAGGCAACAGCAGCACACGTTTTCCCCAGTCCCCAGAAAGTGCTTTGGCCTGGGATGCCCACCTCGGACAGTGAAAGCGTGGTAGATATTGCGTGTCTTTGGGGAGACACCGTATTGAGTATCTATCACTGTACATGTGATTGGGTCTGCTTCACGGGAGAAGGCTACCACAACTCCCCTCAGGAACTAAAGCGGGGGCAGGAGAGGAAGAGGGGATTAATCTGAATCTCACATTGTAAGAGCCTCCAGAGAGGAGCCATCATCAGGGAGGTTTGCACGTTCTGGTTCAAATGGGTTTCCAGACATTGGAAACAAAGGAAGGCCTTCTGACATAAATACATAGCATTTAAATGGATTCAGGGTCTCCTTTTTAATCCAACTAAATGGACAGTGCCTTTTGTGGGGCCTCCACCCTGGACAAAGGGCTTTGACCTACTAGGGTTCCACATGACTCAGGGGGGACCACGCGTATGCTGTTAGCATTGAGAATAGGAACTTTTAGTGGTTGTGTGTGTGTTCGCTGTAATGCTTTTCCCTTAAGAAAAAAAATGTGCTTGTTAGAAGGAGCTGTGTGGGGACTTGTAACTGCTGGCAATATGCAGTTCATATGCAGCTGGTGTCTGTTAAATAGCCCATAGACATAAGCAGAGCTCAGGTGTTGGCCTTTAGGCAGACTGGCTTGCTAGGGCTATCACAGCGTAAGGCAGGAAGCTGTGCAGCCTTACAGCCCCTCAATCAGAAGAGAGAGGGGCAGGTGTCCCTGCCCAGTGCCCAGACAGGTGATGGTTGGAGATCTGATACTGCCTGAGAACTCCTGCAGTGAGCCATGGAGGCGAGAATAGAGGGGCTGTTACCCTGAATTGGTGGCAGAAAGGAGACTTAAGTTGCCATAGTACATTCAATTTTTAGTCTCTCCTCTGAGGCTACCAGTAAGGAGGCCATTAGTGTCAGCTGTGCTTGTGGGTTTGTGATGTTTAGTAAAATCTAGAGTGAGGCCACTAAAGAGTGGTCAGACAGTTACAGGCCCCCTGAGACCAGATTCAAATGTAATCCTAGAGGTCTGCATCTGTTCCCTATCCCATCCCCAGTGCAATTGGGCATGCTCTCAAAGGCACTTCCCCCCTACAGATCTCGTGAATGTCTGAATGTCTACAACCTATCCTAAATGATGACCCAACACTCTCACAAATCTTGGGAGACAGACCAGTCCTTGCCTACAGACAGCCCCGCAACCTGAAGCAAATACTCACCAACAACCACATACCACACAACAGAACCACTAACCCAGGAACTTATCCTTGCAACAAAGCCCGTTGCCAATTGTGCCCAAATATCTATTCAGGGGATACCATCACAGGGCCTAATAACATCAGCCACACTATCAGAGGCTCGTTCACCTGCACATCCACCAATGTGATATATGCCATCATGTGCCAGCAATGCCCCTCTGCCATGTACATTGGTCAAACTGGACAGTCTCTACGTAAAAGAATAAATGGACACAAATCAGATGTCAAGAATTATAGCATTCATAAACCAGTCGGAGAACACTTCAATCTCTCTGGTCACGCAATCACAGACATGAAGGTCGCTATCTTAAAACAAAAAAACTTCAAATCCAGACTCCAGTGAGAAACTGCTGAATTGGAATTCATTTGCAAATTGGATACTATTAATTTAGGCTTAAATAGAGACTGGGAGTGGCTAAGTCATTATGCAAGGTAGCCTATTTCCTCTTGTTTTTTCCTACCCCCCCCCCCCCAGATGTTCTGGTTTAACTTGGATTTAAACTTGGAGAGTGGTCAGTTTGGATGAGCTATTACCAGCAGGAGAGTGAGTTTGTGTGTGTATGGGGGTGGGGGGGATGTGAGAAAACCTGGATTTGTGCTGGAAATGGCCCACCTTAATTATGCACATTGTAGGGAGAATGGTCACTTTGGATGAGCTATTACCAGCAGGATAGTGAGTTTGTGTGTGTGGTTTTTGGGAGGGGGGTGAGGGGGTGAGAGAACCTGGATTTGTGCAGGAAATGGCCCAACTTTATTATCATGCACATTGTGTAAAGAGTTGTCACTTTGGATGGGCTATCACCAGCAGGAGAGTGAATTTGTGTGGGAGGGTGGAGGGTGAGAAAACCTGGATTTGTGCTGGAAATGGCCCACCTGATGATCACTTTAGATAAGCTATTACCAGCAGGACAGTGGGGTGGGAGGAGGTATTTTTTCATATTCTCTGTGTATAAATAAAGTCTGCTGCAGTTTCCACAGCATGCATCCGATGAAGTGAGCTGTAGCTCACGAAAGCTCATGCTCAAATAAATTGGTTAGTCTCTAAGGTGCCACAAGTCCTCCTTTTCTTTTTGTGAATGGAAAAGCCGTGCCCTTCATCTAACAGTCCACACTCTGCTTTTTATCCTTTGCAAAAATAAAGTGCTACATAAATATTAACAGAGTCTCACAATCTTTGTGAGATAGGTATGGGATATATCAACCACTAACAAAATGCAGACACTTCTGGGGTGGCACAGCAGCAGTTTAATAGAACACTTCAAGACACAGGCAAAACAAGAATCACTGTGGAAGCATGCTGCATTGTTTTCAATTTTGTGTGCATGCTGGCTAGAAGGGGACCAAATTGTGCAACTGCTAATATAACGAAAAAAGGTTAGAATAGCAATGTGGTGCAAGTCATAGATATGAGCCTGTCCACATGACACTGGGGACAGTTACTCATGCTTATTCCCCACGTACACACACCGTTATCCTATCAACAAAAGCATACTGGCTATGTCCTGGAGTGTTCTCATCTTTGCCTTAGGAACTCAGTATGTATGCAAAGGGATTACGTGCTGTCCTGCTGCATGCAAAAGCCCCAAGCCAGGGAACGTCTCTCTCTGGATCTTTATGATGTGAATTACCTTCGCCCAGCCACCACTTTTATAAGCTCAGCAAGCACAGATTCATTAGCATCTCAGGCTCTCTCAGACCAGACCCATTTTCAGTAGAAGTTTTAAGTACAGCAATGCTAGTAGCATGAGCACAATTACACAGCATGAAAATGCTGAACTAGTCACGGAACCGGAACATGTATGACCATGTACATTGACCTGACACATACATACTGGAGTAAATGGGGCCAGAGAGGAGTTTGACTGAGGTAAGCGAAGGAGAAGAAGAAAGTAACTAGCTGTACCGGGACCAGTAGTTAACTGTGCAATTAGTAGCTACATTTTTGCATCAAATCACTAGTGAAAGCTACTTAAGGGCTGAAGCAAACTCTGGAGTGCCTCTGCCACCCCAGCTCCAAGGAAACCAAACCGCTAGTTCCTGGAGGAAGTGGTTGGTATTTTGATAAATTACAGCCTTTTTCTCTCCCTGCTTCCCTTTGCCACCCAGTAATCTGCTTCAGCGCTGTCAGGACTGGATTAATGGCTCACTGGCCTCTTGGTACTTGGCAAACAGAGAGAAGAATCACAACTAATTATTGTGTCTTCTTACTACTTCCTTCCCTGGTATTCTACACCAACATTCCAGGGTACCCACGAAACACACATTGTGCATCCTCCTGCCTTGCCAGATCAGTGTGTGTTGTAATTGTAAAGCAAAATGCTCAGGTGCCTCTGGGGCTAGTCCATAATCCCCTCTCCAGCTCTATTGCCTACTCTACCGTCTATATAAGAAGAGTCCTAGAAACAGGGCACTCCAGCCAATAGAAGAGGCTTAAATGGTGACCAAGTGCTCTGGAAAGAGCAGGCAAAGGAGACACCCCAGATGGTGGTATGCAGTGACTGCCATTACAGTTGTTGACATTTCACAGTCATTGGTCAAGACTAAAGGGGACCAGAGAAAGGTTAGCAAAAGAGAAAACATTCAGAGGCATAACCCCAAGCATTATAATGAATAGGAATGTTACAGCTCCGTAGCACATAATCAAGTGAAGTTAAGAAAATCTAAGTGAACTATCTCTCTATCTCCATATATCACAGCCCTGTTGCACTGCCAGAGTGGTGGAAGTGAGACTCAGGAATGGAGTAGATGGAGAGCCGAAAGCTGTAGTAGTAACCTACCGTCAGAGGGCCAGTCTGCTCCATCCCATCTGGCCAGCCAGGCCTCCACTTTTCCTCTGACTCTCTGCTGACCTGCATGCAGCCTCATCACATTCCTCCCTCTTAATTAGGGCATAACACAAGACTAATGTAATCAGTTTGCTTGGCCATGCCAGGCACAAACTCTTCCTCTCCCAGCACAAATAACCCCCTTTACTGCACTGAGTTGCAGTCACAGGCTCCTCGCCCCCCATTCTGACATTGCTTGACTCTCCCTAAACTGAACACAGTCCTCACTACCAGAGAGCCACCCCCCAAATCTCTACTGCTGAGGAAAAGGCTGCCTTTTATAGTAGCTCTGCCTCCAGGCTGCTGTCAAATGACCCAGTCTCCTGATCCACCTGCAGGCTGCACTGGGGTTTTAACCCCTTGTTGTGAGTGCTCTATAAATGAGTGGAACACTTACTTAGGGTGACCAGATACCAAGTGTGAAAAATTGGGAGGGGGGGATAATAGGGTCCTATATAAGACAAAGCCCCTAATCTTGGGATGTCTGGTCCCTCTAGGATGGCTATATATGTAAATAGCAAGTTAACAGATACACGGCCAGTAGCTGGTGCTCAGGAACACGTAGCATAGTTCCTGGGGTTTCTAGGACCAATAACACATGTTGTTGTGCACCGCAAATGGATTCTTGTGTACAGTTCTTTACACACAGCTCTTAACACCCTTTGCAGGCCCAGCCCGCCCTGTCACACCTTCTAATAGCATAGTCTGGTGTGTATCACTGTCTTGCTCATGGGAATTTAAAAAAAAAAAGTGAAGCCAAACTGAGTTTATAAACAGATTGGTATTTCTCAGACTGTGGAAAAACATTATCCTCTGAACTAAGCAGAAAAATCCCCAAACATATACAAAGCATGGTTACAAGTTTGCTTATTTCATGCATAGGGCATACAATCCATTTATCATTGCAGAAAGGGTATTTGGTTCCTTCCATTGTGCTACAATTATCTCTTGAAATTGCAGCTGTTAGTATCCAAGTGACAGAACTCGCAAGAGAAGTATATGCATTGGGGAAAGGTAAAATGCCCATGTGTAGCGGACTAGGTCTTGTTGATGCATGTGATTTATGCCAAATTATTTCCCACTCTTTCTCTGGCAAAAGATTAGATATTTATTCCACTTAGATGTGCAGAATACTAATGAGCGATGTATTAAAGTATTGGTTCTAGACACTAGACTTCTCTTGTCTAGCAAATAAATCCCAAATTTTTTCAAACACGAAGAGTATGAAAGAAGCACTGACAGCTAAATGCTTTCTGGATAGAGGGGCTGTATGACTAGACTTGTGAGAATCTAAAGACACATTGTCACAGAAGATGCAAGTTGCTTGTAAAAGAGTTTGATATACCAGTCCATTCAGAGCTCCCTCCAGGATCTCTCTCGTCTTAAAATACCAACTCTCCTAAAGACCGTTCCCTTCAAAATGACAAACACAGTTTCGTCTAATGGCATGACAAAAACATCTTAGTCCCAATCTCATTGTCAACGTTCAGTAATGAGATACAACCTAGTGACTGTGTTTTCACCTATTATATTGCCCTATCCTTAGCACCTACTGACAAGTCCATTGTGAGTTGAATTTCTAGCTTCCCAGAATATTAACAAGGGGCCTTTTTAAAGCATCAGAGTTCTCTGCATATCATCTGCAGCTTTTAGAATCTCTGTGGCTTCAGGGTCTTGACTGAAGTCCAACTACTCCCAGCCAGAGAGATGAGGAAGGCAGATAGCTTGAAAATAATAGCTGCTTCTGAGTGAGGTCGCTGAGCTCAGAGAGGATATGAATGAACAATGCTGCCTAAGTGCTTAGACACTTGCAGAAATGTTGCTAGTTTCTATTCCAGTTATCCTGTGCGATATCATCTACATTCAGTGAAGAGTTAGGCTGTCCTGCTAGCAGCTTTACTCTCTCACTCTGCAGTGTAATGGCTTGGCTCTTAATTCCATTAGCTACGCTAATCGGTGTTATAGCTGTATTAATCATTAGTTCTTGGAAAGAGCCATTCTCTATTTTAATGTTCCCAAGCCCACTAAGAGTTTCATCTAATAATCTACTCCTCTTTTGTTTCCTTTTTCTTTTTTAATGAGGCGAGGAGACACAGGTGGCTACACCGTATGCTCTATGGCTCTTCATCACAACAGTAAATCTGTGGGGCGGAGTTTTTTTATTTTTTTCCACGGAGAGGCTATGAAATGAGGTATTCAAGTAGGGTGAGATTAAAACGAATGTCTTGAGCAGGTGCTCAGCTGTGTGATTTACAGCAGATTCCCGCAAGTGGGTTTGAGGGGGAGGGACACTTCCAGAAAGAGGAGAAGAAAGGACAATATTGTGTATTTGTTATATTACAGAATGCAGTAGGACATTCCTAGAAACATAAAACATGACATTCCAAACTAAAGTAGAGTTTGTCCGTATTGCATCTCCAATTTGACAGGAATGAGAGCAGTATCAGGGCTGTGTATTCAGGTTCAGATATACATGCCTGCCCATCTGCAGTCTGCATACTGGGCTTCACATCACCTTCTGCAGTGATCATCCCTGACTCCTGCAAACTATATAGATCTTCAGTGTACCCTCAGATGGGATGTTTGGAACAGGAATCTGGTTAAAGTATAAATGTTATCCTAGTCCACACATCCACTGAGTTCTTAGGACTGTATGATTAAGAGGGAGAACTACTTAAGTCTGCTTTCACTCGTGGAAAACTTTCCTCAGTCTAATACAAATCAAGTATTTTTGTTGAGGAATCCCAGTGGAATTATGTGATTCTTTGATACTCAGCAAACCTCCCACTGAAGTGAATGGAACTCTGATTTTAATTATAGTCTCTGAGGCTAAGATACTTTCTAACCTGTAACAAGAGCGCCCAGCAAACTACCTCCACTGTTCTGCTTTTTCCTTGTCAGAGTCCATGACCCTGTGCTCCCTGTGGGATGTTATTCTGCAACAATATTTTCCCCATTTAAACCAGCCAGTGTAATTTATTTCCCCTCTCACTCTGCACAGTCTGTTTGCGTCACTTGCTTCGTCCTACCCCCAGGTGCAGGGTAAGCTCTATAAGGTGTATGGTTTATATGACTGCAAAGCTCATTGCACAGACTTTGGCCACTGAATAAATATAACAATACAGCACATGCTGATGAACATACGGAAAGAGAAAGGCACAAGAGAAGGGCACTCATCAATACCATTGCTTTATTTTTCATCTTGTAAAGTGAAACCCTCCCCTGTGCAGAGCTTCAGGACAAAACCTACTTGCCACATAAGTCCCCCACCCAGATATGTGCTGCCCCGGGGTAACGTTTTATTCATGTTAGCTCCAGTATTGTGCAAACAGTGGTCAGACTGGGCAAGTATAAGGGTGTCTGCCTGCCCCTCTGCCCAGCACCAGCCACGCCACAGGCAAGAGACGTAGCCTTCATTCAGTGGCATTTTTATTAAACATCTGGTCCCTAGACCAGAAGCCAGCGGGCTCAGAGGGTAATACACAGCTGGGCACCCATAAACCCTGCTGCCCAATACTGCCAGGGGCACATCCCACCACCTCCCTGTCATTAACGCCCTGCAGCTGAGGTGCTATGGGCTGGGGACAGTCTACATGGCCATGGGGTGTCTGAACCCTCTGGGGCAGCCCCTGCTAGAAGGGACCAGCCTTGTACGGAGTAGCGCCTGGGCACCTGCAAGAAGCTGGAGCTGCTCCAGGGTTGTGAGGGACAGAGGGCAAGAGGCCCTGGGAGAGACCCAGTGGGCGCTGCAATGCAACCATTGGCCCCTACATGGTGGTGGTGAGGAGGGACATGGCCCCCTGAGGATTTCGCCACAGGATTTTCTATATCTTGGCCCAGATCTTCCTCTTGTCATTAATTCTCATAGACTACCAGGATTGGAAGGAACCTCAGGAGGTCATCTAGTCCAAACTCCTGCTCAAAGCAGGACCAATCCCCAATTCTTGCCCCAGATCCCAAATGGCCCCCTCAAGGATTGAACTAACAACCCTGGGTTTAGCAGACCCAATGCTCAACCCACTGAGCTATCCCTCCCCCCAATGCAGCAGAATATCTTGGTGCTTCAGTTAGAATATTGTGCTAAGTCGTCATTTAAAGCTTTCCTGCCCCAGCAGCTTCCCTCCATGCAGTGGGTGTTGGAGGGGCAGTCATGCCTGCTCTACCCTCGGGCTTTGCCCTGTGGCTTCTGCGTACCCCAGCCCTAGGCGAGAGCTCAGGGGGCCCCATGTGGCTCCATGGCAGCTAGTTTATGGTTCAAGGGGGCATTCCACAGATCTTGACTCCTAATCCCATGCAATTGCCAAGTCAATTGCCCCCCCGTGCAAAGCCCAGGTGCTCCCTGTGATCTGGGCTCCGGGTTCCCTCCATTCCTCCAGACACAGCGCGATAGGGGGAGGGCATGCGGCAACATTCAGACAGACAAAGGGACTCGTGCGCCTGGCTGGCCAGGCAGGGGCCATTTCGGGCTAGCTGGGCCTAGCTCCTCTCTACTGGTTTATTTCAATCTGCGCCTGCGGAGCTTGGTGTAACCAGGGTAAGGAGCATGGACTGGAGAACGTCTAACTTGGCACATGGCACCGCTAGGAGTCGGACAGCTGTGCAGACCCGTTCTTCCTGGGCGCCGGTGAGCACAGGCCCAGGTGCTCCTCACTGATAGCAAAGAGCTATCCCCACATTAAAGAGACACCCACTCAGGCTCTGACCCTCCATGCAGCTAAGATGGGGGGAAATAGCTAGGAGCCAGCCCAGCAAATACAGGAGAAAACGTGAGCAAGGCTTTAAACCTTCCTCCTCCCAGGTTGTACGGACAGGCTTTAGAGCCTGTGAACTTTAATGCACCACACCAGGTCTGCTCCTGAAAGTGCTGAACTCCTCCATGGAGCCTGTTCCTCAGAGAGCCAAGCTCGGCTGTACATCACAGCCTGGTGTCACTGCCATCGATTTTACCCTATGGGATCTGCTGGAGCTGACTGACTGGATATCGCACTGCCAGCCTGACAAAGCTGCATCAGAAGTATCAGATAGCATATTCCTGTTTATCTCCATCCCCCCGCAGACATGGTGCAAGGAACCCCCAGCTGCACAAAGCAGCCCCCGCACATGTCAGGATTGCCAGGATAAATGCAGACTGTAACTGATGCAGACTGTGTGGGCCCCACACTACAAGAAGGATGTGGATAAATTGGAAAGAGTCCAGCGAAGGGCAACAAAAATGATTAGGGGTCTGGAACACATGACTTATGAGGAGAGGCTGAGGGAACTGGGATTGTTTAGTCTGCAGAAGAGAAGAATGAGGGGGGATTTGATAGCTGCTTTCAACTACCTGAGAGGTGGTTCCAGAGAGGATGATTCTAGACTATTCTCAGTGGTGGAAGAGGACAGGACAAGGAGTAATGGTCTCAAGTTGCAGTGGGGGAGGTTTAGGTTGGATATTAGGAAAAACTTTTTCACTAGGAGGGTGGTGAAACACTGGAATGCGTTGCCTAGGGAGGTGGTGGAATCTCCTTCCTTAGAAGTTTTTAAGGTCAGGCTTGACAAAGCCCTGGCTGGGATGATTTAATTGGGGATGGGTCCTGCTTTTGAGCAGGGGGTTGGACTAGATGACCTCCTGAGGTCCCTTCCAACCCCTGATATTCTATGATTCTATGATAAATGTACCTGTAAAAGAGAACATGGAAAGGACCCTGATATTCTATGATTCTATGACCCCTCAGTGATACCTGACCTGCAGGGCTATGACAGCTTTATCCAGGGAGCCAGCAGCACCCATTCCATACATCACTTACATCCCTCAGAAACCCCTCACTGGGGCCTGGCTCTCTACACAGAGCTTAGCAATCGCCACTTGTAATGATTCTCTGGCTCTGTGGCTCAAGTTAGTTCCCAAGCCCTCTTTCTGCATAGGTGTCGGTGCATTTGCTCTTGTCTATACAGATTAGTGACACATTTGGCGGAAGAATTCAATGGGGATTAGTTTTTTCTGTTGTTGTTTTCCAAGGTAGAATTCTGAGAGCCAGTGGCTGCAGGTGAAGGTTCTTACAGACTGCAGGGGAAGGCGCCTATCAGAGACCACAGAACCCCACTGACACATCCAAGAAATCCAAGAAAGGTCTTGAGTTCTCTGTAGTTACTTGGACGTGGCCATGTAGTGAGTGCTTCTATTTTATCAGGATCAGTACTCACACCCTCTTGGGACACGATGTGACCCACATACTTCAGTGAGGTTCTGCAGAACTGGCATTTGTCAATTGAAAGCTTCAGACCATAATCCTCCAACCTATCAAGCACTTTAAGAAGTCTTTCTTCATGCTCCTCTAAGGTTCTTCCAAACACAATCAGGTCATCCAAATAAACTAACACTTGCAGTAAATTCATGTCTCCCACAACTTTCTCCATGAGACGTTGAAAGGTGGCAGGTGCTCCAGAAATCCCATGGGGCATGCGTTCGAACTGATAAAACCCTAATGGGCAGATGAAGGCTGTCTTCTCCTTATCTTCTTCTCCCAGAGGGATCTGGTAGTATCCACTTCGAAGATCCAACACAGAGAACCACTGGCTTCCCAGCAAACAGTCTAAGGCATCTTGCACTCGTCGACCACAGTACGGCTGTTTAGGGTGCGGTAGTTAATACACATCCGGATTTTCCCATTCTTTTTACGGACTACCACAATGGGTGAGGCGTATGGGCTGCGGGACTCTGTAATGATGCCATTTGCAGCCATCTCCTGAAGATGATGTCGCACATCTTCCATCTCAGAGAGAGCAATCTTCCTAGATCTCTCCCTGAAAGGTCGAGAGTCATGTAGTCTGATATTGTGCTCTACTCCTTTTGCACATCCCACTCATGCAGTGAGAACACCTTGGATCTTTCACAAAGTTTCTTCCTCAGGTGATCTTTCCAGTCCTCGGACACTGGTGAATCTCCAAAGTCAAACTTTGCTGGGTCTATTGTCGGAACTGGAGTTTCACACTGGGGTTTTACAATCGACTCAGGCTCAAAGAGGTCTGCTATCTTTTGTCCTTGCTTCACAACAACATCACGACTCGTTTCATTAGCAATCAGTATCGTCACCCTTTCCTGGGCTTCAGCAGGTAGGGTTATGACTCGACTGGGGACCAGCACTCCTTCAGGGAGCTCTCCTCCCATCGGCTGCTCTATCATTGCTAATGTCCCTTTACTGCCTTTCAGCCAGGTACTCATGACAAGCACTTCTTGCTCCGTCCTTGCAGGCACTACTAAGGGCGTCGTGCCCACGTACTTCAGTGCCCCAAGCGGTAGCTCAGATGTGTCCCTTTTAGCGCTCTCAATTTTCCTATAGGCTTCAGCACAAAGTGTATGGATCATCAGGGTATTCAGGTACTGGTCCCCAGGCCGCCTTCTGCAGTAATCCGCGAGTACCTTGAAGAGACTGGAGTTGGTCCCTATCAGCACAGACACATCAGAGGTCCCTTTAGGGTCAGGGCATATTAAGGCAGCTGTGTCTACCTCTTCTCTTACCCCAGCAACCTCCTCTGGGAATTCCAGGTGCGCTATGACATACCCTTGGTAGGGGTACTCATCCATGCTGAGGCCACACAGGCCAAGGCCAGTCAGTGGCTGTATAGGCAGGTGTCTAAGCATCTGTTGGTAGAATGACTGAAATATAATAGTCACTTGAGATCCAGTGTCAAGCACTGCTTTACACTCCACCCCTTCGATCCTCACCGTGACCTCTGCTCGAGGCCCTATCAGTCCTGTGGGGATCCCAGCTGGACAGTCTTTTCTGAGGGAATCTTCAAATCCTGCAGACCTGGGGGGTCCCCGTCCCCAGACCCTCTGGCAGCTACCAGATCTCTCCCAACTGATCCTCAGCTTTCCATACACTAAGGAGGGGTTTTCTTCATTACAGCACTTGGCAGCACTGTGTCCATCCTGACCACATCGGTAGCAGAAGAATTGACCTTTCCCCCTTCGCTTGGGTGGGATGGTGGCTCTAAGTGCGGGCTTCTCAATCGTCACAGTTTGAGGCTTCTTATTCCTGGAAGTCTTAACTCGGTCAATGGTACTTTGCAGCTCAGCTATCCGTTCCGTCAGGACCTGCATTTGTTGGGCAAGTTCTTCTCTGGTGCTCACTATCAGTACACTGGCCATTTGCAGTGGTGTTGTGCTGGCTGGATCAGATGTTTGGGCTTCCCAAAACTCACTGGCAGTCTGCCTTTCTTCCTCCTCTCTGACCTCTTTTATCAGCTGGGAGTAACTTGGGGGATGTTCCTGTCGTTCTCTTAGCTGGAGATGAAGTAGAATCGGGTTCTGATACTGAGTTCCTCTTACAATTTGAGCCAGTCTGGTCTGATCCATCTGCTCAGCAGTCACTGCTCCCCTCATGACAGCTCTCTGAAGTAGTCTCTCCAGTCTCTGTATGTAGGCTGAAGCCTTCTCGCCCTTTTGCTGTCGGGAATTAAGGAACTTACAGTAGCTGTCTTCAGGGCCCTCTACGCTCCCAAAGGTGTGTTCAAGGGCCTCTAGGCAGTCCTTCACAGTGATCCCAGGGTCAATGAGCTTCAGGGTGCGAATCACATCTAATGCTGGGCCGCCAAGGCTCTCTATGAGGCATCTTCCCTTTTCTGCACCTGATACGGCCCACACTTGCAGCATTTCAGTGGTATGCTCTAACCAGGGTTCAAACTCCTCCTCCCCAGCAAATGATCTTAACTTACGACAAGAGTTTGACGCAGCATGGGACAGCACAACCTTTTCCAGTGTTTGCCCCAGAGCTTTTGTCCAATCATCAGCCGAGGCTGCAGCCTCTGAGCTAGAAGCAGCTGAGCCAGGGCCCAACAAACCTGACATATTAGCCATTATACAAACAGTAATTTCCTCAAAATATAAGCACAAACAAACAAAATATAAATTGTTTCCCAATGTAGTGGATCACTCAACAGGTGCTTGCGAGGGGTACTGACCCAGGGATTCTGGACGAGCCCCCCAAAATGTAACCCTTCTGCCCGTCAGAGTTGGCAGCAACAAGGGCCGGGTTCAATATCTAGGGGATCCATTCCAATAACACAATGCAAACCGGCTCGAGCCCCCACCCAGTGACCTGGGACAAATATATACAACCCCTGCTGGGCGCCTCCAAGAGGCAATACTTCCCCTCTTGCAAGCACATAGTCTGAGTGTAGCAAAAAGCCTTTTAATAACAGAGAGAAACAATGTGGCATTATGTTGGGGAAACACCACCAACAGGATTCATAACACAACCCATGAGCAAAAAACCCACCCCAAGCAAATTGGGGCATGCCCTTTCCCTTTGGTTCTTGAGTCCAGCAACTCCAAATCACCCAAAGTCCCAAAAGTCTAGTGACCCAAAAGTCTCTGTCCCTGGTCAGGGCAGCCCCAGAGTTCGAAAGTTTATCTGCAGAGCTTTACCTCCCAACCTGGGTGGAGGTGGAGGAGAGGGAGAGGTAAGGGGCACCTTACATGATCTGAAGCTGACCGCCCCACAGCTCCATAGGCCTTCGCTCCGCTCTGCTCGCCGCCCCACGAACTGCTTCGCTCAGCTCGGCTCTGCTCTGCTTCGCGTCCCACAAGCAGCTCCCGCTGGCCTATAAACTGCTCCACCAGCCTGTCCACCAGGCACTCCAGCCGTCCCGCAAACTGCTCCACAATATTTCTTCAGGCTCCCCCACTACTTAACACAACACTCAGTGATTTCAGCTCTTAGTCAGTTCAACTCTTTGGAGAATTTAGCTTGTAGTAGGGGAGCCTCAGTGCTGGTGCACCATTAGCCCAAAATGAGCTCAGCAGCCTGTAACTAGACTCCTAATGGAATCAAAATTAGCTCTGATATTCCACAGTGGAGAGAGAAGGAAGTGCAATTAGCATGTAAGGCCCTCACCAAGGGGCCCATACCACCAAATATTAATACTTGTCCCCAACCTCTCTCAATTCACAGAATTTTGGAACCCATGACCCTTGCCTAGCGAGTGCTGTTCAGTTGATGGTGAGTCCCTCCATCATAACAAAAGGCCCAGTACAGTTCCAAGCACAGTTCCCATAATCAGGGTAATAACAATTTATTCTTCCTGCCCCAATAACAGAGACACTGGGGATCCCACAGCAGCCAAAGTGACCATTTGGGTAGCTATGGCCTCATTCTAGGCGGGGTGAGTGTGCCTATGCAAATGAGATCAGCCCCGGAAGTTCTTTTCCACAACTTGCCACACCTCACCACCAGATGTCAGGGTGGAGCTCATCCTGACACTGCTCACACACACAAATACTGGGGAACAGCCATTCTGGCTCGGACTATTTGTTATCATGCCCAAGCAGACAAATAATGAGTGGGAAAGCATCTGTGCTTGGTTCTGGTTCTCTGTGCCTGACTGGTCTGTGCAGCACACCAGTGACTGCTCATTTGGGCAGGGCACAGTGCTGGCCTTTATTCATTCCATGCATTAGTCAGAGTGCTGGCTTGGGAGTATCTCTAGCAGGAGGCCTTGGACACGAGAAGAGATCTCCTTTAGAATGAGAGAGCATCCGAAAGGCACCTTCTCCTCTCCTTGCCCTGCAAGAAGCTGCACAGGGCACGGACCTGGCACTACCAGCACTGACTGGGAGCATGGTCCGGAGGGTTTTACTCTGTGACCACAAATGAGATGGGTGAGAAGGGCCCTATTGGATGGGTGAGTTGCCTGTCCATTTGAGACACTGGGCCATTTCCTAACTTCACCTCTGCAGCTCGGCAGAGTTAGCGGAAAGTCTGGATCAATAAGCTTTGCAAACACCAAGACCAGAATGACTCATAAGTTCATAAGCTACAGTTCATTCAATAGCTGCTGAGCAGCGGCACTGTCTGAATGGCTGTACACCCTCCTTTGGGCACATTCTGCTTTCCCACATGAACAAACTAACATGTTCTTCGCTGCTCAAGCCTTTGCTGGTACTGTAGGATGAGAACCACATTTATCTTCCCACTCTCTGCTAAAACAGAAGTGTACCTGGGTAGTTACAACTGGCTGTGACAGACCATGGAAATGAATGGGACCATGTATGTGACAGGGAGAGGATGGCAGGACAGAGCCAAGCAATTGTCCCATACTGTCCTGGGGGAGTTCCTCAAGGCTTTCTCGATGCTACTGTCTGCACATAGCCTGCTCTGCTCACCCCACAGCCAATATGACCCCTTCACAGGCCTGTTCTTTAATAATCCCTCTGTTAGGGGTTCTCTGCTTGTTCAGTATGTGCCATTAGCTAACCCCATTCCCTCTCCCCTGAGAAAGCCCTTACCACTTCCTACACACCCAACCTTGATCTCTGCTGCACATTCAAATACAAACTATACAGCTGGCATTGTCACAGACCCTCTCCCGTGACAATCCAATCCTTTTGTTCCCCTCTGACACTTTTACAATAAAGAGGAAACTTGTTTTCCTTCTTCCGGAGAAAAGGAAAGAAAAATACCTTTTCCTTCTGGGCTTTGATGTTCTTTAACTGTGTTGTATTTTTCAGATTTCACGCTGGAAGGCGCTATAAAAACTCCATATCATCTGCCTCAGCTCCGAAGGGCTGACCAGTGTGCTAGCAGATGCCTGTCCCAACCTGGGCTGGCTTTATTACCAAAGAAATGAACACCACAAAGTTAGGTTTAAGCCTCCTTCCTCAGTTGGGCTGCTTCTCAGCTTCCTATCCCAGAATTGCTCAGCCTACACTCTAGATCCTCTCATTCCAGAGAGCCACTCCCTACTCCATTATGTCCAGGATGGGTAAGAAGCCACCTGCCTCTGGTAGTCACAGCAGCGCCCTGTTACCCAGAATAATTTACACCTAGAACTGCAAGTGATCTATGGTACACAAGGGTCTGGGAGCAACACCAGCCCAGCGCGCCAGCCACCGAATATGCTTTTGAGAAAAGCTCTCTCGAGCAGTCTATACATATTACCTCTCACTTCTAGGTGTCAGGAATGGCTTAAACGTAGGTGCCATATTGACAGATGCTAAGCCTGGCCTTGACCAATAGGATGAAAAGATAATGCCTGTATGTGATGATCGTTAAAGATAACAGACACCCTTCCAAAGCAGCCCAGTACACAAACTTCAATCTCAAGCAAGACAATTAATCTGGCAAATTTCTTAACTACGTATTTAAGTGGTTTTGTTTAAACTCCCTCTTATAAGGAACATTTCATAAGGAAGAGCCTTTCAAAGCCATTCGAAAATTAAATTCAAGCCAGCTTCAAGCCAGCTAGATCAACCTGCAGGGAGTAAGGGCAGACTCTGGCTATGAAATGACCTAATCAACTCTTTTTGTCCGGTAGGTAAATATTAGCTAGAGAACCCCAGCTGTGGCCAAAGAGAAATCGAAGCATGTTCTCACAGTGGGAAAGGGAAGCAATTTCATAACAATGTCTGGAGTGCAAAGCTGGTATTAGGATTTCAAAGCAGGGAACGATTCCCTAGTAGTAATTTGAAGTTAGAAACATTAAATCAGCAAAAGAACACGTCTGTGTCTTAAGTCTCCAATGCACTAGTCATGTCAAATAACTGATAAAGCAAGGCAGGTTTAGACTGTACACCCTGGGACCAGGAAATTCACCACTGAATCTATGCAAAACTGTATAGGCCTGAGCCAGGAGCCTCACAAACTGAACAAACAATGGAGCAAGTGGCTGGAGTAGCACTAAGAAGTGGGTTCAGGGACAGTACTGTAAGTGCCGGGGGTGGGGGTATTGATTAAGTGCCGAAATAGAAGGACGATGGATGAAGATAAAAAAGGGCTGGTGTTTTGGGTGGGCTGGGGAGTGTCTGGCTCGACTGGTGCCTCTTGTTCATTGGATCAGATCCTCAATCCCTCAACAAAATCAGAAAATCCTCTTGTAAGAGAAACAGCCACCACAGGCATTGTTCTGAAAACGCCCCTGTCTGGAACCGAGTAGCAGGCAGCCCATTGAGCGCTGTCAGTTATGAGCAACCACCTCACCCCTGAACAGGGCACAGAATCAGTGCGCGGCAATGCGCGCACACGGACACGCGCCCTGCGCACACGCCAGGCTCCCCGTGAGGTCCCTCTGAGCTGAGTTCAAGTCGACGCCGAGGGTATGTCTGCACTGCAGTTGCCACAAGCGGCACAGTCCTGGTGCTGCAGCGGCGCAGATGTTGCACCGTCACGAAGGTACCTCCAGCAACGTAGTATCCACCTCTCTGAGAGGCAGGAGCGAGGCTGACGGAAGAATCCTTCTGCCCACCTAGCCACATCCCCACCAGTGATTAGGTCGACCTGACGATGGCCATCCGGACAGGACATTCTGCACAGCCCTGAGCGACGTAGCGAGGCTGACCTAAGTTTTAGGGGAAGCCCAGGCCACGGGACCGTTCAGGATTAGCACCAGCAGGGCAGTGCGGAAGGACCCGATCACAGGTCCTGGATTTCCCTGAAACAGGCTGAACTGACATCCAAGAGGAAGTGGGAACAAAGAGGCTCCTGCAGAGCTCTGCCTAGAGAGTATCCCAGCTGCAAACAGCTCAAGTGCAGGGGCCACCTGGGTGCAAATACACCCAATCTCCATGCAGACAGTGTTGCTGGAGGCAGCCAGAGCTGAGGGTCTATCCGGGGGGGGACTAGTGTAGAGCTTGGAGATCTGGAGTGCCTGCTCTACCACCGACTCCCCGTGTGACCTTGGGAAAGTCACTCAGTCGCTCTGTGCCTCAGCTCCCCCCCTACACATGGGCTGGTGTGACGATAAATGCACTACAGATTACCAGATGCTGTGTCAGTAACTGAGACCCACAGCCACACACTGGTTTGGTATGGCTGCGGGCAGCCCGGGCTCCCAAGGGCCCTGTCTTTGGGAATCCAGCCAAACAAGTCGCTGCTGCCAGCATGTCAGAGTCAGAACTGGCAGTGTGATGGGATGGAGACCAGAGTCAAACAGGAACTGGAACGCCTCACCTATCCCTGGCCTCAGAAACACTTCAGGGGACTGACTGCTTAGTTCAGCTCACTCCATCCTTTCCCACGCAGAACAGTCAAACTCCAGCCCTGGCCACATGCTGGGCTCTCCAGCAATTGCATTAGCAACGTGCAGCTCTCTCCCTTCCCTTGGCACTGCACCTCCCTAGGCAGAGCACAACTAGAGGGCCTCACCAGCCCAGTCTCACCAGGCAGCAGACGGGCAGCACTTGTAGGTCAAGGAGAGCCCTCACTTGAGGGGAATGCAAGGAAAGGTCAGAACTCAGTGTGATGACAGAGTGATATTGTTGGCAGAAATCGACCGGCAAGATGGGAGTGTGGCCAGCGAGTGAGAGCAATATTGCTAGTGGGCTTGGAGCAGTGCCAACAGGTGTCCTTTAATATTGCTGGCCCCTGTGGAATAGCTACTGCTATGCAAGAGCTCAGTCCCCAGGCAGAAAGCGAGAGAGCTGAGAGACCAAATAAGCCTGGGGGAATTCCAGGCGGGATTACACACAGCATTCACTCCGTTTGCCAGTCAGTCGGATATGCTCATCGCCAGGCAGCGTTGGCAGGGCCTTTGCTTTGGGCCACAGGGCTACGGAAATCCCATATTCTGCAGTCTCAGAAATAAGGCTGTGACATAAGACAGAAAAAGAGCAAGTCGTTTCCAGACCTACAAATGGTCTGTTGTTAGCCCTCAGGACTAACTATCTCCAAACAGAAAAGGAGTACTTGTGGCACCTTAGAGACTAACCAATTTATTAGAGCATAAGCTTTCGTGAGCTACAGCTCACTTCCTCAGATTATTCCTCAGATTAAAGCTTATGCTCTAATAAATTGGTTAGTCTCTAAGGTGCCACAAGTACTCCTTTTCTTTTTGCGAATACAGACTAACACGGCTGTCACTCTGAAACCTATCTCCAAACAGGCACTCCTGGAGGTGATATGGGAAGAGCAGAAATGCAGCAATTCATGTGGTGGTTGACGTACACTTCTGAACTGAGCAGTCAGTGTGGGCAGGTGGTGCCCCCAGCTGGCCATAACCACAGTGTGACCAGTCACAATGGGTCAGAACCACCCCCCCTTCATTCACAAAAGGAATTCAAAACACCCACCAAAACTCGAGTCTCCAGCCTTCACTGCTCCTAAGGGTCCTCCCTCCCTCCGGCCTGCTCAGCTCACACACTAGATCTTCTCTGCAAAGAACCACCCTCATGTCCTTTTATCCCCAAGGGGTAATGAACATTCTTTTCAGTGAGTCAGCACCATAGGTTTTACTTCCCCAGCAGGATCATCACCTGCTGACAGGGCTCGGGGGCGTGCAGCTAACGCTGCAGCCTTTTACAGACCCTTGTCCATAATGTGCTGCCCTGTCTCACCATCACCCTTATTGCTGGGACTCCCCCCCGTGCAGCACAAGGGAGGGAGCTACTGCAACTGCTCCACTGCCAAAGATTGGATGAGGGTAGCACTGCGTGGGTAACTGGTCAGTGTCACACACACACAGCTCACGTGGCCAGCCCAGCCCCACCAATAGCTAGGGGGCAGTGAGAAGTGACACTGCCAAGCAGCGCTGATTGACTGCTCCTGCCAGACAATCACAGCCCAATGAGACGCCAATTGCGCACTTGGGGCTAAGGGCAGTGTCTGAATGAGGAAGTATGCACTATTTGTATATTTTATCCCCAGATTCACAGATTTTACGGCCACGAGGGATCATTACGATGCTCTAGTCTGTCCTGCACAGCACACGGAATAGAATTTTACCTAGTGATTAATCCCACAACTTCTGGTTGAACTTTAAAAGAGGTGAAATGATGATGCAACCCTCTAAATGAAAAGCAAACAAAAGTTATGCTTCCAGCTGATCCCTCTGGGCATAGATTTCCAAGGGGCTTCTGAGAGAGCCAGATTAATACTGAATAATAATGGCTGGAGCATCTCTGTTTGAATTTTCCACGCAGAGTCAGCTTGGAGGTTGGAGTTTTTTGCTAATTTGTTTTGTTTAGAGGACTTGAAAATGTTACTTTTCAAAAAGGTAAAAAGAAAAACTCCAGGAAACCTAGCAGTTCCTACATGTTTCCGAAATTATGTTTTCTGATACTGTGGAAACAAGTCACGCAGTAAATAAAGACGATGTAACTTCTCAAAATGGAGGTAAGTGATCTGATGGACCAGGATGTTCCTCCAGAGTAATTTATTAATGTCTATACTATGCATATGGCAGACATTGAGAGCTCTCAGGCTACCATGGATTGAGTACTTAACTCACCACATGTGGGGAACAACACACAGTACTGAACAGGGAGATAACAGCAAGTAGAGCTAGAATGGCATCTGCAATAAATGAGGACCCTGGTAGAGCTGACAGGCCTGCACACACAACATCCTCCCTCCCCACTATGCCTGCAGTGATCATTGGTGGAGTTTAAACTGTGGGTCTTCAGTGCTAAAAGTACAAGACCCTCTCACTTGTGCTAATCAAGAAACTCCATTAGCTGGCTACTCTAATAAACTCTTATTTACTGGTGTGGGAGGAGAGGACAAAGACACACTCCTGGTGCAGGTGGCTAGAGACACTATCCAGTTTAATGTGCACAGACAGTGCATACAACATTGATGCACAATACCTGCATAGATCTCAACCCATCTGAAGGCCAACATGTCTCCCCTGCAGCAGATACTCACAGTTGTCGCGTACTGAATATCCTTCCAGATGGAGGTTTCCCGGGAAATGTCCGAGGCCTCAAACAGGTTCTCCAAGATAACCTCCCCTATCATGTCATGCCTGGAGAACCTGTCAAAGTCGAAGACACTCAGGTGGAGTTTCCTGCTAGTCAGCTCCTCATAGGGCACAGGGAAGTGGAAGGACTCATCGAAGGTGGGGTTCAGAGTCTTCCTGTGGACTCGCGTCTGGAACTTGCGCTTCCTGTCAGGCAGGAGGTAGATCTTGACGTAGGGGTCTGAGCTGCCACAGAAATCCTTGGCTGGCAGGTCAAAGGCCTTGAGGATCCGCACAATCAGTGTCTCATTCTCATAGTCATATTTGAGGGTGAAGTTTATTTTCCCACAGGTTTTTGCTGCCTCCTTCTTGGGGTCCTCGGAGTCCACAGACTTTTGCTTATAAAGCTCTGGTTTAATCCTGCCAATGCTGGTTGGCTGCTCGGCCTCAAGGGGCAGGTCTGTGCCATAGTCCATGCTGGACACGTGCATCTGCCGAGGCAGGTGCCTCTTGAAGGAAATGTGCCTGCAGGGGAAGAGGACAGTTGTACACTTTGCCTGGCGCATTCACACAGCTCCCTCCCAAGATGAGCCCAAGCAGAGCTGGGAATGGGAGAAAGAGGGGAACAGGTGCTCGTGCTGTCTGTGGGGAACCTCTGAGCTGGTTATGGGCTAGGGGCATTAGGCTCTCTTCCTGGATCTGCAATGGAAACATCCCAGCCTATCTTGCAGAGGTGCCGCCTCCCATCTCACACACAGAGACGTGCCTGCGACTGAGGAGCCTAGATAACAAGCAGACACCCAGGGTCCTTCCAGTTCTCATTTGTTCTCCTTCCATGCCCCTGTGACACAAATGAGAGCAAATACTCTGTGTCCAAGCCAGAGCCCATAGGCCGGGGAGACTCTGCAGCTCTCTCGCCCTTTTCCATTGCCAGACCCTGGCACTAAACTTCCTTCCCCTCAGAATTCACAGAACTGTGAAAGACAGGCAAGCAGAGGCAGGACTAGCTAAGATGGCTGCCTTCGGGCCCCTGCTGCACCCAGACCTCCCCAACAGATGCCAATCGGGTAGTGGCACATGCAGACCTAGCAGGCTGGGTCCTCATCTCGCGTGGAAGCTGCTCCAGCCCCAGGGGACCTCAGCATTAAAAGCATTTCATGCTACTTCAGATACATTTTTCATGTTTCCCTCTGACAGGAAGGGGCTCAGAGAGGCCCTGCTGATTTCCCAGTACAGGTTCTCTGTGCTCTAGCAGGATGCTGCTGTTGTTGTTCACTTTAATGGTCTCTGCAGGGCTGCAGAATCTCCCCCTGCGTGAGCTGAGTGGCTCCTCTCAGTTCTTCCTTTTGCTCTGTAGCTAAAAACTGAGAACTCAAGGAGCCCCCATTCCCTGCCTGATCACCCATAACCTGCCTCACTCCCAAAGCTGGGCCTGCACCACACAGTGCTGAGCCTGCCAGTTGCCCGGTGGGGTGTGAGAGGCCATGTGAAAGCATGGCAGGATCCCCTGGGGCAGCAGCCTAGGTACTGCTGAATCATTGGGGCAGGTACAGCTCATTAGATTTTCCCTGAATACAAGGGGAGGGGGCAGCACCCCTCTGGCAGAGGACTCTAGGGCCTGGGGACTGTGGAGCATCCAAGAGAGGGGAGAAGGCTGACACTGGGGGTCATGTAGCTTGGCTTTGGAATTACCCTTCCTTAATATAGCAGGCCCCGAGGAAGATGAACTCAAACTGGAAGCGGTACCAAGAAGGGCTACTAGATGACAAGGAGGATGGAGAGCTTGGCGGGTTTAGCCTAGCAACACAACGGCTGACAGGGATGCGACTGCTGCCTGTAAGCACATCGGGGTAAACACCAGGGAGGGAGAGGCGCTGTTTAAGTGAAGGACGGTGTGGGCACAAGAACTAATGGCAATGAACTGGCCATGAATACATTTAGACTGGAAATGAGAAGCTGGTTCCTACCCATCAAAGGAGGGAGGCTCTGGAACAGCCTCCCAATAGGAGCAGTGGGGCCAACCAGCTAACCAGCTTTACGACGGCTGTTAGCGATGCATTTATGAACAGGGTTATGTGACGGGCTGCCTGTGAGAGCAGGGAACTGGACTCAGGAGGGCTAGGGGGAGTTTTGACTTGGCAGTGAGTGTGTCGTGGTTGTGTGGAGCTGGATGGGGATCTCACCAGGCACTAGGAGGGTACAGAATGAAAATGTGCGTGCCTGGCATTCAGCTAGCACAGGAAGGAGCGATTTGGAAATAAATCCAAGAACAGTCCCTGCTCCAGCACTTGTCTCTACCCTACCTGCAGCCTCAACACCCACAGCAGCTGGACCTGCTACAGAGACGTCTCATGTGCCTGATTTGATCATTCAGACCCATCCACATGCATTAATTAGGGATTCAAGAGGATACTCAGCTATGCAATACTCAGTACAGGGAAGCAGCCCCAGGGCAGCGAATCAAACAAAGGAGGGCAGCGTTAGCAGCTTGATCTCTGGTTTTGATGTGGCACTTAGGGGCCAGAAATGATGTGACAGGACGATAATTAAAGTGCACAAAAGAAACAGGGCTGCTACCCAGGGGGCCTTCTCCACTATGCAAATCTTGGAGCCCAGGTGAATTTTGAGTGTGTCACAAAGGCCAATGTGCTGTGTCTCTTTCTTGGTGGTTTGTACATGATTTTTTCCATGCAGTTTCGTACCTCCGTACATCTGAGGAAGGTGCAAGAGGGAGATGAGTGACGATAACACATCCGCACCATTATCCCAAATACCCCTCTGTAACTCAGGGTGCAGTGAAATGTTTGCCAGTGGAGTCTGACACAAATTCCTGTTTAATTTTTTTCTCTGTTGCATCTTGGGGGTGAATTTAATGATGCAAGTGACTATGAAAAACTAGCAGGGCTGGCATACCGTCGGCAGGCCCCGGCAAGCTGTCCCCACACATGCTCAGCCTGACCCAGCTTTTACCCTCTCTTGTGCGTGAAAGGTGCTGGAGAGGCAGAGCGTGTGTGTGTTTGTGTGTGCACAAAGAGGGGGGTCTGGGCATGTGTGCAGTGTTTGTGTGCACAGTGTTGTGTGCACATGCTGCACGTGTGTCATGTGTCCATGTGACTGAGCTGCCCGAAAAGCAATGCAATGGTCACAGACAAAGCCTGGCATAATTCCAGCTGTCACAAGATGAGCTTTTGTTCCCCTTCAAACGGGAGACTGAGATGTGTGTCTTGTATGCTGGGCGCCAATGCAAGCAGAGTTCTGAGCAACAGCTGCCTGCACGGTGGTGCTGCCCACCTCACTGGGGTTGTGGCCAGCACTTCAGCCAGAAGCATGGACTCAGCTCCCTGCCCTTGTTTCCCAGACTCTGGACACAGGGAGAATTTTTGGATTCTCCCCCAGACTAGCCATCCAAGGCCCATGCATCTCACCTCTAATGTTAATGACTCTCATGCACAGGCCTTTGGGCTGCGGCTGGGGCAGCAATGAGCCATTGATCAGGGGCACTGGCAAGCAGCTACTCCTACGCCTGGCCAGCAAGTGATACTTCAATTCTGTTTATCCAGTGAGTCCTGCTGTGAGCCAGAGAAGCAAGAAGAGAGCAAAGGGGTCTAATTCTATCTGACAATATACCAATCCTTCCCTCGCCCTGTCTGTGCTGTCACAAAATTAAAGTGGCCACAAGCATATTGACAGCTTGACACAATGAGGGCAAGTCACAGTAACAGGGTTTGAATCTTTTACTTTTAATCAAGAGCCTATTCTAAGATTAATACGACAGCTGGTTCAAAACCAAACAAATCTTTGGCAAACGCTCCAGCATGGGGATGGGTGTATTTCCTTCAGCCCCACTCGGTACATCTCCCCTCAGGCTCAGACATAGTTCTTACATATCGAACAACAAATAATTATTAAGAACACACCCAAGGCAAGCCAGTTGCCGGAAACTAGAGGTACGTGTTATCACACATTCTCAATAATCAAACAGTATTGAGCCCAGGGTATAACTACCCTGTTGGGTGTAAGTTAGACACGTACACATATCTAGGGTCGCTAGTGTAGAGTGATATAATATCTGATTCCTTGTGAGTTAGTTAATAACCGTTTTGGAAAGTCTGACTTCCCATTGCTGAGCTCCAGGACTGATCAGATGGGATGAATCATCCAGGCTAAACTTGAACATGAAGAACGCCCCTGTTACACATCATGGGGATTCTTTCAGGGGCCCATGGAGCCCCTCTGGTTTAGGCACAGAAGCCAAGAAGCTGCAGGCTGTACTCTAGCTTTTAGGGCTTCTCTCTAGCGCCAGGCAGACATTAGAAACAATAAAAGAAAAGGAGGACTTGTGGCACCTTAGAGACTAACAAAATTTGAGCATAAACTTTTGTGAGCTACAGCTCACTTCGTGAATGCATCCGATGAAGTGAGCTGTAGCTCACGAAAGCTTATGCTCAAATAAATTTGTTAGTCTCTAAGGTGCCACAAGTCCTCCTTTTCTTTTTGCGAATACAGACTAACACAGCTGCTACTCTGAAACTAGAAACAATGGTTCGCTTTTGTTGGCAGCTCAGTGCCACTTACTACTGAACTTCCAGAGACAGCGTTTCTCCCCTATGGAAAGGCACCACCTGGTAAATTTAGTTGAAGTCATTCCCAAGGAGTAGTGCAGTGGGAGCGGACTTGGGGAACATGGGCTGGGACATACATGAGGGATATAGAACCTAACAGCCTCTGCCCACAGACCATGTCAATGGATACCTACAGCATCTCTAATCCTCTCTTGGTTTGCTGGCCAGGCTCCATTCTTCTTCAGCCTGTGCTCAGGATTACTGTACCTTCTGTAAATTCAGGGAACAACATCTCCCTGAGAAACCCAACCTCCCCCCAACAGTTGCTAACTCCATCCTTGACCACCTCCTGGAAGAGTAGGCAAATAGTCTTTGACCAATGGCCAACAACGCAGCTCCACCTCCAGCCACCAGGAGGTGCTATATTAACAAGGAAACTTACATCTCTTCTATGTATGGAGCAAAACTGTCTCTTCTTGCAGGCTCATGCTAGTAAGAATCCAACCGAAGCCTGAACTTACGCCTCTTGCTTTAAGTGCCAACAGTCGCCAAGGTGTGGGGTGTCTGGGAAGGCCTGCAGATCAGCCCAGGTATTGCACAGCTTCTTAAATGCAAGGCTCTCAGAATGTAAATGGAAAAGCCATTTCAGCCAAGCTCGTGGCGCCGATCTGCACAGACCCACGCGGTCTCCATGCTGCACGGAGCACAGCACTGCACTCACCTGGTGGACGATGCCGGCTCTGTTGTTTGCCTCTGTAGCCGAGCGTGCCGCATGATATGGTCTTTCATGGACATCTGGACCTCGGCTGGGATATCCGGCGAGGTGTGGCTGATCTTCACAGCTGCCTCCAGGAAGCCAAGCGTGCCTGTGTCCTTTAGCTTGTCTGCCATGGTCTCCTGGTTGCAGGCCGCTTCGCTCTGGGAGACGTTAGAAGAAATGGCCTTGTTCCTCCAGGGCACCCAGCACAGCTTCCAAAAGAGAAAGAGAAAAACTGCCACCAAGGCGAGGCCACACACACTAACTATCACTGCAAGGAGGCTGATGGAGAGCTCTAAGGGCAGGAGAGGTGAGGGTGACACACAGGCAGGGAGCAGGAGGGGCAGGGAGGGAGAAGAGAAAAGAAAAGAAAAGAAAAGATGGCTGTGAGAAAGCTGTAAGGTAAAATGAGAAGATGGTCCAAGCTGGCTTGTCTTGTCTCTACACCGGGCCCTGCAGTTCTGTGCGTGACCGCTGAACACGCACAGGTCCCCTGTCGCGCGCTGGACTCAGACAGACTGAGTCAGCAGAAGGGGCAGGGACGAGAAGGGGCAGGGGCTGCAAGGCTACCAGGCAATAGCGATCTCTGCTGTGAATGGTTCAGAACGCTCAGATTCAGGGGTAAAACTACAATTGATCTGGCTCATTGGCACTGTCAGATATTGAGTTTGCACTTGGGTTTGTGTCCCTAGCAGGCCGCTTAGCCGCAAGCCTGACTGCAGAACTGCGGTGGGACCGAGCTTTAATAAACCACCCTGGAGACGCACCTTTCTGCTGTTATGGCAGAACGTGCCTTCCACTGCAAAACACGGGCTTTCTGATGTGCTATTAAAAACCCACTGCCATGACTCTCAAAGGCAGGCTGGTTATTGGCCTATTAAAGTGCACCTTCCATCCAGTTGTGCTCATGGAGAATACAAAACCACAGGCTGCTGACACAGTGAAATCAAATAGAGAGGGAGGTTTTATAGCAGGCAGTACATGTTCTCCCCTGCATTAAATAAAACAGACAAACCCAAAGTGAAAGCTGACACTGTCCTCTGGCTGTTTGGTCATTTTCCCTTATATGGTGTAGGTTTCAGGTTTTAAATCTCTTCTCTGGAGAGGGAAGAGGGTTCATAGCAATAGTGGAAGAATCATGGAACAAATAAAGAGCATGCACATGACATGGGGTTTAATAGGATCCACAATATCTCAGAACAGGATAGGACAGTTTATTTTTACATCACTTTTTGCAGCATATTAATGGACAAATCACTGATATAACATCGTAGGAAGATTCCTCCCCATAGCCTAGATTCTGGCACTTTGGCATATATGAAGAAGAGACGGCCCACTCAGCATCGACGTGTGCCCTGGGACTTTGGGAGCTGAGGTAGGTCTGTGCACAGAGTTGCAAATAACCGTTTTGGTAGTTTTGGATTTGAGTACACAACTGCAGATTTGTTCCCCTGCCTAGCTGTGCAGCTTAGTGACCATTAAAGCTATATTCCAGGATCTAGCCAAGACTCTCAGGTGCAAAATGGGTAACAGAAAAACAGGCAAAAAGGGAAAAATCTCAATGTTCCAAAATGTGGTCCGAAGTGAAACTGTGCCCCCTGTTGTCCTGTGTACGTGCAGACAGTTGGGCCATGGGTTGACATGCAGAAAATAAAGCTCACACGGTCAGTACCCAAAGCTCTCAAGAACCTGGGTTGCCACAGTATTGTTAAAAGAAAAGGAGTACTTGTGGTACCTTAGAGACTAACAAATTTATTTGAGCATAAGCTTTCATGAGCTACAGCTCACTTCATCCGATGCATTCAGTGGAAAATACAGTGGGGAGATTTATATACATACAGAACATGAAACAATGGGTGTTACCATACACACTGTAATGAGAGTGATCAGGTAAGGTGAGCTATTACTAGCAGGAGGGAGGGTGGAGGGGAAGAGGGGACCTTTTGTACTGATAATCAAGGTGGGCCATTTCCAGCAGTTGATAAGAACGTCTGAGGAACATCTATATCACATTGGTAGATGTGCAGTGTATTTTCCACTGAATGCATCCAGTGAAGTGAGCTGTAGCTCACAAAAGCTTATGCTCAAATAAATTGGTTAGTCTCTAAGGTGCCACAAGTACTCCTTTTCTTTTTGCGGATACAGACTAACACGGCTGCTACTCTGAAACCGATGCCTACCTACATGCCTCCAGCTTTCATCCAGACCACACCACATGATCCATTGTCTACAGCCAAGCTCTACGATACAACCGCATTTGCGCCAAACCCTCAGACAGAGACAAACACCTACAAGATCTCTATCAAACATTCTTACAACTACAATACCCACCTGCTGAAGTGAAGAAACAGATTGACAGAGCCAGAAGAGTACCCAGAAGTCACCTACTACCGGACAGGCCCAACAAAGAAAATAACAGAACACCACTAGCCATCACCTTCAGCCCCCAACTAAAACCTTTCCAGCGCATCATCAAGTATCTACAACCTATCCTGAAGGACGACCCATCGCTCTCACAGATCTTGGGAGATAGGCCAGTCCTTGCTTACAGACAGCCCCCCAACCTGAAGCAAATACTCACCAGCAACCACACACCACACAACAGAACCACTAACCCAGGAACCTATCCTTGCAACAAAGCCCATTGCCAACTATGTTCACATCTATTCAGGGGACACCATCATAGGGCCTAATCACATCAGGCACACTATCAGAAGCTCGTTCACCTACACATCTACCAATGTGATATACGCCATCATGTGCCAGCAATGCCCCTCTGCCACGTACATTGGCCAAACTAGACAGTCTCTACGTAAAAGAATAAATGGACACAAATCGGACGTCAAGAATTATAACATTCAAAAACCAGTCGGAGAACACTTCAACCTCTTCGGTCAGTAGATTACAGACCTAAAAGTGGCAATTCTTCAACAAAAAAACTTCAGAAACAGACTCCAATGAGAGACTGCTGAATTGGAATTAATTTGCAAACTGGATATAATTAACTTAGGCTTAAATAAAGACTGGGAGTGGATGGGTCATTAACAAAGTAAAACTATTTCCCCCTGTATATTCCCCTCCCCACACTGTTCCTCAGACGTTCTTGTCAACTGCTGGAAATTAATAACCTTGATTATCACTACAAAAGGTTTTATTCCCCCCCCCTGCTCTCCTGCTGGTAATAGCTCACCTTACCTGATCACTCTCATTACAGAGTGTATGGTAATACCCATTGTTTCATGTTCTCTGTGTATATAAATCTCCCCACTGTATTTTCCACTGAATGCATCGGATGAAGTGAGCTGTAGCTCACGAAAGCTTATGCTCAAATAAATTTGTTAGTCTCTAAGGTGCCACAAGTACTCCTTTTCTTTTTGCGGATACAGACTGACACGGCTGCTACTCTGAAACCTGTCAGTATTGTTAAGGTATTTACAGAACTAAAATTAACACTTGCTGAATACCACAAACCCAATCAAGCCATCGAGATACTCGAAGGAATATAACAGAAGCATCTGCTGGACGTTCAAACCATCTGGTGTGAAGTGGAACTAACGAGACCCACTGGGTACCTGCCTACTTTCCCCACACTGCACTGCGGGGCAGACTCTGAGCTCCTTGCCCAGTTCTCTCGAACCATATCTGTGTGAGGAGTGCCAGGCCTCTGCTCTACCAAAGGGGCCAGCACAATGGAGCTCAAACCAGCTCCAGGAAGCAAAGAGACAGAGGCTTTCATTGGTTGGAACAGCCCTTGAGAGAGCAACCATAACTGTGGCCACCCCTGGGCAGGACTCTCCCGCTCTCCCAGGACAGGTGTTGAGGGAAGAGAAGGAATGATGGAAAGAGGGAGAGACGGACTGGGACGGATAATGACAAGAACAGGTAAAGAGACACCCTAGGAGGAGGGCGGGTGAGTACAATGTCTCAGGGAAGGAGCAAAGTATACAGAGGTTGTAACAATAAACAGGAGAGTTGCACAGAATAAAGAGACGTGAGGACAGGACACAGAGAGCAGCTGGATGGGAGAGCTGGGGCTGATCAGAACCCTCCCTGCCTACAGTCCCAGAAAATTGTTATTTTCTGCTACCGCTGGGCTTGTCACACACAACGGAGAATCCGGAGAGTGTGCTGTTTTCAAACCAGCCTTTTTATTGCTGGTTGAGATTGAAGTGCATTGGTAGAAATTTATTTATTTGCTATTTATTTGCTATTTTTTACAATTGGCATAAATGTGTATGAGTGTACAATACCTGTTTGCACTATGCCTAAATCTAGATAATGCCAACCACTTCTCACTTTCAGGAGCTCTAAAAGGTTCTTAATTCACCCCAAAACTGCAATTTAAAAATAAATCACTCCAAACCTGTTATTGGGCAGCTGAGCCTTTATCAGACAATCCAGGCAACTTGCATCTGTTCTTCATTGCAGCTGTTATAGAAATAAGCCTTGAAATATGTCTCACCATAAAATACAAGGTCTTTCCATGAGTTCTATTCCCTTTGATTCTATGTTTTACTTTAGATCTAGCCATAATTAGATCTTTGATGTTAAAGGCTAGAAAAAAAATCTATAAAAAATGAAGGGGGTTTAAATGTTCATATTGACAAAACACCTGAATCTAAAAATGAAATAAAGAAAATCACTTTGTTGGCATAATGAGGGAACCTGTTCATATTGTTAGCTGTCGCTGGCTTGCTATTTGGGAACACAACTGCTATTGGATCTACATGATTTTTAACATCAGTTGAAATAAACAAACAATTCTCAAACAAGTGTCATATATACACAATGTGACATCTGGATATCAATAAGCTAGCGCCACTGAGGTAAAGAAACCTCTTCAGGAGATACAGCTTTTTGTGGTTCCCAGTGTTCCATGTATCTTAATTGTATTAACACCTAGGAGCTGCATCCCAATTGCATTAACTATCTAGGTTGCAGGCTGTCTAGGAGAGCTGGGGAAAGCTTCTTTGCTACCCACAGGTTAATTGCCTTGAAGGAGGCATGTAAAAGCTGCCAGTGAGTGAAGGAGCAGGACGTGGAGAGAATAAGCACCCACCTCCCACCTCTCTGAATACTGGAAACCTCCTGCACTCAGCTACTCTCCTTCGGCAGCCCCATGAACAGTCCATGTCTGAGTCAGACTGTACAGATTATCTTATTCAAGCCACTGCAACCAGAGCCTCGGGAGAAAGGGCATGTCATGGGCTGGTGAGTGAATGGGTTTAGTCTCATTTAATAATAAATAGAATTGCAAGACAGATGGCGGAGCTTCCTAGGAGACTTGGCTAATTGTGTTCTCAACATCACAGAGTTCCGAGACACCGATCTACTGTATTTTGAGCTAAGTCCTAGAATTTTTCTCAGGGTTCTCAGTGTCAAACACAGTTCTGTACGAGGGATAGCTCAGTGGTTTGAGCTTTGGCCTGCTAAACTCAGGGTTGTGAGCTCAATCCTTGAGGGGGCCATTTAGGGATATGGGGCAAAAATTGGGGATTGGTCCTGCTTTGAGCAGGGGGTTGGACTAGATGACCTCCTGAGGTCCCTTCCAACCCTAATATTCTATGAAAACATAAGGAGTTGGGTTGTTTGAAAATGTGTCTTTGTTGCTCCTTTTCTGGCACTTTCCTTTGCAAATGGTTTTTTAAATGAAGAAATAGTTTCCACTACAGTTCCTTCAAATCCTTGTCAGAAGTCTCTAGCCCTAAGCCTGGAGATATAGATATGAACACACAGTATATTAGCATCAACAACACGAGGTTACCATGTGGTGCATCCCCTGAAAGCATCTTTATCCTTATTATTATTCCTATGATTAGCAACAAAAATAAGGACATTTGTTGCTGGCCCTGAGCTAAGGCCCTGAGGCTGAATGAGAAGTATCCATATCACCCTGCAAGGGGACAGCAGAAATGAGAGAGCAAATCCTCAGACAGTTCAGCTGTCTGACAGGAAGTTTTAAAAGGAAAAGAGTTACAAAATGCAACAGCCCAGCCTGGCTGCATCAGGACAAAGCTGCTTTTTGGATTTACCATCAGGAAACCCAAAATAGTAATAATCATAATTCCTCCCCTTAATGTGCATTCCCTCCTTTTGATTATTTAAACTACCTACAGTGCATGATGCTATAAGGGAAATAAGCAGAGCTGCAATGCAGAATCTATCACTGATAGAAGTGGTTGTGTTGCAGGAAACTTCTCCTAAGACATTTCTTTCATGCCATGGAATTATGTAGGACTCACAAATCTGCTAACACACCATAGCTGTTAATGAAAAGTTTCAGAATTAATGAATCATCAACTCTGAAAACTTGTTGCCTATTTGAGATGGCTCCACACGTCTCCTTGCTGAGCTGGCATTCACAAGATTTGACAGGATTTAGAGATGCTTTTATGCATGAGCTCCGAAATCCTTCCTCTGGCAGCTCACCTAAAACAAAGGAGGATGGGACCAGGAGTTTACAGATGGTGTTAAAAAAAGAGCCGGCCTCAGAAAAACATCAGCTTGTTTGAAGATGACATTGGATTATCTGAGAACAGATTTAACAAACAAATATTAATTTGATGGAGTTGGACCATAATTAATGTGCTTTGGTTTTGAGAAGGGGTGAGGGGATGTTCACTGGCTGGAGGAGGCCAGGTGGTACAGAGGAAGCTGCTGCTAAATGAGTTTTTCTCACTGTTTATGCAGTAGGAGGAACAGTTAAAACATCAAAGAAACTGAGTCAATTTTGTCTCTGATATCCCATATCTGCCTCCTGACACTAAGAAAAACAATGAATCAGACGAGTCCTCTGAGCCAATGAAGAGCCTGGATCAGCTCATCACCGAAACACCACTGTGCGCTCTTGTTTTCCTGCGGAAGTAGCTGTCACTTTAACAGAGCAGCGTGGGAGACAGTGGCCAGAGGGGTGCAGCTCAGGAGCGGCGCATGTTGTGTGAAGGCAGCTGGAGCCACCCTAGGAAGCTCTGGGTCCCTTTTGCTCCCTCTGTCCAATGGACACAGCACACTCAGAATCCTGCTGGGACTGGTGCACAGAGCTCCCTGTAGGCCCCTTGCATGCAGGGTCGCTGCAGTAGCTGGCCCCCTCTTTCTGCCCGGTTTCTGTACAGGTGCTAAGAAGCTCTAGCTACGCTGCAGAACCACCGTCAAGCTGCCAGATGCCCCCAGCTGCCTGCACTAGCGACTGATCTCAGAGGGCGCGGTCTATCTCCCCTAAGTCACTTCCCAGCCAGACCCAAACCAAACCAGCATCATGAATCAGGCATTGCTCTTTGCAGAGAGTGGCATAGCTCCCTGGGGTCTGCTGCCGAGGAGGCAGCCCAAGTGAAGCAGCTCACAGGATAGCCCCACAGTGTCAGTGGGCTGGCACCCCGATACAAAAGTCAGTGCAAACTGCTCCTCCAACACCTTGCCAAGTGGCCTCTGTGTCACCTACCTGCTCCCATGTGCAGCCAGTGACCCTGCTGGGAAGTACCTGTGGCCAGCTGGCTCCCCTTACAAGCAATGTCCCTGGCTCCTGATCCAGGGCTGCTCATGGCTGCTGAGAAGGTGTCACATCCACATGCCATCCCCCAGCCAGAGGCTGCCACTGACGCCAGGCCTGACCTTGGTTGCAGCACGCAGTCCTGGAATGGGAACGCTGGTTTGGAGACCTTGGCAGAGACAGAGCTTAGCCACTCTGGTGGCCGATGCAAGTAAAAAACAAGGAGGAGAAGATGGCCTCCAAAAAGCCAAGGAAACAGCAGCAAGTCCAGAGCCCCAGAGCATTCTCTCCTTCCTGAGAAATGGAGCACATGATCAGCTGCTGCCTCAGCACGACAACAGGGCGCCTGGCACAGTCAGAAGCAGGGGTGACTGGGAGAGCCGCGCAAGGGCCATGTCATGGGCTCACCGTACAGGGGGGCAGGAACCTGGCTTAGAAGCCTGGGCATCTGAGAGCAGGCCATCCTCAGGGTCTCTACTTGGCAACCGCAACTTCCAGTCTCAGCGACACTGGGATAATGTTTGGTTGGAGACTCACACACTGAAATGTCCAATAAAGAAATCTCTTTGTCATGGAAACAGCCTATAGAATTTAATGAGTTTAAACCAATAGAGCCCTAGAGGAATGTAACAGGGTTCTAGAGAAATGGTGCTAGAATCGTTCAAACTGAACTGAGAATGATCTCTCTTCTCTAGTTATCTGTAGCTGTCTAGAGAATTACATTCCTGTGATTGATTTGTCTAGTAAACCCTGCAGGATTTACTCAAAAGGAAGAAAACCAACCAACCAACCAACCTGTGGGAAGGTTTCCATTCTCTATTCCATCTTGTGGGTCTTTTCCAGGAGGGGTGCCCAGGAGATGGGATGGACCCTGTGGGCAGACAGGACAGTTTGGAGATTTCCACCTTCAATCTAAAAGCAAGTCTGTGCTATTTGCAGAGGCAAAGGGAGAGCCTTTGTTGGGTTTGTCAAAGCCCTTCCTGCCCCCCTCCCTCCAGACCCCCTGCCCAGGCCCAATGCCTTCTGAAGACCCTGAAAACAGCTCATCAATAAATGGTCCGTTTTGTTTCACCTTGAAAACATGTTAGGAGAATATGGTGTGATTAAAATGCAGTTTTTATGTCCCTGGTGATTTTATGCTCCCCAGGCTTGAGTTACCAATGGAGATAATTAGCAGAGTCCAAACAGAAAACGAATTAACGCTCCAGACAAAGCCCCAATTACACCAGTCTATTCACCGCAAGACAATGCTGGGCTAATTACGGCAACCCTGACTTTTATTACTTTGAAGTAGCTTTCACCATCATTAAGATTCATAGATGATTCTTAGTCTGATGTGAAGAGTTCTACTGACTATATCACTAGCTATAATTTAGCTTTTTACCCAACCCTCCCCGAGAGAGAAAAGAAAATAAATTTGGTAGCTCACAAAACATTGTAGCATCTCTGGGTCATTCTAGCCACGTGGGAAACTGTCATTGTGTACTGTGGAATGCCTGCATGCCTCCCAGGGAACTGTGGGATGCCTACCAACTGTGCACCACGCTTTTGCCATGCAACTGGACTCTGTGTGGACAGAATGCGCTAAGTGGGATGCACGCTGCAGAAACAGTTTTGTTGGTGGCACTACACTGACCGAGCTTGTGACAGTACAACTTTCTAGTTGGCCTGGACTCTGTGTGTTGAGAATGAGAGAGAGAGCGCATCTCTCTTGGGAATGCTTCTTGCCTGGTAACATTGCAAATGGCCTAGTGAGAGATGAAAAGTCTTGGCACCGGGAGCAGGTGTGGCTGCTGCATTCCCAGCTAAGATTTTCTTTCAGATGAAGAACTGGCTCGGAGCTCTACTGGGATGTGACAGCCACCTGCTGAGGAACACCAAACTCCACCGTTTCATTACAGGAGAGCAGGAAGAGTGAGAATATCTCAGGTGGCTCCTTTTAAGAAATAACCTCAGAGCCCTTTGTCTTGATGTGATTCCGAAGCATTTGGATACTTTCAAGTCAGTGAGACTGATCGATAAAAGTAGTTTGTATAAGACAGCACCTTCCCAGCTCTGCAAAGACGTTATCTAATTAGTCTTCACAAAAACCTGTCAAGTGACCTTGGACAGCACAAGTCATTACAAAAACCTTACAAAGCAATACGGCAGAGTCTTGGCTGCACTGTGCCCACTGTCCCTGGGGAAGGATGCTAGTACAGCAAGCCAGCCACCCCCCCTACCGACACGGCAGGGCCTGGCGGAGTCCTGTGAGGGCCCCTCTGTCATTCAGCACCTCTCTGTTACAATAGCAGCTATGAAGATGTATGGGTCTATCTCTAGAGCTTTTGGCAATCAGACTGTGGGTTTTTGTCAGATTACTATGAGAGCATATGGCTAGGGGAGAGGCAAAGATGCTCTGCTGCTATGGCAGCCCATGTGGGACACACACCAACTGGCAATTTAATTCTTTTTCCACCAAGCACCACCAGCTGGGCTTTGCTATCTGTGCACAGGGAGCTGCTTGGAATCTCAGGCACAAATGGGTTAATGAAAGAGAAGAGCTCACCTTGAATTTATCCATTAAACCTCAGCTATACACAGACATTGGCCATTGGAGCTCTGCCTTGTGACCTGTGCAGAGACACCCAAGGAAGCAGGGAAAATATGGGATAGAAGCATAATGTTAACAAGAGGAAAAGAAGAGCACCCCAAGGAACAGCAATCACAGACCACCTGGGTAATAGGGAGTGGGTCCTGCGGAAGCAGGAACCCAGCTTGGACTAAGCTCTGGAAGGCTCAGAGAGGGGGATGAAAGCAATGCGAAATGAAGACCTCTTTTTACCAGGGCATTTAAGAAGAAAATCTGATCACCTTTGACCCCCTTATGACTGCGGACTCCCAGCTTCAGGCCCGCATAGGGCCCAATCAGGGTGAGAAGTATCCCCCACCTGCTCTCTAATGTTGGCATTAGAGTCAGGTGCCAGTCAACCAGCTGATAGTTTTGTGGCTGTGTCCTTGGGCTACTTGTTTCCATTTGGGTGGTGTCCTAGGCTTCAAATTTAATAATTTTATTAAGGTAATGTTGAAGTAAAAAGAAAACCGTACAGAGTTTAGGCATAGAAGTTACTGGTTATCAGGGAATACGGTACAGATTATCAAGGGGTGCGAAATTCGGTTTAGGAGCGGGTGGCGTAAGGAATAAATAATCTGCAATCTCCCCGATTGGGGGTAAAAGTTTAACAGGTCAAAGTACAGACATTGAGCTATGGGGATATGTTGTCCATATAATGGCTATGTTCAGGTGTGGAGTATAATGAGCAGATACGATGATGAGGATGGATCTACCCTCATTTGGTGGGATTTAATGTTCAGTGAGTTTATGATTCCCGTTCATATGGTCCAATGGAAAAAGTCTCTCAGTCCTTTTCCCATAGTTGATGCACAATGTCGGACTGGCTCACACCTCCTGGTACTGCTGGTGGCCGGTGATGTGTTCGATGTAGATGTCCCTGGACCATCGGATGGTGTCTGAGACCATGAGGCGCCGCATGAGCTGTGCGTAGCATCGACCGATCCCACAGGTCCGCAGCACAAGCTCGTTGCAGGGGTCCGACGATCAGGGCATCCATCTGCACCTCGTAGCCCTTCGCTCTCAGGGTGTTGGCCGGGGGGGGCGTATTTTTCCAGCTTTTTAATGCTTCTAATTCTAATTAACTGGCCGTGTTCTCTTGGTGTCTGCAAGCTACGAAAATATCTCCTGAAACATTCTTGAACTAGAAAGGTTATTTGCATCTGTTGCTTCCAAGTCTAACTGCAGCTGATTTGCTTTTCACAAGCCATCAAACAGGCTGGATGCCTGATGTGAATGTGTTGTTAAGCACCAAAACTGTGCTCCTGTAGAAACAAGCCCCCATCAGGTAGAGGCGAGGGGCACAACTGATGGGGAGATATTTCATTAAGTTCTCGGTAGCAAAACAGGTCAGAAAACAATTAGGAACCGGACAGAGCTTTATCCTCCTTCAGACATTCTTCCATCTTGTGTGCTGTAATAAGGAATGCAAAGCAGCCTCTCTCTGAATGGAGCCTCCATGTAGCAGCCACTCAGCCAGCAAATGGCATTCAATGCGAACTGAGATTTGGCCCCACAAGTCCCCAGGTTCTGAGCTGGGTGTACTTGGTTTTCAGAACAGCTTCTGTTCAACCAGTAACTTGAATGACAAGAGCAAATGTCACCAGTCACTGTATCTTTCTCACAGTAGCAACTGGAACTAACACAGGTTTATACCTCCAGGCAAGGTGAGGTACTTCACAGCCCAGCCATCTGAGAGACTTGCAGAAGAGCAAGCGTTTCAATTCCTAGAACAGACAACAGGGCAAACCTTAGTAAAAGGCAGCTGACCCCCCAGTTACTGAGTTCTTTGCCAGTGTGACCAGGCAAAGAAAACAAATCAATCACTTTCTTTCCCCAGGAGTATATCAGACCTTTCACTGCCCAGTGCAGGGCAGCATTAGGCAGTAGCCACAGAGATACCAAAAGGTGCCAGGGAATGCTGGGCTTGTTGGGGACAGCAGCCCAGGAACCCAGGGGGGCTGCTTCAGACGCACCATGCATGGTCTCAAAGGAGCAGGGCACATTTTCAAACTGTTACAGCCTGTAGAGGAGGGAGTCTTGGTTTCGGCGGCTCCCTATCATAGAACGTGGGCTGAATCCTGTTCTCAGTTATGCTTGGGTTCAATCCGGAGTATCTCCATAGGAGTCAATGCAGTTCATCTGGATTGATACCAGTGTAAATGAGAGCAGAATTTGATCTGCATAGCTTTATATGAAGTATTCCTGCAAGGTTTAGCTGTGTGCATATCTTCCAATGGCTGGCTCTCCCTTCCCACAAGGGGTGGGGCAGAAATCTCCACAAGGAAAACTTCACTGATACCCCGCTGGGAGAGGCTCAAGGGCCCCTTCCAAGCACTACAGATCTGAGATCCATGTGGCAAGGAACCTCCCTTCATCCTGGACCCAGGAGCCACCATGCATAGGTGGTTAGGGACTATTTAGAAAAGCTGGATGTGCACAAGTCCATGGGGCCGGACGAGTTGCATCCGAGAGTGCTGAAGGAATTGGCGGCTGTGATTGCAGAGCCATTGGCCATTATCTTTGAAAACTCGTGGCGAACCGGGGAAGTCCCGGATGACTGGAAAAAGGCTAATGTAGTGCCAATCTTTAAAAAAGGGAAGAAGGAGGATCCTGGGAACTACAGGCCAGTCAGCCTCACCTCAGTCCCTGGAAAAATCATGGAGCAGGTCCTCAAAGAATCAATCCTGAAGCACTTGCATGAGAGGAAGGTGATCAGGAACAGCCAGCATGGATTCACCAAGGGAAGGTCATGCCTGACTAATCTAATCGCCTTTTATGAGGAGATTACTGGTTCTGTGGATGAAGGGAAAGCAGTGGATGTATTGTTTCTTGACTTTAGCAAAGCTTTTGACACGGTCTCCCACAGTATTCTTGTCAGCAAGTTAAGGAAGTATGGGCTGGATGAATGCACTATAAGGTGGGTAGAAAGCTGGCTAGATTGTCAGGCTCAACGGGTAGTGATCAATGGCTCCATGTCTAGTTGGCAGCCGGTATCAAGTGGAGTGCCCCAAGGGTCGGTCCTGGGGCCGGTTTTGTTCAATATCTTCATAAATGATCTGGAGGATGGTGTGGATTGCACTCTCAGCAAATTTGCGGATGATACTAAACTGGGAGGAGTGGTAGATACGCTGGAGGGGAGGGATAGGATACAGAAGGACCTAGACAAATTGGAGGATTGGGCCAAAAGAAATCTGATGAGGTTCAATAAGGATAAGTGCAGGGTCCTGCACTTAGGATGGAAGAATCCAATGCACCGCTACAGACTAGGGACCGAATGGCTAGGCAGCAGTTCTGCGGAAAAGGACCTAGGGGTGACAGTGGATGAGAAGCTGGATATGAGTCAGCAGTGTGCCCTTGTTGCCAAGAAGGCCAATGGCATTTTGGGATGTATAAGTAGGGGCATAGCGAGCAGATCGAGGGATGTGATCGTTCCCCTCTATTCGACATTGGTGAGGCCTCATCTGGAGTACTGTGTCCAGTTTTGGGCCCCACACTACAAGAAGGATGTGGATAAATTGGAGAGAGTCCAGCGAAGGGCAACAAAAATGATTAGGGGTCTAGAACACATGACTTATGAGGAGAGGCTGAGGGAGCTGGGATTGTTTAGCCTGCAGAAGAGAAGAATGAGGGGGGATTTGATAGCTGCTTTCAACTACCTGAAAGGGGGTTCCAAAGAGGATGGCTCTAGACTGTTCTCAATGGTAGCAGATGACAGAACGAGGAGTAATGGTCTCAAGTTGCAGTGGGGGAGGTTTAGATTGGATATTAGGAAAAACTTTTTCACTAAGAGGGTGGTGAAACACTGGAATGCGTTACCTAGGGAGGTGGTAGAATCTCCTTCCTTAGAGGTTTTTAAGGTCAGGCTTGACAAAGCCCTGGCTGGGATGATTTAACTGGGAATTGGTCCTGCTTCGAGCAGGGGGTTGGACTAGATGACCTTCTGGGGTCCCTTCCAACCCTGATATTCTATGATTCTATGATTCTATAACCCCACCCCTCCTTCCTGGAAGCCTAGCTCCCTGTGGCTGATTCTAACTCCCACTGAGATTCTCACTTGGGAAATCCAGGGGCTCTGCAGTACCATGAAGAGTGGCTCCAGCATGCAGGGCCCCGGTGGAAGGGCATTGGCGCAGGGATGCAGAGCTCTACACACAGAGAGAGCACCCTTTGTCCCTGCTAAAGAATGTTCCACAACACTGTGGAGATACCAGGTACTGGAGTCAGCTACACCAAAGTTTCAATTACATAGAAATGACTTCTGAAAAGTTTAATTTACCACTACAAGATGCTTCTTCAATGAGAGAGCTTATTGGAATGCAAAGCGCCGACTTCAAAGGCTGGGATGAATCAGAGGATATTTTGAGAGTAATTATATAAGATTATAACATCAAAACCACCTAATTATTGCCAGCTAAGCATGGAGACAACCTGCTTTCTAGGGAGAGGCTGGAGGGAGCTAGTGGCTGGATCATGTTCGGCTGCCCATGAGCATACAAGGCAACCTCACATTTTCAGTCTAAACCACCCTTGTTCCATAGGCAGCTGCAGTTTTTCCACCCTCTGTAATTCTTTCTTGGGGTGTTTTTATAGACTCCAGTGCCTGAATGCCACTGACTCAAGGATGTGGCTTTGAGGTCCTTTCCATGAGTTCTAGAGCTGGTAGAATAATTGGAAAAGTGGCTCATTAACAACTTTGTGAAAAGTGTTCTGAGTTCTACATCAGTTACTCAGAGGGTGAAATTATTCCTTTTTCATGAGTCTGGACACTAGTTTATTATGTTTCATGAATTTCAACTTGAATTATGATTAATCCAACTGCATAATTCATTATTTTTAACTATTTTGCTTCAGAAGCTTCATTCACCCAACAGACATCAAACCACGTGGCTAGATAACCAGTCACAAACCACAAAAAATTATTAGCAGACAATGAATAGTTTAGATATTCTGTCAATCGCACTTTGGATACAATTGCAGAACTCATCTCTTTCCCCACTGCTCTGTTCCTGTTTGAGCACAGCACTGTACAACTGACATCTTTTGGACTCTGGTTTGGAGTCAGGTCCCAATTAATGGGTGATTTTTCCATAATGAGTGTATTACCGCAGAGGGTTTGTTGTCACTATGACCTGAGTAAATGAGATATTTCTTCTGTTGCTTGCAGCACTTCTCATCCACACCTATCAATCTGCTCTCACTGATGCCCCGGATTCCAGACTTGGGACCTAGCGACATCAGCTAGGTGATGGGCAACTGTATTGCTAAAGTAACACGGCTGTTACTCTGAAACCTGTATTGCTAAAAGTAGGCTGTGACAACCAAGACATGGAAAGAGCATGGGGATGCATCAGCTGGGGACCATCAACCAAAATGGGGAGAGACTCATTGAGCTGCGCTTGGTTCTGATCTTATTTCTGCAAGTAACCTGTTCCCATACAAAGAACCATGGAATTCACCAGATGGCAATATGAACACTCAGGTTGAGCACATCTGCATTAGCTTGAGCATCAGGTCACCTGACCCAGAATGAGATCCTATCATCCTGTAGATATTCTGCAGTGACCACAACACTTGCACTGCTAAACTGAAATTGAAATTGAGATGATCAGCTTTAAACAGAAGGTGGTAGAGAACATTAAGAGTATAAAACTGAAAACAAAGGAGTACTGTGAGAAATCCCAACAGGATCTAAGGGGCAGATCTGCGACACTGCCAGAGGCAGAGGAAGGTGAGATACAGCTTGGTTCTGATGGAGAATGAGCAGTGCTCAGAGACACTGTGATTCAAGCTGCAGCCGTCACAACTGGATATCAAAATAGACAAAGCAAGAAGTGGATAAACCAAGAGATGTGGCCTCTCACTGAGGAAAGAAAAGTACTGAACGGAAAACTCCGGAATGCTAAGACCAAAGAACTACTGGAAAAGGCAAAGGAGGCATATAAGAAAGCAGACAAAAGCTGTGAAAAGCAACACAAGGAAGATAAATGGAGATATGCTGGAGACCTAGCAGCTGAAGCTGAAGCTGCTGCTTTGATAGAAAACCACAGAGCTGTTTATCTAGTGACCTGGGTAGAAATTTCAAAACAGGACATGGGCCAATAAAAAGGAAAGATGGAAAAATGCTTACACCTGAGATAGAACAGAAAAAATGGATGGGGAGAGCTGTCCAAAGAAGTCCTCAATGGATCCACCCCCCACCTCCTCACCAGATTTTAATGCAACATGTGAACTTGATAAACATGACCCTGATCCTCTCCTTTGCTTTGGATATCTAAACGTGGTTTCCATCTCTTTGGTAAGCTGCCAACCCTTTTTGCTCACGTTTGTGATTCAGCCCCCTGGCCATTAGCAGAAAATTAACCAAGTACTGCAATTCTGCTCTACCATATGGTGCTATTCCCCAAGCCGCAGAGGTGCTAAACCAATCCATTATTTATTTTTAATTACAAAGCAGGAACCAAAACACATATCTGTACAATTAGGGGCTAATGCAAAACAGGTTCAGTCCCTGCAGTGTATTTACATATAGCAACGAAGTGTATCAACATCATTCACCATGCCAGAAAGATCCAAATCTGGTAACAGCTATAGGACATCAAAACTCAAGTAACTTCTTCTTCACATCAAAGCAGATTGAATACACAGATAATCTACCATGTAGCACCAAGAAAAGTCTGCCATATCATTAATGTCCAGTAGGTACAGGGTCTTTCCATGAGAAGACTGGATCTTTGCAAGCAAAAAGAAAAGAAAAGCAACTATGCTTAGCTGTTGGTGGCAGCTGTTCACAGACTGGGCAGTGCCTTTATTTAGGAAGACAGGCCGTGTGTTTGGCTAGGCAGACCAGTGGGTTAGTCGCCCAGGCTCAGGGTCCTGTTCCCAACTGACATTGATTCACTTCCTGACACTGAGCAAGTTAACTTCTTTCTGCTTCAGTTTCTCTGTCTGCAAGCTTGAGATAACACCAACCTCACAGGGGCATGCTGAGGCTTAACCCAACCTTGTAAAGGGTGCTGAGATCCTCAGATGAAAGGCTGTATTATAAACACAGCAGGGACAGTATATACACATATATTAGTGCATTATTAGCAGGGCTCTCCATACTGTATTCCAATACATAGCTGGAGGTTCATTTTGAAGACAGAGAGCTAACACTAGCGTAAATGGGAGAAAATGGGAGAAAGCTGAGCTTCGGAAGGCCTCCAGCTGTCTCTACGTTATAGGCCCCAGTCCAGCAAAGCACTTAAGTATGTGCATAGATTCAACGCGATTACCGATGTGCTTAAAGTTATGCATGAATTTAAGTGCTTTGCTTTCACTTGATAATTGCCCTGTTTTGTTCATTCCCTCTGGAGCACCTGGCACCAGCCACTGTTGGAAGACAAAAAGAAAAGGAGGACTTGTGGCACCTTAGAGACTTACAAATTTATCTGAGCATAAGCTTTTGTGAGCTACAGCTCACTTCATCGGATACATTCAGTGGAAGACAGGAAACAGGGCTAGATGAACCATTGGTCTGACCAGTCTGGCCATTGTTTCATTGGTATGTTGCTGGATGGGAGCCTTGGTGAGCCCTTCTCTGTGCTATTTAGCTGCTATGAAATGCATTAGTTCCCACAGTCACAGAGAACAAGGGATGGAGGTTGCATAAACTCCATTCAGGCCCTGGTCTCTTGCCTCTGGGGTTCCCCATTAGTGGGGATGCTGAACAGTCACTAACAAGGTAAACCCACTGGTTTGAATTTACCCTGTAATGGAGAATGCTCCCTGCCTTTACTGATACCGAGGTTTAAGACAGTGACAATGCACAGTGCACCCATTGCTGCAGGTGGAGGATAAGGTAATGGGGAGTTACACACATCAGTGGACTGGGAGACTGTGTTTGTGGCTATCTTCTCTTCTAAGGAGGCTGAAGAGGAGAGCATGGCAGAGCAGGGAATGCAGCGCCTCTAATGTTCATCACTAGAGTACAATATTAGCAATAAACAAAACTGTTCTTCAGCACAGCCTGGGAGCCTGGAGCGCTCATTAGCTTGGTACTTTGCATGGTGTCTTTCTGTGGAGGTGAAATGCATAGTGCCACTTACTGAGATGAAATTCACTAGGAGCAAACATTTACTAGAGATATGACCGGGGAACCTGTGCTGACAGGCCCCATACTGCTTGCCTTGCTGACACCCACAGTGCTGGCTGCTTTGCTGTGCCTCTCCTCTGCTGCTTATGGGCAAGGACTGTACCATGGGTGTTCCTCACGTGACTTTTCAGAGCAGTGGGCAAAGAAAGGGGAGTGTCACAGGCACACCACTCCTGGGCAGTTCTGTAACAGCCCCTCGTGGCTCAGAGTGGCTTTGCGGCACCTGTCTCAGTTTCCCCTCTTTCAGGACTTTCTCAAACAAATTCCCAAACAAACTTTTCTCTGGTTCCCCTCCGTGGGGCTGGATTTTGTAAAATAACAAAATCATTCCCACAGGAAGTTCTCAGATTCACACCAAGTTCAGACTCCCACTTTTCCTGCTGGGAGTCTGCCAGGCCTCCCCTGCCTGGAGCCTTTTCCCTGACACCTCAGGGTTCCCTGCCAGAGCCTAGTTGCCCCACAATCTCTGGAGTCTCTCTATCCTCATGTGATGCCTCATGGTTCCCTGCTGGAATCTCCTCACTCCCTGCCTTGGCAGGCCTCTGCTCGTCTCTCCCTGAGCATCTCCCCTTCTCGGGAGCTTCCTGCTGCTCTTATAAGGGAAATCAGTTGATCCCTGCTTGGGTGGACCTCCTTAGTAACTAGGGTTGGCTGGCCGCTGCATCCAGCCCTGCCGGGGAAGCCATCCCATTACAAGTACACTGGGGACATGAGGTTTCCCCATGTGTTCCAGCTGAGGTTTCCTTCAGCAAAAACAACTGCTATCACGTCAAGGTGGCAAGCTGCTCTCTGAGATGGACATACTATTCTGAACTTGCTTGGCTGCATCTCAGTTTGACTCGGCTGCCTGAATGCTAACAGCAGGGTGCCCTATTTCTTGCACTTTCTGGGGCGGAGACATGACTGAGGTCGTATTGGCCACATTATCTGGACAAGCCTGTATTTGCAGAGATTATTAACTCTAAGCAAGACTTTGTTCTGAAATTAGTCTGGGGGCTGGGCTAAGAATTAAATATTTTATGCCAATCAGAGTGAGGACATAAGTTTGGAGCTTTTCAAAGGACAAAGCAACAGGCCCTGGTCATGTTCTGCCAGTGCCCAGAGCTATAGAGGGGAATTCACATGGAAGCCAAGGAGCCTCTGCTTCCAAGCACATGTAATAGTGAAGAACATGGGCGCTTCATAAGCTGCTGGAACAGAACTGCTGAAGCATTTGTCCTCCCTTCAGTTAAGCACCTCTCAGCAGCAGCAGAGACTTCCAACAATTCCATTCGGAACAGCAGGAAAGTCTCCATAGCTGTGGAGCTGCCATGCACCGGGGAAATGAGCAAACACCTGGAGGACACTTACAGCCCAGCCATATGGAGACTATCACAGTGACTCCGTCAGCATCAGTCCCCACCTATCCCAATGAGAACACCATCCACCCAGCAGTACAGGACTGCAGGCCATCTCCTAGAGCACCTCGGCACTGGCAGCTCTTCCCAGCAAATGGCAAAGAAACTAAACGGAATGCAACCCAATCAGCTGAATGAGGTTTCTCCTCCTATGCCACTGGATCGCAGCATGCCCCCATGTCCTCAGGCTCTGGCAGGAGGGAGGCTGGGGACTGCTGCAGCTTTGCTATGTGTCTGAAACTGTATATTGCCATTTTATTGTAACTGAGTCTTTAGGAAGAGATGCATTAAAGTGATTTCTCAAGTGCTGAAGGCTTTTAGCAGCCTGGCTGTCTGGCGGAGTCACCCCCCCTTTATCTCACATGCTTTCTATTGCCATGAGCTCAGGTGGGATTTTTGGAAAATGAGCTGTTCCTCTGGGTTCCTCCCCCAGCCGGGGCTGCTCTCCCTCACCTGCAGAAGGGGAATTCCAGTTATTGGGCTTGGGGACCAACAGACCCAACGGCAGGTTCTTGCTGTGGGCAGCTGCTGCACAGGTCTCCTCTGGATAGCACCGCTCTGGCTGGCAGCAGCTTTCCCACCTAGGCAGCGACAGTAGAGCGAGATCAAAGTCTGACAGATCCAGAGAATCAAGCTCAGAGATCAACACCAAACCCAGGCATTTGAGCCCTTTGCCTACATGGGAACAAATCCCACCCAGCGCTATTTGATCCCTTGTCTCTCATGCAGGCTGGGCCAGAATGCTGCCTGGGGATTAAAGCAGCGCTCCTGCATGTCAGTGAGGGGATGCTGGGAGAGAGAAAGATGAATGAGGCAGATGCAAGAGGGACAAGCTGTTTCCAGCTGGAGACCTGGTGGCGCAGGGGAACATAGGCCGGCACAGAAATGTAAGGAAAGAGTCCGCGTGGCATTCGCTTCGGAAGCCAGACAGAAGAGGGGCCCCAGCACTAGCCTCGTGACTTGGGGCTTTTTTGTGGAGAGCCCAGGTGCCAGGATTTAAACCTCTGGGGAATGGCTCACGACATCTCCGCACGGCCGCAATCGCCCCAGTACTATGAATGCTCCTATCCCTGCTAAGGATCTGTTCTGTGAACACAACCATCAGTGGGACAGAAAGTGAACTGTGTCCTGAGTCCGTTACTCCACATTCAGAGCTCGATTCTAGCACGTGGGAACGGCTCAGCTTAAGGCAGCGAGGCCAAAGTACAGGGTTACGGCGCGAGGCATCGTCAGGGCCACCAGAACAGCTCAGGAGCTGCTGCTCGGACACCACCCCCTCTCAGTTCTGACTGGAAAGGAAAGTGCCAGACTCTGCCACAGGAGAGGAGAGACCTGGCTGCCGGCTTCCAGGAGCTATGTTTATTTTGGGTTGGCTGGCCCTTTGCTTGCTTTGCTGTCACTTATAACGTGCTGGAAGGAGGGACGCTCTTTGAGAGAATGTGAGCAAGTGGCATTCTAAAAGGCCTTTGAGCAGAGCCTTGGGTGAAAGAATTAACCTTGTTGTAAACACTACCCTTTGCACCAGCAACGCCTACCAGCCTGGATGCTCAAACCAAGGGACACTTCCTGAGCTGCACAGCAATGGACCTGTACACACCACGGTCTGTCTCCAGCACATCCCATTGCTTCCCTCTCACCCCTGTCTCTCTGCTGAGGAAAGATGGCAACTGCAAGGCTCAGATCCTGGACCAGCAGCCACAGCTCACCATCTTTGGATGCTGCTGAGATCGGGGGGGGGTTTCATCTCTGCCTTCAGGCTGCAGCTTGAGGCCTCGCTTGCTGCAGAGCTCCTGGTTCAGAGCAAATTGTACAGGAGGCTATGTAGGGGGAAGGGCTGCAGGTCCCTTTGCCATCTTAGCTGGCTATTACACGCTCACTTCTTCTCTGGCACAGAGTAGTTACCACATAACACCTGCCCTCAGAATTGCCTCTTCTGCTTTCCAGTCTCAGTTCCGTGATCAGGAGCCTGCATTCTTAGGGTTTGTCTACACTGACACTTTGTCGGCCTCCCCCTCGAATGACAAAAGTGTTACTGGCGAAAAGCACCGGTGTGAACAGGAGCGCTCTCTTGCGGATGAAGCTGCAGCCACTCGTGGGGGATGGAAGAGCTCTCTCCTGCTGACAAACAGCAGCTACACTGGACCTCTTCTGGCGGCCCGGCTGTAGCAGCACAGTCGTGTTGCTAAAAGCTTCGTAGTAGTGTAGCCAAAGCCTTTGTCTTTTAATGGTGTGTTTTATGGAAACAAATTAAACCCAGAACTGACCTTCCCCCCATACCCAGCGCCTTTCAACGTGTGGCTTGATGCGTTTAGAACGGGGCAGCAAGCCCACTAATCTCTCTGACGAGGGCTAATCAGGCACAACTCGCGAACCAGTTTATAGTGGGTGGGCAGCTGGCTCATTGTGCTGTGGCTTTAAAAACCAAACCAAACCCCAGAGCCAGTAACTCCCAGGGAAATACCCAAAGGGGGGTTCAAATGCAGAGGCAGATTATTTTATAATGGGAACTGACTCAAGTCTCCAGTCTGGCTCTTGGGCCCCTCTGGGTGGAGTGAGGCAGGGAAGGATTTAATTGCCCAGCAAAGAGCAAAGGATCATAAATGACTGATGAGCACAAGGATTCTGTGTGCCTGCTCCATGTATGAGAAGCCTCCATCTTATCAGGCTCCAGCCAGGCAAAGCGCAGCTAGTGAATCCTGGCTCTCAGAGACGTCTCTACTAAGCACTAATACCACACACAAGCGACAGAGCTTCTGTGGGGGGACACTGAATGTTCAAGAGGAGATATAGTTAGTTTTTGCTCCTCTGGATTGTTGCAAGTACAGTGCCCCATCTAGCAGGATGGGGAAATCGAATCACAAGCATAAAATCAATCTGCCTTTAGACATCTTTAATTTGCAGGACTCTACTTTTGTCCGGTGTGAGTGGAATACACAAGCCACGGTGGGTAAGTGCTTTGTATTTTTGTCCCTATGGGGTGGCTCTGGGGTCTGCCCCTCAGAAACTCTGCAGCCATCGCTGACTCATTGCTGTACATCACCACTGATCATAGCTTCCCTTTACAGTTATACACACCCACAAAGTACAATTTACAGCTTTTGAGACAGACAGGCCCAAGATGCAGAGCTTAGCTCTAACTGCAAACTTCCCCAATATTCTGGGGTATCTGAAGCCAGGCCCACCTGTCTCCCAAAGGGATGGGGAACTGGCTTCCAGCTTAGGCAGACTGTCTGTCTTAAAGCAGCAAGTTCCCTTCCTCTTGTCTCCACTAGATGCACGCTGAAGCACTGAAAGGTTACATAACCCTGATGTGTTTATATGGCCTGAGTCAGATCATGGCTGATAAACCAAGGATTAGCAGTAAAAAGAAATCTCAAATCTGTTCTAGTGGGAAGCTTCAGGCCACAAAGGAGAAAATGGAAAGTTCGACACTGAGGCTGGAGTGAAATGTGTTATTTCTTAATTTGGCTGCAAGGGCTATAGAAAAGTCACAAGCCAAGTAATAAGCAAACGGTCACACTTGCTGTACAATGAAATTCCTTTAAAATCCGGAGCTGTTCTTAGCATAAGGGCTCCAAGTGTAGCAGATCTCTGCAAATTCCTCTTTCCACCCTGTGTGACAACCCAGGCTGCCCCTGGAGGGATGCGGGTGGGGGTGGGGGAGGCAGGTGGAGTTGTACTTGAGGCAGCTGGCCCATGCTCTGCTCACAGCTGCCCCACTATGTTTGGCCTGCTAGCTCGGATGAGAGCTCGTGCAAGTGTGTCTATGTGAGCTGGGACTTACTCCCCGCTCATAGTTTATCCATGGGCTTAATCTGCCCTGTGCCTCAATTCCCCATCTGTGAAGTGCGGATGAGACATTCACTGTCGCACATTGCGAGGCAGCAAATACTACCGGAGTGGGTCTCAGACACGTACCTAGAGAGAACCAAGCAGCCATTTCAATGGGCTGCCACACTCGCAGAAAGGCAAGGCCCCTACACAAATGATATAAGGCATGTGGGAATCATGGTTCAATGAAAGGAACACAAGGTTACTGCCCCGGTAAGAACCCTGCTTCTGGAATCCTGGCACCCTGCATGTGCGCGGCTTGCTGTTTGGCCAAGGTGGGCAAGCAGAAGGATAGTTTTCAGCTACAAGATGCAAATAACAAAACAAAATCTCCCCATGCCCCCAAAGCTCGCATAAACCCGAACAAGAACCAACCAAATCCCTCCCCCAAAAAGCTCACCCTACCAAACTAAGCCATTCCGAGCACACACTTTTCCCCTGCAGAGAGGATGAAGGGACAAACCACGTGTGACAGGTGTGAGTGATGTTGAGTAATTCACTCCTGGAAGGTGCTCAGCTACTACAGCGAGGAGCACAGTAGAAGAACCTCTAGTGACGAGAAGCACCGAAATATATTTTCCATTATAAAAAATGAAAGGTAAAAAACCCTTCTTCCCAAATCCAGGGAGAACACAATTCCTCAGTGATTTACGGTGTTGTGTCTTAATCAGCTGCTCTCCAGAGGGTTATAAATGTAGTAGTAACAGTTGTCAATGCTTTATGCCTAACAGATGCCAATCTAGTAAGCTATAACAAGCCATGCTGAGTATAATTATAGTACTGGGCTGTGTGCTAACCCCATGACATTTTATCATAATGTGCTGTAGCAACATCTGTAAATGACTCCGTAATACTGAATACAGAGGACTGCTGCTCTGTCCCAGGCTCATGTGAAACAGCTGCAATTGAACCTCACGACCTTCCTCCTGCAAAATGCCCGATGTACTTTAGCAGGCTCACTCCCTTGGGAAGGCCAGAGCCCTCTGGTCTGTGAACTCTGCTGGGATAAAGAGGAGAGAGACACCGTGGTGTCCCCTGAATGAAGGCTACATAATCCGTACACAGCATGTCTCTTTGCCCAAGCCGCTGGGACCTGAGTAGAGGTGGCCAGAGGACAATTCTGCTTCACACGAACTTGTGAGGTTTTAACATCTCTTTCCATTCCATTGTGGAATAAGAGCAAATCCTTTTGAGCATTTTTGCAGAACGGGCACTTTTGGATCCAGACAGCCGGATCTCTATAGATAGATAGATAGATCCGACTGTGTGGATCCCAAAGTGCCCATTCTACAAAAATGCTCAAAAGGTTTTTGCTTTTGTTCCACATTGGAATGGAAAGAGCTGTCAAAACCTCACAAGTCTGTGTGAAGCAGAATTGTTATCTGGCTCTCTCTCTCTGGTGCTCTCTCTCTCTCCCCAGAAGTGACCAGAGCCCAGGATCTCAGAAATCTTCCCACTGAAACGTAGTTCCCAGTTCAAAACCACTGCAGCTCTGCTAAATGCTCTGGCTTGGATAGAACAGCACATGGTGACAGCAATACATGTGTGACATTATTGACATAATCTGGGACCGTATAGATCATTGTTGCAACCAAGGTCCTGCAGCGGCACCAAATCTTGTATAAAGGGGGTCAAATAAGGTGTCTAAGACAAGGTTATGGTTGGCTGGTTATGATTAGACTATCTGTTTGCATGTATCATTTTTGTATTTGAAGTTATAAGTATTGGCTCTGTACTGTCTGTATTTCAAACTTACGCTGTGCTTCTGGGTGACACCCCAGACAAGTTGGTGTCAGCTCTGCCTATCCTGCTTGATGGCTCATTAAGGACCATCAGCTATACAACTGACCCACTGAAAGAAGACAGACACGCCTTGTGACTCAGCAAGGTATGCAGGGACATGCCTATGGACAGAACTCTGAGGTTTTTCCATGCCATGTGATGGACAGCTTGTCTTTGGGACAAAGAAAGCAGAGTCCACATGGCAAGAAAATATAAAAAGCTGCTGCAGCTCCTCCATCTTGTCTTCAGTCCTGCTCCATACCTCTGGAGGGACTTTGCTACAAATGGAAGCTCTACACAAAGGACTGATGACCCATCCCAGCTGTAGATGTACTCCAGAGACTTGATTTGAACCTGCAGTTTATTCTATCAGTGCTACAAGCCTGAACCAAGAACTTTGCCATTACTGTATGTCATTGATTCCATTTAACCAATTCTAGCTCTCATCTCTATCTTTTTCCTTTTATGAATAAACCTTTAGATTTTAGATTCTAAAAGATTGGCAACAGCATGATTTGTGGGTAAGATCTAACTTGTTTATTGACCTGGGTCTGGGGTTTGGTACTTTGGGATCGAGAGAACCTTTTCTCTTTTACTGGGATATTGGTTTTCATAACCATTCGTCCCCATAACGAGTGGCACTGCTGGTGATACTGGGAAACTGGAGTGTCTAAGGGAATTGCCTGTGTGACTTGTGGTTAGCCCGTGGGGTAAAACCAAAGTCTTCTCTGTCTGTCTGGTTTGGTTTGCCTTGGTGTGCATGGAAACCCCAGCCTGGGGCAGTAACTGCCCTGCTTTAAGCAATTTGTCCTGAATTGGCACTCTCAGTTGGGTCCCCCCAGAACCAGCATCATTACAACATGTCACCAAAACTGTTCTGCCCCTCTGCCGAGCCAAGAGGCAGCCTGCTGGGTCCCACAGCGGGGTGGGGGGGAGAGGGGAAGTGCCTTGCAGTCCCAGGAGGCAGGAGGAGTCACCCAAGAGCATCCCCACAGCTCTGCCTTTAACTCCGCTTGAGTGCATGAGCTGCAGCGCAGCGACAGCTCGTACTCCTGGACTACGCCCCTGCTCAGAATCAGGGCAAGGGAACTCTAAGCCAACTCGCCTGGGCATCCCGCTGACCTGGGCTCTGGGCTAGACCCAGTGCTCATGCTCTTGTCTGTCATGGAGCTTTCCTGCAGAAGCGCTCAGGACAAGGCTGGATTGTGAGTGGAATCGGGGTCTCCTCATTCCCACGGTCAGGCTCTGGGGCTCACATTTCTGATCAGATCTGACGTGAGGGGAGACAAGGCATCATCCACACACTTGCATGGTGCAACGCACTGGGGACACAGGACTCATTGAGGGAGCCCCAGGGATTTGCACAGGAGTGACCCTAGACTGAGCATCAGGAAAAGCAGCCTGTGTGTGAGCACTATTAGACCATGGGGCAGGCTCCCCAGGGAAGAGGTGAAAGCCCCACAGCTTGGAACAAAACAGCCTCTCAAGCCTCCCATCCCATGATGGGGCAAGGCTGGAACTACGTCCTGAGGGCGCCCCCTCTTGGCAAAGCTCCAAAGGACACATGGCTGTTTCTGCTCTCAATTGCTCCCCTGGCATAGGGTATCCGGGAGGGGGGCAGTTTGGCTGCCGGTGGGTTTAGGTCACCACTGAAGTCCCACTCTTGATTATCAGTCCTGACTCCCTAATGGCACTAGTTGTGGCTGTGTGCTGGTCGTCAGCAGGCAGGATTGAACTGGGGACCCCTGGAGCTTAGTGCATGAGCCTCTACAGCATGAGCTAATATCAATTCGCTCTTAGCTAAGGCTGTAGAGCAGACTCATTTAACTCTCTCGTTAAGTGGTCTCAGATGGGACAGAACACCACACCCAGAAGGTGTGTGTGGGTTACACTAAGACTCACCCCAGCATGTGACTGACAAAGCCTCTTTGCAGGCTGCAGGGAAGGATACCCCAGCCTAGCTCTGTGCAGGGGCCAGTGCTTCTCTTGGCCCCAGCTCCCTGCTCCGGACACCGGGAATCGCCCAGCCTTGGTAATGCAGCAATTATGGAAACCATCTCTCTTTGGTAGAGAGGCTCAGGAGCTGACTTCAGGCTCGGCTGAGGGATCGAGAACTCTCCACTCCAGCTCTGCACGGCTGGCTCCTGTTGTTAGATGCTGCTGTCGTTTCTATTAGCTTGTAGCAAAGGCGGAGCTCTTTAACCCCTAGAATGTACTACACAGCAGCAGCTCACGCAGGCAGGACTGTCTGATCCTGGAGATTTACAGGCAGATGCCAAGCTTCCTTTGCCTTTTCTAATTAGCTGTGTGGCTCTGTGCCACGCACCATAACACCCCAGCAAAATAAACCTTTTAACCAGAGACCAGATTCAGCACTTCAGCCAGGTGATTTTGGGGCAGATGCTTGCCCACAGCTGACAAACTACACTGCACATAGAAAGGTGCATTCAAGTGGGGTTTGGAGGTGTTGACCTAAGACTGTATTTCAATAGTAAATACATTTCCTTGCATCAGCTGCAAACATGGATGGAAAATCAGAATTATAATTTACAGTACAGGAGGCATCAGGACACTGGAATTTCTATGCAATTACTACTCAGACAGGACCAGGCACCCTGGATTTTCTGTCCTAATGTTTCTGGTGGGTATGTAAAGAACTGAGATCTTGGCAGCCTGCCTGTAGTCTTTGCTGCACAGTTTCCTCAGATGTTGTCAAATACTAGCATACTGTACCATAACAAATTGAACTAAATTTCAAGGTGGCCCTAATTAGCATCCACAGCTTCCAAATGTTTAGCACTCCCGAGAGAGTAACTTCGTCTTTGCATCCCGTCTACAATTTCATTCACAACATCTCCAAATCTCCCCCGCCTCAGCCCCACTAGGATGCCATTTTGCAATGTGTAAGTCTAATTAAAGACACTGCATGGTGCAGAGAGGATTCATGTCTCCCCCTGAACAACTGCTATTCATTAGTGACTGTTAGATTAGTGAGTTCATCAAAGTGAAATGATGACATCTATTGCAGACAAGTCTTGTGTTTACACAATTCCCAGGTAGAAAGAGCACCAATCATTGCTTCTGACAAGAAGGAAGAGGAAAAATATCATACTGGACAAGGAAAGCTGCCAAAAATTGTAAGAAGAAAACAAGGGTTTCTCAAGGAAAAAATGAAATTCCACCTAAATATGTGAACAGTGAGAAAATGAGCAGAGATAAAAAAGCAAGCAGTGGTTAAGCTATAAAGTTAAATGAAGAATTGTGTCAGGCAATGAGATCCACTGCTGGTTTTGGTGATGTTTATGTATCTCTCACTGATACATACACACATGTTGGAATGTGTGCATAGCCGGCATGGAAGTGCAGCATACACTACACTGAGACTAGTTTAACAAGCAAAAGATGTCAAGCACAAACAAACATCTACAAATAGAAAATCACTAGCTTCCCAGTTTCATTTTGCCCGACAATGGATAAGAGGATAGAAAGGGTTTGCTCTGATCTGAAGTAGTTAAAAGCACATGCTTGGTCTCAACACAATCTAGGCAAAATATTTGAAAGCAAAAGAAAATGTTTCAGAAACAAAACCGCTGAGGCAAACTGTTAATGCGGAGGAAGGGTTACCATTACATTTAGAAAGGCAACCAAAATTAAGAAAGCAACTTTGGAAGTGTAGACTTACCAACCAGGCTTCTGTTCCTGAGCCCAATTCCTAGCTACCTTCCGCAGCCCACTCCAAACACACAATTAACACTGGCAGAGATCTGGCTGGCTGTTTCTATGGAGTTTTAGATTCTGATTCCTGACTATGTATGAGGCTACTGCAGCTGCACTGGAATAGGCTCCGAGGTACACAAAAAAGTCTACAAACATGATCAGCCTCACTGTACGGCTTCAGGAGTGATTCAACCAACAACAATCAGCCAAACCTAAACCCACATCTGTGCCGACGGATGCTACCAACACACGCACACCACAAGGCTCTGTGTGTGCATGGTATTTACATGTGCAAACATACTACACAAATATAGCTACATATATAGGTACACACACAAATACAAACATTCACGTGTGAATAGGTGATTCAATTATTGTTTCTATCTGCATGTCTCTGGTTTTGTACGTTTAATATTCTTTTAATATAGTTTGATTAAAGATGTAACCTGCAAATGTAATACACCCTATATTTGAATCTGGAACCTTCAACATCAAAAGAGAGCCCTCTCTCTATTATTTGAACTAAAGGAATAACTCCATCAGCTAGCAGTAGGCTCTTATTCTAAAGGTGGACTAGCCACTAAAGGGGAATGCAACATACATTCTTACAATGGTGTTATACAATGTTTAGATAAAGTAGGTGTCTGTCCCTGTGTCTCCCCTGTCAGCTCTTTGTCCCTACATGCTACTCCTCACCTGCGTGGCCACTAGAGGTGGAATTATAAGCAAGGAATATCTTTGCTTTAGAGGATTAGGACTCACATGGCATGGCATGCTATTGTATTAATGTCTTTGTTTAAAATACATTTTTACAGATGGTTCGAATGAACCCATTATGCCCAGTGCACTAATTTACTTCACACATCTGCCCTTTCAGAGCTGCTGCTTGTAGCCACACAGCATCAGCAAGGAGTGACGTCACAATTCTATGCAGCTTTCCCGACAGGTCTCCCTGCTACTTGTACCACCTCAAACGGAGTTTTTTCCCCACAAATTTTAGAGGCAAATTTTCCATAGAAAAAACCCCAAGCAATGTCTGTGCCCAGCAAAGTCTACACAATGCAGAGAGCTGCAGTGCATGAAGAGGCATCTGCATGTCTGTATGCAGGGACCACACAGCCACAGAGCGGAGTCATTCACGTGCGGGTGTTTATAGTAGTTACCGTTTATGAGTGTTTGTCAAGTGCCAACAGGGTGTTCCCCACTGTCCAAGGCCCTCTCCCTGCCCCCAGAGCATGCACGGGGCACCCCCCAGGACTACACACAGGGCTACAGGTAAACAGGACCGGGCCTACACGGACAGACGACGTCTGCCAGGAACTGGGAGCTTAGCCTAGGACCTTCTGTTCTCCTTGTTTTTACGCTTTGCCCACCCCGCCATTTCCTTCCTCCTCTCTCCACATTGGTATCCCAGGGGGCGGGGAAGCGTTTTAACGGCAGTGACTCAGCGGGAGTGGGCGTGCGGAAGAAGTGAGTTTTGAGGCAGGTTGCGTGTGCTGTACTGAGATTAGCGCCCAGCACTTGTGGTGGGGACTTACTGGCTGACAAAGGAGGTGCTGTCGTCATCATGAATAGGTCGGAATATGAACAAGAGGCTGCTCGGCAGCTCTCCAACACCACTTTCTACAAGCCATTACCCTCTGATCCCACTGAGAGTTACCAAAAGCAATGACAGCATTTGCTCAAGAAACTTCCTGAAAAAGCACAAGAACAAATCCGCACAGACACACCCCTGGAACCCCGACCTGGGATATTCTATCTACTACCCAAGATCCATAAACCTGGAAATCCTGGGCGCCCCATCATCTCAGGCATTGGCACCCTGACAGCAGGATTGTCTGGCTATGTAGACTCCCTCCTCAGACCCTACGCTACCAGCACTCCCAGCTACCTTCGAGACACCACTGACCTCCTGAGGAAACTACAATCCATCGGTGATCTTCCCTGATAACACCATCCTGGCCACTATGGATGTAGAAGCCCTCTACACCAACATTCCACACAAAGATGGACTACAAGCCGTCAAGAACACTATCCCCGATAATGTCACGGCTAACCTGGTGGCTGAACTTTGTGACTTTGTCCTTACCCATAACTATTTTACATTTGGGGACAATGTATACCTTCAAATCAGCGGTACTGCTATGGGTACCCACATGGCCCCACAGTATGCCAACATTTTTATGGCTGACTTAGAACAACGCTTCCTCAGCTCTCGTCCCCTAACGCCCCTACTCTACTTGCGCTATATTGATGACATCTTCATCATCTGGACCCATGGAAAGAAAGCCCTTGAGGAATTCCACCATGATTTCAACAATTTCCATCCCACCATCAACCTCAGCCTGGTCCAGTCCACACAAGAGATCCACTTCCTGGACACTACAGTGCTAATAAACAATGGTCACATAAACACCACTCTATACCGGAAACCTACTGACCGCTATTCCTACCTACATGCCTCCAGCTCTCACCCTGACCACACCACACGATCCATCGTCTACAGCCAAGCTCTGCGATACAACCGCATTCGCTCCAACCCCTCAGACAGAGACAAACACCTATAAGATCTTTATCAAGCATTCTTACAACTACAATACCCACCTGCGGAAGTGAAGAAACAGATTGATAGAGCCAGAAGAGTTCCCAGAAGTCACCTACTACAGGACAGGCCTAACAAAGAAAGTAACAGAACGCCACTAGCCGTCACCTTCAGCCCCCAACTAAAACCCCTCCAACGCATTATTAAGGATCTACAACCTATCCTGAAGGATGACCCAACACTCTCACAAATCTTGGGAGACAGGCCAGTCCTTGCCTACAGACAGCCCCCCAACCTGAAGCAAATACTCACCAACAACCACATACCACGCAACAGAACCACTAACCCAGGAACCTATCCTTGCAACAAAGCCCATTGCCAACTGTGTTCACATCTATTCAGGGGACACCATCACAGGGCCTAATAACATCAGCCACACTATCAGAGGCTCGTTCACCTGCACATCCACCAATGTGATATATGCCATCATGTGCCAGCAATGCCCCTCTGCCATGTACATTGGTCAAACTGGACAGTCTCTATGTAAAAGAATAAATGGACACAAATCAGATGTCAAGAATTATAACATTCATAAACCAGTCGGAGAACACTTCAATCTCTCTGGTCACGCGATTACAGACATGAAAGTTGCGATATTACAACAAAAAAACTTCAAAACCAGACTCCAGCGAGAGACTGTTGAATTGGAATTCATTTGCAAATTGGATATAATTAACTTAGGCTTAAATAGAGACTGGGAGTGGCTAAATCATTATGCAAGGTAGCCTATTTCCCCTTGTTTTTTCCTACCTCCCCCCCCCCCCGACGTTCTGGTTAAACTTGGATTTATGCTGGAAATGGCCCACCTTGATTATCATACACATTGCAAGGAGAAAAGGAGTACTTGTGGCACCTTAGAGACTAACCAATTTATTTGAGCATGAGCTTTCGTGAGCTACAGCTCAGCTAAGGTGCCACAAGTACTCCTTTTCTTTTTGCGAATACAGACTAACACGGCTGTTACTCTGAAACCTATTACCAGCAGGAGAGTGGGGTGGGAGGAGGTATTGTTTCATGGTCTCTGTGTATATAATGTCTTCTGCAGTTTCCACGGTATGCATCCGATGAAGTGAGCTGTAGCTCACGAAAGCTTATGCTCAAATAAATTGGTTAGTCTCTAAGGTGCCACAAGTACTCCTTTTCTTTTTGCGAACATACCTTGCAATCATTCAGTCCTTAAACTGCAGTGCTTCCCCATGAGGCAGGGACACATTTAACATATGGATAAACTGAGGTAAAAGAGTAGCTAATTGGTTTACACAGGGTCACGCCCTGCCTCAGTGCCACGGTTGGGACCAGAGCCCAGAGTCCCGGCTCCCAGCCAGCTGCTCTAACCATTACACCAGATTCCCTCTCAGAGCCAGACGTAAAACCCAGGAGTCTCAGCTCTCTGTTCCCTGCTCTAACCACCAGACAATGTTTTTCCCACGTGAACACCCTCCTGCCAGCCTCTAAGACACTAGCCAGTTCATAGTACCTATTTCCCATTTTATTCCACTGGGTCTCCGTCCAGTATTGGATCCATTTTATAATTCTCATCCCACCTTGGACTCACGCTCTCGATATCCCACTTGTCTCTCAGACCCCTTCTGACCAACCACATCCATTCGAATTGTCTGCCACGGCTTGCTGGTGACCCTGCCTTCCAGTAGACAGCCCTGCTGCCAGAATGCCCCAGGCCTCTGGGCCTTGCTCCCCCAGGACATTAGGAGTGAGTCAGTAACACAATTCAGCCCTGAGGGGCAGCCTAATTTTGCAGACCAGCTGACTCCTGTCAGACTCTGAAGGAAACTCATTGTTTGCAGGCAGCCAGAGGAGCTCATTTTCATGCCACAGAAAAACAATAACATGTTGTGAAGCTGACAATGAGGACTCTGAATCCTGCACTGGCCCCTGGGAGAGGTAGGATGGCTGTGACCTAACTAGGTCTTTTCCCTCTGACGGACAGTTCAGTTAAATGAACTGAGAGCCTGCCACTGCAGATTCCTGCTTCTCAAGACCCCACTGACTCCCCCACCACCACTCTCTCACACACTGGTTTTGCCCAGTCTCTCAGATGTCACACAATGCTGCAGAATCTCTAAGCAGCGGCCCAGAAAATGGGGACTTTGGGCTCCCCCACAGCTCCATGGCATTTGTCTTTGGCCACTGCTTGCCCTGCTAACCTGCCCTTCCAGTTTTGGGGGGGAGGGGGTAAGGGTGTGTGTGTGTGTGACGATGTGACGCAGCAGGGGGAGTGTTGACTTGGGAATGTGCCCTGGGGATGGGAGACCTGAGAGCCTGTAACCTGAGCCAAGAGGGGGAGGGGGAGGTAACACCTCTGCCCGGGAATGTGGATGGAGGCTGCAGCAGGGAACCTGCTGGGTGGGTTTAGTTTCAGTTTGGGGCTGGGTGGAGGAACACAGGGAACCCCAGGGCTGGGGTCTAAGCTCCCTGCTCCCCCAGAAGGACTTGACTGAGGGGTCCTGGGTGCACCCACAAGCTCTGTTGTGGACTGTGTTCCTGTTGTCCAACAAACCTTCTGTTTTACTGGCTGGCTGAGAGTCTCAGTGGATCCCAGGAAGAGGGGTGCAGGGCCTGGACTCCCACACACTCCGTGACAGTGTGTGAGCCAGCATTGGATTTCACTTTGTGCTTTGGACTCTAACTATACTGATTCCTCTGCTCTTCTCCCCCAAGGGCTTCTCCTCATTTTACAGAAGGAATTTTCTGTCTCCAGGCAATAAAGCCAGTGGTACCTCCAGAGTGTGGGCCACCAGGCAAAAAGACCCCAAGTCTGCAGCCACCAACGTCATAGACTGGGGAATTCCAAACACATTGGTCAGATTACTAGCTGGATTCCATTCTTCTCTCAGGCCAGACCTGCTGCCTCCCGGCACCGGACAGGAGAGATTCCCTAAAGGAAGGAGTTGGGGTTTCTTTTGGAGAGAGCTCACTGTGATTCTCAGTCATTTACCAACTCCCGTCTGAGTACCAGAGCTCTGGCCCTTGGAAAATGCTGACAGAGAAGTAGAGTTGTTATTATTATTTGTGTTACTGTGGTGTCCTGGAGCCCAGCCATAGAGTAGGCCCCGGCTGTGCTCAGCGCCGTACAAACACTGAACAAAACAATCTAAGTATCAAACAAGCCACAGACTGATGGGGGAGCACAAGGGATCAAGGACACAGTATTAGTCAGCACGACGGGCAGTGGTATCAGTGCATCACTCCAAAGAGAGTTTTAAGGAGTGCTTTGAAGAAATTCCTTAGTTTTGCAGGTCTTTATGGGAGCCCCTCCTCAGCGTGGGGGAAAGCATGGGAGAAAGCAGAAAGGTGCTTACTTGGATGTTATTGAACAGGCGGGTGATGGAGGCTGCCAGCATGGGCTGGTAGGAGGCGGGAGCCAAGGTCTACAAATTGGTTAATCTCTAAGATGCCTTTTCTTTTTGCGAATACAGACTAACACGGCTGTTATTCTGAAAAAGGTCTAGAGAGTGAATTAAAGATCAGTAGGGTGGGAATAGGCAGTGAAAAGCCTCGCAAGGGAAGACAGCAGCGATGTGATGGAGAAGGAGGAACCAGTGGAGGGATAACAAGAGAGGGGTGATGTGGCCAAAGTGACAGGCTAGGAAAATGGCCTTTGCAGCAGCATTCTGACAGTTAGGAAAGGTGTCAGAGCACATTTGTCAAGGCCAGAGAAGAGGATGTTGCAGTACTCAAGATGCAAGATGATGGACAAGAGTTATGGCTGGGAGGGTGGATAGGAAATGCAGGAAGAATTGGCAAGATTTAGACATAACCTGGAAGTGAGGATCCAGAGAGGTCTGGGTTGAAGGTGATGCCCAGGTTACGGGCCTTAACCCTTAACGCCAGGCAGGATGGTGGTATTGTCCACAGTGACTGAGAGACAGACAGATACAACAGCCAGGGTTTTACAACCTGAGTCTGTGCCACTATGGGGCAGTCCCTGCAGGATGCTGCGGAGCTCCTGAAAGATGCTGAACTGTAGGTGCACAGCACCACGCAGGATCAGGCCCACTATTGGTTCATTGTTGCAGATACAGCATCATGCGATGCGTCTAGGTTGCAAAAAAAGGATGTAGTAATAAACAAATAAATCAATAAACACTTATTGTCAGCACAGAATCTACCTCTCAGTCTAAGAGCAGCTTGCTCAACTGCTGAGAGCAATGGGAGGGCAAGGGACCCTTCCTGCCCACAGACCAGTTCCGGAGCACTGCTCAGACTGCATTGTGGCAGGACCAATTCTGCATACACCAACCCCCCAGGAGGGGCTCATTAGCTGCCTCGGGGCAGGTACGCAATCTACATTCAGCAGCCGGTATTCCAACCAACCAGGGTCCCCAGGCTGCTGTGGGAGCTGCTGCAGCAAATGCATTAGACACCAGCGCACAGCTGCTTTTACTGGCAAGAAAGCAGACGACAGAGCCATCCGGGCTGGCTGGGGTGAGGGTGGGTGGCACTGGCTTGGTACAAGCAAGTCTTTTCCAGCTCTGGATGCGACACTGTGAAAGCTCCTTTGCAAACAGAGGGTGTAACTCACAGAGGGGGATTTCGATTTAATGTAACAGCACCCAAAACTGCCTGCTCTTGACACAAGCCAACACGCCCCAAATATGTCATGGGATCAGGCTACACAATGGAGCCACAGCATCACAAACTACATGCGCCCCCATCCCCAGCAGTGGGAGGCCGGGGGGGCTCACAGCATGCCCTCTAGGTAAAAAACCTGGGGCCCAGTCCCAGCTGCATTTCTCCAACTAATGCCAGCAGAGCTGTGTCACTCCCAGGGGTGAATGGCATGAAAGCAGTGTAAAGCTGGAGGGACACAGTGGGGAGGCTGGCCGGCCCCTGGGCTCTGTCACACGAAGTAGGGAAAGGCACGTAAAGGCCAGGCAAACCAGGGGGGCATGTCCCCGGCAGACAAACCCTTACAGAGCAGTTCCCGGAGGAAGCTTGGGGGATGGGGGGAGAAGGCAAGTGCCACCTTGGGTGAAATGTACCCCCAGTCCCACACGCTCATGCCTGGCTGCAGTTCAGCTGGCCTCTGACAAGCTTTGTCCAGAGCTACGTGGCATGCCCTGGCACATCTGCTCTGGACAAAGATGGGATTTGAACATGCAGCCAGTGGCATGTCACACTTCACGCCAGCCATGTCACAGGGAATCTGACTAGAAGCACGTTGGAGCTGCAGATGGGAGCAGCTTTGGTGTGAGATATTGTATTGACACAGGCACCCACAGAACAGCCTCCAAACCTGCCTCACCCCAGGGCGCATCCTGCTTGTCTGCATGGCCCCCTCCAGAAGGGCACTTCAGGGAGCGATGTCACAGTGCGAGTGAGTGCCGATTGGTCAGTGATCACATCACTCTGAGACACCTGCCCAAAGGAAGGCGGGGCGTTGTACTTCTACAATATAAGGCACACCAGCCTGCAGCAAAGCGACCCTGGAACCCTCTCTTTCTCTCGGCTGGACAATCCATTTTGCTGAAGCACGAGGGAAGCGGGCTAGGAATGAGACCCTCTTCCCCATGGAAAGCTGCACTCCCTGGCAAGCATGAGGAAGCTTTATCTTACAGCCACTCGCATAATGAGAAATGCACCCCGGGCTTAGCTCTCCTCCTGCCCTCTCACTGGCACAGAGCTTCCAGCCAGCTCTGTAGAAGCACAACTCCTAGGCACGACAACAATACAAAACAAAGAATAATAATAAAGGGTGCTTCAGGCATCGGTATGACAGAGCCTGGAGAGGTGCTGTCTTAGCTGGCAGACCTGCTATAGCTTCCCAGATCCCCAGCTCAGCCAGCGTGACGATAGGCAGAAGTAAAACACCACCACACTGCATTTGCTGCTCTGTTTCTAGTAAACGTTGTCACTTCCAGTCGTGTGGAGAGGGCACAACTCTCAGCCCGTATGCTCTTCAGTACGGGGACTATCTCTCACTGGCCGTCTGTCCAGCACCTAGCACAACGGGCATCAATCCCGACTCCAGAGCCATACAAACAAACAACAATAGATATTCTGCACTTCTCTGAGACCTGTTCCCCCATATTTCAAAGTGTTCTGCTAACTTTAAGCCTTACACTGCCACAGTGAGATAGGTAACCCATCTATCCACCAGCTAAGGTGCCTATTACCGGGGTATCCAAGTGCTATGATAAAGATGAACTGATATTTTAGAGTTCACTTCTGCCAGCATTAAATGCGGCTGTCCCTGGGGTGAACCAAGATGAGCTGTTTAACAGCTCAGAGCACCACTGCACAACAGCTTCAGACTTGAAGGGAAGCAGGATTTCCAGAGCTGCAGGGGGGATTTGAGGCAGACAAAGCAAAGTGATGCTCTCCCCTGCTAAATTCCCATTCAGATCCCTGATTTTTCTAACTGACTTAATGATCTGTTTGCAGTATTAGCCAGCAGCAGCCTGCAGAATGCCTTTGCTGGGTAAACAACACTGCAGAATGGACTGGGAACATGCTGCAGCTGCATTAACCTGTGCACTTTGAATAGGGGAGAAATAGCTGATATATAACCCTAAGTGCATACAATGGAACAGCATCTGCTTTTATATACTGTAGCACCTTTCGCACACACCCCAAAGCACTTTAACAAAGGTTCCCTGCATAAAAACCTGCTCAGCTTATCCTCGATTATTCCAGCTCATGAACCGTTTGGCAAAGGTTTCTGCCTTCACAGGTTTAGGCACTGACCAGGGCAACCAGCAGCATTTGAACAGGGTTAGGATCGGCTGGCCATTTGCTGTGTAACTGCAGTTTTGCCCAGCACACACTGCTCTCCATTGGCTTATGAAAGCCCACCCCAGAATCCACTCTTTCCTACAGGTCGGGTGACAAGCAGGAGCAGCCATGCAGAACAGCCATGGCTCCTAGCCTTGGAGCGTTACTTCAGTTTTGCAGACCGCACTTAAACATCAGTGATGGGCACTTAGCAAATCAAAGACTGATAGATAAACGGATACAGAAACGGCAAACGCTGCTTGATTTATTCCTTGGTTAACAGATTGACCCAAACTATCAAACTCGGATAGAGAAATGGCTCCAGAGATGCTGTGATTAGAGAAGGAGTCAGTCTTGTCTCGGTGACAACAGGTAACGCATAAGAAAAGTCCTGCAGCTGCTGCCTCCCCATTACTGCACCAACTGTTATATTTATCGTCTTTACCATACGACCTGCAGGCTTCTGCTTGGGGCTTGGATCTGATTCTTCACACAAGATTGTCTGGCTCAGTCTGTTCTGTGCTGGATTGATAAATGAGCCTATGTGGTGCAGAATAAGCAGAACTACCATTCCCCAAGTCAGAGATGGGCTAAATACCCAAGTTCATTGGGCGTACACCAGAAAGGGGGCTGTGTGTTCCAAGTGTAACGTGTAAACAAGAGCATCTAGAACCCAGAAGTCCGACCGGGCGTCCAGTTAGCTCAGTATTCTCCCTCCAACAGCAGCCAGCACCACTAGTGGAATAGCCCATTATGCGGCAGCATGTCCCTAACCCCCGTCAGTTAGTGACTGGTTTATGCCTCGAATCAGGAAGGTTAATATCCCCTATAAACATTTGATCCTCTCTACTGGAACTAGATTTTCTCATTTATCCATATAAATGTCTAATCCATTTTTAATCTTCCCAAGCCCTTGGCTTCAGTGACACCTTGTAGTGCGGAGTGGAGGAGAATGTTAAACATTGTGTAAAAACATGCGTCCTTCCATCACTTTTAAATGTTATCTTTTCATTGGGTGTTCCTTGTTCTCGCACAATGAGAGAGAGTAAACAGAAGAGCCCAGTTTACCTGCTCTACACCATTCCTTCGTGTAAACACCACACTAATGGCCCCCATTCATCTTCTTTCTGACTTGCACAGTCTCTTCCTTCAGCCTCTCCCCATTTAGCACTCTCCCTGCACACAGCATTTTCATTGGCCACCTCTGGACCCTTTCGCCTTGTGCTCCATCCTCATGCAGGAGAGGTGTCCAGATCTGAGCCCAATATCCCAGGTTATAAGTCTCTAATGCAAAATGTGTAGCAGGCAGGCTAAGACAGTTCAGAGAGGAACTAAGGCATACTACAAATAATAAACAGTAGCAGTTGGGAGAAGTTTCTTATCAGAGTGAAGGCCTGAGAGAAATTGCAGCTGCTTGTACTCAGCTCAGTATGCAAATATGCTCATTTGCTGGGCTGGAGAAGTTCTGCAGTCAGGCGTTCTGGAATTAGCCCTACCAGCTCAGCTAGGCACCAGTCAGCGTGCTGAATGCTCCGTAGGCATACACATAGCCCTGGCCTGCCCCACACAGGGACCAGCGAGCAGAGACAGTGGTAGCAGCTATTAGCATGCCCTCTGCTCAGCATGATCCTCTCCCATAGCCAGGTTCACATACATGATGTAGCTCCACTCTGAGCTAGGAACACTGCAGTCATAATCAGACAGAGTTTTTAACCCTCGAAAGGGTATAATGCTGAGAACGGTTAAAACGGGACAGGCCACTGCAAGGAAAAACTGCATGCAGTTCTCCCTGTGTGTGGACTAATGGGGTTTTAAATGGCTGATGGATAAAGACCAGTGCCACTGTAACATTAGTGACTAGAATTAACATACAGGTACGTAGCCCCAAACAGCAGTTGACTGACAGATAGACACACACACACACAATGGAGAGAGACTCCAGTGCAGCACGCCTGCCTTACTTAAAACACGCAGATAGGATCAGCGCAAACTCTGCTCCTATGCACATGGGGAACGTGCTGGCTGCCGTGGGAAGTGGAGCAGGAGCAGCTGAGTGGAAGATGGTGGCACCATCCTCCTGCAGGCTCTGCAGGGTCCCCCTCTACTGTACACCCCCACCCCAGCATCTCCTACGGTTGAGAGCAAGATCCGAGAGCCCTAAGCCAGTGCACTGCACTGCCCTGGGGACACAGATGTGTTACCTTGCCTCAGGCCGAAGGACCCATTAGCTGCATGCTGCCCTGCTCCGGCAGGGGGGTACAGGCCCTCTCTTGGCAGAGACCAGTGCCAGTCCCCAGGGTCTGCAGCTCAACTTGAGAAAATTGGTGAGACTTCAGTAATTCCGCTTATGGCCAAAACCAGGGAAATGTAACCTTTTCCTAACAGACTCACTTCATCCCTTCAGTGCAGGTTTAGCCTAGGGCTTGTTTTAAACCAACAATCCCTAATACTATGCTTTACAAATACGCAGAAACTCCAATAATAGGGTGACCAGATAGCAAGTGTGAAAAATTGGGACAGAGGGTTGGGGGTAATAGAATCCTATATAAGAAAAAGTCCCAAATATAGGGACTGTCCCTATAAAATCAGGACATCTGGTCACCCTATCCAATAAGGAGCTGTGAAATAGAGACATCAGTTCCGACTGGCATGCTAACAGTGTAGTGCTGTGGGCAGTAGAAAGATGTAGACAGACGTGATGTCTGGCAGAGCTATTACACACAGCCTGCACAGGAGATGGGCTATGGCACGCGACTCTCCCACTGCCCTGTATGCTGGCGCCTTGCACAGGTTGTGCTGAACACAAAAGGCCCTGTTTAATAAGGCTACAATGACTGCCCTGCCAGCCTGTTCTGAGCACAGCACCAGGACCAGCCGGCAAGGCTGGCAGGATTTGAGATGCTCTGGGACAGAATGTGTTTATATAGCACCAAGCACAATGGGGGCTCAGGCACCACCACCATGTAAGTGTTAAATAATAACAATAGTGATGCTTTTAAATATGATTAAATTGTTTAAAAGAACAAGAAACAATGTAGCAAAATACTTACCCCTCCCGGGGATCACGCCATTGGACTGAATGAATCTGGCCCAAGAAGTCTGTGAGAACTGCCTAACACAATCTGTGCAGGCTGCGTACTGGTGATGGCAGAACGTTCTCTTTAAAGACGTTAAAAGACTCTCAGCAGCTGACAGATATTGCTGAATACGGATTCTGCACTTTGTGGGCAACTGGCCGCATTCCAAAAAAGGATAGTGCTCAAATACGGCATTATAACCTCAAAAGAGGTTGCCTGGTTGATCTCCTGAACTGTGGAGGTAGAGTGCAAGGATTCCTCTGCAATGAGACGTTTAATCTAGAAGCCCCTGGAATTGCCAGTTGACAGGCAGAGAGATCCAGGAAATTGACCTCACTTAAAGGGTGAAATACCCCTTTGCTGCTAGAGCTGCAGCACCCACACAGAGTGCATCTCGGAAATGCCCAGGTGTCCCTCTAGTGTTAGCCAGCTGGCAAGGACGAACTGGGGACAGATGTGAAACTACAACTGCGTTTGCTTTTGCTAGCAAACAGATACAGAAAAGTCTATTAAATGCCTCATTAGTTAAACAAATCGATTCAAGCCCTTCCTGTCCTCCTAAATAGAGATATGGACAAACACTTCAGACCACTCTGGTCACTAAAACCACTGCTGTGTTTACTATAAGTATCTAACTTGTCAGTACAACATGCGACTTTCACAGAAACTTTAACAGACAAAACTTCTCTGCAGCATGATTGTGCCTCTGTTATTTGCATTGGTAATATCCCCTCCCTCTCCAGTTCCATTCTAGCTGTCCTCACAGCTGCTAGCTCCAGAACTTCCAACTTGCAACAGGTTACTTGGAATTTCCAGACAGAACATGACAGTGGAACTACAGGATGGTGGGGAGTCAATGGCAACATATACACAGAGATGGAGATAAATTCTGGACAGAGACCCAGCCCCTCAGCTCCTAGCTAGGGGATTATCAGTGCTGCTAGCTACACAGCTGTGCCAACTTCAGTTGCTTTGGAGAAGTCACCTCCCATGCCAGTCTACCTTGGCTCTTGGTGTGCGGTAGCTGTCTTACCTACAGGAAGAGCTCAGCCCTGCAGGGCAGGGGTTACTGTACCTGGCTCCGAGATACTCAGGCTCTGGTCTGAAGGCAGGAGGAGGAACCCCCTGCAGGTGTCCAAATCCAGGCTGGGCAGGCTTTTCTTCCGGCACAGGTCAGTGACAATCCGAACTGCTTTCTGACACCGGCTGTCCTCCTTGGTGGCACTCATCTCCCAAACTGCATCCTTCACTCTCCCCCTAGCTGACTGTCTAGGAAAATCAAACTAGGGAAAGAATGTATTTATCTCCAGGAACACAACACCACCCACTCTACCCCCTGGTGCTCCTGAGCTGTGCCCGGCTGCACACTGCCCCTGAGACGTCAGGGATCTGAGCCCTTCTCAGAGTTAGGACTTGACTGCCGGAGGGCAGCTTCCTGCAATCCAGCCAGTGTCTGATTGCCTCTGAGATCAGATAGCGCTGTGCTGCCAAGGCGTGTGCCAGACAAGGAACCTCCTACCCAATTCAGTTTGATACCTTCCATGTTAAATTTTAAAGCTGCAGCCAGAGCATTTTTTTAACCTCTTACTTGCTGCACCTTCTCTCTCAGCATGTGAGGAGACATTTCCCCTGCCCAGGTGCAAAGCTCAAATCCAAGCCCAAGAGCTTCTGTGCAGAAAAATGAGCGTTGGAATCCTCCAACCAGGAACAGCTTGTCACCAGAAATAGTGGAAAGCCGGGAGTGTGCTGCACACTGCTTCCAATTGCAGAGAGCAATACACAGAAAGAAACAGGTTTTATTTACTGGCTTTTGCCAGTACTAATGTACCAGGCTATAGACAGCGACAGGGAGTGCAGCCATTGTTGTGTTGTGTAATTAGATGATTTTTTTAATGTATGATGGTGTCACTTTTGGATGCCTATTGCAATTTAACAGATAGGTCATGCCGCATGACAGAGCTGCTCTGTTTAATAGAAAACACATTTGTTAGGCATGAGCGAAGAAGAAGATCACATAAGGGGATAATTACAGTTATCCTCAGTGGAATCATTTCTTGCTGCTTCTGGAGAGGAGCAGTAGTGCAAATATAAACGAAGGTGCTGGAGAGAAAAGCAGAGTTACGCTGGCTGGTGTGCTAAGCCGCCATTTCACGGCACAATAGGAAGTGTGTCTGAACGCATGCCACCCTACCCGTCCAGGCCGGTAATTACTTGCTGCAGCTCTCCGAGCGACACCACAATGTAAGCCCCAGCTCAGGGCTCTGCAAATGCCCATACAAAGCATCAGGCACCTCTGCAGCTGTGTTTCCTCACACAGACCAAACGAAAAGACACACTGCAGCCAACTATCAGGGGCTTCAACGCCCACTCCTGGGGGCACAGAATAAACTGGCACTGTTCTGCCAAATAGCACTGCAGATGGACCAATATGGGCTGCCTGGCATAGTTTAAAATTTAAACTGAAATAAACCTGGTTTAATCTGAAATAAGCGTGTCCACATTGGTTTGCTTCGGATTAACTAAATCACTTAAAAATCATGCCGTTAGTTAAAACAATGCAGCTTGTTGTGTAGCCAAGGCTTCAAGATCTTGTAACATGTGCAACAGCCCTGGATAATAATATTTTAAACTGGCCTTCATGCTCTCATCTCCCTGATCAGTAACGGTGATACTGACCAGAAGTTTAGGCTGCCCTGATGGTGAGATCTAGACCGTAGAACGGTCAGTCCCTTGAGCAGTAGTTCTGACTCTTTTCCATACAGTAACCTGGGAACCGCCCTCCCCACCCCACATCTAGCCAGGAGCCCCCACCCAGCAGTGAGGGGACGGCAGGGTGGTCACAATCCCCTGACCTTGTTTGTGACACTACTGGAGGTCATGACCCCAGGTTGAGGGGCCCCCCGACTCTGAGGGAAGCTCTGTCACTTGGAATATTTATTGTATTTTTTCACTGGGCTGAATATAACACTAGAAAACGGGCCAGGCCTGCTCTGACCCCTGGATGTGGCCATTTCCTTCTCTAACTTCTCTCACCTTCTGTCTCAGGGACATGGACGTCGAGTTCAGAGACAACTGCTACCAGAGCTATTTGCTGTGGGGCCCCAATAGAAAAAGGCAGGAAATGTCCAGTGGTCTGTGCCTTCCCAGGCCTAGAAAAATCCTTGTTTGTCACAGAAAAGGTGGTATTTGCAAACCTCTGGAAGAGGTTCCAAATATTTAGTTATGTATAAAAACAACCTATTACTTCCCAATTCAAGAGCCACTTTTGGGAGGGATGCCCAATTATTTCATACATCAGAAATGCCATCAGGGAGTTAAGGAGATACCCTGAGTGAAAGGACACATAAAAATCAGTCAGACAGCCACAGCGCATAACCAAGTCCATTAAAACGCACAATAAATCGCCGGAATGGCAGGTTAACGGCCCCCAAGGCAGGCCGTGTGGATTCTGTAACGGCAGCGACAAGCCCTCCAGACTGAGGTGCATGTGCCAACGAGTGGCACCAGCAACGCAGGCTCCGAGGTTCACATGTAACTGTGCACAGGACTGTCACAGGCGCCTTGTTCCTTGCTACACATCTGGAGCGTGCGACACTGCGGCGTACAACTCTAACTGTGCGAGAGTTGCCGTTTCACCATGGCAACGTGATGCAATGTTCCAGCTGTCCTGCCTGTGCACAGGCTGCCATGCGAGTGCGGTATGGAGCTCCGCAGCTAGTGTACCGCATGGAGCAAGATACCATGCACTTCGCAGGTCAAAATTCCAGTTGCTACGACATGATTGAATCTGTTTATTGAGAGGCAGTGTCCTGTGGCTAGCCACACACAGATACTTCTAATTAGTTCCCCCACCCTGGCCAGCTCAGCCACGAATACGCGCAGCATCAGAGACATTTCAGGAATAGTTTGCCACGCACAAGGGCAAGACAGAACGTTATCAGTGCCAGCAACCTGCTAGGGTCTCGTATGGAGCGCACAGGACTCTGCAAACCATGCAGGGAGCCCAAACTTGGCAGCACTGGAAGCCACATTGGCAATTTGTGCAATTTGCATTAAAGTTTACATAACAGCCTCACTAAACCCCATCTTTATTTGCCTGTTGAAAATTGCAAATCATCCACAGAACTCGTCCACGTAAACAAGCCGCCGCCTGTGCCCGCCGCCCAAGCACCTCTCCCCATTGTTTGCATCTCGGCGTTAGTTAGACTGTACGCTCTTTAGAGCGGGACCTCTCATTTTGTTAGGCGAGGTGTACATCCCTAAGCACAGGGGGGCTTGACCCTGATTAGGGGCTTTAGGCTCCCCCACAGTACCAGGACATTAATAATAAAGTTCTCTCCCAGCAGGGCTGCCCACTGGGCACGGGATGCTCTCAACTCTGCATTGGGAGTGGCGGGGTGTTGCTGCCTCCCACAGTAAGGGCATATTCCTGTGCTTACACTAGTGTAAGTGAAGAGGGTCAAGAAAGTGAAACCAAATACACTGTGTCAGGAAAGATTCAGAACAACTGCAACCCGCTTTCTCTTCTCCCGGTCTGTGACTGAGAAAAATGCAGGGTGGGACAGGAGCTCAGAAGGAGGTTCTCCATTGCAACCAGTCAGGGGCTCGCTGGCCTTCAAAGTCTCCACAAGACACACACTCACACCCCAGGGGGATGTATGCAAGTCTGTGGCTCAGAGCTGTCTCCCCTCAATGCACAGCAGCTATGCCTCCAGGGTGTGCTGGGCTCAGCCCTCCTGGTTTTAAAAGACACAAGCTTTGTTTTCTTTATTGGGTGTGCCATCAGCTGGGCAGCAGTGGACAGGGTGTAGATGTGTGACCATAGAGCTGGCTGTAAAAGAAGGAAACAAGAGAGGGTATATTCTGGTTATAACCAAACTGCGCTCAGTACTTGATCCCTCTCCATTAGTGCCTCTCGTCTCTCTCTTCTGAGTCAACAGCTTTTATATACTTGATCTCTTTCCATGAGTGGGCTGGCACCCTCTACTCTCAGTGCTCCAGAGCACATGGGTCTATGGCCTTTGCATCAGTTATTAGTGCTAGCAACTCCAGAATCAGGAGCAGCATGCAAACAAGCAATTAGGACAGGGATTGGGGAACATTCTCCTAGGCTTCCAGGAGAACCACACACTCTCCAAGCTGATTAGATCTACACACACAATATCCTGGAGCTGCACGGCAGTGATGGAACATGTGCAACTGTTGGCCTTGTCAGCAATAATCCAGATCTATGGGTTTTAGGCCTAGGCCTAGATTCTGCTCTGCAGGTGGAGGTTTAAGCCATTTTAAACAAGAGCTGCAGGATCCAGCCTTAAGTTACATCTTCTGCAATTCATTAACTCCTGTGCAACTGAGGAGGAAGAGAGGCAGACTATGCCTTAGTCAAAGGTCTGGGAAATGCATACAGAGTGGCAGGCTCTGTCCAAACAATTAGATATATATAATCTCCTCTTGTGAAGAGCGAAAAGCAGCCCAAGCCAATTGGGGCCCTTCCTACTGAAAGGCATGAGGGTCACGCTTGTCCTTTTCTCAGTTTCTTTCTGGGAAAGGAGAGGTTGTACCCACGTGGGAAAGTGAGAATCAGCTGCTCAGTGAAAACACTGGAAGATCCTGCCCTCTTCTTCCAAACCTCTGCCTCCCTAGCTCACCTCTGCATCTACCCCAGCTCTTTCCCTGCTGCCTCCAGGATCCAGTCTGCCTCCAGCTGTGTGCAAGGGCTGAAGGCAGCAAGAACAACAAAACAACTCTCTGAAAGAGACATCCAGACGTTCCCTAGAGCACCAGGAAGAGTGTCCAGAGATGCCGTCTACGCCCGCAAACTCCTGCAGCCCCTTACTGTCACTACAGCAGAACCCAGACTTGCTTCCCCCAGCCAAACTTCCATTCCTCGAGGTGACAAGTGAAGACACCTGGTCCGCCCATCTTCCCCAGGCAGGAACCATGACATGATCTCAGACTCCCTCCCTGATCCAACCTATATGCCCAGCAGATGTCTGCCCTTGCACTGCAGCGTTCCCAGCTCTGGCAAGCATCTCCGCGCAGATGTGCTCACAGTGTTTCGGGGAGCACAGCACCTCTTTCTCATCCCTTTATTGCCAAGTGGCTCAATGTTACATTTAGGGATCATTAAACAGAAGTGTACGTGCTCAGCACTGCATCTCCAGCTAAGCTCAGACTTGAGGATTTAACAAGTCTCTAAAACGTAAGGTGAAAACTGCCTAGTAGACTTGAGTAACCTAGAGAAATGCTTTGTATGCAACAATGCAGATCTTCAGATCATTTGTAAATAATGCCTTCAGACAGGACTGAAAGGTGAACTAATGAACAGAAAGCTCTGGATGTAATTTGCACTGGATATAGGGTTGCACACAATCCCCAGCAACCAGGATTAAAGACAGCTATATTCATAATGCTGCCAGAGAGAACAGGCTCACAGGAGGACTGGAATTTTTCTTCCTTAATACATGAAAACCAAAGCATGAATCATTACAATGAACATTTGAAAGAGTATACAGGCAACAGAGAATCAGCAACCATACATTGTGGCAGTCAAAGCCAGTTCTTGTACCTTGAGCTCATTGTCATCTATATTTTGCAATCAACGTCTCTATAAACAATTGAGGAAAAACAGAGCACTAGATACAAAATCCGTCAGAAACAATTGGCATGGTTGTTCACCACCACCCCAAACAGTCTCGATGTTTTGAATATTAATGAATGAGCAATTTTAATGAGCATGCTGATGGCAGCTGGCACTCTCAGTTGACTGGGGATCATCTCCTCTTACCCAGAAAGCTGCATATGGCACCACCACTGACTCAGCCCCTGGTGCTGTCTCTTGAGGCTCTGAGCTTCCCTGAAACGCTTGTTTGTACGTAACAGGCCTTTGACCAAACAGGTCCGGAGTGCAAAGTGACAGGACAAAGCATGACTCATGCATCAGAGCAAAGGCCCAAAGGGCTAGGGAGACTGGGAAAAGACTCCTGGGGCACACCAATGAGTCAGAGATAATCTTAGCAAAAGGGTGAGCAACATCCTTCTCTGAGATGCTCTAGGACACTGCACTGACACCACTACCCATTCCAGGTGCCACAGAGTCACAGTTCTCCAGGTCCCAGAGAGTACAAACATGGCGAATGGCAGGGAGTTTCTTTCCTGCGTGTATTTCACTCTTATGAGTCCCATCACCATACAATACATTTCTAATCGATCTAATGCCATGCAATGTTGTTTACAGGACACAATGGTGCGACCTGTGTTCGGTATGTGTCAGTACACTTTATGTGGAAGGGGTCTGGTCACCGACGTGGGAAAAGAATTGTGTCCAACGTGGGGAGCTATTCATGACATATGCTTGTCCACCTTGGCACTTAGCTTCTTCAGGAAAACATCACATTTTGTTTGCTTTTGAATTACGATTTCTTTGAAGCTGAATTTCTAAACTAACAGAGTCTGGAGAAGGAATAGCAGAATTTGTTTATGTCAGTTCTCACTAGTATTGTAATATTGTTTATTCTCTCCATTAATACAATAATTGGAAATGGCTCCAAAATGATTCATAGCTTTTGATAGTGAAAACCTACTCTGATCTGGATTGCCATCTATGTATAAACGGAACATGTATTTCTGTGCACCAACGGATACCACTTGGTTATGCAGATGTGCCGGGATCACCCCTGTCTGACTCAAAACAGAGGTGAAACCAACATCCTCACGTAATCCCAGCACTCAGCAACGGGGGGAGGAAATTATTGCATTTGTCACACTAGCCCCAGAGCTTGAAGCCAGGAAAGAGTCTCAGTCCAGTAGATGCAGTGGAAGTTGGAGTCCAAGCTAACATGGTAAAACAGAGTGTTTAAATCAGTGTCCCTGTGCTCTGCTCCAGTCTGGGGTTGCAGTGGAGAGCAGATGGAGAGTGATATTTCTCTGATTCCCAAGCGACAGCAGGCCGGCCTGGAGCATAAGTCTCTGCTGCATATTGCCGGGTAACAATGAGCAGAATTAAACACCTCTTGTCATGGAAGCACTGCTCACAGTTGAGTTTTGCACTTCAAGCCAGGATTCACCCTCTTCTCTGGGTACATACACAAGGGGCTCGCCTTTTCCCACTGACAACATGCGGAAATGTCTAAGTCCTGTCTGGAGCCGGGTCCCTTGTGCTGGCAGCCTACAAAAGCCTTATGAAAACTCCAATTGCTACACAAAACAATGCTAACCACACAAAGGAAATGACACCAGCCCCCAACCTCCATGCTGGGGAACATTCTTGCCTGGCCACCCACTGTCTGCCCTCTCCATATTGATTTCAGTGAGAGCTGTTCTCTTTCTATTCCAGAGTCTCCTCTGCTTGGACACTGTGGCTTGTGGCAACGTAAAAAACAATGGGGGGGGGGGGGAACACGCACTATATTCCTAGCAGCTGTAGCCCAAAGTGACAGCATCTGGATTGTGCTGTGAGCAACTGGTTAGATGTGCTGTTTGCAGATAAACACCTCATTTATTTCCTCTGCAGGGCAGGCGTGGAACTACCGCAGCTGGAAAGGCCAGAGTGGTGAGGGAGGCCCCTCTGCAGAGCTCCACTCCCTCATATGCAGAGAGGAGGCTATTCAATCCCTTAGTGCTTTGGTTCAATGAGCGCACACAGAATTCAGGTCGGTGCCCTGAAAAAAGTATCACCTCCAAAAGGCACTTCGGCTCCCCCCACATCCCAGAGGCGGAGGGACACCTGGAGGATCAACTGGTCAGAGTCATTTGGGAATGAGACTTTGGGCAGACTGTGGCAGCAGGTCAGTTACCCAGTCCTAGGGCTGCTTCCCGGAGAACAGGGAAAGTGGGTTAGTTCCGAGCAATTTAAATGCTTTAACTGAACTAATCAAATCAGCCTGGGCTTCTTCTGGATCTAAACCCTGCTTCCACGAGGCTGTAAAAGGCCCAAAGGTTGATGTGCAGCCCTTGGAAGGACCGAGCCAGCCTTACATAAATATTAATGCAACACACTAATGGTTCCCTTGTTCTGAAAACATATTGCCAAGCTACTTCTTTTATGGTCTCATTTCATCTGCCTCTCTCACAGCCAGCAGACAACATTACCAGTATTGCAGCATAATTTGTTTTACCAAGGTACCACTTTTCTCTACAGTCAATAAAACATGGCTGTCAGAACATGGAAGATAGATTATTACTTTATTACTAAATACAAATTGTAAACCTTGGTTTGTGAGTCTTCCTCAGCCACTATAATTCAGGAGGAGCAAAGTGTGGCAAGTCCTCTGACTTTCTCCAGTGGCAGTAAATGTTTCCAGAGCAGCACGAGGTTTTAGCCAATAATTCCATCGATGTCTTCTGTGTTAACCCCACCACTAAACTCATACCCGCACACAGCTCCACTACCATGTGAGGCGAGGTAATCGGAAGTTCTTCTTTGGCCCTGCATTGCCTGGTTCAAGGCCACATTTCAGTGAAAACCACTGCTCAAAGTGCAGCAATAGTCACATGAGCAAAGAGAATACTTGCTGCATGAAGAATGGGATACAATAATATGGGCATTAGAATGCCAATATATCTAAGTGGATGGGATGCCCTCACCTCTGATGCTATGTTCAGTTCTGTCTTTACGAAGATATAGCAGAAATAGAAGGGATTCAAAGATGGGTGATGAAAGTGATTATGGGCCTGGAGAGACTTCCAGAGAAGGATCAACTGAAAAGATTTGTGATATTTTGGGATAGTCCAGCGAGGAGGGGAGAAAATGGCATGTGATGGAGGCATACCGAATAGTGAGTGGGAGAGAGATGGTGAGCCAGGCACTGCTGCTTGCCCACTCTCACAGCACAAGGAGAAGGGGGTTAGGGATGAAAGTGAAAAGCAGCACACTTAAAACTCATTGAAGGAAACTCTTTTGTGCACAAAGGTCAAATAACCTGTGGAACTCATTGCCAAGAGATAGCCCTATGGCCAAGAGGTGAGTAAGATTCAGAAAAAGATTAGACATTTCTATGGCTAATCAAAACATCCACAGTTACGTGAGACATGATACAAGTGTACAAGGGCTATAAACTCTCCCTGCTTCAGGGCATATGCAAGCCACAAACAGTCGGAGTTAGTCCGAAAGGTGCCCCATAGGCAAGTTATTCCACAATTACCTAATTGAGGATTCTTGCCCCTTCCTGTTTGTCAGCTGCTTCAGAGAAGGTGAGCTGGATAACAGCCTGGCTAGCCGGGCAATGCCTGTGCCTCTATGTTACTTATAAGTAAGATTAGAGACGGTTTTCCTCAAAGACTGCTAAGAAAACCGACAAGGGCCAAGGTGTTCAGACTCAGGCCTGACCCTTCACCCTGTTACACCAATGGGTAGTTTGTCGTCACTGTTCTCTCCCCTCTCTGCTGGGTTTGAGACTTCCCAGCTTTCCTTCCTGCCCCGGGTTTTGTCCATGGTGCTGAACGCTCAGCCGTAGCGCCATGCAGCAAACCTGGGCACTTGCTCAGGCACAGGTGTCTCTTCACATTGTTGGGTAGCCAGGCAGACCTGGTCCATCTGCACCTCCCATATTTCATCCAAAAGACATGGGTAATAGCACCAGGTAGGGCACACAGGAGGGGAGCATTTGGATCTCAGACTACAAAATTTTCACCATGGCAGAGAAGACCAGCACAGTATGTTTAACCTGAATCCTGAGCAAGGAACAGTAAACAAAAAGAGGAGGTGTAGGCTATGTTCTTCCCCACTGTGTTTAAGAAATGTGGGCCACCTTCTAGTTATTTTTTTCACTACTCCTCCAGTTCCAGTGGAAATCCAAAGGATGAAAAGAGCCGTATTGCTGTTACAGCCAATACTGAAATCATGGCACAGACCCCTGAACCACCGAGAAAGTCACATTTTACTTCCCTTAAAATTTCCAGGTGAAAAGAAACCTATGAGCTCTTTGCTACCCTCACTTTGTCAACCATCAAATAGTGTTCTGGAGCTGAGAATTCCTGTGTTCCTTGTTGTTCCTGCATTGGGCCCACACACCCAATGGTGCACATTTGCAGGACTTGGCCCAGCTACGCATTCTCTCTGAGAGGCGTGCATGTGCGGCGGGGGGTGAGCGGGGGAAAGTGTGAACGCATCTCTAGCTAGCTGGCCCTCTAGTGTTTAGCATGGCCCTATGTGCGAAGATCTCTCCTATGAGCACAAAGCGACATTCAAAATAATTCCCTCACTCAAATGTAATCATCTCACTTGGTGATCTCCTCACCAGGGTCACCGTAGGCAGGGGAGCTCACCTGAAGGGCAGGTACCTTGGGAATTCCAACTCCTGCACAGGCTCCCCTCCCCCTGAATATTCTACTCCCCTGCCCAACCCGCATATCCCAGCACAAATACCTGCTCCACAGGACAGCAGCCTCGCTGTCACTGTAGTGTTTAATGCTCCCCACACCCCACCATCCATTCCCTCTAGGGCTCTATGTTCCCTGGGGGGTCCCCCACCCATCCTGGGGGCCCCTGGGGAGAGCAGCACCCCAGCAGATAGGAACAGATTCCAACCAGAAGGCATTTTCTGAGCTCACACCTTCCCTCTATCCATCCCTCCCATAAAGAGAGAGTTTATGAAAATGCCTGATAAACTCTATCTTCAGTTGCATGATATTCTTCAAAAACAACTGAACTCTGGCTTTGTGCCAGTTCAGTTAAGTTGCCTGTGTTTTACTAATATACAGAGAATCAAGAGTCATCTTCATTCCCCCTTGTAGAAAAGGTCACTCCTAAGTAAAGCTGGCATCGTTTTATTTAAGGTGACTTTTCCTTGGAAGCACCTAGGACAGATTCACTATCAGAGCTTCTGCCCCACCTGCCCCTGTGGGAGATGAAAAGACAAGCTTCAGTATATATGAAAAGTTTATGGCTGAGAACACTCCTCAGGCAACCACTCACCAGCATTTAGTGGCATGAACATCTCTATTCCTGGCAGGTTGGTGGCCACATAACAATATTGCCATGGAGAGATCTGAATTCAGATCATGAACTCCTTGACTTGACAGGGACTGGAAGAGCTGGGAAGGCAGCAACTCCACTCCTGTCTGTTCACCCCCAAGAACGTACATCCAGAGTAAACTGTTTGGAAGCCTCACTGCCAACTTTCAAAGGAACAGGAACATTTTCGAACTCTCTCTAATGGAAGCTCAGCAGAGCAGCTTTCAGGAGTTGTATTTTCAAGAAGTGATGAAGCCAGAGCCCCTGATCCCGAGCACTGCATCACGCTGGGAGAAATTTCCAGACATAACAATTCCTTTGGGAAGCCCTGAGCTGTAGTTCACAGTTATTGCATGTCCCCATTGCCCAGCCCCAGCAAGCCCTGGTGAGCCCTTGGAAAGATTTCAAACCCCATCAGCCATGTGCTTGGGTCTGGGGTTTAATTTCATCCCAGGGTTAGAAATATAGAACCTGTCAGGCCAGACTGCACCCCAAGTCCATCTAGCCCAGTCTCCTGTCTCTGACAGTGGCCAGAAGCAGTCAGAGCAGAACCCCCCCATCCCGGCAAGCAGGGCGAGGGATTGACAATGTCCACACTAGCCTGACCAAACCTTATGGAGTTAAGATAAACGTTATTGAACTGAGGTTCCTACCTTTGGGGTCCATTGTATTAACTATGCAGTAGTGTACATGTTCTTGTGGCATTGTATGTTCCTTCTCTAAAGGGAGGGAGGATTCTACCACTGTCTGGCTGACCAGGGCCAAGTCACTCAGCTTCTCTGTACCTCATTTCCCCGCTCTCTGATGGGGGACACTGATATGTCCCCTCTTTGAAAAGTGGGAAAACTCAGAATAGACCCACTTTCTGCGTTATTGTTGTCATACAGTCAGCATTGTCATGATCCCATGACTATGGCTGAGTGTACTTGGGCATAATCTCTGCAAAAAAAAAGGGAGGGGGGTTTAAAAAATACCTAATGTGACAATTGCCACCTTTGCCACATGCCCGTTGCACCCTTCCCCGCATCCTTTGTGTGTACATCTATTAGAAAGTGCCTAGCCCACTGCGAGTGCTACCAGAACCAAATACATCATGAATAGTCCTAGCACACAGTTTTTGGGCCTGGTGTAAGCAGGTGAAAATTAATCCGTTCCAGCGAAGATGCACACACAGACTAAGTGTTATGACTCCTCCATGATGTCCACATCTGATGGGGAGAGAAAGAGAGAGGCCAAACCTGATTCTGACTGTGTAAATCAGGAGTAGCCACACTGAAGTCAAAGGAGTTTGTGTAAGACCCATGCATCTGAGATCAGAATCAAGCTGAGCGAAGGAATGGCACTTGAAGCCACCGCTAATGCTATGCGTCACTTAGCTATATTCAGTTGTACAATCCAGCGCAGCCATATTTCATTCACTGACTTTAGCCAAGGTGGAAAAGGAATTTCTCTAAAAATCTGCACTTGCGAAGGTACCAGGCCATAGGCAGAGCTCTCCATCCATCCACAAAACACCACAAATGCCCGTTCCACGGAGCAGCTTGGGCACCAATGTAAACTCCACATGACAACACTTCATTCTGCCAGACCACAGCCCTTCAACTGCCAACCAGGAAGAAATGCAGAAGGGATTTCATGCACCTGGGCATGGCTCACAGGCCGCAAACAGACACAGCACAGTCTGGCAACTTGCCAACTTCCACCCACTAATCCAGCCACCCACTGAATCCTTGGGCAGATGCAGAAGTTACAGCTGCTCGCATCTCTACCTTTGTTGCCTGCAACTCTTGTTAGGCTCAGTTTGAGGGCTGAAAATTCTTGTTTCCATGGAAATGGCTGTAGTGTAGGATTGACCAAAACCAGGACCAGTGTTGGAAAAGTTGCTTGTGTAAAAAATGTTCTGACTGTCTTTCTACCAATCTGACACTCTGCACCGTGGGGACTGGCAGCTGGCCAGCTGTTAACTTCAGCTCCAGGCTGTGCACTGGAAGGGCGCTTTCTGGCAGGCAGCCTATGGATCACAGGGGCCAAAGAGCGGAAAAAAGTCATGTGTTAATTTCAGCTCCTTTGAAGTCCCAGAGTCTTCAGCAGCCTGGCATGAGCTTAACCCAGTTCTCAAACTTTCGTACCAGTTGCCCCTGTCACACAGCAGGCTGCTGAGTGCGACCCCCCCCTCAAATTAAAAAAACACATTTTTTTACATTTAACATTATAATAAATGCTGGAGGCAAAGCAGGGTTGCGGGGGAGGAGGCTGACAACTCGTGACCCCCCACAAAATAACCTCATGACCCCCAGTTTGAGAACCCCTGGCTTAACCCAAGCTGCGGGAGGTGCCGCTGCAGAGTTGGGGAAAGGATCTTCTTGTTGATTGGGTTTTGGTTTGCTGCCTATCACCGTGGCAGTTCAGTGCCATAGAACTGCCTCGATATCAAACCATTTAACTAAGGAAAGAAAAGTTGATGCAAGGAGGGAAGCAGAGCGGGTAATTGCTGGCACATAGTTATCAAGGAGGAGATTGGACTCAGGAACTGGCCAAACAGAAGTGTCTTATCCTCTGCCCCCATCACCCAGGCCAACCAGAGGATAGTCTCCGTCACTGCAGGGGCATTCTCATCAGGCACTGCCAACTATGTGGGCAACCTTCCCATGGAGAACACTGTGCTGCTCACCTCACGTCTGCGCTGCCAAACCCGTCCCTGTCGGAAACACACTGCAGCACAAAGGAATTTTACTGAACTCCGAGAATACATAGCAATAGGTTTGGTTTCAATAGAGCAGGACGATCATTTCTCAAGGAAGCAGCAGCTCATTCAATAACTGATCAAGGGGCAGACCCTCAGCAGGTGTCAATCCAAGTATATTGTTCCACTGCCAAGAATGGGGCACTGCCGAGTCATTGTCTCAGACAGATACACAGAGATATTCCTCCATGGGAGGCCTGTAGCCGTGTTCTTCACACAGGCAGGGCGGGATGGGGAAGGCTTACTGCAGGGGCACAGGGTGACCACATCTCCAGATCCAGCAGTAACATTATTGAATTCTTTTCCACAGACCCTAGTTTCCAATGGCCAGCAGCAAATAAGGCGGCCTGACACATCCAGGCTCTGCTCAGACATTAAAAGGATGCCAGCTCTGCATGTATCTGGAGGAGGATTAGATTGTAACTGGGTGGAAGAGTAAGTTAATTTGACATGTCCGTGTCCAGCAGGCAGCGTAGTGAATATTATATCCTTTGATGCAGAATGGGGCTGGCAGATCCTGGATCAACACAGAAATCTTTCCTCTGCTTAGGGCACCAGTTTGGGGGAGAAAACACTGTCCAAGGAAAGATGCTGGGGACACATTCTGATGAATCGTGTTCAGCAGAGGAGAAAGGAGCCCCACCCAGGCGACGAATCAGGGGCACTCGGCAGTGGCTGCAGGAAGCACAGGCTGCCAAGAGGACTCCTAGGGCTCCAATTAACTGTCAAAGGAACAACTGAAACTCCTTGACCTCATTGACTCAGTTGCCCGCTGTCCAAGATGCTGTCCTTCCGAAAGGGAATTCAGCTCCATTTGTTTATTTAGGCTAGAAATCCCCATTCTTCTCTATTTCAGAATTTCTGCTGGTGCCCCGTGTAGCAGACACAGGTCATAAAAAGAGAAGAGCTGATAGTAACAAAACTCTAGCCTTCCCCGGTGATTAGCAGCATTTATTATCTGTGTGATAGTAGTGCTCAGGGCTCCAAGCAGGCTGGGGCCCACGAAGCTAGACTCTGGTCTTGGACAGGAAGGTGACTGGCTCGATAGAGAAAAAGAGAGAGATTCTAAAAGGCACCCATGGCAATTAAGTGTCTCATTAGCTTCCCAGGGGCCTGGGTGCTCATTGCACATGGCAGTTTGAAAGTCCTGGGTGTGGGGAAACTTGGTGCCCTGGAAAATCACCTTCAAGGAGACTAAATAAAGATACTGGTCAATAATCAATGGAGGAACAACATGCGCCCGCTTTCTAGACAGGGGCAAGACTAAGATCCAGGGCTAAATCAGCAACACATTCAAGCCTCACTCTAAAAGGACGGGAATAAAAAGAGGTTAAGTAACATGACTTAGCCCTCGTCTCCAGATGTTTCACAGGGACGAACTAGTTTGTTCTCCTGGCTCCCAGGAGGTAGGGCACAGACGATCCAGTTCTCACTTTACGGCTGAAAAGCTGCAGCAGAGGCAAGGGTCTGACTCAGACCACAGCTGGAGTAGTGGGTGCTCAGCACTTCTGGCATGCAGGTCCTCCCATGACCCGTCCAAGAACCAGTGTCAGCCACACATTAGATCCCGAGGGTTCCTGTCTCCCAGGCCCCTGCTCAGGCCTCGCCGCTCTCAGCATCACAGCACGTGATTGTTCTCTCTGTAGCAGCTTGGTGAGACTTCTCACTGTGTTGAGCCCTGGCTGCTCTGCTGCAAAGGTAGGCTGCTGAAATGCCAAAATTCGTTCAAATGACAGCACTGAAGAAGCCCCGTCCGAGCACTGAAGTCTTGCCCCAGCTCACCTAGCAGGCCATCCACAGAGCTGGGCATAGAGCTCTGGTTTCCTGGGCCCCAGCTACAGGCTGTGCCATTCTCTAGACCACAGACTGGAGGGGGACTCATGAACCCAAAACGACCCCTCGATTGTGCCATCTTGCCCACAGAGGATGTAAGTGCCCAGATGGCAGGTCAAACTGCTGCTACTGGGACTGTCGACACCACAGCATCCCTGGGGGCCAGGCACGTCCCTGTTCAGCACGAAAGTTCTGCCTGACAAGAACCCAGATGGAACAGGAGGCCTGGGGATCACAGACACACAACCAGGGCATACTGATGTGTGTTAGCCGACGGCCAAGGATGTTTGGTGAGGTGCCAGCTATGCCCGTTTATACCATCCGTGACTTTAACCGCTAGGACGCACTGTCCCTTCGCGGCGGGCAGCCCGGGCTAGGCTGACGGATGCCCCAAGGTCCTAACCACCCGTGACTTTAACTGCTAGAGCTCAGAGCTCCTTCGCAGCGGGCAGTCAATACTGACTGACAGGTGCCCCAATGGCAGCACTAAGAGCCTCTCCACACCCGTGACTTTAACTGCTAGAGCTCAGAGCTCCTTCGCAGCGGGCAGCCAGGATTGACTGACAGGTGCCCCAAGAGTTTGCCCCGTGGAGGCGGCACAACTCAACGCTAGGCTCTTAGTACTCTCACCTAATGGCCAGGCTTTAGAGCCAAAACGGCTGAGGTTCTTTAATTGTGTTGGCTGCTTTACAGTAAACCAGAGAAAACAAGTCAGGCTTATGCATAAATGGTTACCAAAATTTATTAAGCTAGATTCTAATCATGTGGTTACAAAATTGCTAGTGCCTACTTATTTAAATGTAGAGATGTTACACACACAAACAAGTTACAAAACTGAAGCCACAATCCCAAAGAAAGAAAACAAACTATAGAGCTCTATTTCAAAATATGTGTACACTAAAGATAGGAGATCAGGTGTGGGTGCTTCTTACCCTCCTTGCATCTCTCGATTCCAGCGGTGCCAAGCCAGGATCGGTCACTCAATTCCGCGGAAAGACGAATAAGGGACAAGGCGTAGGGACCCTCTTAGCTGCAGAAGCCTTGGGAGGCTGTCACTTATCTGACCAGCAGATAGATAGTGAAAAGCACTCAAAAATCATGGTGCTGTAGGTCCCCTACTTATACCTCTGTACTCCTTTATTCTCTTTCTCCTTTCTTATGCCAAATTGAGGCTGGTCTGTCTGGGCGACGCCAGCTTTCGCAAGAGTAGTTTACACTTGCAAAGGAGAGAAACAATAAGTTTCGACTACTGGACATTTCTTTTATCAGGGTAAATATTTTCCCACCTAGGATGTTGGTGTGTGTGCATCACCCTATTTAGTAGGGGCTAAGAGCCATGTCTGTCACAGGGCCTCTGCCTGCTGTGAGCTTAATCCTTGTATCTGCTCCCAGAGGCACATTGTAGCAGCACACCTGTGCTTTCACAGCTTCAAAGGCTTTGCTGGAATATATGTTAAGTGCCCTGTTCCTGCTTCCTCCTGTGTTTCCAGCAATGCTGGTCGGGGGGGGGGGGGGGGGCGGCTGTCTGGCTACAATGTGGCTGCAGGCCTCTGTGCATTTGGGCTTGTTGCTGCTATGCTGGGATTTTTCTGTCCCTTCCAGCATGCTCACCCCCACCTCTCCCAGCCTCTGCACAAATCAGCTGCCTCCGAATGCCTCCAGATGCTGGGGCACCGGGGAGCAGCGCTGCTGTGTGGGATGTGCTGGGGGTCACCCTCAAGTGACGGCGTGGCACTCTGGCTTTGTGAGACTCTGCCCTGGCAGGTTTGCACTGGAGCCCCGTTGGCATGCAGAGCCCCGGGAACCAGAGTTCCAGGGGCGAAGGGAGCTGGCTGCACCTGCAGGGCAGGGCCTTTAGAAAAGGGACAAAGATTCTGCTTCGTCCCTCCCTGGAGTCTAGCTCTGCCCCCACTTTGCTTTGGGAAGCTTCGCTCCCACTCTCTTAGCTCAGAGGCCCAGCATCAACACTGACATGTGCATGCTCTCTCACGAGTCCCCCAAGCGCTGCTTTGTATTCAGAGCAACTCCCCAACCCTAAATCAGGCACGTTGCAAAGAAAGGACAAAGCTTCCCAAAGCCTCCCACCTGCTTTGCCCTTCTGAGGGGCTGGCTCTGGGTCTGGTCTGCCCTGAGCAGTGACTGCTCAGCACGTGGGGTCCCAGCTTGTGCAGGGTCAGGGAGCACAACAGGGCAGGCTGAACGAGCACAAGTGGGGCAGCTGGGACTCAAGCCCAGAGAGGCAAGCGCAGGAGAGCCAGAGCACTAGATGGGGGACACGCAGCACCTAGGGGTCAGGGGGTTCAGTACCCATGTGTTGCTCACACACGAACCCAGGATGTGAGCCCAGCACCTTGCCCTCTGCACAGCCCATCTGGCCTTGTGTGAGCAGCACAGGAAGATCTAAACCCCCCTCTCCCACAGGCAGCCCACAGCCCCAGAGCCACCAGCCAGTCTGGACAGGGTGTCCTCCAGCCAGCGCTGGGGGAGGGAGGGAGAGCTGGGGTCACAGAGACTCTTCAGCTCATGGCTCATCCCAATACCAACTCCAGCCTCAATTCCATGAGGCTGAGGAGCAGAACCCCCAGCCCCAGCCCCATCTCCAGGGGTAATTAGCAACACAAGTGCTGGCCAGTAAGATTCCAACCTCACAAACAAGTTGATTGTTAATTTATATTGCTGTAAATACTCAGTGTGCCTGGAAGGGATCCAGTACAAGCTTCTGTAGGAGTCTGGCTTGGATTGCTGATGCCCAAAGGCCCAATTTGCAAGTTTTGGAGGCCACAGGCCTGACCCTGTGGAAGTGTGTGGTTTCTTAGGGCCTGGCATATTAGAAGGGTCACTCTCAAGGGACTAGTTACAGGCTGGAGCATAGACCAGATACCATGGATCCATGACAAACCCAGAACTAACAACAACACAGCATATCTTCCTAAGACAGAGCATTTGCTCACATACTATGAAAGAGAACTTGGAAAACTGTAACAGGACCATCACCTCTTGCCATAATAATATATTTTTAAATATCCAAATAATTTTTCTTCTAAGAAATTATAAATAAATAAATTACCCAGTTTGGAGCATGGTCTACATTTCAAGATCTCTGCGTGCAAACAGGACAAGCTGTTGTCTACAAAAGATTTATTCTCCTCTGAATGTTCCATGCTTCCTAATAAAGATATTGCAGTTCTTGGAGTTACCTGCACTTTGCCTGCTGTATTGAGTTGATTTAACCTCAAATTGTGAGACAATCTGTCTTCATTTATGACAGGTTTCAGAGTAGCAGCCGTGTTAGTCTGTATCCACAAAAAGAAAAGGAGTACTTGTGGCACCTTAGAGACTAACAAATTTATTTGAGCATAAGCTTTCGTGAGCTACAGCTCACTTCATCCGATGCATGCAGTGGAAAATACAGTGGGGAGATTTTATATACAGAGAACATGAAACAATGGGTGTTACCATACACACTGTAACCAGAGTGATCAGGTAAGGTAAGCTATTACCAGCAGGAGAGCGGGGGGGGGTGGGGAGGAACCTTTTGTAGTGGTAATCAAGGTGGGCCATTTCCAGCAGTTGACAAGAACGTCTGAGGACCGCGTGGGGGGGGGGGGCAGGAGGGGGAATAAACATGGGGAAATAGTCTTACTTTGTGTAATGACCCATCCACTCCCAGTCTTTAGTCAAGCCTAAATTAATTGTATCCAGTTTGCAAATAAATTCCAATTCAGCAGTCTCTCGTTGGAGTCTCTACGATACAACCGCATTTGCTCCAACCCCTCAGACAGAGACAAACACCTACAACATCTCTATCAAGCGTTCTTACAACTACAATACCCACCTGCTGAAGTGAAGAAACAGATTGACAGAGCCAGAAGAGTACCCAGAAATCACCTACTATAGGACAGGCCCAACAAAGAAAATAACAGAATGCCACTAGCCGTCACCTTCAGCCCCCAACTAAAACCTCTCCAACACATCATCAAGGATCTACAACCTATCCTGAAGAACGACCCATTGCTCTCACAGATCTTGGGAGACAGGCCAGTCCTTGCTTACAGACAGCCCCCCAACCTGAAGCAAATTCTCACCAGCAACCACACACCACACAACAGAACCACTAATCCAGGAACCTATCCTTGCAACAAAGCCCATTGCCAACTGTGTTCACATCTATTCAGGGGACACCATCACAGGGCCTAATAACATCAGCCACACTATCAGAGGCTCGTTCACCTGCACATCCACCAATGTGATATATGCCATCATGTGCCAGCAATGCCTCTCTGCCATGTACTTTGGCCAAACTGGACAGTCTCTACGTAAAAGAATAAATGGACACAAATCAGATGTCAAGAATTATAACATTCAAAAAACAGTCGGAGAACACTTGAATCTCTTTGGTCACTCGATTACAGACCTAAAAGTGGCAATTCTTCAACAAAAAAACTTCAAAAACAGACTCCAACAAGAGACTGCTGAATTGGAATTAATTTGCAAACTGGATACAATTAATTTAGGCTTGAATAAAGACTGGGAGTGGATGGGTCATTACACAAAGTAAAACTATTTCCCCATGTTTATTCCCCTCCCCGTTCTTCAGATGTTCTCGTCAACTGCTGGAAATGGCCCACCTTGATTATCACTACAAAAGGTTTTTTTCCCCCTGCCCCGCTCTCCTGCTGGTAATAGCTCACCTTAACTGATCACTCTGATTACAGTGTGTATGGTAACACCCATTGTTTCATGTTCTCTGTGTATATAAATCTCCCCACTGTATTTTCCACTGAATGCATCGGATGAAGCGAGCTGTAGCTCACGAAAGCTTATGCTCAAATAAATTTGTTAGTCTCTAAGGTGCCACAAGTACTCCTTTTTTTTTTTTGTCTTCATTTAGCAGCTGATATTTGACCATTTAGAGAGGGGAAAAGGCAGAGTGTATTGTTAGGTATTTGGAGGATTTGTAACCTGCCACATGTTCATAGTTTGCTGTCTACTTGAGTTGCCAGGGCACCTGCCTCTCACTGGCCATTTAGAGACCCCTAGGAATGTCACTCTTCTGTGCAGCAACATGTCTTCACTAGGAAACTGTGAAGCTCAAAGCACGAGCCAAAATGCAAAGGAAATCAGACTCAGGGTCCCTCGGTTCCACAGGAGAGAAGGAAAAGGGGGTAATTAGGGGTCATTAGAGACAAACTACACTAAGGCACTTGCTTTTAGGAGGCACCACTGTATCTTTTGCTTGAGAAAGTTAGCATATGAAGTAAATAGTCCAGACCTGCAAAGAGCTTTTTCAGAGATACCAGTAAAAGAGCTGAGAGAGAGCTGCAAGCGCTCATCTGGGCTCCTGTCCATCTGCTTCTCTGCCTGGAAAACACAGTGTTGCGCACCGTCTCAGTCCTTGTCCTCAAAGGAGGGTCACGGGTAGCACACAAGCAGGGGCAGCTCCAGGCACCAGAGAACCAAGCAGGTGCCTGGGGCAGCAAATGTAAAGGGGCAGAAGGAGGTCGGGCTCTGGGGTGGCAATCCGCCCTCGGCGGCGGTGGGAATTTGGCGGCCGCTCCGTCACTCCGCCTCCATGTTCGGCAGCAATGTTTCCTGTTTTGTTTTTTTTGCCGCTTGGGGCAGCAAAAGCGCTGGAGCCAGCCCTGCACACAAGCCACTTATTTCATGGCATTTAGCCCAAGAGCCTTAGCTGGAACCGCTTCTCTCTTGTTTGCTGGCTGAACTTCTCAGGCCTTGCTCAGCACTACGACTTCATGACTAGCCTCTAGGACTGTCAGGCACCTCCCGCTGCCCTCCACAGCTGGCCACGTCCCTCAACCTGCCTCCAGAGCATCAGAGGCCAAGTCTGGGTTAATGTGGGAGCTGCAGGGCCACAGCCTGGGACCCCCAGCTGCAGAGATATCATGGATCGCTAAATCCCGACGTTTTGGGAACCCTAAATCCCAAGGGCCTGGAATCCGAAGCTGTGGACTCCTTGTCTAATGCCCTGGGGCTCCTCTCCCCACCAGAGAGGTGCCCAGTTCTAGGTACATGCTCAACCTGAAGCATGAACTTAATCCCCAAGGACTTCAAGTGTAAATGCTGTCCCGAATGGGGATGCTTTCCGGAATCAGAGCAGAGTTCATCCATTGCTCATTCACCACGAAAGAGTTCAAGGAGTGCTTTCCCGCAGCGAGGCTCTCACACAGTGAACGCCCGGGCCCCAGCTCCTGTTGTTTTATTGAAGTATTACTTCACTGTACATGATTGTGTCACAACAATACCTTATCTTCATTCCCGAATTTTCATAATTCCCAGAATGCAGTGTAGCAAAAATGTCTGATTTAAGAGGCTAGGTGATAAAACTACCTAGAGACAGACTTGTACATTTTATATTGCTTCATAAAAATGATGTATAATTATGCAAATGCATAAGAAGAAAGAATATTAAAATTAAAACTCTCCATAAATAGGAAGTTGTTTGCAGTGGCTGTGATAAAGGTGGCACTGCAGCTTGCATGGATAGCACAAGTGAAGAGCAAGCGATAAGTAATATGGGTTGAAAAGGGGGAAGCTTAACGAAAATAAATAATCATAACTTTAAACAGGCACAGGGCAGGAAACATGCTACTCATTTAAAAGATGAAATGACAAAACTGTAAATCCAGCAGTGTCTCGTTAGACCCCCCACACACACACCTGGAAAGTCTGTTTTGGGGGCTACACATCAATTTTCTTCTAAGTAATTGTAAATTTCCCTGAAGCACTCATTAAAGCAACAGACTGGATTCTTACAATGTGCACTTAATGGGTACTGTCTGTGCTGCGTGCCTGTTACCAACTTACAGCTCCTATTGCTCCTTCCTTTGCAAACACACTAGGATAGAGAGCAAAGAAGAAATTATCTACATTTAAGGCCTGCTCAGAGGGGGTTAATCCCCTTCTGGGGAGAGAAGGATGCACACAAGACCTTGCTTATCACTTAGCACAGACTCTCAGTCCAGCCACTGAATTCTGTTTTCAAAAGCCAGAATAGCTCCTCCTGCTATGTACTTCTCCAGGCCTAAGTCTTAGGCTAGGGCTGCTGCCGAGGCTGGGTTTAACCAGATGACAGCTCGTCATTTTCCAGACTTATCCTGCTGCCACTGAAGTCAACAATGGGAACGCCTGTTGACTCCCACGTTGCAGGAGCTGGAGCTGCATGCAGGAGAATGACTGCAGGATTTTGTCTAACTCTTCCCCAAACATGGGACTTTACTGTCAGTTGCTGTAGCAAGGTGTTGGCTCAGGAGGCTGCTGATAGCTTCGAGTTTATTTAAATGACCACGGAACAGGCCACCCAAATACCCTGGTAGAACCTGCTTTAACACGGGGGGGGGGGGTTGGGGGGAGACCACTGAGTGCACACCCCTAGTTATCACTTATCATCCCACACTTACTGTACAGGGATAATCAAACAATTATAACCCATTCTTTATGGGCACCACATCCTGAAAGAAATCTTTCCTGAACCCCCTCTTCTGGCCTTCAAACAATCCCCCAACTTTGCCATGCTCATCATCAGAAGCAAGCTCCCCACAGACCAGACCCACCAACTCAAAGTGGCACCAGACCCTGCCGGAACAGATCCAGACTGCTCGACTCCGCTGGAACAACAGATCCAAAAGCTGCAGACATATCTCTACTGCTACGATGATCGATACCTCCACAACACACCTTCCAAGATCCATGGATTCTACATGGCAAAAGGTTCAAGCTTTCAAGCTTCACAGAGCTCCATGGGTCCTACACATGCCTATCACAACATATGGTATACCTCATCCAGTGCATCAAACAACTCTGTGAGTGAAACTACACGCTCTCAAATGAACAGACAGAAAAATAATAAAAGACAAAAACACATTATCACCTGTGCGTGAACACTTTTCACAAACCAATCACTTCATAGCTGATCTCTCAATCCTCATCCTCAAAGGAAACTGCCACAATTTTAAAGTCTGAGTCTGAGAAATACAAAAGGCAAGCCTGGAAACTTAAATTCATAACTCTTCTAGACACTAAAAACCATGAACTCAACAGAGCCTCTGGTTTTATGGTTCATTATAACAATTTGTAACACACACCACTCCTTGCTAACTCTTAATTACCCGCTTGTCCTACAGCATGTTTACCAACTCTCTTCTGTTTACCAATCCAGCTCTCAATTGCCCACTTCATTTTAAGTGGTCTCCTACAACGTGTTTACCCTTATGCTTAACAATCTGCCCAACCTGTATGTAGCTCAGGCACTGTGGTTTCCTTCCCCAGACCTAAGGAAGAGCTCTGTGAAGCTTGAAAGCTTGTACTTCCACCAACAGAAGTTAGGGAATATCGTTTATTGGATTCACGTACCTTGTCTCTTGGAAATTAGTACATTTTATTAGTGTGCACGGCAATAGGCACCTAGTATCTTAGAGTTATTGGGGTCAAACTCATGTCTTTGGCACAGTCTGATAACAGAAACCTGCACCAAACCATCACAAGAACAACACTTTTGTCCACATTGACAAAGTCACATGTTTTTCCTCATTTCAGAGAGATGGCAAACTTGCCCCATTATTTTTCTTCCAGGTCATCTCAGAACAATCTGCAAGTAATGAGGCATGCAGCAAAATTTCTGTATAACCAGGAACTCCATTTCCAGGCACAGCACCAATAATGGCTACAATAATATCAAAACTAACCCTTCCCCAGTAATAGATTCAATCTTTCTTTCTTTAATCTTTTCCGCATAGTGAGTCAGAACTGGCCAAGCTCACGTCTCCTGGTTTAGCAGGCACATTACGGCACATATGCCAGCACTTAGCGTTTTTGTGACAGTATTATGTTAATTTAGCGGGTGTAAATGACACACAGTGAATTTTATGCTGTAGTCTCTGTTAAATCAGAAGCAGTATGCCTCACATATGCAGCAATACATTTCCATCAACCCATTTCACCTGTAATTTAACAAGGAATTTGATGTTCCCATATATCTCATATGTTCTACAATACATGCTAAATGCTTCAGTGATATTTACAGAAATAAGATGTTTTCCAAGCCCATGCATTCTTCGATTGTGTGATGGTTTAAGGCTCTTGAATGAACAAAGGCCCTAATTGTAAAATATCGAAATAGAGGGAAGTCCAAGAGTTTAATTTTTTCTCCTATGGCATAAAGACAGATCCCTTCACAAGCTGACCGAGGGTAGTTTAGCTAATCTTCTGCTGCTCACATAAAGGGATAGATGTACCTCCCAAGTAGGCCATCACTAGGAGCCCTGCCTGAGTAGAGGCAATAGATCCAGCCCTATGTCAATGTTACAGGCTTGTCTTAAACATCTGGCACAATAAGACAGTCATCCTGTTGGTCTTGCTGGTAAAACAAAATTCCATCTCTTTCCCTAGACAGCTAGGAAGCTTATGGCACCAATTATGCCACGGATCCAAAACAAAACATGATTCTCGCTTTAAAAAGACTCAACCCTACAATGTACGCCCCAGGAACTGAGGGCGCTTGAGACCCCAAGGGATTGGCCCTGCATCTCGTTGACCTTCATCCCTGATCTATTTTGCCCTTTACAATCTAGAGTGTAGCTTTTTTTTAAAGATCATAAATAGTCTGGAACAAATTGATCTTAAATCTTTGGAAAATGGGAGTATAGTTGGCAGTATGCATAGAGCACTAGAAACCCTACCTCTGCAGCTAAGCTAAAGAGCATGCAGTCTTGGAGCTGCCCTCGGTGTCCAATATAAAACCAGCAACCTTAACTTGGCACAATTTTCCAGAATGCCAGTGCAAGAGGAGGAGGGGATGAGCAAGAGAGAGAGCGAGAGAGAGACTTTGACAGCTTCCCACCTTCCCAGGGAACCAAGATCCCCAATCTGCAGCGTTAGCTCAATGCCTGTCACCTCACGGCTGGTGCAATGTCTTCTCCTAGAAAGCTCAGAGCAAAAGACCCATGTGCGGCTTTAGGAACTCACCGAGATTCCTTGTTTGGTTCAGGGACAAGCAGCTTTTAGTAGCTTTTAAGGAAGCAGCTTGACACTCTCCAGGGCGATGGTGATGCCAGTGCTGGCGACACAATCCGAGAGCACTCAACACCTCGGACGATGAGGGTTATTCGCACTGCGGTAGCAACTGGAAGCACTGGGCCCCACTGCTGGGCACTGTCCAGCCAAGGATGGCCCCCAGAGCTTGCAGCCGAAAGAGACATTGCAGACAGGCCAGGAGAACACAGTGCAGAGAGCAGCGCTTTGCCAACATCATGAGAGTTCTTATGGCATCTCATCTCACCTCAGCGTGTCCCTGCCATCATGGGACTTTGGTGCTCTTGATTCAGAAACCTCCTAGAGAGCCTTGTTACCTGCTCTCCCCAGGACGGCATAGTCTTGTCCCTTCCTGGAAGAGACACCCTGTCTCTTGGAGGAAGCAGATATCCCTAGCCACCTACCCCCATCACGTGCCCCATCTCTGAGAACTCAGGACTGGTCCATGTCCTCCCTGTGACACGTCATGTCACATGCATCAACCAACCATGGGGGAAATACTCCGTGTCCATATTTATCTGCCATGCACATTTCCCTTTCCTCCCAATATATGTGCATCCTGGCCAATGGCAATGCTGTAGTGGTGCAGCAGGTCCTTATGAGGCTCCGTGGCCCCTTCTCCTTACCTCTCTCCTCTGGTGCTGACGCCCCTGCTCAGGTAAGCAGGGGGGAACACTGAGATGGGGACAACATCTGTTGTAACGTCATTCCGGTAGAATGGGGGACGTTTATTCAAGAGGAAGGTCTCGCAGCGGGACCGGAATCCTCAGGCTCTGCAGCAACTGGAGCAGTCAATCCACCTTTCTGGTCCCAGGAACTAAACGTCTCACTCTGTAGAGAGACCACGCCAAAGAGGGTAGGTGTCACTGCCAGCTCCACCTGAGGCCCAGCCACCTCCTGCCGCGGCACCTGCCCTGAGAAGGAGCACAGCGGCAGGCTCAGTGGTGAGCCATTAAAGGCCTTCGACCTCATGCTTCATGCCCCGCAGCGCACCCAAGTCATAAAATAGCAGCCTAGAAACATGGATCTCGACCTGCACCACACCCCGAGGAAAGCCAGCTCCTCTCCCTGCACCCTGACTTGGGTCCTGTGACTCCCCCCAAGCCTGGCTCATCGCCTTCATGCCCCCAAGAACACACCCCAGAGATGGCATTCACAAACCCTGCTAGGCAAAGGGGGAGCATGCCACAGACAGCGACTGTTTGGCCCCAATACCCAAGCCAAATCCCCTGTCATCAGGCAGCTTTTCAGCTGAGCGGACATTCTGCAGTGCGGTAGCGACAGCAGGAAAATATTCTCTCTTCCCTATTTGGCCCTCGGCTCCTCTCGAGGGGGGTCCCAGAGTCCAGCTGATGTTCTGCATCGCTCTGATTCCCCCAACAATGTTATTTGCAGAAAGTCAGTCCCGAGAACTGTGGGAGAGTGAAAACGCTTCCCTTAAACTGGGGGGACCCAACTGTTGTGCTGGAAGAACTCCTTTAAGCAGCCTGTCATGAATTATGAATCTCTGACCTTTCCCAGCTTAATTAACACTGCAGGGCAAGGAAGGTTGTGGCTCCAGCACAGCTGGGTGCACCAGGCTCTGGAGGAGTCCGAGAGTTCCCTGCGGCTGGGGACGTTTGGAGCCTGGAACTTCCACTTTCATCTGTGCTCTGTGGCAGGGGAGGGGATTTGGAGAGCCCAGGCGCACTGGGAAATTGCCCACTGTTATTCAGGTCACACACAGGGCATTGGCAACAGGTGCCTGGCTGCCTGACCTTTGGGAGAAGACACACTGCTGACTCCCAACCACCTCTGCTGTCTCAACCTGGCTCACCCCCCAGGGAAGAGGTGGTTTCAATTGGAATAACTTTCTGCACTTTGAGCTTGGTAACTGCAAGTCCCTCCAGGAGCTGCAGTAGCACCATTCTCTCCAGCTGGAGCTAATGACAGTGGGAGGAGCAGAGCCACCTCCAGCAGCTCAGGGCACATCTCCTTCAAAGAGCAGGTGCCTCCTTCCAGGTGTGGGCCCTTTGTCACGTCCATTCGCTCTCAGTACACCACATGCATTAAGCTGAGAGATGCAGGACACTCGACAGGCCGGCTTCTGTTCCCAGCTGGGAGAACTTTGCCCGTCACGTCCCCTCTCTGGGCCTCTCTTTTCCCTCCCACCCCATCTGTCTTGTCTGCTGCAGGCCTGATGAGGTGTTCGTACAGCACTGAGCACAGCGAGGCCCCGATCCAAGTGGGGATTCTCAGTGCTACTGGATGGGCTATGTAGACAACAAAGGCCCTGAATGGGATAAGTTGGCTGCTGGCCACAGGGTCCCTGGGTTGCAACCTGGTATAGTGGGAAGCCCCTGGCAAGGTGGCATGAGCCTGGAGGAGGTGACAAGGACATTGGAAAGCCCTGAGGCAAAGGTGTGAGAACCAGGAGCCCAGAACTGGTGGTCAAAGACCCTCTTGTGAGGACAATGGACTGTTTTATGCTCGACTTTCTGTTACCCCAGCAGGGCTGGACTACATCGCAACCTAGCCGGAGAGCTGAGTAATGGGAAGAGAGACAACAGCGACGGAGTGACCATCAGTAGCGGGAGCCATATGGTGAGGGAGCGCTATGGCATGCAAAGCCAGGAGGAGGCGCCCCTGTGGTGAACAAGTCCCCTTCACATGCTGTAATACGGCTAATACCAGGAATGCACAATTACCATCCTGTTTGAGCCAAGGTTGCAATAGCAGAGAGGAGATCACAGAGTCGGGCATACTGCAAGCAGGTAGGTAGCTTAGATTATTCTACCAAAAACAAAGGCATGAACCCTGGCACTATTGACACACCAGTCAAGTCAATATCTTCCATGCACAGAGACACACACACACACTTACTATCATGGCTCTGCATTTACAGCCATGGTTGGTTGCTATCTAAACTGATGCCCTTTCTGGATCAACTAAAAATTGTGGTTGCAAACTTCCCTCCTTTGTCCATTGGCACAAGCCTATTGGCTCGCAGAGCATGGCATGGCATGGTTACTCCTGCAGATGAGAGCCACACTGCAACTAGTATGCACACCACAGACCCTAAGGCCTCTGTGTTGTGTGGCTTAGAAAAAGGTGGTTTTTTTCTCCCTCTGCATGTAAATGGTGCGACCGTACCCATGTTGCTAGCAGACTTCTCTGCACAGTGCGCTTTGTTCTGGGATGCTGAGGCTCCTTGCTAGCCTGCATTTGAGTTTAACTTGGACATCTTCCCGGTGCCAGCAGCTCTCACATCTCACCCACATACCCTGCCGAGGAGATGAATAGCCCAGAGAGCCCTGCTTGGTGAACCCCAGGCCGGCAGTTGTGGGAGTGGATTCCTTGGCAAGGAAGTCAGACAGCTGTTGCTTGTCTTGACATTCCTGGCGCTATGCACCTCTCAGAGAAGGATGCTGATTAGCACCACTGTTGCCAGATGGGGACCTCCTGGCTCTACAGCAGAGGCTGGAACATCTCCAAACCCGTTCCACCTTCCACCACTCCCTGCTGGGAAAGGTGTCAGGATCAGTGGGAAGTAGACCCCCTTCCCTGCCTGTACCATCCCTCAACAGGGAAGCTCTCAGGACAGATATGTGCCACATCCTCTCTTCGTGAGCAGGCATCTGTGGAAAGCTGGGAATCAGAAGGGGAGAAAACTAGCTCCCAGGAGAGAAGGTGTGACATTTTAGGATATTATGAATTCCAATATTGTAAAATTGCAATGAGTTATGCCAGATATGCCATGTGAGGTATCTGCAAAAATGTTGTAATTTGCCAGGTATGATCATCTCATTTCATTACCAAACAAGGGGAATGTGGTCTAAATTAAATTTCTGTAAAGTGGGTGCACAATGGTTGAAAGACTATACTCCCAAGAGTAGTTATCAATGGTTAGCTGTCCTGCAGGGATCAGTCCTGGGTCCAGTACTATTCCAATTTTTCATTAAGTACTTGGATAATGGAGTACACTTATCAAATCTTCAGATGACATCAAGTTGGGAGGGGTTGCAAGCACTTTTGAGGGCAGGATTAAAATTCAAAACAAGTTGTAGAATTAGTCTAAATTCAACAAACTGAAATTCGATAAAGACAAGTGCGAAGTACTTCACTGAGGAAGGAAAAATCAAATGCACAACTATACAATGGGGAATAACTGGCTAGCTGGTAGTTAGGCTCTGGGGGTTAGAGTGGATCACAAATTGAATATGAGTCAACAAGGTGATGCACTTGTGAAAAAGGCTAACATCATTCTGGGGTATATTAACAGGAGTGTTGTCTGTAAGACATGGGAGGTCATTGTCCCACTCCACTTGGCACTGGAGAGGCATCAGCTGGAGTTCTGTGTCCAGTTCTGGGTGCCATGCTTTAGGAAGATGTGGACAAATCAGAGAGTCCAGAGGAGAGCAACAAAAGGGATGAAAGGTTTAGAAAACCTGACCTATGAGGAAAGGTTAAAAACCTGGGTATGTTTAGTCTTGAGAAAATAAAGCTGAGGGGAGACCTGATAACAGTCTTCAAGTATGTTCAGGGCCATTAGAAAGAGAACGGGGATCAATTGTTCTCCATGTCACTGAAGGCAGGGCAAGAAGTAATGGGCTTAATCTGCAGAAAGGGAGGAGATTTAGATTAGGAAAAACTTTCTAACCTCAAGGGTAGTTGAGCTCTGGAACAGGCTTCCAAGCGAGGCTGTGGAATCCCCATCATTGGAGATTTTTAAGAACAGGTTGGACAAACACCTGTCAGGGATGGTCTAGATTTACTTGGTCCTGCCTCAGTGCAGGGAGCTGGACTTGCTAACGGCTTGAAATCCCTTCCAGCCTGACACTCCTATGATTCCTATGTTCTGGCTGCACGAGAAGGTCTCAGAAGGGTTTTCCCCTCACACTTGCCCTGGGCTCTGCTCCCACCTGAGGGGCCATGGAATGTTTTCATGCTGCTACATGAAACAGCTGAACATTCAAACCACATTGTAAGTGTAGAACAAAAGCAGCAGGCTGCAATTGGAGACGGCCCACATGGAGCCTCACTCCATCTTGTATTCACAACTCCTCATCAGCCCAATATCTTTATATTCACAGAAAGGCTCAGAATTTCTCTCAAATGGGAGAAAATTTCTTCCCATTAATTCCAGGCTCTGGTGACTCAGACAGCTGAGTCTCCAGGAGCTGCTGCCTGGGATGTGCAAACAAAACAGAGTATATTGGAGACAGAAATTATAGCCCATCTTGTTATCTATTTCATATTTCAGCAGAGCACATTGCAACACATTATCCAGCAGCCTTTCAGTGCAGCGACAGTCTCATGGTGGGGACTTTTTGAGCTGTTCAGTTTAAAGCAGGAGGTGAAATGAAGCAAGAGGCTGTAATAGGCCAGGCAACTTTCAGAGAATGAATTTCACCAAATGCAAAGGATAGGGAAGAGCAGCCTGCTGTGTTTGGGTCAGCACAGGCTGGTCAGCGAAGAAGGAAATTCAGAGTGAAGGTGCGCTCAATCCTCATGTTCTGCATTCAGGCCCCTAGGAAGAGCTCTACAGATTGGGCTATGAGCCTCACATGCATGCTCCAAGATGCCGCCTACACCAGATTAGACCAGGGCAGCTAGGGACAGTGCAAAACTGTGGTGCTCAGCAGCACAGGGGGAGGGAGCTGTGCTGCCTGGGGCTCTTCTGGACCAACACTGACTTTCCTTTGAACCTAAGAGAGTAGGCTGAGATCAGTTTGGTTCCTCCTCTTCTTCTGCTTCCTGGTCTAATCTTGCTCCCTCCATGTTGGAGAGATGTCCTAACCCTTGAGCTGCCTCCTCCTCCTCACAAGTGGTCTCCCTGTCCCTTAGCCAGGCTTGGGTCTGTGCTCACAGAGGAGACAGTGGCTCCCCTGTGACACTATTGCTACCGAACTCACATTTATCCCCTACGCTTGCCAAGACCCTCCATGATTTCAGTGGGCACTGAACCTCTGGAGAGGGGCAGGAGCCACTTCCCTGCTTCCTTCAGGCAGTGTCCCCAGCCCAGACCCCTGCTGCTTTTGTGCTCGGGAGGTGTCAGAGCTTCTGCTGAACATTAAACCAAGCCTGGCCCAGGAGCATAACTGTGTGATGGGCAGCCTGTTATTAACAGACGAGGCAGGGGAGGGAATATCTTTTACTGGACTAGCTTCTCCTGGGGAGAGAGTTAAGCTTTCGGGCCACCCAGCGCTCTTCCTCAGGGCTGGGAAAGGTGCACCGAGCATCCCAGCTAAATACAAGCTGTGACAGATTGGTTAGCATAAGTAGTTAGCACATAACATTTCCCCAGTGTCTGTTAAGACACATACGCTAGCAGGATTTCCTGTCTTCCATGGAAAATTTCCCATGCAGCATCTACAAGTATCATTGCATTGCAGGACTGCAGCTGCTGCTGTCCCAAGCTTGCCTGGTGGCTGGGTGGAGACCGCGCAGCGATGGGAAGTGTGTGCAGTGAGCAGATAGCACCAAACATCTCCAGGAGCCAGTGCTGGGCTCTGGAAGGGAGATTTATAGGGGATGGCACACAAGAAGCATATAGATTGGGTTCCTGGTGCTAGACAATATACGTCCTCCTTCATGCCATGGTTAGGCTTCAGGAATAGGGATGATTGTTAAGTATTTGAAATTCCAGGGGAATGAGATGCAAAGACTGTTTCTAGGGAGCCCAGCTAAGTGGGACTGTTGCAGGTCTCTCAGATGAGGGTAAGGCAATTTGTCCGGTTGGGCTTAGAAGCCAGTGCAACCAATAACCATTTAAGCATGAAGATCTGAAGGAAGATGCAGTTACCCCAGCATGCACCACACGGACAGCAAAGACTGAAGCAAACACATCCCCCCATGCTCTGTGCCCTGCACTGGCTTCCCTGCAGCACCTGACTGCAGACTTCTAAAGCCCTCACTGGGCCTGAGACCAGATCTCTTGGACCCACCATTCACTCAGCCAGGGCATCACTCCCAGAGGCAGTGAGAGAGGTGTCTTTGGGAAGGTATCTGCTACTGCACCCCTCCTGGCAACACAGCAAGGACATGGCATGTCAGACAGCAGCAAAACCAATGGGTGGGAAGAACAACACATGGCCATCACGAAGGGAACTGGCACAGTTCTTTGTGCAGTCAGCCCATCGTTATATCATCTAAGGTCAATACACGTAGATCAGAGAGAATATTCCAGTGATGTGAGATTGCAGCAAGCGGCTTTTACTGCACCGTTGAAAGGATGCTGGTGTCATTGCTCCCTTGGGGATAAAACCGAATGATTCACAGGAAATGCACTGAACTTGTCATGTCAGGAAACAAAGATGTTTGTTGAGAGGTGACCTTGTGGTTAGTGGGGTGCCAAACTGTGCTGGTGAGGTCATAACAGACAGTATGAGGGACTCTGGCTGAGGCTGAGTAGCAGGAACCATCTGTTCCTTTGCTGAAAATCCAGCTGGTTACTATTGTAACTGAAACAAAACAGCAAACAAACAAATTCCAGCATTAACAAAGGATCAAACACTTGAGAATTTTAAAAATATTCGTTTGATGATAAAAGAAATAGGTAATAAATTACAAGCATCTGCTAACATGATCCCAGTGAACGGCACATTCGCATCACTCGGATCCACTGTTCATGGGAATCATTAATCAATTACAGCCTGATAAAACCATTACAGACCTGTAGTTCATTCCTCTCCAGGTCCTGGTTGCACTACAGGACCTCTAATGACATTCATGGGGCATGAATGGAGAAATTAGCTTCTGCACTGAGCATAATAACTGGTGAATGTTCTCATATCAAAACACCCCAAAACGTGGGGTAAAGCGTTATTTTAGTGAAGACCCAAAGCACTCAGCCTAAGGGGAGCTGGGGGATTGGGTGAGTCCCAGCACCTCTCTGACTTACCTTCCCCGTGTGTATAGTTGGGCTGGTGAGATGCACTCACCTGTGCCCAGGGGGGAGCGAGAAGGAGTTAGCTCACGCCTGGGAAGCGGTTTGAACACAGAAGATGCTCAGGGCAGTTATCATGCACTCGTCCCCAGCTAGACAGAGCCTTTATTTGTATCTCAGCAGCACTGACAGGCCCCAGGTCACAGACACCTAGCAAGAGACAATCCCTGCCCCAAACAGCTTCCAGGCCATGTGGACAGATGGACAAAGAGTGGGAGGGAGGGAGTGAGGGACGGAGGAAGGAAGGATGTAATCCGCTCTGTACAGATGTGGGATCTAAACCCAGAGAGATTAAGTGACTTGCCTAAGGTCACACAAGGGAGTTTGTGGCAGAGCCAAGAATGGGACCCATAGAATCATAGAATATCAGGGTTGGAAGGGACCTCAAAGGTCATCTAGTTCAACCCCCTGCTCAAAGCAGGACCAATCCCCAACTAAATCATCCCAGCCAGGGCTTTGTCAAGCCTGACTTTAAAAACTTCTAAGGAAGGAGATTCCACCACCTCCCTAGGTAACCCATTCCAGTGCTTCACCACCCTTCTAGTGACAAAGTTTTTTCCTAATATCCAACCTAAATCTCCCCCACTGCAACTTGAGACCATTACTCCTCGTTCTGTCATCTGCTACCACTGAGAACAGTCTAGATCCATCCCCCTTTGGAACCGCCTTTCAGATAGTTGAAAGCAGCTATCAAATCCCCCTTCATTCTTCTCTTCTGCAGACTAAACAATCTCAGTTCCCTCAGCCTCTCCTCATAAATCATGTGTTCCAGTCCCCTAATCATATTTGTTGCCCTCTGCTGGACGTTTTCCAATTTTTCCACATCCTTCTTGTAGTGTGGGGCCCAAAACTGGACACAGTACTCCAAATGAGACCTCACCAATGTCGAATAGACAGGAACGATCATGTCCCTCGATCTGCTGGCAATGCCCCTACTTATACATCCCAAAATGCCACTGGCCTTCTTGACAACAAGGGCACACTGTTGACTCATATCCAGCTTCTCATATCAAACTGCTGCCTAACCATTCGGTCCCTAGTCTGTAGTGGTGCATGGGATTCTTCCGTCCTAAGTGCAGGACTCTGCACTTGTCCTTGTTGAACCTCATCAGATTTCTTTTGGCCCAATCCTCTAATTTGTCTAGGTCCCTCTATATCCTAGTCAAGGTGAAGAGGCCCATTCTTCTATCAGCAGTATTTCTGGTAAAAATATATGCCCCGTTGACAAACCTTGAATGTTATTTAGAAGTTAGGGTTACTTAAGTTTTACTTCTATTTAAAGAATACGTACAATTTCCTTTTGGGTATTTCTAGTACTTTCACTCTTATGAAGACAGTTCTCACAATGAGACTTTTCTTCGCAACAGTTCAAAAAATGTATTATATGAAGGCTATAAAGAGGCAGATCAGATATGAAGTTAAAGATCGTGATCCTGCAACACTTATGCACATAGCTTAACTTTAAGTACCTGTGGTCAGTAGGACTTCTTATGTGCAAAATTAAGCACATATGTAAACATTTGCAAGACTGGGGCCCAAAATCTTAAATTCTTTCCATTGCAAAAAGCTATCCAAGATCACCAGAGGTCTCACTCTGGAGCACCTGAAATGCTTACTATAGCTAGCGCACCAGGTATCAAATTAAAATCTGGGAGGGTTATCAGAAAATTCTCCACCAGAAAACTTTACAAATAATATTAAAATGGTTCTTTACTACTCTGAGACACCAGGGAGATACGTAGGAGAGAACTCAGAGTCACGCAGCTGGAGAAAGAGAGCTTAAGCAGAGACACAGCTTCCACCGCCCACTCCCCACCGCCATCTCATTGGATGCCCTGTGTATCCTCTCCCGTCTATCCCAACACCGAGCTCAGCAACGACCAGCACCAAACCTTCCAGTGTCAGTAGGGCAACAGCCGTGGTTCCACGCATGGTGCCTGGTGCTCGAGGGTACCACGGACAGGGGGCTGCTGCACTGTCAGTATTGCTGACCCCACATCTGCCTGTGGCTGGCCTTCAGGGGAAGCAAAGCATGCTAGGGTCAGCCAGGGCTGCCAGGGTCCCAGCGTGCTCGGTGCTGCACAAACAACACAAAATGCTGGTCCCTGCCCCAGAGAGCTCCCAGGCGAAAGGTCTGTCCTCCCTGCAGTGTCAGTTTGAGGGGCTGCTATCCAGGGCCCAGTCGGAGAATGGGAGAATGGTGTGACTTCACTCAGAGCCAGCTGACAAGACCTGGAGTGGGCGTGCTGAGACACACAAGAGGGGTGAGAGGTGCAGCCCCCCAGTAACCACAACAGCAAGTATCCACACTTCTGGTTTTGTAGAATTCTGTTTCTGTTCTCCATGCAGGGATCCTGCATTATGAACTCCTACAACCCACAAGGGGGTTACAAGGCAGCCCAACAAACTGCAGCCATGGGTGCCACCTGGTGTGTGCTGCGGAGAACACACTTGCTGTTCTGCTTGGCATTTCAGTTCAGCAAGGCAAGTGCCTACCCAGTAACCTGAGCACTTCTAAGCCACCAACTCATATAAACTAACTAGTGGGAAGTCTGCAGATAAAGGGAAATAAACAGCTGAAGTGAAGAGAGTGAAAAACAGCAGCAACTGAGCCCACCCCAGAAGCTGCAAGGGAGACTGGCCGCTACACAGAGATCACCACTGCACCATCAGGCCAGGGGGATCATTTTCCTCCCTAGCTCCCCAGGTAACTGGACCCGGGTGTATTTCCTCCCTCTGTTCTCCTCTCGCCCTTCACCTCTTTCTCCTTTCCTCTTTTCTGGCTGTGACAGTGCCCCACATAAGGCTTTATGGAAATATACTTATGAATGTATATATGACATAACTAGAATGTTTTTTGTGCTACATATGCCATGTAACATATCTCTGTAAAGGTTATGATCTATTGAATCTATTAATCCTATTGTATGCATGCATCATTTTTGTATTCAAAAGGTATGAATATTGGCTGTATACTTGTCTGATTCTAAGTAGGTTTTAGTGAAGTTCTCAGCTTCCTGAGAAAAGACTATTCTCAGTAAGTGCCCAATCAAGAAGCCCTTAAGCCAACAATGAACTTGGAGACACCGATCCACATCTGGGCTTTCCCAGGAATGTGGCTTGCCTGGTAAGGAACTCATGGACGGACATGTGACTTGCCCAGGTGACTCCAAAACTCCATTTTGTAGCTGGGCTTTGCATAGGAGAGAGGAGGGGGTCTCCACCCACAAGAGAAAGTCTATTTAAACCTCCACTGGGTCTTCAGCTGACTAAAGAGAGAGCCTCTCCACCCCCAAAGATACCCGAAAGAAACTGGAACAAAGGACAGTAATCATAGGGGGTGTGAGTGATTGCTGGACCCAGACTAGAAGGAGATTAGTCTGTAAAAGAAAGCTTACTGGAACTGATGAGGTTTTTATCTGTATTCAGTTTGATTGGACATAGACTTGCGTGTTTTATTTTATTTTGCTTGGTAATTCACTTTGGTCTGTCTGTTACTACTTGGAACCACTTAAATCCTACTTTCTGTATTTAATAAAATCATTTTTTACTTATTAATTAACCCAGAGTATGTATTAATACTTGAGGGGGAGGAAACAGCTGTGCATCTCTCTCTATCAGTGCTATAGAGGGCGAACAATTTATGAGTTTACCCTGTATAAGCTTTATACAAGGTAAAACAGATTTATTTAGGGTTTGGACCCCATTGGGAGTTGGGCATCTGAGTGTCAAAGACAGGAACATTTCTGTAAGCTGCTTTCAGTTAAGCCTTTGGCTGTTAGGGGATGTGGTTCAGATCTGGGTCTGGATTTGCAGCAGGCTAGCGTGTCTGGCTCAAACCAGACAGGCCACTGAAGTCCTAAGCTGTCTGGGCAGGAAAGCAGGAGCAGAAGTAGTCTTGGCACGTCAGGTGGCAGCCCCCAAGGGGTTTCTGTGATCCAACCCGTCACACTGGTTCCACTGTGTCTTGGGAAAGGACAACTCAGAGGCAGGTTTCAGGATCAGTTTTTTGGATGTGAAATTGGGGGTTACTCTGAGTTCCCAGGAGTGTTGCCTCCCAGGCCTCTGTGCTCCACATGAATAGGGATGCAGCTAACCAGACTGGGGTGGACTGATTACTACATGCGGCAGAAAATTTGCTGAAATCTGTCTCTCTTCCCCAAATGCAGGTAATGATCTCCAAACACTTCCAGCTGTCAGACTCCAAGCTCATTTGCCGTGTGCTGAAGAGGTTTGTGCTGCAAACGTCTGCTGTACAATTCATTTTGGTCACATTCACCCCCTGGAAAGTTCAGCACAATATAAAACTCCAGTACAGAATTTCTAGGCACCAAGTGGCCCAGCTCCTCAGGAGCAGCCAGGCAGGCCTGGAAATAACTAGCCTTAGGGTGCTTCAAGCCAGGAGGTGCAGCTCCCGCACAGCTCACAGGCCCTGCCTTTTGCACCTCAGAACCAGGTCAGTGTCTAGGAGATCACGTGACTCAAGTGTTTGCACATGGCAGATCTAGGGAAGCAAATGGAAAGTTGGAAGGAATTTAATGCCAAACTCCCAGCTCTAGTCGCTGTTCTTGCTCATTTCAGAAAGCAAACAGACACATTTCTCCCAGTCCATTCTCTGCTTCCCTAATGAGGCCAGATGGTCGTGCTGTTGCTTTGCTATTGTGCACATTCACTAATTTGATCCTGCTGCTACGTGAGTTTTCAGTGATAGAAAAAAACAACCCCTGGGAGATCACTTTATCAGAGTGTCCCACTTGGGGAGGGAGGAAATTGCCACGTGCCCTCCCAGCACACAGGTGCTGCATTCACTCTGGCTGGCCCGGCAGGGAGCACTAGAGAGAAGCCCTGGATCATTCCCAGCCTCTGCTTGCACCCCGGCATCCTTGTGCAGCTGACTTCCTCTCACAGCCCCAATGGAAACAGCCCCAGAGTCTCTCTGAGCCAGCCTGGGCTGCAGTGAAGAAGCGTTTGCTTGCAGTCCTTTTGCATTGCACTAAGTTGTCTCCCAGGCAGCTCCAAGCCACATAGAAAGACCTAGCACAGAAGAAGGGTAGAGTGGTTTGGGCACAGAGGGAAAGGAAGAGCAATAGGAATACTCACAGCCCCTGGAACATAAGAGCTCCTGTTACCGGGAAACGTGGGGTGGATCTTAACAAATGGCCCCTCGCACGGTGGGCTCTATAAAGCCAGCACATATCGCTGCAACTACAGGGCTCTGAAAGCATCAGCCTGGGACCAGACAGCTAAGCTAGTGCACCCTGTTCTTTCTCACAGGCAGGCACCGCTCCCCCCCGAACCTTGGCCTGGAAACATTAACAGTAACCCCGCTCTTCATTTCGGGAGCCTGCCTGCCACATCACACCCAGCTTGTGCCACTCCAGGCTTCCCACAGTGGTTCTTTTTAATTTCCCAGGCAATCAGAGCACCCAGCAGAGCCCAGGACACACTCACAAGTTCACAGCACCTCTGCAGCCAACCCAGAGCCCTATTAGGGCCCATTTCCCTGGCCCTGACAATGCAGGAACAAGGCTGCACATGTTGCAAACCAAAGCCAGTTAGCAGTAATTACTGTCAAACAACTAAACTGCTTCTAATGCCTTTAAATACCTTGACAGTAGGTATAATTAGCTGGCAAACCCCAAGTGGCCAGTTATCCATCACAACAGAGGCACAGGGACACAGGAAGGCTGTCTCCTCTGCTTACAGAGGGCAGAGAGGCCCTTTGCAGTGAAGGTCTGTCTCAACTCTTTCTGTTCCCAACATCTTGGCAGTTCTCCGGGCTCTGAGTCTTGGACTCGTTCTCTGAGCAGACATTTGTGTGCGATTTAATATTACACATTAGAGCCTCATGTCTCTCTGTGCCCCAGGATCTGTCCCTTCCCGGCATCCATTCTTAGCTGGGATGTGAGGGAATGAAACAGCCCCCAGCAGCCCTACAATCCCAGTGCCCTGGCCCCTGGCAGGCACCCCCAGAGGGCTGGGTTTGGAAAGGATCTTAGCTGCCCCATGTAGACATCAAGGCCTCAGCTCTCCAAAGTGGCCCCAGATTTTAAGGGCCGAGCGTGAGACCTGCTTCCCGGGGCGCTGAGTGAGCTCCCACAGCTCCCACAGCTGAGTCAGTGGGAGCCACAGGGGCCCAGTCCCTCTGATGCTCAGGCCCCAGGCATCTCTGCTCAGGTGCCCAAAATCTGGGCCCACTTTGGAAAGTGTTAGCCCATGGACCTGCCAGACCCCTGCCACCTGGGAGCTGCTCTTCGGCCCCAGCAGAGCCCCCTGCCCAGAGCCACTCTCCAGCCAGTAGTTACTCTGATGGCAGCAGAAAGGTTATTTTTATTCTGCTAAAATATATGTGCTGGGAGGAAATCCCCAGCTCTGCAAATTCATCATTCGGCTGTGCCTGGGCTTTCCAATTCAGAACTATCATTAGAGTCGGAATAATTCCCTCTCTCCAAATCCCAAGTGCTCTCTTGGAAGCAGCTGGGGTAATTTCATCTCGCTAAGCCTGCGGAAGCCCTGGAGCGAAGTTTCAAACACTACGCACGTCTGGGCTGTTGTCATTGTCAGAGCCCATATTACAGCTGCTTTCAGGCAGAGCTGGCAGCAGATCCAGAATGGAGAATAGATAGACATTTGCCATTATGATCTGCTAAGAAACCATTTCCCATCTCTTGGGCACTTCCACTAAACTCCCCGACCTTGGGCATGTCTGGGCCAGGAAGGACAGACATCCTCCTGGTCCATCCATGTCAACAAGTGTGTGGGGTGCACATATGTGTGTCTGCATGCGCTTGTGTTTCCATGAGTGCGGGCCCGGGTGGAGGAATGGGCTGGCCACAGCCCAGGCTCTGCCAGTGCTATGGATAAATTGAGACCCTCAGTCTCCAGGACTGTCCAGTTGCTTCTCGGCCCCAAATTAATTTGAGGAAGAAGAAGGTTCTTAAGGAAGCTGTGCCTGTGCTGGGCCAGACCTGATACACACAGCGCCAACTGCCAGCAATGCCCACTGAGTCTGTCCCTGCTATCGACCTGGCTGGAAAGGTTCCAAACGAACGCAAGAGGAGATCAGTGGGCAGGACCAAGGACAGGAGAGGATAAGTTGTCTTGCTGGCTGGTCACTAATGCATCAACAACATGCCAGTGGCGGAGGCCAGAAGCCCCAAAGCCCCCACAGAGATTCCGGATTCTGCCTTGTGCTCTGCGGGCTGTGCCTCTCCTGGAGAGGCAGCAGTTGAAGGTTGTTAAGGGCCTTGGCAGGAATCTGCTCCCTCGCCACAGGTGGAGTGAGAACAGCCAGGGGCCCTTTCGTCCAGCTCAGAGCCCAGCTCAGCCTCTGCACCAGCTCCATTCACCTCCTGCCACCCTTCGGCCTTTTCTCCTGTCTCGCAGCGGGATGTGCCACTCAGCTGAGGAGAAGGCAGAGCACGGCTCTTCCAGGGAGCAGCTCTCTTGAAACCAAGAATCTGGCTACCTGGGTTCCCTGATACGTATTCAATGCGGGACCACAGACAAGTCACCCAGAGATAACTCGGGTGATCAGCACCAGGTCTGAGCCCATGGTTAGCCAGGGGCAAGCTGCCCCACTGCAAAGCCCTAGCCCAGTTACTGTGTCCTCACTGGTGCTGCGCCTGCCCAGAAGAGTCACCAGGACCTCGGGAGCATAGCCCATGGTTCTTTGGGCTGCAGGGAGCTGAGCCACTCTAGAATTGTGGGAGAACTTGTCCCCATGTGCACAGAATGACAGACAACTGTGGGAAGGCGTTGGAGGAGTCTCAGCCTGTGTCCTCACTGCAAAGTGGGCAGGTTATCAGCCTGAGTGAATGCAGAATCTGGGCTCTAAACTGCCCCCACTCCCCAGCAAGGCCAGCTAGCCTGGCTCAAAAGCACCACTTAACTCAGGGGTGTGTGTGTGTGTGTGTGTGAATTTGTGATGAATTTTTCAGTCTGGAAAGGGAGTCGTCTTTGCCTCGATACTTTATGTACCAAGTGTACAATTGCCCAAACCATTCCATGCCATCTGGAGTTCCCCTCCAAACGTCCTTTTGTACGTGGTACTCTCAGCAGCCTGCTAGTTCCTGGAGAGCATAACCGGACCAATTTCTGTTCCTTGTGTGTGCAGGGGAATAGTGTAAAAGTACCATGTTTATTCCTTGTGACCTATCATTTCTTTGGCGCGGGGGGGCGGGGGGGGAAAGAGGGTGCTATAAATAAAATACAGCAGCAGCCAACCCAATTTTTGCAACCAGAAACAAGGCACTGGACATGATCAACATAGCAGAGACTGAGCTATCTTGGGAGCTGGCTATTTTACTGTAAAACAAGACAGTTAGACACACAACAGCCAGAAGAAGCTAAGCTGTCTGTTCAGGAGATACAGATATTTACGCTAGTGCCATACCTGTCATTAAATTTCAAAGCCTAATTAGTGACAAGTTAATTCAGCTGCATTGCTCACATGGAGCTATGCCAGGGATCAGATGCTGTGCAGTGACTGCAGGGCCACTGCCCTGCTACTTCTGGAGGCTGTGAATAAAAGTTTACTCTTACACCCCAATGAGCCCCTGAATTCCATTTTGGTTTCCTCATCTCCATTCCAATGAGGGCAGGCAGTGAATTGCTCATCAAAGATCTGGAATCCAGCCACGTTTCAGAAGAAGGGTGCAGAGCAGTGACAGTTTTCTGGCACTTTCAAGTGGTCTATAAATTATAAATTTTTAAAGCCCGCTCCAGTAAACTCATTAAGGATTAATGCCATAAGGAATTAAGGGAATCAGAGGCATGGGAAGATCCCTGTATGTTAATAAATCCAGCTGGTGTAAAGGGGAACTGCAAAGCTTTGGGAGTAAGATTTAATAAGGCCCCAAGTCACAAACAAAACAGATAGATAGCTTACAACTGATGAATGTGCTTGGCAATCCAGGTTGGCAGTTTTTCTCCTCCAGGAATTGTTGTGGGGCAGTTCTCTGGGGTGTGTTACACAGGGGTCAGACCAGATGATCACAATGTCCTTTCTGGCTGTAGAATCTATTAAACAAAACCAGACTTCTGCACTTATCCACTAAGGTCTGAATCAGCCCAGAAAACAAGGGGAACCCCCAGACTGATTTCTGTCCCAGTGGTGCCAATAGGTTGGCCCACAGGATCGGCTCCCTTTGCAGGATCAGGCCCTGGGCCCAGGGGAGTAAATGCCGGTGAAAGCGTTTGTGACTGTTTGATAGCCCATCTCTCTTGCAGGTGCTTAGATACCCTGGATGCTGCTAACCAGCACTTTTCTTTTTGTCAGAAAATATTCACCACTCACTTTAATAGCAGCAAAAACGTCCTGGTTGGTTACTTCTTAGTTATTGTGTCTATTCCAGCAGCACCACAAGATCTTTGAACAGGATAGGGGCCTATTTCTGCTAAGTGCTGTGCACAAGTATAGAGCCAGTCCCATCCCCAGAGCGCTGCCAGTCTAACCTGGCGAGACAGACAAAGCCTGGGGGAAAGCTGTCAGCAGAGTGGGGGGTGACAAACCTCAGGCTGGTGCGTTTTTATTATGATTATTTGTTTTATTTCACAACAAAGCAAAGCTTTGCCCGACACGCCCTTGCTCAGCTCCTGGGGATGTACAGATTCCAAAACACTAACCGCTTGTGCTCATCTGCGACAGCAGCCTGATAACTTGCCACCCCCCAGAACACACCCCGCCCTGTAATCCAGCATCCGCACATTCGGTCATGTTATCCCATTGCTTCCGCATCCATTTGCCGAGATGCTGCAGCCCTTCAGGAATTCCAGTGGAAAACAAATGTTTTTCTATCCACCAGGACCTTAACAACGTCCCGCACCATCGCTTGAGGTCACGTAAGCTCTTTTGGACCCACACGTTTAACCTTCAACAATGCAACTTCAACCCTCGTGAAGCTTGGAAAGCCAAATGGAGTTTGTAAGAAGTTACAAATAAACACTTAGTAAAAGACCCAATGCAGAAGATCCCTGGTTTCGATCTCCCACGAAGCTCATGGGCAACCCTAAGTGCATCCGCACAAACCATGGCAGATGTGGATACTTGCTGCACAAATGGAAAATTAAAGACTCTCCAGTGTGTGACTGGTCACCCAGAACAGACCCTGGAACATGTAACAACTCAATGCCCGATTCACAAATATGAAAGAGGCATTACAGCGATACACTGCTACTCCAGATGCAATTATCTCTCTTATTGTTTCATGGTCTCTGTGTATATAATGTCTTCTGCAGTTTCCACAGTATGGATCCGATGAAGTGAGCTGTAGCTCACGAAAGCTTATGCTCAGATAAATTGGTTAGTCTCTAAGGTGCCACAAGTACTCCTTTTCTTTTTGCGAATACAGACTAACACGGCTGTTACTCTGAAACCTATCTCTCTTAACCATCTGAATGTAAAATTATAGTTATTGCTCTCCATTTACATCAGCCATAAGAAGAAGAATCCCAATAAACTACCTGCCTTTGTTCCAGCCTCTCAGGGCCTGGGGTGGGGGATCAGTCCATGCTGGGGGAACGGGGGCCAATAACATTTTCCCTTGATCTCATCTGCTGCTTCTCCATGCTAGTAGCTGCCTTTCTGTCTCTCTCCCCCCTTCTATCCCCTGAAGACACAGGGTCTCATGCTGTGGGTGCAGGACATCTGCCTTCAATGTTCCTCTAGTGTTGGAATGTTAAATTCCTGCTTTCAGAGCTTCCAAACAGCCAGAGTATGACAGAAACCGCAGGCTCATTGGTGCCCGGGGGCTGCTCAGCCAAGAACAGCACCACGTTTTCCTGAAGATTAGCAATTATCTCCAAGCCCTCAGTCATTAGCTGGAGTGTGTCGCTGTTTTAGCATCTCCTGGCTGTGGATCCACTTGGTCAATAGGAAAATTAATGTCACTAATGAAAAGTAAGAGCTAGTGCAGAGACCTATCCCCCCATCCCAAGATTGTCCCAGCTCCATGAGCTGTGCAATTTGCCTTGGCAGCAGCTGCATTTGTAGCACAAATAGCTGCTTCCTGGCTGGTAGCTGATCTCTCACCAGCTGGAATGCCGCACACAGCTTATTGGGACAGTCACTGGCTCCCTTGCAGGGGCTGATCAACCAAATGACGGCGCCTCCCAGCCATCTGCCTCTCATGGACCAGGAAGCACAGGTTTATCTGAGTCTGTACCAGGGAAGCATAGTCTCCACCCATGATGCAATGCTGCCCAGCACTGTCACAGCTGGCTGGGGTGGGATCAGCAGTCACCATCTGGCTCGTAAGAGCCATGGCACGTTTGGACCCTGTCCATAGCACTGTCCCTGCACATGGAGCTGGAATGCCACCAGAGCACACACTTAGGGGTGTTCCTGGGTTCCCATTCAACCACCCAAGAGCGCCATGGCCTTTGGATGTGGGCTGCTGTCCTCAGTCGGTTACTCACTGAGCAGGTAGCATAGGGAGCAGCTGCACATGGTCCTTCACATTGCACTGCTGCGCTCAGATCAGTCCGTACGGTAGCGTGCTCTCTGTAGGCCTGATTCTGCTGTCTCTTGCACTGGTGTGAGGCAGGAGTAATGGAGCAACACTGGTGGGAACAAAATGGGAAGCTGACATGCTGCTTCTGCTTCCCCAGTAATCTCTGATGTGCAGCTACTGGGCAGGGGGGTGGGGGTGATACATACTTTGGACCTGAAAATATCGTCATGGGGAAACTGAAACACAATGAGCTTTTCTGAAACCAGGTTAAATTGCAGTGCCTCCCTCCCGAGGCTACACAAGGCAACATTCAGCCAGCAGAGAACATCATCTGCGAGGAGCTTGCTCTGCTCCTCGTGCATGTAGGGAAACTGCTCTGGGTACTGGGCTTGCGTTCAGCTTTGCCTGACGTCTCAGGAGAGCCCCTTTTCCCAGGTATGCAAATATACTGCCTGTGCTAGGTCTTTGCACATCTGAGTGTGTGCTCCGTACTGCTCTCTGCACGGCGGGTCACCAGATTAAGGTGGTTTCCACAATGTCCGGATCTAACTTGAGTTGCCAAGAAGCCATGTTCCTTTCCTGAAGCTGGCACTTCTTCCAAGTGTTTCCAACTTCATGGAATGGCGCTGTTGCTCTTTCCTCAGTAGCAATGGTATTTTCGTCATTTCCCAGCCCACAGAGAACTCCCAACACAGCCACTAATTTCTGATTTTATTTCTTTTTACAGCCTAACTTTTTATAGTCCTTTCCATGCTATATGCGCTCCTCTAGCCACACTTACACTTCCCTCCTTCACACACACTCACACTAGATGGGAAATCTGGCAGCTCTCCCTCCTCACAAGCAAAAATATTGCTAACCCAGGCTGGGATTTTTGTAACAACCTAGGAACATCCCCTCTGGATACTGATCAGAAACAGCCAGAGAAGAGCCTTCCTGCGAGGATCCATGCTGTGCTTTACACTAAGCCCAGGGCACCCCTGGAATCTAGTTTGTGGATACAGTGCAGCGCAAGCTTGCAGTCAGGTAACTTGTCATAGAGCCCAAGTGCTTCATACAACATGTTCCCAAGCATGTAGGACACACATGGTTTCTCTTTGCTATTGTCTTCCATCCAAAGCCGGAACACTACTGATCTGCGTTAGGCAATAATGGGGGTCCCGCTGTCCCATGCCCAGGCTTAGGCAAAGGGAGCTTCCTACCCCAGATGCTGTACAACAATGTAGTCATGTGGCATGCGCTATGCAGAGACACCAGGCAGAGAGGGGCGGGTCACCTGCCCTTGACTCTCCTCCAGGTGAAATGGAGTGAGGGTGCTTCCATCTCTTGTCCTGGCCCTGTGTATCCTGGCAGCTGCCTTGTCCTCTCCACAGAGAGCAAAGATCCTGCTGCTGCTTGTTGCTGGCCTATTTCCTACCATCCCCTCTGTTCGCTGTCCATCTCATTCCTCCCCTTCCAGTGCTAGTGCCCTCACACCCCTCTTCCTGGGCAGATTCCCTTCCTTCACCGCACTCTATTCCCCGGCACAGCCCATTCAGACACCACTGTTCTGTTCCTCAGCTCCAGTTCTCCAGCATCAACCTTTCAGTCCAAACCTTCTAAATGCCTTTTTCTGCTGTTGGGTTTCCCAGCATTATGAGAGCGTCGCATTGCTCCGCATTCCCTGCCAGTGAACTGTCTTAAAGGGCATTCCTTGCTGGTGAATTGTCACATGTGGGGGGAGCATGCATGGGGATGCACAAGCATATTCTGTTCACTTACCCACCTGGGGACCTCACCCCAAATCCACCACAATCACCAGGGCTGAGGAGGAGCTTCCCGACTTCACCCTATTTGTCATCCAGCCTCATTTCCTAGGACTAAGCCCAGAAAAGACTGGGACTCCAGAGGCTGTTCAGCACTAGCCCAGCTCTGGCAGGGTGCTGGGTCCGGAGGCAGTCAGGGGAGTTTTGCTCCCTGTAGCACTGTATTATTAATCAACAGCAGCAGCATACCACAGAAACCAGTGCTGGCCTGCCTGTCTCCGGACCCAGGTCCCTGCCATAGCTTTGACAAAGCAGCTGCATCACTCTGCAGCAGAGCATTTGAAGTCACCATGTTCAGAGCTTGAGCCTTTTTACAGGTCACTTTCTTGGCCCAATCACCCCCATTGTCTTTTGTTCTATGTCAGCTGGTGCTGCAGCACCCATCCAATCGCACGGGCATGAAGTTCCATCTCCACCTAGGTCTCTGCTGTGTGAGCAAAGTGATAGATTTAGGGCATCTACACTACAAACTTGCCACCGCAGTAACTACTATGCCTGCTGAACAGCCGTGCCTCCCGCCCCGCACGGTCTACATGCCATCAGTGGCTGCTCTCGGAGTCCGCAGCTGTCCCATTGTGCGCGGTTCTGCTGCCTGCAATCAGAGCTCACTCCCCTGGCGGAGTGGTTGAGTTCCTTCCTGCAGAACTAGAGGCTGCTACTGTTGAGCTGAAGTCGATTACAAAGCAGCAAAGAAAGCTGAGCCCTGGCTTTCCCTGGCTCTGACTGAAACACAGACTTTTATGATTTAATGCGCTCCATAAATTAAACATTGTAACAGGGAGACCAAAACACCTTGCGGGGAGGGGGCTGCATTGGGAAGAAGGTAAATCAAGCTCACCTTAGTTCCAGCTTTTCTGACTGAGTAAGCTGTTGAGCTGGTTTTTAGCAAGGGAAGCTATTTTCTGTCTGTTCTATAAGCCTAATGCAGTACACACACAGCAGTCATACATTAGCCAAACATTCCCAGACCATGCTGTAGGGGAGCACTTAGATGGTGCCATTATAATGTGCCATAACTCAGTGCTGGATCCTGGAACCCCAAAGCCAGCGCATTGATGAACCAGATTTCTATACAGTCCACTCATTCTAAACTAAAGGCCACCTATGAAATGTGCTCTCCTAACAGATTTCCTCATGAACCACCGCAGCATTCAGAGCCAGGGAGCCATCATTGCTCAAACGTGATGAACTATCAGCAGGAAAAGATTCAGGGCCAGCCCCTGTGGCCTTGCGCCATATGTATCTAGCTCTCCAATATCTCTGTAATCATTCCTAAAGAATCAGCCTCTATCTGCAAACTCCCTCCCCTGCAGTCAGGGCAGGCAATTTACAGTCCTGGCATTGTGGACATCCTGCTTCAATCAGGACCCTAAAATCCTGCTCTCATTTGCAGCTGACATGCAGCTTGCCATACATCTGGCACAGCTCAGCAATCCACTCCTTGCGGGGTGCCAGTCCAGCTGTACCGTGCCCCAGAGGTGTGAGAAGTTCAATGCAAAATGTGTGAGGCGGGCTATTCAGAGAACTGTCAGTTGTGTAGCTGTGCAAATGCAGAGCCCCAGAATCAAGCCCTGTGTCTCTGAAATGCGCATTAGTGCGTGCAAGGAACTCAGTTCCACGGCATCAAATCTAGTCAGGACCCTGCTGCACTGCCTTGTCGGCCTGGCTCAGCCGCTCTGTCTGTCATGTACAGCCCACCCCCCACCCCTTCCCCGAGGCCTGCAGCCAGTGGATAATTCAAGTGGCCAGGGAACGCCTCTGTCCATGGCACTCAGGAGTGACAGGGTCAGCAGTGCATGGGAGCAGAGCTCACTGCAGGCAAGGGGCCTGTTTGCCTGCCTGCCTCAGGCCACTGGGGCAGATTATCCATGGCAGAATGGGAAGGGGAGTTCTGCACTGTCATTGTCGCTGTCTGTGGGAGGAGGTATCACATTCAGCTCCTTTGGCTAGTGGGGCCAATCCTAGTCTCTTTATACCTGCTGGGCATGTAGAATGGAGGAGTCCCTGCTCCCAGTTCTGAAAAACGGATCTTACCCTAGGCATTACTTGCCCTTGCCCGTGTGACTGCAACGCAGTGCTGTGGGACAGCGCCATAATCCTGAGAGAGGCCAGCTCTCCCTCCACCCCATCCCTGGACATACAGCTATGTCAGCAACTCACCTGGCTATGAGCAAAGAGCCTCTGATCTTCTTCGGACTCATACCAGCAAAGGATTCCTCTCTAGTGTGCAATTCCCCATTTGCAGCCACATGATTATTCAGCCTGCACATAGTAGCAGGGTCAAATGATAACATGAAAACTGAAGTCCCTGGAGAAAGTCTTCCGCACAGCACGGCCACCTGCCCAACAGCTTCCCGGGGGCTAGCTGTCCACAAGGATCACAGGCATGAGGATTCATGGTAGCAGCCGTGTTAGTCTGTATTCACAAAAAGAAAAGGAGTATTTGTGGCACCTTAGAGACTAACCAATTTATTTGAGCATAAGATTTCGTGAGCTACAGCTCACTTCATGAATGCATCCGATGAAGTGAGCTGTAGCTCACGAAAGCTTATGCTCAAATAAATTGGTTAGTCTCTAAGGTGCCACAAGTACTCCTTTTCTTTTTAGGCATGAGGGAGTTATTCAGAGGTATGCATGTCATTGGCTCTGCAGAAGACTTACAGCTTAGTAAGTGCACGTGGTTTGGGAGGGAAAGGTGTTAAAATGAGGCTGTGATTCCAAGCCGTGGGCTGATTGTAAGGATCAGTCTCGCTCTGGCCCCAAAGGAGAGGAAGTCAGAATGACTGAAGAGGCTTTTTCCGTCTCTGAAGTCTTGTGCCCACCAGAATTCTCCCCCTTAGAATGGTGACACAGGGGGAATGGCTGATAGAAACGAAACTCTCACTGCTCCTGCTTCAATTTCTGTAAAATCTCAGTAGCTCCAGTATAAGGCACTCTTTTTATCATCTTCAATAAGCCTCAATTTGAAGTTCCTCAGAGTCACAGCAGAACAGTAAGTCATCGGTAAGAGTGAAATCGGAATGTTCTATAGGTTATTAGCATGTGAATGTGGTCTTTTATGACCCCCAAGTTTAAAAATTGACATGAAATTGCCAATATAATAAAATACAAAAGCAGTCACTTCATGCAATGTAGCAATATATCAGCACTTAAACATTCCAACCGGGCCAATAACTAAATATTATTCATTTCAGTCTAGTACTCTGGGATTTCCTGTCTGGGTTTCTTTTCAATTAAGCAATAAATCTCAAATCTGATTGGCTGTTTGTCTTAAGTGGAAACCGTTCATTTAAATCATGTTAATACACTGCCTATCTCCTATCCATATCTGCTAATTACTGACACTAACACTAAGGAAAGGCCCATATTTATGAGAATGCCTCCTCCCGCAGTTTATTTCACAACAAAGCCTCTTTAATTCAGTGTGACTAGCAGTTGATTCATTTTATTTGTCCGTTATCCTGAAGTTCAACTGCTGCTAGTGTCCAAATAGCTGAGGCACTCCGGTGTAATCAATCAGCACAGGGATTACACACTTTTAATGCTTTTCAATTCACCCAGATGTATCTGAGTCTCTTCTGGTCAAGCGCAGGTTTTAAAAATGACAGACTATTGCTAATTCTCCCTTGAAACGTGTGGATTGCAAACATGCTGAATTGCAGTGCTGTGGCGGCTGGTGAGTATGGGCAGGCACCAGGCAGCGGACGGTTATGTGTTGCCTCTGCTGCCCACCCGTCGGCCCTTTACATGCTCCCCCCCTCGCTGTCCTTTCCCTGCTTTGCTCCTTCTCACACACCCAGCCCCACTGCTCCTCCATATACTCCCTGGTGGGGCATGTCCCACTCCCAGCTCTGTGTGGAAAACCAGCCCCATGTCGGAAATCTCAGCTCACCAACAGCCTGGCCAGCAGGCTCCTTCCTTCTCCCACTGCTTCTGGCTGGGCCAGTGCCCCGGGAGAGCCGAAGCCCAAGGGTGCTGGCCAGGAGCCAAGCCCTGCATGTGCCAGCCCCCCCACAAAGCACTGGCACAGGGAAGCCTCTCCACCCCTCAGCTAAGCTCTGGAGTGAGTGGGGGAAAGTGATTTCCAGCCTGTTTGCGCCCTGACCCTGCAGGCTCCACAGCAGTCCCCCAGCCAGGGGCTTTGCATCCTCATCATCCACCCCCTTTCACCACTGCCCTGGAGCACAATGCATCCTTAGGGCTTAACCCCTTCCTGCACACACTGTAGCTGGTGGGGAGGCGGGGGGCGGAACAGGAGGCAGCTAGGTTATGTTGGTGGCCAGCAGCAGCCTGGAGGTGTTAGCTGCCCTTTGACACTGTGCAGGCAGGAAGGGAAAAGCCACAGGGGAGTGGGAAAGAGATGAACTCTAGAAAGACATGGGCCAGGTCATCCCTCCCCGGCAGCTGGAAGCAGCTCCTGTCCCTTCCCTCCCGCACAGTGCTGAAAGGCTGCTACTGGACACATTCTGATGTAGGGTGACCAGATGCCTGATTTTATAGGGACAGTCCAGATATTTGGAGCTTTTTCTTACATAGGTGCCTATTACCCCCCACCCTCGGTCCCGATTTTTCACACTTGCTATCTGGTCACCCTATTCTGATGTGAACTCTGAGATAAATCTGTGGAGGGGGTATGTGACCTTGTGTGTCCCCCACATATTGCCTCGGGAAGATGTGGTGCCAGGTCCATCCAGGCACGGAGGGCAAAGAGCGCCAGGCAGGGAGGGTCAGGTTGGTCAGTCACCACCCCCACCCGCCCGCGTGAGAGAGGTATACGGGAGTGTGTGTGTGTGTCGCCTCTCCCTGTGTGAACCCTAAAGCCTTAAAGAAAAAAAGGAAAATAAAAATAATCCAACTTTGCAGTATTTCTTTTTAACAGGGGCTCAGTCAATTTGATGTTAATTTGAACGTTTGTACTGTATAGTTCTGATTGCCATTGAATTCGCCTGAATACGAATAATTTTACCAGGTGTTCTGTATTGAGCACAGGGAAATATGGTCTCCCTCTTCTCTGACTGCCACATCAATTGACTCCATGTGAAGGTCTGGTGCAGCATTGATAGCTTTGGTTACTTTGACTCCACATACAGCAGTAAGTGGTTATGTTTTTCCAGTAGATAAGTCCTGGTGAATTTAATAGAGATGAACCCAATAAGGTTCTATAGACATTTAACAGAGCTCTAGGGAGAACTCTATAGGGTGGTTCAAAACCCTGTAGAAAGGAGAGATCAGTCTCCGCTGAGTTCTCACCTTTTGTAAACTCTCTGAGTTAAAAGGTGCTAAAGGCCAAGAGAATGAAGCCAAAGCAGCTGCCATGGGCAGAAGAGCAACACAACAATCTGGGACCGGAAGCAAAGAAGAGCACAGAACCCAACTGAAAGGACAGGGAAACGCAGGGAGGTGGAAAGTCCTGGAACATACCCAGGACACCAGCGTTAGAGCCTCTGTCTAGGGAGTCACATCTGTGGTGCTGAGTGTTGTTGTTGTTACTGATGTAGAACAATAAGGGTTCAGGGCACAAGATCTTCTTAAGTGTCTGACATATCCTCGCCCTGAAGAGCTGTCAGTCTGCAGCTCTTATCCTGCGATGCTCACTCAGGTACCATGCTGATTGGCATGGTATAAGAAAAGAGTTAGGCAAACTTAGTCCCACTGAAGTCAGTGGGGTGACTCTGATCCTGTAACCCGTAATCCCCAGTCAGTAAAACAGGTGGCCTACATGAAAGAAGGAAGAGAGATGTGACATGAGGCAGCTAGGCGAGGTTCTTGCACCAGCAGCTCCACAATCCCAGGAGTCTTTCTGTTTGCACTTTTGTTGGTGTTTTGGTTCCTGAATGTTGGTAGGTGCCTGTGACATGCCGTAGTGAGGTGCTGTATATATTTTCCATGCTAAGAGGGGAGCAGGAGCAGTTTTGCTGGGGGAGAGAATCTGCAGGAGGGAGAAAGTTTAGAATAGATGCTCTATCAAAACTAAAGAAAAAACAGCTCTCCTGGCCCCCCAGTGGCTCCCAATGGCACACACTAAAAACCACCCCCTTCCTGCAGCTTTAACTCTGCCCAACACTTAGCAAAAATCCAGCACCTGGGTTTCGGAAATGTTCTACCCCAAAAAGGGCTGCACAACCAGCTCTAGAAAACATCCAGCACAAATGGGGAAGCCATTCTTCCACACATGCAGCAACAGACATAAAATTTTATAAATACTGAAAACCAATTCTGTCTAAAATGCATTTGCTGTTTCCTCCCCAGAACAAGCATGGGGCTGCTGGGACTCCAGCCAACTCCTATTTGCTCCTGTGATAGTTATTAAGGTCCCTGGACTCCTAAATTATTCTGTCTGCAGTATTCTCTCTCTAACAGGGCAGAGATTTTCCCCTCAATAAAATCCCAGTTTCAGAGCTGGATGAAATATTAATGAGGCTTCGCTGCCTTCATGTTTTCTAACATCAATTTGTTTAAACTTCCTGAAAACAATTTAGAAGTTTATAAAAATAAATGGTTCCCATGAGATGAGGAAGGCAGCTAATTTCCAATTATCACAGTTACTCCCACCGTGTGTCTTTAATATTCATGGAGTTTCCATGTTTCTTCAGAAACAGGCCACTAACGTTCTTTTGCTGTCATTTAAATGACATTTGGCCTGATTCCTCCAAGTCCGATATGTTACTAACGTTATAAAATGCCCCAAGGCCACAGAGACATAAATCACAGCACAAACCAGAGGACACACCTGGACACAGTCACTGGGGCTGATTTCCACAATCCCTTTGGCCTGCATCCTTGAGGAGAAAACCAAAAGAGTGAGAGATCGTGTAGGAGGTTAAGAGCGTGGAGGATTTATCAAGGTTGCAGCGTCAGGGGAGCAGGCTGGCATGAAATGGTCTGTGCCCATAAAGCTGACAAGAGGTCAGATCAGTCCTCCAGCAAAAGGGTGCTTAAGCTTCAAATGGGAGCATGGCCTGTATTGTCATTTATACACTCCAGTGTCTGATCAGGGAGGTAGCAGCGCTACCCAGTCAGCACAGCAGAGCAAGGCAAGCCTGGCATTTTCAGGAGTGTTGGTGGATTTGATGCTGATTTTACCTCCTCCATCCCCAGTAACAGATGTGCCTTTGCAAGGGAAGTCTCCCAGGGTCATAATTGTGTAGCCCTTTTAAATTGCAACCCAAGAACTTGTGTTCTCACTCGGGGGCCTCTGACATAGCCAGACATTTTCAGTGTCAGGATCTTGGTCCCCAACCAACATCCCAATCAGGGCAGGTCTGGGGAACTTCTCTCCTGCTCTTTACCAGAGCTCGGTGCTCTTAGGGGGGCAACGGGAGAAAGTTACAGTGACGGTAAAAATTACTGCTGCTTTGTCCATTTAGAAAGGCCTAAAGGGAAGAGTCGGATCACTCGTTAGAGCAGCTGCGGGGCTGAGCAGACGGAAGGCCAGGCCCAGGCACGCGGTCCCATTGAAACACGCTGTTTACAATACATGATACAAAACACTGCAGCCCCAGAAGCTCCCTACCAGAAGGGCAGCCCCTCTGGGACGCCTTCCCGACCTCAGGCAGCTTCGCGGCCAGGTTGCTGAGAAACCTGCTCAGGGGACCGTCGGCCCCTCGCTGACACCGAGTGGCGGTTTTGGTGGGTCTTCGCCCAGTGCCAAAGGACAGGGGCAGGGCCAATGGGAAATCAGGAGCCTGAGACTGATGGTCCCCGGGGCCAATGGGGAGGGGCCAACCTCCAGGTCAGCCCGATTGACAGGGCAGACGGGCCAATGAGGGAGTCAGGAGCCCGGGGTCCCGTCCTCCGTGTGCGCTGGAGCTGCCTGAGGCAGCGCAGGGCCGAGCTAAGGGGAGCGGGGGCCCGAGCTGAGCCGGGAGCAGAGCCAGAAAGGAGCAGCCCAGACGGCCGGGCCGGGAGCAGAGCCAGAAAGGAGCAGCCCAGAGGGCCGGGCCGGGCCGGGAGCAGAGCCAGAAAGGAGCAGCCCAGAGGGCCGGGCCGGGCCGGGAGCAGAGCCAGAAAGGAGCAGCCCAGAGGGCCGGGCCGGGCCGGGAGCAGAGCCAGAAAGGAGCAGCCCAGAGGGCCGGGCCGGGCCGGGAGCAGAGCCAGAAAGGAGCAGCCCAGAGGGCCGGGCCGGGCCGGGAGCAGAGCCAGAAAGGAGCAGCCCAGAGGGCCGGGCCGGGCCGGGAGCAGAGCCAGAAAGGAGCAGCCCAGAGGGCCGGGCCGGGCCGGGAGCAGAGCCGCGCCGGCCGGCCGGAGGGGCGCCTGGGGAGCCGCGCTGAGGCCGGGGCCGAGGCCGGGGCCGTCCGGAGCCGCGTGCGGTGAGCAGCTGGGGACTGCGAGGGGGGACCCCAGGCCGAGGGCCCAGCGCAGGGAGAGGTCACCAGCCCAGGGGTCTCCCAGGCCGGACCGGGAGGGGGGCCGTGACCCCGACGGGGGGAGGGGGCAACACTGGGGGAAGAGCAAGTGTCCGACCTGCAGCGTCCCTGCCGCGCGGCCAGGGCCTGGGACGTGCGAGGGACGGACTGACCTTCCCTTGCAGCCCAGAGGCGGCTGGTGGTGTGTCCCCGGCCCACCGAGGGGGTGACGTGGTTTCCTGTAACCGGCCCATTTGTCCTTATTTTGTTTGTTGGTTGCTGTTTAATCAGTCGTGTTTGCTTTGAACCACTCTATGTAATGAGCAGTGGGTCAGGGACGTGGCCGGGGCGCAGAGACCCCCCGCCGTGGTGCTCTCAGATCCTTTCACTAGCCAATTCCACCAGGGTAGTGTATAGGTCATGGAAGTTCCCCACGATGGCGGGACCATTCCCCCACTGACACCTATTCAAAGGGACTTGTAATAAGGTGAACAAATGCTGAGAACAGAAAAGGCCATTGTTGAGGTTAGGGGCAAGCAGTGTAAGCTGGTGTCACCTGACTTCACCTCTTGGGCAGCTACCCTGCCCTTCGGCTAGGAAAGCCCAGGCAATCTGCAGAAACGCCAACCCCTCATCCTCTCTTGAGCCCATTGTTCTCTAGTTAGCTGTCGAGCGGCAGAGCCTGAGGCTGGGTCATTCATGCACCGCTCCACGCCTGGCAGGGCAGAGCTCTCCTGCTATGTTAGCACGAGGCACTTGGAAACTTGAACTCTGACTCCCAAGTGGGACTCCCCAAACTGAGTCCTCAAGGACCTGGAGCCGAACCGCACTGCAGGGTGGGGAAGCACCTCCCCTCAGCGTGCTCAGCACCCTGGGAGGCTGGACAATGAGGGAAGGCCAGTCTCACAGTCCCTAAATAGCCCCTCAAATTACAGCAACAAGCAGTGCCAGCCAGGTCACGCTGATTTCATGCAAACACCAGCAGCCCAACAACAGACAGATACATCACACAGAGGGGGCACAATTCTCTCTGGGAAGAGAGGCAGTACAGCCAGCCCCATGAGTCTGCAGTGCGGGAGCTGCAAGGGAGAGAACCACCCCCTAAAGCAGTCGGGGAGGCAATGGGAGTGGCAGGTGTCCAGCCCCTCAAGACAATGGGCAAGTTATTTATGGGTCTCTATGTGGATTTAGAGCCTGTCTTTAGGCACCCATATTTGAAAACACAGGCCTGTGCGGGGAAATAGCTAACCTCTCTGAAATCAGGACGTTCTCTCCTACGCCACATAGGACTCTTCCTGGCTAGGTAAGAAGAGAGGAACTAAGGACCTTCCACTGTAATTTTCTGACACATTGATGTTCATAATGTGCCATCATTTATTGCTAAAATATCACCGGGGAACTCAGTGCAAATCTCCTTTGCAATACAAACCTAGATAAATATGCAAGTCTTAGAGAAAACCAAGCGCAGGTGTGAGTGCATTGCTCTGTATGCGTGCCCTGGGTACTGTCTTTTCACTTGGGAAAAGCCTGAGCACCAACTGCTCCCCCATGCTCTGTACCTAACCAGACACAGGCAGGAGGTATCTGTAATGTTCCTAGGAACTTGGGTGAGGTGACCTCCATTAACCTTTTTATACTGGGAGTTGTACTGTATGTGAAATGGCTGCATGGAAGCAACTGGGCTCTGAAACCGGGCTGATGCTACCAGATTTGTCTTGCCAGTGGATAATGCCTGCATTCCACATGGACGCTGGGAGGAGTATCTGGACCTGCAGCGATACAATGCATGAGAGTGAGCTGTGCATGTGCACACACGGCACGGAGTTACACCAGGTGCTCTCACGGCCAGGGAGGTGACAGTCAGTCCTGGAGTGGAGCCATTGTTGCTCCGCTGAAGTCATCACAATAAGAGATTATTTCTAAGCCGGGCGTTGGTCTCAGTTCTGTGGCCTGCCCGTTGCTTTGCAAAGGGAGCTGATTTATTTGAGCAGGAGCACTGCAGTTCAAGTCACAAGTTGTGCACTGGCCACGAGCTGCCTGGACTGGAGAGTTATTTTGCACTCACAAAATCTGTTTTCTGGGGCTTCTGTCAATGGAAACAGGAGCCTCTGCTACCAAGCAAAGCCCTTGTGCTCCTTAAAGCCCTTAGCTGAGCCATCGATTCTGCAGACAGCACCATTCCCTGGGTGATGCTTCATCTCATTCCTGGGCTGAGCACTACTTTTCCACATGCTTCCTGCTTAGTGTCTTCTAGGCTGTGAAAATATTGAAGGTGGTTTTCTGACAGTACAGACACATGAGGTTTCACTCCAAGAGGGGCAGGGCAGAAAGAGGGAGGTATGTTGTGTTTATTTAACTTGGTTTGTGTCTCAGAGGAGATTTCTCTCAGGATGGATCTTTCAGGACGGCATCACTCAGAAGGAGTTGGACCACATCATTACATGAGATAGGCGTCTCTTCGCCTCCTGTGGAGTATATTGCGATGCAGAATGTGCAGCGAACACAGATCACCATCTAGTGGTCACCCGTATGGTGTTGATGCTCTAATGAGCAGGTTAGCCCTCTGCGATGATGAAGTTTGACATCGATGCACTCCGTGTGCCAGGTTTAGCCAACAGGTTTTGTATTGATGTCAGCAACAGATTCTCGGCTCTAGCTAATCTGCCAGACGACGTGGAGGTTGCCTGGTCCTTGTTCACGTCTACCCTCAACCAATATGCTGAGCGGACGATTGGCTATAGACATCCAACTATAGGAAGAGGCCTTCCAGATACTTAAATTGAAGGTAATGGCAAGAAATGGCCTCAGCAGGGTGAGCTGGCACATCAGTCAGAGCCAATGGGAACAGGGAGTCCCCCGGTTTCCTCAGGTAGTCCACAATGTGGGGGTTTAAAGTCACTCTCCACACTTTGTAATTAGGGCCTGAAGGTGATAGCTGAAGAGCCAGAGGATCCCAGCATCAAGTAGCATTCATCTCTCCAGCCCTGCTATATCCAGCAAGCATTGCCTGCTCTGAATGGTCAGTGCATGTCTCTGCAATTAATATACTCAACCCAGAATGCACTGGGGTGACTCATTTCAGGGATTTTTAAAAATCTGAGTTTTCTAAATTGTTGAACATCCCAAAGGTTATGAGAAAAGGAGCAAGACAGACTGTAAGGATGGATGGTAGCCAAGTGGGGGTAACTGGCTATACTGTGCAATGCCCCTGCACAGACACTCAGTTACTATGGTGATCAGTGTAGGACAAGAATCCAGACAGACCCAGCCACTCAGGACCTTTCATGGCTTTGCGTACAAAGCCTGAACTCTGTCCAAGCCCCAGAAATCAGTCAGCCAAGCAAGCTCACTAAGGAATTAATATTATATTGCAATAAAATCAATATAAAATTTAACAGTAAAAGTTAACTATCAGGTTAGCAAGAAATTATGGTGAAGACAGTCAGAAGCACCTCATATAAGGAGGTCTTTGGATGCAGTGAGTTATATTAAACTGATCAAGGTGCTAAGCGAGGAATATGATGAGCAAGGTGTATTCAGCCCTCAGGAATGTCAGTGAGACCTGTATGCATCTGAGGGACAGAAATTACAGGTGGAAAAGGCCTTTCAGACCATCGCTTCCTGCACAGATGGCCCCGAGCCTTTTGTTAGCGAGAATAGCAGGGCTTTTGCCTCTTCCTCTGGTAACTGCCAAAGCCCAAGAACCTTCCCTTGGAAGCACTGATGGAAATGCTCAGTGGGAGAGTGGTTAGCATAGCTGTGGGAGCAGGAGAGTGGAGCACACAGCCATGGGGAGGACCCTGGTCAGGATGGGCAGCAGGCTGGGCTTGCTGAAGTTCCTTTCTGGCCCCAACGCCCAGCATTCTGTGAGAACCTGCTCAATATCCAGGCTCCCTCCTTGCTACATTTAACACCAGATAGTTTGGCATGAAGCACATCTTTCTGCTTTTTCGCTTCCCCTGAAGCCATTCCAGCCTCTTGCTAGAATGTTTCCCCCAAGTTCAGGAATCTGTCTAAGCACTCTTCTCTTCAGCCAGCATCAGATTTCCATTAGAGGGAGGTTTTCTCCTCAGCCATACTAAGGCAAAGGCACACATTTCTGTTCTTTTTAAACCCTGTGCTTTATTGAACTCAGGCCTTTCAATAATGAATGAAAAGAAAATCCTTTCATGGCTAATAAAGCAGGATTGGCAAAAAACTTTCTGACAGGAGCATCTGACTTTGAACAGAATCGATGCAACTGTAACGAGCCTCTCGGTCCAGCATTGATCGGGGAGACTGTGGAACTAGCGCTTTGAGGAAATTACACTCTAGATTAACTGCTCTTTTTAATTCCTGCTGCAGTTTTTAGAAAGTCCCCAATGCTATAATCAGAAGCGAGACTCAGGGCAGAACTCAGATTGTGCAGGTTTGAGTGGCTGCAGGACATGACTACGGCCCCTAGTGATTCGGGGCTAGCACATCATTTTATCAAAGAGGGGCTGTTAAATAACAGTGCTGCTGCTTCACGTACAGCCAAGGCCACCTGGGCCATCCCCAGACTGCTGAGGTCGGGAGTTCTGAGCTGGCCCTAGCAGCCCAATAATGGCGCCATTGCTGCTTGCTCCGCGTCCCGCTGTGTTCCCCTGTGGGACTTGGAAAGTCTCTTCTCATGTGCTACTGCTGGCTAGGTGGGCTGCATTGCTCAGGAGAGCCCTGGGAGGCTCAGCCACAGAAATGGACAACAAAGAGTTAATGCCAAGTGAAGGAGGCTTTGTGCCAGGGGATCCCCATGCTAACTACACAATAGGACTTTCTGTGAAGCCTCAGGGATGTGGCTTGTCTGCCAGGGCTCAGCCACCTCCCCCAGGGCCTTTTGCATGGCTGCGGCCTAGGCTTCTCTTTATGTCCAGCCCTGTCTGGCAGGTGGCTTGTGCCTTCTCTCTGCTCCCTGTGGTCATTGGGTACCTGCCCGGCAGGGGACAGCAGCCAGAGCCCCTTCAGGCTGAAGGGATGCTGCCGGGTGGCTCACACCAGCCTCTGAGCCAGGACACGCTAGCAAACCGCCAGCACCTTGATCCCCTCTAGCGACCAGTTAGAGCCCAGGTCTGTACATGCATGAGGCAGGTCTCTCACTGTGAGGAGCCAGCAAGGTCTCATGGACCTTCCCCAGCCCCACACATGTCAGTGGCTGTTGCAATGGCAGAGTCTGTGCTGGGATGGCCTAGTTTGGGGTTGGCCACCTCAGCCCCATCTGCAGCTGAATAACGCAGCAAAAATGGGCCAAGAAAAGTCACCACTACAGTGATTGGCACTGGAGGGAGGCCAGGCCCACCATGAGCTGGCTAGTGCCCCTTCAGCGCGTTCCTCAGCCACCACCAGACCCTGGTCCCCAAGGTCACTCACAACACATTTCAAAACCAACAATCCTGCTCTCAAGCTGCTGCCCCTGGCTGCAAAGGGCTGGGGAGGCTCCTGTCCCCAGATCAGTGAGCAGCCACTGCCCGAGCACAGATACACAAGGGCCACCTCGGGGCACAGGAAACGGATGCTGTCCCAGATGCTAGTGAGCACCCCCCATTCTGCCCAGGCCCCCCTGCACTGTGTTAGTTCCTGAGTCTCAGCAGGCTGCAGCACTGGTTCCTCCCTTGGCCTGGGCACTGGCCCTCAGTCTGCTGCCCTTTCTGGAAACGGGGCTCCTCAGCAACCTATCCTAGGCCTCCAAACCAGCACTGACCCCCGGACATACCCTCCTCTCCCAGAATTTCACCCAAAGGAGCTAAGTTTCCGGTTCCAGTTTAATGCTAGCAGGGGTGTGCAGTCAGCACATGCTCAGACCCTGTGCAGGGCCTACCACCTTTATGCTCTTTATACTAAATCATGTAAAGCATAGAGGAGTACAGATCCTATAAAACAATAACCCTACACACATGTCCATGCCTCGGTTTCCTTACCACTCCAGGGCATTCCCTGCGCAGTCCACATTGGAGCCATCTGGGCTCAGGACAGCAGGCCAGGACCTCTGCCCCAGGAGACTGATACATCCTGGGTTGCTTTTCTGTCCTAGACTGGAGAGAGAGACCCCTGAGCAGACCAGCCTCTGCTCTTTTGAAACCTCCAATCCCCTGTGGCAGGTGAAGGACCCCCAGCCAGCTTCCCCACATGAGCACCCACCCCTGTCATGTGACTGCTGCCCAGGGGCTAAACCAATCCCCTGCTAAACCAGTTCCTCTGGGCAGGAACCAGTCTTTTGTCCAAAGTGAATCATGTCCAGCCATTGGGTACTTAGAGTCAAATACTGTCTCCTGCCTTTGCCTGTCTCCTGCTTCCTCCTTTCAGCCCAATGGAGACAAACAGGCTGTGGATAAGGCAAAAGGCAATTCAAAATGGAGTTTGCAGCCTGATCCAGACACACAAGGTTCATAATCTCACAGAATTCATCAATTGTATAGACATTTCCACTTCATCACAGACATTATACTAGGCCCTGTTGCCAGTAGAGCCCGAGGCCCAAAATTCAGGGTCAGAGACAGATTCTGGGAGCTGAGCCCAGACAGTCCCAGGGGACATTGAGATGCCTCCTAACGACAGCCACAGAACTTCCTGGTGCAGGGCTGCAGCGTTCGTCTACTGAGATAAGCCATTTCCATCCACACTGCACCAGGGGTGCAGCACCCAGCACTGTCCCTAGTTCCAGATATTTTCTGACTGACACGTGTTGCCAGCTTCTAAATGAAAAGTAACCACTCAGGAAAAGTCATGAGCATCGCTGTGGGCAGGTCAGAGACATCCTACCCCACTCAGTGTGCAACAACTGCAGTCAGAACAGTATAAAATGTGAGGCTAAGTACGAAATGGGGTGGGGAAGAATCCTAAAAACCCTGCGGGGTCCATCTATAAATCAAAGCTTTCCCCTCACCCAGGGCACTGTGTACAGCTCTGATCACCCCGTCTCACACAAGCACAGTAAACACAGGAGATGGTTTGGAGACAGGGGACAAGAATGAGTATCCACCTGGAAAAAATTCTGCATGAGATGGGGAGTCAAACGTTTTGGACTATTCAGATAGAAGTGAAAGGGTGTCAGGACAGCGGCGAGCAAGCTGAGTGATAGAGAGAAGGTAGGTCAGGTAGCTCCTGTTTACCCTCTCTGCTAATACAGAGGCAAGCCCAATGGAATTAAACTGAGAAAAGGAGACACTTTACACATTTATACACTGTAAATTATTATCCCTTCAAACTCATCAACGCAAACAGCTTGTAGAATCAAAAAAAAAAAAAAAAGATATTCACCAACAACATGGACACCAAAAGCTATTAAAATCCATCACGTGAGCTTTGCAGGTTTCTTCAGCTCAGATGAGCACTGAAGTCTAAGTATCTTTACAAAGCATCATCTTCATTGACAACAGATTACATCCACTTCCCTAATGATGAAGGAGCTCTGCATCTGGAAAGCTATTTCCTCAGACTATTTCTAGCATTTCTTCTGTGCATTGAGCAAATTTACTTTAAAATCCAACATATTCCTAGGAGTGAAAAGCACTTCCCACACACTGCAAGTTTTTATGAGTGGTTTGTGATGTACATCTCTCTCAGGAGCTATCAGTTCCCATTGTCATGAGACTCCAGCCTTTCTTTCCCACTCTGACAACAGCCCTAACACATCAGACTAGACTTGCAAAAAGGAAGGTTAAAAGTCCCTTATTTCAAAAGTTAAATGTTTTTGCAGCTTTGGGGAATGGAATAAATGGATCTGTTGTAACAATCCAATAACATGGCCTGATACCTTTTTAAACGGGCAATCCCAACATTCAGTTCCTACTCTATAGCCACTGAGGCCTTCCAAATACTAACAAAACAGAACTGCAGCTGAATGTAACTGCACAGGTTACCAAAATAAGGCACTGTGTGCATCAGGCCTTTCAAGAAATCTCTTATTACCTTTTGCTCCAGCTCTTCACAGGCAGTTGGTTTCATTGCTCTGATCTGAGTTCTAACAATTTTCTACATTTATTTCATAGAGCCTTTAATCTCAGCCGGTTTTACAGTCTTCTGGCCATATGTACAAGTGTCAACATACCCACTACTTAACTGCAGCCACCTCTGGGTTGAAATATGGCAGCTATGTAAGCAACATATAGCCATAATACACACACACATTTAGGACAGGAAATGAAGAACCCCACATCTTAGTTATTGAGACTTTGATTACCTATGTACGTTGCTCTGTGGAGATATAAGATCCAGGTTCCTTCATTTCTGTCAGCAAGTGCCCAGGAAAGATGCTCTGTGCTTCAGAACAGGTGCCAATCTTTAAGTGAGGTATGAGTTTGGAGACAATACCCCTATGGTCAGGTTGTCCCATAATCCCCCCAGGGGGTTTCATGCACCTTTCTGCGATGCAGCCAAAGCTGCCCATCTGAGATGGATACTGGGCTAGATGGACCCTGGGCGGATTAGCTTGGCAATTCCTACATTCATGTGATGATGTGGAAGTCAAACAGTGCCATAAACCAGAACAGGAATCACGCTCCACCCTTTTGGTTCAGTCCAGTTATAATCCTGACAGAAGCTGTCTAATGGACAAGAGCTACCCACACTGGTTTGGCTTAATGTTTTCTCTGAGCTTGAACATTGCTTTTCTTCCCCTTGCCTGGCTTTAAGGAGTCAGTAATGTTAAAGTGCTTGTGGAGTGAACTCCAATGAAAAGAGGAGTCTCTGCCTTTGCTGTCGTTTATTATTCACAGCTGTGAGAACTGGGTTGTTAATTGAGCAAAAGAGGGCCAATTACCCACTTTTCTCCAGTTTTTGTACCCTTGCTGACATCCCTGGGAGAAGCAGAGCACAGTGCAGACAGGTGTGGAGCTCAGGCACTCAGGGCTTGGCTACACTTGTGAGTTACAGCGCAATAAAGGAGCCCCAGGCGCACTAGTGCACTACCCGTCCACATTGGCAAGGCACATAAAGCGCTCTGACTCTGCGGCTACAGTGCTGCTCGTACTCCACCTCGGCGAGTGGGATAACGTTTGCTGTGCCCCTGCTGGAGCACCACAGCGCCAGTGTGAAAACGGTGTTGCTTTACTGTGCTCCGATCAGCCTCTGGAAACGTCCCATCATCCCCTTAAGTCAAGTGGCCACTCTTGTCATTGTTTGGACTCAGCTGTAAGAATGCGAAAATGCCCGTTGAAAGCTCTGTGGAATGCTGTGTGTGTGAGAGAGAGACGGAGGCGGGGAGAAAGGGGGTCTGCTGCTGTCTGGACTTACAAGACAGCATGCTGACATGCTCTCAGGTCCCCCAAAACCCAGTCTCTCTCCCCCCACATACACACAACACACTCCCTGTCACACTCCCTCCCACCATTTGAAAAGCACGTTGCAGCCACTTGCATGCTGGGATAGCTGCCCATAATGCACCGCTCTCAATGCCGCAAATGTGGCCACGCCAGTGCGCTTGAAGCTGTCAGTGTGGACAGACTGCAGCGCTTTCCCTACTGCGCTCTACGAAGGCTGGTTTAACTCAAAAGCTCTACATCTGCAAGTGTAGCCATGCCCTCAGGGCCAGAGTCGGGAGTTAAGTTCCCTTGATCATTGGAAAACACAAATGGTGCTTCAGCATAGAACTGTCGGTAGTGCTCTAGTAGAACGAACTCCGGCCTGGGAGAGCTCAAGTCTCTTCTGCTTTAGGGCCAAAACAAGGCAGCTCTGTTTCCCCTCCCAGCCGTTGTCTGTCTCACCTACATAAAGAGGTAGATTAAGATTTATTGGGTCCCTGGTACAAAGAATATTTGGGGCCCCCCCACACACCATGGGGGGCTGGGAGGGCCAGAGAGGCCATGCACACCCCACTTTTTAACACGAGCGTAGTAGCCTTGGGCAGATACGGAGTGGCGGTGGCAGAGGCTGCCCTTCGTGATGGGGTGATCAGCTCCTTTGCTGGCCCATAAAGCGCAACCCCTGCTAGAGGCACCAGCCTCTTCCCAGTGAGGGGCTGAAGTGGGCCTTAGCCTCCCTCACCACAGGGCCCTGCCCCCTGCTCCTCCTAGGCTAGGCTGGGCCGAAGTAAGAGCCTCCCAGGCAGTCCGGGCTGCTGTGGGGAGCCCAAGACCATCCACCTGCCCTGGGAAGTACCCCCAGGGGGCAGAAACACAGGCTGGGGACTGCTCTTGGGCACCCTGCCCCCTACCCAGAGCATGTCTGGCCTCTCAGGGTGGCTCTTTCCACAGCCTGGCTTCCAGCTTGGCCAGGGGGTAGGACCTCGGGAGGAAGTGGAGGGGCAGGGCTATAGTTCTGGCACTGGTGGCACCCCCTACTTCTTACCAGGTTCTGGTGCTTTTACGGGGGGCCCCAAATTGGCTGGGGCATCTAGGCACGGGCCCTGTGGGCTCTTGCTTTCATCCACCACTGACTACCTAGACTGTATGGTCTTCAGGGCAGGGGCCTGAGCTCAGCTTGGGGCTTTTGGATGCTGCTAAAAAACAATAAAAAGACAAATAAAATAAAGCATTCCACAAACCTTGGACCAGCCACAGAGTGAGAACATGACCACCCAGCCGTTCTCGAGGCTCTGTCAGCACAGACCCGGTTTTATGCCTGCAATTAGTAACCAGGCATCACACCAAAGACCTGGTGAGTCTTGGGTAAAGAAAGGTTTCAGAGTAGCAGCCGTGTTAGTCTGTATCCGCAAAAAGAAAAGGAGTACTTGTGGCACCTTAGAGACATGCATCCAATGAAGTGAGCCGTAGCTCACGAAAGCTTATGCTCAAATAGGTTAGTCTCTAAGGTGCCACAAGTACTCCTTTTCTTTTTGGGTAAAGAAGCTGCTCTTCTAAATGCCCAGCGGTAGCGATGGAACCTAACTGTAGAAACTCCAACAGTCCGCCTAACTCCAACAGTTCGCTCCCCACTCCAGTAGAAGTGACACCTAGGCCCTGAGACTCAGTCGCCCAGCACAGTAATGCTCACAAGGCAGCATTGCTTCGCTTCGCAGCACATTACAATATAAAACTACACTGAGAATTTTTCCCTCCCTGGAGGCTTGCATACAAATAACTACCACCAGCCTTAGGGCAAGGAGCCAGAGCCACTTCTTAAAACAATCCTTAACCAGCCTGACCATTGCTGCGGCACTCACAGTATACGGATCCCCAGGCACATCCTACTGTAACAGGGAGCGTCTCATCCAGGATTGCTGCAGCTCTTCTTGGTACCTCCTAATGTGTAATAATTTATTACAGAGGTTGGTAAACTATGGCCCGCGGGCTGGCCGGGCCCCTGAGCTCCCGGCCTGGAGGCTAGCCCCCAGCCCTTCCCCCGCTCTCCCTTCTTTTGTACAGCCGCGCGGGCAGCGTGGCTTGCGCCCACCCACCTCCCAGGCTTTCCAATAAGCCTGTCATGCCACTCTGAGCAGCATGGTAAGGGGACAGGGGCAGTTGGATAAGGGGCAGGAGGTCCTGGGGTGTAGTTGGGGTGGTTGGATGGGGCCAAACTTTGTGGGGTGGGGCACTCGGGAGACAGGGAGCATGGGGGTTGGATAGGGTGTCGGGGGTCCCAGGAAGGGGGGGGACAGGGAGCGGGAGGGTTGGATATTGGGTGGGGTCCTGGGGGGGCAGTTAGGGACAGGAAGGGGGCAGTCAGGGGACAAGGAGTGGGGCAGAGGGGGTGAATGAGTCGGGGGGCCTGTCAGGGGGTGGAGTTAGGGGTCGGGACAGTCAGGGAGCAGGGAGAGTTGGATAGTGGGTGAGGTCCCGGAGCAGGGCAGTTAGGGGCAGGGGGTCCCAGGAGGGGGCGGTTGGGGACAAGGAGCAGGGGTAGGTTGGATGGGTCAGGAGTTCTGAGGAGGGCAATCGGGGCAGGAAATGTGGCGGGGGGGGGGGGGGAGGATGGTGACAGTGGCCAGGCTGTTTGCGGAGGCACAGCCTTCCCTACCCGGCCCAGTCCAGATCCCTGGTGCTAGGTGCTGTACAAACCAATCAAGAGGCAGTCCCTGTGCTAAGGGCCACAGGGCCTAGTGCCCCCCCAGCAGCCCATAGAAAGGAGTATTGCAGTTCATAGGGATCTTCATTTCTGCTTCTTATATTTTAATTTGTGTTGGGAAGGGTTGGAACCTTTCCATTTCCTGCATCAGCAGCTCAGGAATGAGATTTGGGCAGGGACAACAGCAGGTGTTAGACGCTTACCCTCTACTACAGCAGTTTCTTTGCTGTTTGGCCCACTCTTTGCTCTTCCCGCACAGAGTTTCCAAACAACCCTGGGCCTATAGCTCACTGAATAGGAGTTGTTGTTAGTTCCATGGGATACAGAGCTCGGCTCCCGGAAGGTGTTCTGGGTTTATTTCCTCATTAACCACAGATCAGTCTCCCCCTATACATTGCAGTGGGATTCCCTTCCCCAGTTGTTGGGGTTCACAATGTGGCTGTGGTTTGCTAGAGGCTGGGGCAACGCAAAGCAAGGCAGTATGTTCTTGGGATGGTGCCTCCCTCATTCTAGGGAAGGCAAGTGCTGCTGAGAGAGGGACAGGGCACATCTGCTGGACTTTGAAGACAAAGCAGTCTTAGTCCCCACACTGGGAGACCCTTGACACTCCCTCAGTTTTAGAGGAAAACTTGCTGTGGCTACATATTTATTGCACCTGAAATAAACATCACTCTGCATATGACACATGTGCATCCCAACAGCAAGGCTTGCGGACATGGGCACCGCTAGGGCACTCAGTCTTCGCTTAAAGGCTCAGCACCATGGGCATGTTCTAGGTCGGGGAAAGGAGCAGCTTTCTCAGAACATATGCGTAGGGGAGAGCAGCACCCTGAGCAATGAGGCGGAGGCCTGCAGGGGGTGTTACGAGAGTGTCTTACATGCCCAGCCCTGATGGTTGCCAGCCTGGCATTTGCAGACCTGTGCTAATTTCTTTGGGCCCTCAGTCAGAGCAGTTCTGGGCTTCACACTGGGATTTGAATGCCAGGGGTTCCCTCTGTTGGTGCTAAATGGTAGCTGCTGTTCTCTTGTATTCTAATCCCCATACACAGAAGCGGTTGCCATGTTATGGTCATTTGTAAGTTTGGCTTAAAAACACCCAAGGAGTGGCTCATTGTGTTTTTTAGAAGAGGAATGAGGGGAGTTTTGAACGTGGTTTTCCCAGGAAGACAAGGGCACCTGTAAAGGAGAGGGGTCCCTAAACAGGAATCTGCTACCTTCTCCATCACCTGGGAGATAGGATTTCTCCATTCAAACCCCTTCTAAAGGGGTAGAGGCAGGATTCAAACTGGGAAATCCAAGGATCACCCTTTCCTAAGCAAGCACCCAAGAACTCAACCATAGAGTGATCAGGAGTTCTGTGCTGCCCCAATTCATACTTTAGTAAAGGGGAACAGCTCCATAAGGTAAGCCTGAGGCATTCCCTGGTCAAATGAACTGCCTTTGCCAGCAGAGCACGCACTTGAACCAAGTAGGCCACCATCCCAGACAAGGGCTGTAACCACTACACTATAGACAGGTTCCTGGGCTTAAGCCTTGCTTTGGCCCAATTAATAGTTAATGAAAGTGGACCCACGTCAACAGGAAAGCCAGGGTAACTCCTTGCTCAAATCCCCAGTTTACAGCCAGGGGAGCTGAACCAGTATAGTTCAGAGACCAAGTGATCACTGTAACCACTGCACCATAGAAGGCTTCCCACAATGGAGTCTTGCTTTGGCCCGATTAATAGTTAATTAAAATGGAACAGCTTCAACAGAAAAGCTGAACTGTCTGTTCAAATCCTTTTACTCCATCTGGCAGATAATGGAATTAAACCAGGGAACTTCATAGCCCAGGTGAGTACCCTCACCACTGCACCACAGAGGGCTTTCCCTACTAGAAGCTTCCTTTGGGCCAATTAAAGTGGAACAGCTTCAACCAGAAAGCCACTATTGTTCAAATCCCTTTTTTTGAACTTTTGCCGCAAACTTTGATGCCAAGTGAGCTTGGGCGCTAGTTGAGCAGGAGTTTGGCAGCACATAACTCCCTGTGTGGATCTGGCTTTGTGTGCCAACGGAGTGGCACAAGTGCGACCATTCTTGGCTCCCCTGTAACTCTGTGTGAGTGCCTGTGGCATGTACTGTGCACAGTCTCAGTTCACTCCCCAGCTCAGCACTGGATGCCTGCTGCCTCAGCACTGCCTGTACTTCCACCTAGCGTTCTGCTCAGTCTGCTCGAGTTGCCTGGCTAGTTCGCTCCATTGTAAAATCAAAGTGTAAAAGGAAGGTTTGATGCACCAGAAGACCCCCAAACGTGTACCTCAGACATTGATAGCAGCCTTCAACTACCTGAAGGGAGGTTCTAAAGAGGATGGAGCTCAGCTCTTCTCAGTAGTGGCAAATGACAGAACAAGAAGCAATGGTCTCAAGTTGCAGTGGGGGAGGTCTAGGTTGGATATTAGGAAAACTATTTTACTAGGAGGGTGGTGAAGCACTGGAATGGGTTACCTAGGGAGGTGGTGGAATCTCCATCCTCAGATGTTTTTAAGGCCCAGCTTGACAAAACCCTGGCTGGGATGATTTAGTTGGGGTTGGTCCTGCTTTGAGCAGGGGGTTGGACTAGATGACCTCCTGAGGTCTCTTCCAACCCTAATCTTCTATGATTCTTTCTGGGTCTTCCTGGCATAGCAGTTCTCAAACCAATCTGGTTCTGCTTTGGCATTTTAGAGCACTTAGAAATTAACACAGGTCATTGCTGGGAGGGGACGGGAGCTGTACTTCAGGAGCCCTTTCTTTGATCATGATCTCGAACTGGCATCCCAAATGGTACCTAAGGCCTTCTCCTAACATAACAAATTTCCAAACCAATCTGACTTTGTCCATGAACTTTAAAGAGAAACACTACTGGCACCCTTTTGAGAGTAACAGCCGTGTTAGTCTGTATTCGCAAAAAGAAAAGGAGTACTTGTGGCACCTTAGAGACTAACCAATTTATTTGAGCATAAGCTTTCGTGAGCTACAGCTCACTTCATCGGATGCATACCGTTGAAACTGCAACAGACTTTATATACACACAGAGAATATGAAACAATACCTCCTCCCACCCCACTGTCCTGCTGGTAATAGCTTATCTAAAGTGATCATCAGGTTGGGCCATTTCCAGCACAAATCCAGGTTTTCTCACCCTCCACCCCCCCACACAAATTCACTCTCCTGCTGGTGATAGCCCATCCAAAGTGACAACTTACAACTTTCTTACAACTACAATACCCACCTGCGGAAGTAAAGAAACAGATTAATAGAGCCAGAAGAGTTCCCAGAAGTTACCTACTACAGGACAGGCCTAACAAAGAAAATAACAGAACGCCACTAGCCGTCACCTTCAGCCCCCAACTAAAACCCCTCCAACGCATTATTAAGGATCTACAACCTATCCTAAAGGATGACCCAACACTCTCTCAAATCTTGGGAGACAGGCCAGTCCTTGCCTACAGACAGCCCCGCAACCTGAAGCAAATACTCACCAACAACCACATACCACACAACAGAACCACTAACCCAGGAACTTATCCTTGCAACAAAGCCCGTTGCCAATTGTGCCCACATATCTATTCAGGGGACACCATCACAGGGCCTAATAACATCAGCCACACTATCAGAGGCTCGTTCACCTGCACATCCACCAATGTGATATATGCCATCATGTGCCAGCAATGCCCCTCTGCCATTTACATTGGTCAAACTGGACAGTCTCTACGTAAAAGAATAAATGGACACAAATCAGATGTCAAGAATTATAACATTCATAAACCAGTCGGAGAACACTTCAATCTCTCTGGTCACGCAATCACAGACATGAAGGTCGCTATCTTAAAACAAAAAAACTTCAAATCCAGACTCTAGCGAGAAACTGCTGAATTGGAATTCATTTGCAAATTGGATACTATTAATTTAGGCTTAAATAGAGACTGGGAGTGGCTAAGTCATTATGCAAGGTAGCCTATTTCCCCTTGTTTTTTCCTACCCCCCCCCCCCAGATGTTCTGGTTTAACTTGGAGAGTGGTCAGTTTGGATGAGCTATTACCAGTAGGAGAGTGAGTTTGTGTGTGTGGTTTTTGGGAGGGGGGTGAGGGGGTGAGAGAACCTGGATTTGTGCAGGAAATGGCCCAACTTTATTATCATGCACATTGTGTAAAGAGTTGTCACTTTGGATGGGCTATCACCAGCAGGAGAGTGAATTTGTGTGGGGGGGGTGGAGGGTGAGAAAACCTGGATTTGTGCTGGAAATGGCCCAACTTGATTATCATGCACATTGTGTAAAGAGTTGTCACTTTGGATGGGCTATCACCAGCAGGAGAGTGAATTTGTGTGGGGGGGGTGGAGGGTGAGAAAACCTGGATTTGTGCTGGAAATGGCCCACCTGATGATCACTTTAGATAAGCTATTACCAGCAGGACAGTGGGGTGGGAGGAGGTATTGTTTCATATTCTCTGTGTGTATATAAAGTCTGCTGCAGTTTCCACGGTATGCATCCGATGAAGTGAGCTGTAGCTCACGAAAGCTCATGCTCAAATAAATTGGTTAGTCTCTAAGGTGCCACAAGTACTCCTTTTCTTTTTACTAGCACCCTGTGTGTCTCTGTGCCTGTTGGCGTTCCATGGCTTGCTCCCAGCCCCACCGCTTTGTAAAACCAATGTGAACATCTAGTACTGCTGGGATTATTGGGTTTTGGAGCTGGGTGTTGGTCACATTCAGGGAAGACTAGTGACATGCACACACTTGGTGAACATTGCTCATTTCCCCCCCTAGCTTTCGGAAAAGAAAAATGATTTCTTCCCATCCCACAAACCAGAATGAAATCTCAGCTGTGGTTTATCAGTAACCTGTCATTTTTAAGCCTGCTCCCATTAGCTACAGTGTGAGCAGTTTTAAAGGCCACGAGCAGAAACTCTCAGACATGGTTGTTACGCTTATAAGCACATGGGATCTTTTTCACAGGAAAAGGCAATATGCCGCATTTATTGAAGATACAGTAATCACACACACGCACACACACAGTTCTGCCAGTTGATGTTATAGTTACCAGTCAAGAGTCCGGATCAATATAGTGGCCAGCTAGGTTATTTGCCAAAGTTTCATGGCAAAGCACCCTGTTTATAGAGTGATTTTCCTTCATTAGGACCAATGAGTTTTGCACCATCATGCTGTAATCAATTGCCGTTTGAGGAATGCTTGTTTTCTTAGATTATTCTTCTTATCCTTTATCTTGTTCTTTCATCAGTCTCTCAGGGAGTTACCCCATGCTGGTTTTGATCACAGCTATCTTGTCCCCATTGACAGGTGCTTGCCCTATCTTTTAGAGTCATCATTCCGCCCTCCTCTGACATCTCAGTAGGGGCGTGTTGCAATCTCCTGGCGCCTTTATGTCCGTCCTCGATTCCTGCCTAGAACATCTGGTCTGGTGATGGCCTTCACACTTATCTTGTAAGAAAACACATTCCTCATTCACACACAAAACAGGATCGATTTACACAAAGCATATGAACAGGAACATCAAATATCAATGCGGAAGAAAACAATCATTGCATTCTTTTACTTGCTGAATGCTAAACCTACAACAAAGTGGTGTCCCTAACGGTCTGTCTCTCCCTTGAAATCAGCTTCAGTCCCAAGATTCTGACTGATGCATCTTTACCAATGGCACACTAGGCCATTCCTTTTTGCTTTTAGAAAGGGCGGCTGGAAGGGTATGATCAGATCATACATCAATACATTTAATGCATGCCACATTATTATTATTTATCCTTAATTCTAAATCATACAAAATACAAACAAAATCCTACTACTACATGGTCACATATCAAAGATGATCGGATAGTCTCGGAGGTAGCCCCGTCTCTGCCTGGTGACGGCTTTATAAATTAGGGTTTGAACCCACAGTATGAACAGACCTGACCTAGCCAGAGAGTTAACGAAGAACCAAGCCGCCAAGGTAGGTAAGCGCAGTCCAACACAGGAGCAGCTTTTCCAGAGCCAGCCGCCCGAGTCTCTGTGGTGTCTTTATTGTATCACCACATCCAGCACGGGAGCGTGGGAAGGACACGGGGTCACGTCCCCCAAGATTTCTGCCAGTGTTTGCCAGCCCTGCTCAGTCACATGGTGCGGCTGCCCCCGCCCCCTACAGCAGCTGCTGGAGCCAGAGCTGTGTGTGGAGAGGCGGAGTAACAGCTAGGAGCTGCAGGGAGGGGCCGCTGCTTTCTAGGAGGGGAGCCTGAGGGTAAAGGGGGAGGGGCAGCCTTGGGGGAAGGGTGACTTGAGCTGGTTGGGGGGGAGCAGCCAAACCTTTACACTGTGTCCCCACGATTAGCAGGTGCAGGTTATCCCTGCTCAAGCTCCCCATCTGCACCCCAGCCCCTGACATGAAAGCCGAGCAGGCCAAAGAATCAAGCTGTGAGGGAGCCCTGCAGTACACAGGCCAAGCATGGCCAAAGTAATGCGAGGGCGGGGGGGGCAGGGTTACTGAGTGTGAGGGGGATCAAAGAGCCGGCACAGGAGGGCTATGTGCCCCCACGGGCAGGCCAGCGCAGCCAGGGTATTCATAGAATGATAGAATATCAGGGTTGGAAGGGACCTCAGGAGGTCATCTAGTCTAACCCCCTGCTCAAAGCAGGACCAATCCCCAATTTTTGCCCCAAATCCCTAAATGGCCCCCTCAAGGATTGAACTCACAACCCTGGGTTTAGCAGGCCAATGCTCAAACCACTGAGGTATCCCTCCCCCCATGGCACCCTTTTCAGTGTGGGACCGAAGTGCGGTGGGGGCAACAGAGCAAGCTGCGCCTCTCCCCAGGCCAAGACAGGAGCTGGTATTTAGTCCCAGGCTGCAGACAGAGCAGCCCAGCATGGCAGTGCAGGGCCCTGTTTGTGTGCACTCTGTCTGGGGTCAGCCTGCACACCCAGCTGGGCTCAGCCTGGCTCCAATCACCACCATGGACCTGCTTGCTGTCAAAATCAACCCTGAGAAAAGCATTGGTGTTTTGTGGTCCTGGGCTGCTAGCCACCACCAGCCTGCTGGGGGAGCAACAACCAGCCCATGCAGCCCCTGCTCCTGGCTGGCAGCTGGTGCCTCTCGGCAGGGTGTGGCTGGCGGGTGCATCCCCCTTTGGTAACAGTGATTCTAGCCCTTACACCGCCGGCCATGTGGCACTGGGGCCCTGCGGGAAGCAATTACTGACGGGTCAGCACCTGCAGACACTAGAACAGCAATGGATCTGCAGAATGCGCTGGGCTGCCAGGGCTGGCTCCATGGAAACTGCCTTGCGAGGCAGGGCCTCAGTCAGGAAGGGCCAGGTCTCCCTGTCTCTGCCTGCTTTCTCTCTGCTTCCCCCTGTCCAGCCTTTGCCAGAGTCCAGCCAAAAGCCTCTTGTGTTCCAGTCCGTGGGTGATTGCCCTTTGAACAGTCCTGTCCCGTGCCATGGGGGGCAGGCTCCTCCCCTTACCCTGGCAGGGCAGCCATCTGGAAAGCGACGGCTAGGTGCAGGCAGCCGGTCAGCGCACAGATGGTCCTTTCGCAGCAAGCTGGCCTGCCATCTGTGCTGGACTTTCCCCCCTGGGCTGAGACACGCTGTGCACAGGATGGCAGGGGCTATGGATATCTCTGCCAATGCTTCGTCCGGGGGCAAGGAGGAGGAAGCATGCGCCGGTGGTAGAAGCTTCCTGCTCTCTGCCCCAGATGGGTCATGTGACTCCTGGGGCAGCATTGGAGGTACCACCGATGATAGTGCCAGGGCCGTAGGCTTCGTAGCCAGCGTCAGCCTCAGCCTCACAGGAGGGAGCTGCATCAGCACGCTCACAGGAGCCGCTGGGGTCGGGAGGCCTGGTGCCGACATCAGCACATGGGTTGTAGGAGCCTGCATTGAGGTTGACAACAGTGCAGGCATGGGAGACAGCTGTGGCGACGTCGTGAAGGCTGGTGCCGAAGTTGACGATGGTGCCAGAGGAAAAGGCATTGGGACCGTCTGCGCCGAGGGCGGATGTACAGTGGGAGGCAGTACGTAAGTGGCAGAGGCAACTGAAGACGTCGCTGAGCGTGGGCCCTTGGATTATTTTTTCCACCTGAAGCAGGAAGGTCTCTCCTTGTCTTCTATAAGAGTACACCTAGCTGCCATCTCGGTTTTCCACCCGGAGGTACAGGGCTGCTTGGTTTTCACTAACTCCCAGTCAGCTGCCTCCTGAAGGGTCTCGACAGGTGGTACCTGCATGTCTGCCAACTGGTTCCTGCTTGGGACCTTAACCTGGTCCTCTCTAGGCTCATGGGCACCCCTTTGAGCCTCTAGCAACATGCTCTACGTCTCCTACAAGGTCACATTCTTGGTGGCAACCTCAGCCCGGAGGGTGTCTGAACTTAAGGCTGTAACATCCGAGCCGCCATACACCGTGTTTTTTAAGGACATGGTTCAGTTCAGATCCCATCCAGCCTTCCTCCCGAAGGTGGTATCACAGTTCCACATCAACCAGGACATTTTCCTCCCGGTGTTCTATCCCAAGCCTCATGTGAGTAGCAGGGAGCAGAGACTCTACACTCTCGACGTCTGGAGAGCGCTGGCTTTTTACATAGAAAGGACAAAACCATTCAGGAAGTCGGTAGAGCTGTGTGTCACAGTAGCGGACAGGATGAAGGGCCAGCCTGTTTCAACAGCACATTTTATCATGGATTGTGGCCTGCATTACCAAGTGCTACAATCTAGCAGGGATCCCAGCGCACTCTACAAGGGCACAAGCTTCATCAACAGCCTTCCTGGCCCAAGTCCCCACCCAGGAAATCTGCAGGGTGGCGATGTGATCATCGATACACTCTTTCGCCGCACACTATGCAATTACTTGACCGGCCAGAGATGATGCAGCCTTTGGTAGAGCAGTACTCCAGTCAGTGGACAGCTCCGACCCCACCTCCTAATTTTGCTTGGGAGTCACCTGATTGGAATCAACATGAACAAGCACTCGAAGAAAGAACAGTTAGTCACTGTCTTGTAACTGTTGTTCATGTCCATTCCAATATCCACCCTCTTACTCCTCTGTCAGAATAGCCAGCAAGAAGGAACTGAAGGGGTAGTGGGTCGGCAGGGCTATATATTAGGCGCCATGAGGGCGTGACTCCAGGGGGTGCCCAAGCCGACCTGATGGATGCTGCTAAGGGAAAAATCTTCTGGCCATCGTGCATGCGCACACACACACACCTGATTGGAATGGACATGAACGCATCTCGAAGAACAACAGTTACGAGAAGGTAACCATTTTATCCCCCTCCTGCACCCACATGGGAAAACTGACCTAGATGCACAAAACAGCTGGCAGTGCTGCTCACTCCCCCACTGGCCTGCTGCTCCTCTGCCCTAGGGAGCTGTGAGGGGAGAGCAAGGAGCGATGTCAGGCTCCCTGCATCCAGGTCACTTTCCCCGCAGGCTGTAGAAGGGGAGGGCAGAAGAGCAGCAGCTTCTGCACAGCGTAGGTGGGGAAAGCGACTGGATGCAGGGAGCCCTGGTGTGTGTTGGGGGGGGGGAGAGAGAGTGAGAATGTGTCCCCGAGTGTATGAGTGTGCTGTCTCTTTAAGAAAGCACTCCGGGTCAGGAGCGTGAAGGTGTGTTCAGACAAGCAACCCCCAGCAACCCTGGACCCAGAGAGGCAGCAGCAGTAGGAGGTGGAATTGGGTCATCCTGGGCCAACCACACACCAGCTAGATGGGGACCACTTTTAACCCCTGTAGAGCTGGGCCAGCCGCAAACTGGTGCCCTGCAGCTGGAAGGCGCCTGAGCTCATTAGCACCACCTGGGTGGGTTCAGGCTCCTGTCCTGCCTTCGGCCTGAAGCTTCAATCACACACTGGTGCTAGAACTCCCAGAAGTCAGTTGTTCTCTGCTCACAGGCATCATCTCCTAGTGCTCAGCCTCATGCACAAATATTAGAAAATGACCAACTTCACTGCTAAATACTATCATTGAGGTTCCTATACTGCCTTGAACTCAGCCCCTTCAGTTGCACAGCACATACCTCCTGTTGCACCACAGGCATGAATGGGAGGAGGAGTTAGTTATGCTGTTCTCCCCTCTATGGACCAGGCCATGCAGCCCGGCAAATTGCATGGCCAGCGAGTTACTCCCGTTTGTGAGGACCATGGGCTGCTGGGCACTGGGATTCACGGGCTCTCTTTTTGGCACTGTGAACAGCTTCTGCTCTACTAGTCAGACACTGACAACTGTAACAGGGCCCATGTGGATCACCTGCAGGGACAAAGCCAGGGCAGCCCCAGCAGAGTCAAACCTCTATATATGGTCAAGACCCTAGAGGGCAATACAGAGCCCCTCTGGTAGTGTGGATCACAGCAGCACTAATCTGGCATATCCCTTCTGAAAGGCTGCATGGTAAAGCAGAGAAGTAGCCTCAAGCAGAAGGGTTTATATGCTTTTTTTTAATTCCCACCTACTGGTTGTTTTTTTGATTCATGTAATTGTCCAGTTATTTTTGAAGCCTGCTAAGGAATTAGCCTCACTGATGCATTGTGGTGGTGAGCTACACAGGCTAATTCTACATAGAGTACTTCCGTTTATCAGGAGGAGTTTGGTTTAACATGCTTTGTTCCTGTATTATGGGAGAGAGTGAACAGGAGCGTAATGGCACACAACCCAACCCTGAATACAGGCCTTCAAGCACTGGAATACTCAACCATCTCAACTGCCAACACCACGCTGATTTCTAAAATTGCATTCTGCAGTAAGGAGAGGGGAATCACTAAAAGAAGGCACTTTGCAGACACCAGCTAATCTCCACCCTGGGATAAGAGCATTCTGAAATCGCATTTTCTCTCCATGGAAATAGTTCTTGCTAATGCTGGAGTGTCTCTGCCAGGGGCAGTAACTGTGCCATGGTTCCAAACTTAGTTTTCCTCATCACAGGCTAAGTGGCTGTCTTCAACTGCTGGTGTTTTGGAGGTACGGGGGAAGGGGTTAAAAGCCTAAACCTTGACAGCTGGAAACCAAACTCTCCTTTCTGATGTAGGGAAGATTCTGAATCTCACTGAAGCAAGCCAGGACAAAGGTCACCAAAGAGAAACAAGCTAGAATGAAAGATGAAGTCTGTTCCCAGCAGATTGAATGGAGACAGACATGTTGGTGCTGAAACTGACAGAAGAGAGTCCAGCCACAGGGGCAGGCCAGATGAACAGCACAGTAGGAGATGGAGCAGATGGTCTAGCCAAAGTGCTGACAAGGCTGAGTCTGTTTTCAATATGCAGAGGGGAGAACGCACTCAACTTTACAGACTAGCTGAAAGATGCACACAATGAAACCTCCACCCCCAGAGCTCCCATGGGCCTGTTATCCCTGGACCCCTAAGTCCCAGCACTTAGGGAGTGCCTGTTTAAGACAGGAGATTTTAGCAGATTTAGATTTAATCTCATGAAAAACTCCCGAACTGCAAGAACAGTGGGACAATGGAGCAGACGCCTGGGAAGGCTGTGGAAGCACCTTTCCTGGAGGTTTTCAAAAGGAGGCTGGGTAGACATCTACCTTGGATGGTTCAGACCAGAGGTTCTCTAACTTTCTGGACTACTGCACCCCTTTCAGGAGTCTGATTGGTCTTGCCTACCCCCACATTTCACCTCACTTAAAAACGACTTGCTTAGTACAGTACTGAATCAGACAAAAATACAGAAGTGTCACAGCACACTATTACTGAAAAATTGCTGTCATTTTTACCATATAGTTATAAAATAAATTGGAATATATTGTTTTTGCATTTCAGTGTATAGTATATAAAGCAGTATAAACAAGTCATTGTCTGTATGACATTTTAGTTTGTACTGACTTTGCTAGTGCTTTTTATGTAGTGTGTTGTAAAACTAGGAAAATATCTAGATGAATTTATGTACCCCCTGGAAGACGTCTGTTCTCCAGGGGTATGGGTACCCCTCACTGCAAACTACTGGTGTAGACCCAACAAATCCTGCATCTTGGCATGGGGCTAGGCTAAATGACCTTTGTGGTCCCGTCTAACCCCAGTTCTACTAGTGGCAGATTACAGAGCCAGCATCTCAAAATGTGCAGCACTGGAAACCTTTCTAGATGCATTTGTGGGAATGGGGATCACGGTGGACACAAACGTCATCTCTTTAAAGACAAATGCTAGAGCTGATAGCGAAAGACTCTTACCCAAAAGACAACAGTTTGCTTTCAGATCCATCCATCTTTCTGCTACAGCCCACCACAGATACATGTGTTTGTGGACAGTGCTCAGCTGAGAGCACAGATTTTCAATGGATGTGTTTGCAAGAAGTAACACCTCGTATTTCAGCAAAATCTTAAGTTAACACTGCTTAGTGCTAGAGATGCAGCACCTTCTATCTAGGTGGTTGCATGGTACCTGGTCACCACCCAAGCACTTGAAGAAATCAATCTCTTTCCATCCCACCCACAGGAGGAGACTTAGTCAGTGGGGCTTTAGTGTGCAGGAGCAATGGTGTGTTAGGTGTAGAAAACTTGGCTTTCCCAAGCGTTTCCCCATCCTAGATTTTAAGGCCAGAAGGGACTGTTGTGATCGTCTCACCTCCTGCAGAACCCACAACCACAGGACTTACCAGAATTCTTGCTTAAAACTAACAGCTGTGGTTGAATAGGGCACACCTGAGGAGGAGTGGTTTTGCATTTAGTTCTGCATGTGAGAAGGCTTGTGGTCATACCTGGGACAATAAACAATTCTCCTCTTTCCAAGACCTCTCTTCTACAAATAGGACAGAGCTGACTGCAAGGTATAACAGCCAAACTATCTGGCTTAACCACCGTCATGAGCAAGCAGCTATTACCCATGCTGAAGTGTTCATGGTGGTGTATGTGTGCACACGTCAGACACTTTTCTACAAGCGCTCATGCAGATAGCATTCAAACATGAGAGCCTCAACAACCCAAGAGGAAGAACTTTTAAAGCCATGCAACCTCCTTCCCTCACACTCCCCAGAACTAAAGTTCTAGATAACTTCCTACCATTTAGCTACCATTCAGAGACGGCCCTCTCCAAAACAATAATTGGACAAGCCAAGAATGCACCTTCTGGTACTATCCAGTCTAGTCTCATTTTAAAATGAGTAAATACACAAACCATGATGGAGAGATGGGTGGCAACAGCAAAGCCAAAGGAGGGAGAGAAACAAGGACCATTAGACAAAAATCATGCTAGGAATGTGCTTTACACCTTGTCCTGTTCTAGCTCATGCGCCAGATACTGCTCTCTTCTTTATTTGATAGACAGTCTTGCCCAACAATGGAGTTTACTTTTATTTGTACAAACTTTTGGTCTAAGTATTTACTGTTACCCACTATTGTGAAAATGACTTATCAAAATACATTTGTACCTTCTAAAGGTTTAGTTCAGATTTGCAAAAAAAGAAACTCAAATTGAAAAATTCTGCATTTTTCTAATTTAATAGAAATAACCAAAACAAAGTGGTTTTCAAACAATGCTTTAAACTGATCTAGTACAACTTCTACACCACATTCCAGAGTATTTAACAAGAAATATTTACAGGCAGCTAATGTATTAAATAACCATGAAAAGAAAAAACTTGCCTTTATTACACACCAGCAAAAAACACAGGAACAGAACAATTAGAAACTGTAACTGTTAAAGTTAAATATGATTATTCAGATAATACAGTATCACAGAAACAGCACTTTTTGAAGAATCATACTGAAGGATGACCAAAGTTAACTATGTGCAAAAAAGTTTAATTGCTGGAAACAAGAAATTATTGAGATTGCTGTGAAGTTAACCCTTCCATGAGTATGCTTACATATAAAATTAAAACAGGCTTGCAATTGCACAAATCTTTATAGGCTATATACATGTTTCATGATGTTTTGAACTTAAGAAATGTTCACATTCGCAGACCATTACCAGACATGCATTTTATTTTTTTATTCCTTTAAATTTAGGTCACACTCTAGAGAGAATGCTATAATAAGTCAGCCTTATAAAATTCTTTTAGTACCTTTCCTTGTATAAATTCAGTTAATTTTAAAGAAAGCAGCCTTCGGTTGTAAAGATCATTCAATAGAAAAGGGCAAAACTGCATTTCATACATTTAATAGTTTAGTTACAATAAAGATACCCAAATTAACTGCAATTTTTGAAAACTATTTTGATTCAGATACATTAAAAAGCATATAAAGGAGGACCCGAGTAGGCAAACCCAAGGAATTAAGATGGAAGTGTTACTGTACATGCATTTTTGACAAAGTAAAAGAAATTGCCATATCTGAAGTTACAATGTCTATGTTTAGTCTGAAATATGTCTATGTAAACTGTGGCATATACATTTTTTAAAAAAGTACCTCCATTATTTACTCAAACACCTACTTTTTAAAAAAATATGTAACTTTCCCCAATTTTTAAAATAAAATGCCACACTATATTGTCAATAACTCCTGCACACTTTGTTTTAAAAGCTAGACTTGGTGATATGCATACAAACTTTCCTATAAAACCACTATCCAAAGGAAAGGATTCCTGTCATGCTAATAGGCAACAGACAAAGCAGTTTTATTGCTTTTTCCAAGGAAGAGAATAAGAAAACAAGAAAAATAGCCTACATCCAGTACATCATACACGCAACTTTAAAACACTGTTGCCATTACCTAAGCTTAAATAGGATCAGCTAATAAACTGGGTTATACAACAGAATGGTAAGTTTGGGTTAATTTTAAAGATCTCAGTTAGTTCTGGTAGCTTGCAGAAATGTTTATAAAACATTTCACTGATCCAGTGTTGAGTATGTTGACATACCATCAGTGCCATACCACATAGTATTAATGGTGACATTTCACAAGAAACAAGCTATCTACACTTAACAGAGCATTTGTACTTTTAAAAGTTAGAGGAACAACCTTTTTGGATAGTAACTCAGCCTTAACATTGCATGGTAGGCCATTTAATTCCAGGGCACAGTTAAGTAAGAGACCTGAACCTATGTAGCTGGTTAAATTAACACTAATCACTAGTAATTTACATGGCAGGATACCTGCTGAGGTAATTGAGAAGTCCACAATTAGCACACTGTACGCTTTTCACTCCTGTTTCAAAGCAAGTTGCCTTTTACTTTTTTGGATTAACTTAAACTGCAGAACCATTTACAACAAAAAGTGAGATGCGAATGATCTTTTTACAGGAGCATTTAAAAATCAGAGCATATAGTTATATCACATGCCAAAATATCTTCTTGCTATCACATTAGAACATTGCAACTGTGCAGATAAACTATGATGCATGCACAGTGCACCCTAATATCTGCTACAAGGCTTAACCTTAATGTAAGGCATGTTCTAAATTCCAATGTAGCTCACAACTTTTATTTGCATCTATTGCACACACATCCTTCAGTACCTATCAATTGCCAAACAGAGGCCGCTCCGAATGTGTCCAGATGTTAATACAAAATTAATCAACTTGCTATTAAGTAAAATATATGCAAACCGGCACAAATACATTTTGGCTGAGTGAACTCTGAACAGTTCTAGGATAAATTTATGATCATAGTCTAAGGGAAGAAGCAGCAGATTAATGTAGCTTATATATCCGTCAGCATCCTTTATGAACGGAACCTAGCTAATTCCAAAAAGTTACTCTGATTTAGTATATTTGGAGTACCAAAAGGGAAAGAAAAAATGAAAAATATTTACTTGATTGAATTGTTCTTCATTCTCATTTACTTGATTGGACTGTTCATTAAATTTGTTGTACACAAGTTAAGAAAATTTAAGATTTCTTGCCAACAGTTCAAATTTCATATAATCAATAGCAATAATCTTTATGGTCATCTGCAGAGATTAAAGGAAAAACTGGATAACGGGCAAGAATAAAACTTGAACTGTGACCAGGATCAAAGTTCAATGTCACTAACTGTGGTTTGTAGATGGAACTAATGGAATACAGGCTACTTTAAAGTTTAACAAAATTCCTCATAGTGAGTCTACCTGTTTATATGGAGCAGAACAAATCTAAAGTGTCTGAGAGGTTATATCAAAATGTTAAGACATCTGCAGAACGTAGTGTTTAAATGCCATAAAATCTGGCAACACAAACTGAAGACAATCCACGAAATCTCATTTTCCACTGTTAATTCAATAGTGAATATTCCTTTTCAAATTGACAAGTTTTTCTGAGATAAACTAGAAACTGACAGGGAATAGGTGATGAGTGTAGTCACTAAGTGATCTAATCTTACCAAAAGGTTAGAATTTCCTACGCATACTTCCCATCCTTCTCTTCTGACACTCAAAGGTTTAACAAAGTGTCACTACATGAATGTACATAAGTATATTTTTAAAGAAGTTGAGTAACTACTTTTTGCATTCAAATATAAATGGTTTATAATGATTACATTTAATGGGACAAAATCCTTTGAGAAAACATCATTTGAACAAAATAAAACAAAAGGATCCAACACTTTTGTTCAAGTGTAAAGTTAAGGTAACCTAAGGAAGTAAGACAAAGCCGTAAATGCCTTCAAATCCCTTTCATTATTTTAGAGGGGATTTAGTCGCATGTGAATTAATTTTTTTTCTATGTAAATATAAAATTAATCCTAAGTGTTTTGCATAAAGAATTTTTTAGAGCATCATTTATGTTGATTCAATACATTTTTTGCTAAAAATATTTACCTCTACTTTATGGTTAAGTTAAATCTTTCTTTACATGCAAAGTTTGTCATATGACTCATTCATGCTGAATGTTAAAAAAAATCATTTGCCACAGATCTGCTGTATTTAAGCAAAATTTCATGTCAAATTTACATTCTGGTCACCCTGATCTGGTCTGCGTTCACACAAAGGACTGTTTCATCTTATTCTAACAAAAGATTCATCTGTACAAAGGCTAAAAATTACATTTCTTGGTGCCAATCCTTGCAGATCAGGCCAGTAGAGGAAGTTTAACCAGTTCATTGTGCGGGTATGTCTACCCACAAATGCTGCACTCAAGGGAGTTTTCAATGGGAAGGTATAGCAGAGGTGCCTACTTTATACAGAGTTCGGATGGGGACTGATCTATTTTCAGAATTCAACCAGAAATCACTCAAAATTTCAAACCCTGGTCTGTGCAAGTGCTCCATTTTGTGGCTGGATAAGTAACCCAATTCCAACAGGTTTATTCTGATCTTTCTAGATATTTCACTCATAAGCTGCTTCTGAAGAAAGTTCTGAGTGGTTCTCTAATAAAATTAGATAGAACCTCAATATGAATGCAATGATAGAAATAGACAGCATATATTACCAATCTGCTCTTGATAGGAACATTAGTAAGAATACATATAAGCTTAAAAACAGCTCAGCAAATGTTGCTGAGCTGCAAAAAATTTCAGTCCACTATTTACAAGTAAGACAAAGTGAATACAGAAAATTTTACACATTTGGTAGTCAGGTTATTGTTTGCCAATAGTGGTCTATCAGAAACGGATATTCGGGAAGACTGGAAAGTCACCAGTTATCTTCTCAGCCTAAATAGGTAAGTACAGAAAATTATATAACTAATATTGGCGCTATCTGCCTCTGCAGGGGGATTTGGAAGAGACAATAAAATCTTAAGAATTCCAACAAGAAATGAATTTAAGTGTTCTGTGCATAGGACTCCATTAATAACTATGTATGAACCCTACTGAAAAGCGTTCATTGCAGCCAGGCCTAGTCCTGCGTGTATTAAGAACTCACACTCCTGCACTTGCCAATTTAGAACAGTTTAATGATCATTTGTAATGTTTCTATACATAAAATGTTGTAAAGAAAGCAGAATCTAGATATTTGAATTAACACAGAAGATCAGTTACTCACAACATCACTTAAATGAGAAGTTGATAAAAGCAATGATGCAATTCACACTTATAAGTTCACACAAGAGGGGATTTTTTAGCAAAGTTTCTTACAGTTTAGACAGCAGTCCATCATGAAAGTGATATACAGTTGCTGTATTGGTCCAGTCTTGCAGAAAAGTTCACTAAGCAGCATGACAGTCCACTTATCTGTACAAGGAGCATCCTATATCAGCTCTGCATCTTTATCAACATTCACTCACCTCCAACTGTGAGAACATGCCAAGAGTGTCCTCGGGAAAAGAAAAGGGAATTCCAAGTAATCCAACCCCACAAAAAATTACAACCGAACTTTTCCCCCTTTGACAAGAATGTTTCTGTACACAGTTATTGTAATCTAATACTGTCTAAAAGCTATCAGCTTCTTCAAAATGACCACTGAAGGCATGATGATATTCCAGGAACACTTAAATAACAGTTTTTACAATAGGTTTAGGTCCGTATCATCAGATTACTTTATATGCACTGGTCTTTCATCTGATTTTAGACGTTTTCTACGTGGCTGTATAAAATCTTCATCGGAGTCCTCAGTTATTTCACCATCATCCTCTTCCTGCTCAAATTCAGGCAAAGGTTGGAAGGTCCTGTCTGGGTAGATGTCAGTAAGTTTATCTTCAAAGTACAACGCAACTGCCTTCCCTGCCTGTGCTACTTCTGAATCAGCCTGCAAATAAAAAAAAAAAAAAAGGAATATTCACCTGTTGGTAATGCACATCCCTTCACCAAGTGTGTGTGGTCTGAAACGCTTACCTTCAAATTAATCTCTTGTGTTTCTGCATAAACTTGAACAACTTTCATCATCTAAAAAGGATACCAGAGTCAAAAAAAATGAAATTATAATCCTTTCTAAAGTTATGAGATTGCATAGGGTTGGATGACTAAAGTTAGCCATAACAGGAAAAACAGATTGTTATGACCAGATAAGTATAGTTCTAAAATTCAGTGTTGTATAGGTCACCCTCTTTATAAGGCCGGTTCAAAAATCTATGGTTCATGAACCTTTGGCAAGATATGAAACCATCGTATAATAAGCGGCTCCCGGTCATGTTAAAACACATTATAATAAACGCTCATGACAACATTCCTTTATTATAAAGCTCAGTTGCCCAGAATGTTATCATGGAAAGTAAGTGCTCTATGCTTCAATCATAACAGAAGAGCTCCTGCATAAATCTTCTCTATAAAAGAAATGAGAGTGCATTCTTGTGGATCCATTTCCACTTTGATTACCTTCATGTGTCAAGCTATAAAAATGCATGAACTATATCTGAACCTGTGTCATGAGTAAGGATCTGGTTTATATCATGGTGGTCACCACTATCATGGATCTGTAAATTTTGCTATTTATATAGACCCTGCTGCCACACATTAACAGTTCATTAGTTCACTGTGATCTAGTCCTCTTTGAAAGAGACTAGTTTAAAGCCAACTAATGAACTTTTCATGTGGACCCTGTTGCCCTATATTAAACGTTGGTTAGTTTGCTTTGATCTAGCTCTGTTTCAAAGAGGACTACATCAATGTGAACTAAAACTGTTAATGCATGGGAGGAGGGTCCACAAGGTGGCCACGATCATAGCATGAAATTCACCTGACAGATAGTTATAAAGAGCTCAAGTTCAAAGTGCATGTGTTTAAGTCTATTGTGCAAAAGTGCCTCATTCTGAAACTTGTTTTTAACTGTTATTTTCACTATTCCAGTATTTTACATGAGGCTCAGTCAGTTTTAAACACAGGTTTGATTGCTCCAAAGGGCCTCTCTCTGTGCAGAGGACAGAAATGCTTTTTAAACATCAGAAATCTGAAGTTATACATTGAAGAACTATCAAGGTCATTTCACCATCACTAGGGCCCATGCAAGACCATTCCCTACAGTACATTCTGCAGGCCTTCATGTGATCTTGCTTTAAGTGTTCCAGAGATGGTCATTCTCCCCCACTTCTCTCCAGGACTATTCCAGGGGGCTCAGCATCAAGGACTTTTCTGTGACATTCAGATTAAATTTTCCTTTTCTTTGTTCCACTTTATTACGGTTATACGCTCTACACCACCTGAAGTGGGACCTCCCCACTAGGGATTCACACTCTTCAGCTCTTCCTGTGAGCGAGTTCTTCCCACAGCTACTGGAGCATCTATCCACATTCCTCAGAAAAGTTTTACATCCCTGTGCGGACTACCCATTTAAGGTCTGCTTCTGTGCCAGACTAGACATCTATGAGCCAGACGGAGAGAGAACGGCCAGATCTTTTGGGGACTAACAAAGACTTTTGGGGCTCTGCTTACAGTTATGAAAGCCTGATTCTGGGAGCTCAGGAAGAGACAACCAGTAGGGGGTTCTCTCTAGATACGCTTTTTTCCTTAGCGGTACAAGTTTATGGCATAATATTGATAAGCATTAATGGTATATTCCATTTGGAATATTTTGGAGGACTGCCCAATTTACACCACACCACAGGTCTCAGCAACAGCCACAATCCAGTCAAGATGCGCCAGCCAGAATGCCTTAGCAAATAACTGCTCCCTCACATCATGAATTTAATCCCTAAGTACAGCTATTGCAGAGTTCACGACTTCCCACAAACACATGTAAAAGTTTTCCTTCAGTGGACTTTATAGCCTCTTCTAACTAAAACCGTAGGCAAGATCTGTCATTACTTGGTTTGTATTTACTTATAAAGGGTCCGACTCTGCATCTGCTCCACACATGGAACTCCCACAGACTGAAAACTGGAGTTCTGTGTGAGGCAGCTGTGGAATCAGCATAAATCTCAATCCAAAAATGTTTACAGTTTGGAAGTTAACATACTTCATTAAACCTTTCACAGTTCTTGAAGATCAGCCGGACATCTGCCACAAAGTCGTCAGGAGTTTGGTAGTGCTGGGAATGTTTCTTTTGCAGCTTCTTTTTTACTGTAGACAAATCCATTGGTTTCTTTATAATTTTATAGTAGTTTGGTATCTGTGAAGAAAGCATACATCTAATCACAAACCACCAAAAAAGATTGATATGCAATTTTTATACTTCACAAAAGGAGAATTAAAGCTACTTATCAGAATATCAAAATAGCATCCAGCCAACCCCATCATAGCATGTACACACAGGGAACAATCAGAAGCAACTACCTCAGTTCATAAGGAAGGAAAGAGGGCAATCGGAGGTTTTATTAACACAACGTATTTTGTTATATTTTAGTGCCGGTTATTAGTATTCGGGAGAGAAACTTGTGTATAAAGATATTAGACCATCACTATCTTTTCCAGAATAATTAAAATAAACTTGTTTTACATCTCAAAATACAAAACTGCCAAGCAGATCAGATTTTTTTGGTTTAATTCAAATGTTTCTTTTAAAGCCTCTTGCTAAGCATAAATGGTACAATATTTTGCATTTTATAAGATATCCCTAATCCTCTCCAGTTCATTCAGTTATTGCTATTGGGAAGGATTTTTTTAATTAATGGGTTTAATGGTTCAGAAGTACCATGCTAGATAAGACCAGTGACATTTTCAGACTTGTTTTACTCCAGAAGTATCTCAATGACAAATATGGCAAGAACAAGCAACTCATTCCAAAAAACAAAACTTGTCACGACGGTGGTCTTTTGGTGACATTGCTGACGTTTTATTTTTTCCCCAGTTTCATGTAGCAGGAGACTCACCGAGGCTGGGACTGGCTCCTGGAATTCAATGCTCAGCTCATGGCAATATAGGTAAAGCAGGAGACGTTCACATTTCTTGCAAAGGAACAAAAAACTTCAAGTGAATATCTCTTTTTAATCCTCAGTCTAAAAACTGATACTTAACTAATTTAAATAGGTTCAGATTATGTAGTCTCAATAGTAGAAAATGAAGTCCTACAAGCCTAGAAGCCTCTTCATTCAAAGAGTGTAAAAGGTAACATTTATAGAGTGCTATATTGTTGGAGGAGAAGGAAAGAGTGCCTTTACTTTGGCTCGAACAATATACTTAATATAAAAGCTCTTGACTCCTTTTTTTGGCTTTCCTTTCCCCAAAAGAAAGCTGGGGTTAATAAAACAAAAATTGCAGAACAAGGCAATACATTAAATAACCAAATTAGAACAGAGCAACTGTTCAATGACACTGTTACTATTCATATTGTTAAATGCAACGGAACTACACTTCGGTCTGAACTATTCGTTTAATTCTGGATTTATGAAAAATCTGAAATTCCATTCAAATAATTGTTTTCAATATTTCCCCTCAAACATTTCCTTAATTCAATTTTTTGGTAAGTTTCTCTGAAGAATTTATTCATGATGAAGAAGTTCTAAGGACTATTCTGACTGCTGATTCAAAACTCCTGATTCTCCATATATAAAGCTAGAAATCATTTGGACACAGTCAAGACATTTTGCCATATACTTGCTCTTGGAAATACCTATCAGCATGTCTCCCCATGAATTTAAGGCATCAAATTTACATATTGTTATGTAGGTAGGTTAAAACATCCATGTTAAATCCACAAAAGAGCTTCCAATTAAAAACTTGTAGAAGGTATATTAAAATTAACTTTTAAATGTGAATTAATTTTATTAGTTGTGTGCTCACAGAAATTTTAACCCACTGGACAAGTACAGCGATAATATAGGGATGCCCAGTAACAATCAATCAAGTCAAAGGTGACAGTTTTTAGATGCAGATACCTACAGTATTTGACACATACCCTTTGGTCCACAGGACTTAAGCCTTGTGCTGTTTTCCCCTTCTTACTATGTTGCAAATTGTCACAATCATATTCTACTTCAGGTTTGCTTAGATCTCTGCAGAATGTACATATCCACTCCCCACTAAATAGGAAGAGAGACAATTAGTCCAGGAATCCACCAGAGATTACGTGGGTAAAAAAAACTTTACCCACGAAAGCTTATGCCCAAATAAATCTGTTAGTCTTTAAGGTGCCACCGGACTCCTTGTTGTTTTTGTGAATACAGACTAACACGGCTACTCCCCGATACTTGACACCAGAGATTACGTCTACTACATGACCACTATGACGTTTCTACAGCTTCTATGCTTTTCAAAAGTTAAGTTGTACTGCATTAAAGACTCCTCCAGTGTAGAATTTACCATGGTGTAAGTGTTAAATCATGTATGCACCAAACACTCTGTGCACCACTTTAAAAATCACTGGAAAATACTGACATTGACAGAATCAGCACAGAACAGCTATAAAGCAAAATAAATCCTAAGAACAAAGACAATATACATGCTAGGGAAGTTTTTATGCTATTCATGGGCACTGAGGTTCCCAATTCTGAGTTTCACTGTGTGAATAAGCCCACAAAACTCTTTTTGGGCACCAGTAACATTATTTTAATTTCTGGTACCTTGGAAAGCTGAGAAGTGTTGGTACATGACAAGTGAGGTGAAACACTTTGGGGCACTTTTCACAACATAACAAATCGCCTCCATTTTGGCATACAGCACACCAGTCTTCATTTGGATCATCCTCTTTGTTGTTGCCTTCTCCTCCAATTCTAGCTGACCGATGCATTAGACTTCGCACTGGCGATTTCCCATTTACAAGACTATGTCCAGACTGTTTGCAACTTTCACTTAAATCTGTTGGTTCAGTTTTTACATGATTTTCAAGACTTCCTAATGCTTCCAACTCGCTTTCCAGATGCAAGTTAGTGGAGAGAGGTGGTGTCAAGCTGCTCTCAGGACTGCTAAGCTGAAATAAAATTACTGCATGAAAATCTGCAAAGAGATCAGTTTTACAAATACATCTTTCCTCATATGGTTGGAATCAGAAGCCATCTGCTGCTTACTAGCACTTCAAATTAAAATGCTTCCCAAAACAAACAAATATTGGCAATTCATTGTCAGATATTTGAGTTACATACTATATGGAGAACAAGCATACCTTATTTTTTATGCTAAATTGCATAGGACTTTAATAGAGTTACAAACATTCAGTAGATTGATCCTGAGAGAACATGCCAGTGAATTATCAGAAGCTTTTATTAGCTAGAGATTAAAAACGGTAAACATACTAAACCCTTGATGGCAGTTTTACTGAGATCCCAAAGACAGCACCAGCTGGGGGACTAGCCTGCCTCTGGCTCGATGCATCAGCTGTTCAGCATGTATACCAAAGGACAGAATAAAGTCCTAAGTAAGATGCCAATTTGAGATTAAGCTCCGATTTGTTTCTACTGTACTGCTTTCACTGCTGTATTACTTGACAGCAACATATGTAACACTTGGTAGGATAGGACGCCTTGCACAAGATACTAGGTCAAATCCAGCCCAGCTCAGTAGCAAACAAAACTGCTACAATCTGATATCTGTATGGGGGCATGCATCAAAAAAGTGGGAATCCTAGTCTTTTTGCCAGTAGACTGATGTCCACCTCACTACACCCATCAACACTGTTGGCAGCCTTAGCTGCAGTTTCAGCAGAGGTATCAAGGAAACTGAAATGCCCTCATCTCTCGAACTGGCCCATACAGAACAGAGTTCAGGGATGTTACTAGGGGCTGGTATCTTGCCCTTTTGTCTCCAGGGCTGTGAGGCACCTTTATGGATTTCCAAATTCTTAAAGATGCCATTGGGCACAGGGCAACTTTACCATGCATGCACTCCTCCTGCCATCCTCTGTTTTTTCTTGCTTCACTGCTCCTGAGAAACTGCATATCTCTTCCTCTGTCCCTGGCTCTTGCTTGACTTTCACGTGGTCAGACTTGAAATTAATGCCAGTCTTTTCAGCAGTTCTGCCCGCTGAACCACAGCTAGAAAGACAAGAGTACATGGAAAGATTAGCTGCAATTGAAACTGACAAAACACTAGTCAGGGATGATCTAGATTTACTTGGTTTTGCCTCCTCAGCGCAGCGTGGACTTGACCTCTCCAGGTCCCTTCCAGTCCTACATTTCCATGTTTAAAACAATTTAAGGGAATGTTTCAAAGCCAAAGCTATTACTGTGAATTTTCTGATGTCTACATTTTACAAAATATAAGGACAGACATCTGGCAACATAATTTTTCAATAATTATTTTCCTGTATGTATTCACTTCAATTAAGAGGTCATAGTTATAACAGTAGCTAATAGTGACTTGCTGTTGATTTTAGTTTAAACTTTAACATGTTCTTTACATTTGATTTTTCAGCCACACACTGTTAACTAAGAACACACTCACCTGCCTCTGCTGCCCGTGCTGGAAGTGCTGGGTGGCCTCACGGGGGTGTGGGAATTGGATAACCCTGAAAAAGTATAAATCACTTTTCATAAATATCTACCGTAGGTTACATATAACTAGTATTCTACAACAACATAATTGAAAGTGATGCTAAATGGAATAAGTCAGTGATTCATGCAAGTCAGTGATCCTTTAGTCCACTGGCTATCAACCTTTCCAGATTACTGCACCCCTTTCAAGAATCTGATTTGTCTTGCGTACCCAAAGTTTCGCCTCACTTAAAAACTACTTGCTTACAAAAATCAAACAAAAATCCCAAGTGTCGCAGCACATAGTTACTGAAAAATTGCTGACTTTCTCATTTTTACCATGTAATTATAAAATAAATTAATTGGAATGTAAACATTGTATTTACATTTCAGTGTATAGTATATAAAGCAGTATAAACAAGTCACTGTCTGTATGAAATTTTATGAAATTGTACTGAATTCCCTAGGGCTTTTTATGTAGCCTGTTGTAAAACTAATAACTCCTCACTTAACGTTGTAGTTACGTTGAAAACACAACTAAGCGAAACAATGTTAAGCGAATCCAGTTTCCCGCGTAAGAATGAATGTAAATAGGGGGGTTAGGTTCCAAGGAAATTTTTTTTGCCAGACAAAAAGATGACATATACATATGCAGTATAAGTTCTAAACAATTTTAAACTACCCAGCAGTGTTGATTGTGAAGTTTGGCTGACGTGGTGCAGTCAGAGGGTGAAAGAGGGTGGATTGTCCGGCTGCTCCTCTTGCTGTTCTTTCCAAAGTGCTGGGGGGGAGGGAGGGGTGCTAAAACCCTGGCTCTGCCCCAGGCCCGCCCCTCACTCCCCCCCAGCCTCCTGAATACCGTGAAACAGCTGATTGCTGCAGGCGGGGGGTGGGGTGTTGCTGATCTGCGGGTCTGCTGGCGGATGGAGGTGCTGGGGTGTGTGTATGAGTGTGGAGGGGAGCTGATGGGGGGCTGCCAGCCCACCCTGGTTCCAAGCCCCCAATAGCCAAACAATGTTCTAAGCAAACATTGCACAACTTTAAATGAATATGTTCTCTAACAGATCAGCGATGTAACAATGGAACAACGTTAACTGGAACGATGTTAAGCGAGGAGTTACTTTAGGTAGATATCTAGATGACTTGATGTACCTCCTGAAAGACCTCTGTGTACTCCCAGGTGTACATGTATCCCTGGTTGAGAACCACTGCTAGTTTAGTCCTTGGCTCAAACATAAAAAAGCAGATCTGATACAGAATCTGGCATGTTTGCGTTAGTTTGTCAATTGCCTTTTCATTTATAATCCCAGTAACTACTTAATTTAATACAAATATAAAAGAGACCAATATTCTAAATGCCTCTTTTTATCATCTATGAATTATCCTGATCTGGTCATCACCACCACACGTTGCAAATAAATGTTAGTCTCTGAACAAAAGTTGTCACTTGTGTTTTAAGTTTCTAGTCTTATTTTCAACCCATGTTTCAGGACCAACTTTCTACTCATCTGTTTTAAAACAGCTGGATTGTTCGCTATTGCAAATAAAGTCAGCAGAAAGGTAGACCCACAGCATGCGTTTTGTATGTGAGCTTAGAGAAAATACATTTATACTGTAAGCATACACTAACTCACAATTCAGACCAAGCTAGCTTGGCAGGCTGCAGGGAAAGAACTAAATGATGGAAAGACCTGTATGGAATTGCTAAAACCTGTTTTTCTTGTGACCAGTATTTCTGAAATAGCCATTTGCATTATGGAATGTTAGGTGATTTCAGTAATGTAATTTGTTCAGATGCAGAACAAAAGCTTGGTTCAAAATTATATGTACTTCTAAAAGAACTGTGCAAATAGCAAACTCCTTACGTAACTCTGGATCTCTCCCTAAGCAGGGTATCTAATGAAATTCGGTAAGTTCCCTTCACAAAACCTGGAATGGACTGGAGCTTCATAAGTCAAATCATTCCAACTGAACTGTGGACTCAGAGCTAAGTCTGCAAGGTGATATGGTAACAAAAAGGTCCAATGGACTTTTGAGGAACACAGAGGTCTAACGTCACAGCACAGAAACGTGCTGGACCCTCTCTGGGCCTCTGGAATACTGTGTTCCCTTTTGGGCACTTCCTTCACATAAAAACATCGTTTGGGGAAAAAAGGGTAGGGTGCTAGAGGGACTGATTTACAAGGAAAGGCAAGTTCATGACCAAAGTCTAGCGGAGTGTTTCTCAAATGTGGCCACCACGGGCTTTTCTTGCAGCCACAGCCTGCTTGGTGGTGATATGGGGGGGAAGGGCGGGCGCAAAGCAACAGCCCCTCCACCAGGGCCACCAGCAGGGGCAGGTCCCCGCCCCATTCTGGAGCCACAAACACTAGCAGCAGGCAACCATTGAGAGTTCCCCACCACCCGAGGGGCAGTTGGGCTTGGGCTTCCGGCTTCAGCCCTGGGGTGGTGGCGGCTCCGGCCATGTGGCAGCAGGCTCCATTCTCCCAGCTGCAGTGTTTCGGGCTCCAGCCCCGGGCTCACCCACACAGGTCCTCTCCACCTCCCTCCCCACCTTTGGCTTAATGTGTCCCCCAGCTTGCAGGGGCCGAGTAAATCTGCTGTGAAAAGTGATAATATACAAATATCACTTTTCACAGTAGCAGATTTACTAGATAACAAGTCTTTAAAAAAAAAATCAACTAAAAATAGCAAAACATGTAAAGCATTTTATTTGTGTTTCTGTTTAGGTCCAGTAAAGAACAGAGACAACTGTACATTATTTTTTATTATTGAGTCTGCAAAAAAATCAGCTTCAATAAATTGCAATGATTTGGACATGTATATGTGCATATTTGTTTTTCCTAAAGTTAATTAAGTATTTTAGGAAAAATTGTCAGAGCGGCCACCAGCAAGAGTTGGTGGCCAAACTCTGAAGCCACCAAAAACATTGTTGAGAGAACCTCTGGGTGAACGTACCAAAAAAGGAGAGGAATATTACTTTCTTGTACATTGGGGAAATCACTTACCAATTGTTTTAAGCCTAAAATATCAAAAATACCTACCACCCTCATTCCCGCTTACCTGATGATCCTGGAGACAGGGCTGAGGGTCCTGGGGAAGGATTCATGGTGCTTGTAGGCTGAGGGGGTAGGTGACTGCCTGAGATATATCTACTTAGTAGGTTATCTAAATTACTTGAACCAGCATCTTCCAGCTGAAAACAAATCAAACAAAAACAAATTTGAGCTGGGGAAGTCAAATGAGATTAAACCATTAACAGTTTTTCATCTATATGCACATGTAAATATACATGCATGTTAGATTAGCTGAACTGTTTTACCAAATTTAAATTTGAAAATGGTTTTCTACCAGTGTAACTCATCAGTACTTATGAGAAACACTTACACAATTACTACCACTTAATAAAGATAAGCAATATTGATTCACAATATATTCTGAATCCTCATCTTCTAAGAATTACAACCTCCATTCAGAAAACACTTCTGTACTTGCAAGTTAATTTCTTACACCTGATAATGCTGAACAATGGACAAAACCTAATAAAAACAGTACCAGAATTTGTGATTCTCGGATATGCTTTAATTTTAGTCTTAATAGTCAAGACTCACTGGCAAGCATATTAGGGGGCCTGGTGTTTAAGTTGGCCTTTCAATTATTCACTTAAATGTCTTCACCATATAAGAAAGAAACTCTCATTTCACCATAGTGGAGCAATTTAAATCGACTGATATAATTCATTAGACTTTTTTTTAGGTCCTTGATTAAATCAGGTTGAGACCGTAAAATCAATTAGAAAATTTATATTACAACTTCAGATTATAAATATATAATGATTAAATTATAAATGCTTTTAAAAAATGCTATCCTCCCAGTATTTATCTTATTTGAATTTTACAAAAATATAGCACCAGCTATTTGCTTATCAATATTGTAAGAGTTTGTGTTGTTCTCACAATAAGGATGCTAATGACACACTAGACTTCTCTTTTTCAGCAAACAATAATGAAGTGTGAAAACTTCAACAGAAAAAAAGACCTATGTAAAATTTGAATTCTTACTAACAGGAAAATTAGAACAAGTACAATTTAAAACTATAAAATAAAAAAACCTAGTAACCTGTAAATAAATATCTATTTTGACTAAAAAATTATTTTATCATCATCACTCTCAGTTTCACTAAAGACAAGGGTTCTCAAACTGGGAGTTGGGACCCCTCGGGGGTCATGAGGTTATTACATGGGGGGTTGCAAGCCGTCAGCCTCTACCCCAAACCCCACTTTGTCTCTAGCATTTATAATGGTGCTAAATATATAAAAAATTGTTTTAAGTTCATAAGGGGGGGGGTCTCATGCAGAGGCTTGCTGTGCGAAAGGGGTCACCAGTACAAAAGTTTGAGAACCACGGACTAAAGCCAACATTTATAAGAGTAGTCATGAATTAGGAAACAGTAGTTTCATACCCTATCTCTCTAAAGGAAGAAAGATCTGTTGGAGGTTAACACAATGAGAGGTTTCAGAGTAACAGCCGTGTTAGTCTGTATTCGCAAAAAGAAAAGGAGGACTTGTGGCACCTTAGAGACTAACCAATTTATTAGAGCATAAGCTTTCGTGAGCTACAGCTCACTTCATCAGATGCATATCTGATGCAGTTTCCACGATATGCATCTGAGGAAGTGAGCTGTAGCTCACGAAAGCTTATGCTCTAATAAATTGGTTAGTCTCTAAGGTGCCACAAGTAATCCTTTTCTTTTTGCGAACACAATGAGAGGTGCACGTAGCATTTATACAAGACTTTACATTTTCAAAACACCCCAAAGTCACCCAGTTAAGCTTGTGTTACGGTATATCCTACCATCAGACCCTTCTATCTTGGTGGCCATAAAATTTGTTTAAAACTGCAAGGCCATAGTCTAGTGAGCTCTTCTTTTCCAGTGGCTCAACAACAATGAGCTTCAGCGCTGCAGACCAATTTAACCACCTCAAAAATGTGCCATAGGTGTCCTTGAGCCTATGCACATTTCTCTGTTTCCTGATATGCTTTTAGGCAAGTAAATTACTTGATTTGATGAGCAATAGCAAAATAGGCTCTAGTTAAATTAGGGCTTGTCTATATGGAAAAGCTATTCTGAAGTAAGCTAAGGTGGGAATTTAAATGGATATAGTTATACCAATATAGCTTATCCCCCTACACGGGGGTACATTAAATCCTATGTCAGCATTGGGAAGAACTAGATCAACTGCTGAAGTCCCTTCAAGCCCTACATTTCTCTCATTCTAGAAGAGTGCCTTTTTATGTAGTTTAGGTCATTCTGAAAGGGGTTTAAGCTAAACTGAAAAAAGCCACCCGGACTGGAATGAGAGTGACCACATGGGGAGTTCTACCGGTATTAGAGCACCAGCTTTGCTATAGTCAAGGTTCAGCATTGCTTTCTGTTTAAAGGTGGTCTATTCTAAGTGCTCTAAAATCCAAGTGCTCACTGTCTTAAGCTTGCTGTGTCTCAGAGGTGCTTGATAGTGTTAGCTGACCAAGTTTGGGGTCATTTGAGCCAGTGGAGCCTGAGACAGCCCCCCAAAAACATAACAGCATTTTACAAAATGATCTTTTACTTATTTTTTTTTTTTTGCACACAACTGGACTTAAACTGTAACTATGATCCTCCCATAACTGATCTCAGTTGCTCAGGATCTCTCTCAGGTAGTACTGGGGAAGCAATACCAAAAAAGTTAATGGTGACGTTTGTAATTCCACATCAGTGTGTGCCAAACTGACATACCTAAAAGAGTGAAACGTACATGTGCAGCAAGATTAGGGGTCTGTTCGAGCAAGAGGGTTTCCAGGCAGTCTGTTGTCACAGTAATGGAATGGCTGAAGGGGACATATTATGGTTACATGTTCTCTAGCATCTGTGAGGGCACAGTGATGAGTATGTTTTTTTGGTGTGTTAGGGCTTGGCTCAAACAGGACAGAGTTAAAATAAACCCCCACCATGCAATCTTAACTCAATATTTCCTTCTTTTCAGAGTTTGTTTTTAGCTACTCTGCACATTCTGGAACGACATGAGGCACCATTAACAACCTTAGCTCTGTATTCAAGTTTTGGGCATTTAAATAACTATTGGTTTATATACCAGCATAATTATACCAGTATAACTTTCCTGTGTAGACAAGCCATAAGTTACTGAAAACAGCCACCTAAGACTGACATTTTCTTGTGACTCCAAGTGTGCCTTGGTGTCAATTTTTTGTATCAAGCATTACATCACTCCATGAAGCGCTGCCTAATTTAACATTAGTATGCTGTATCTAAAAGCTGAGTAGATCAGCGCTGGATGGTTCAACAGTTGGTATATCCAACACAAGACTTCAAATTCCAGTTCTTACTACTTAGAATGATCTCAAACAGTAACAGCCTTATTACAGTCTTCAAGTAATGGTGCAAATACAAAAAACATATGAAGAAAAAAAGATTTTAATGAAGGAAAGTTAGTGATCACCTCATCTATAGCAGAATGAGCGGATTTTCTGCACTAACCTGTATGGGTGGAATATCTGGCAAGGAAGGTAGATTCTCTGGGTTTGTGACTGAAGGAATAAGTTCTATTGCTGTAACAGACGGACTTGTTGGACCACGGTTTGCATTTGCCATGGTAGCTGTCGTAGGACTAGTTGGATTGATAGTAGTGTTGTGCACTGAAACAACTGGAAAGGGCCCGGCATGCCCTGGGTTAGAATGCTGTTGGAAAAGTCAGGAAAAATAGACAACTATTGTGTTAGGGCTAAAGGCAGCAAAATATTCACCTTGGGTACAAAATTATAGGACTTTAAACTACATGCTGGTCCCCGACACCCAACCAGCTAGTCTCAATCTAGTTTAGCAATGTTTGCAGGAAATATGCAGTCCCTTTTCTGTATGAAAATTACAATCTAACGCAATGTAAACAACCAACCAGCACTGAACATTAGAATGGAACGGGGAAAAAAAGAAACAACAACTCTGAATCGCTAGAGATACTGGTGTACAGTGTGGATTTCCCATGGCCTCCTGTCTAGATCCTTACTGTTGCACATGGGGGGGGGGGAGGAGAATGGGGGAGAGAGGGGGGGAAGAGGTATTTTCTTAGAAATGCAGCATTTTAATCTAGGGATGACTTTAGCAGAAACTGCATTTGCACAATATTCATAGTTGTGCTGTTTTAAAAGCATTAATAAACAGGTTATGTTTTTGAAAAATTCTTCCCTTCTGCTTTTCTAATTGAGCAAACTCCCATTATTACAGATATTTTTATTCTGAATGTTTATCAAAGGTCTGCACCACTTTTTTGCAGATATATAGTGTCACAGCCATTGTAGCTCAGGACCAACATTTAGTTTAGAAAATGTTTTACAAAAATCATGAACATTTTTATTCATGCAATAATTTGAAAAAGAAACTCAGCAGCTGCCCAGCCACCACAAAGTGCAATGAGTCATTCGTGGTTCAGCTTCTTAGCTGACGAAAATGCAGAATGAAAACAATGGAAATTATTAGATTTTTCACACTTATGTAACTTTGAAATATCAGCCAGCACGTGACATGAAAAAGGTTAGCCACTCACAAGTGTAGTTCACATACAGCGGAAATATATACATTCATGTATTTTCACACACACACTTTCCTATCTATATGAGAACTGACAAATCTGCAGATAGTGATCAGTGAATTAAGTAAGTTTTTAAATGAAAGGTTAGTATGCTGGGGCACAAAAAAGGTATGCATAGTACATACTTGTCTCTGAAGGTGCGGCTGCATCATGGAGTACTGTGGTCCATTATGGCGTGGTATTCCTGGAATACGAGCAGCATTCTGAGCCATTCTCATCTGGTGTGCTTGGAAAGCCCCACAGTTCAAGTTACCCCTCTGCATGGTCTGCATGCTGATCAACCTAGGAGGCTACAAGAGTTTGTTTTTTTAAAAAATTCCTGCTGTTAACAAGAAAACGAGAAGCAAATCTTTTTCCATAGAAGTAGATGCAATTACTGATTTCCATAATCTCTAGAAAAAGCCAGTCATTGCCCTATTTAAATAAAGCATGTCAAATTTCATAAGACTAGACTGCTCATACATTTTAATTTAATTCTGTACAATATAAGTAGGTATCTGCTCATGTCAGAGAGGAGCAGAGTTAAGTCTTAGCATTACACTGCAATGTAAGGTAAGGTATTCAGGAAACTTGCCTGTTGCTGTAACATCTGAGGGCCTGCTTGCCTAGGAAGAGGCCCAGCTGGTTGTCCCATCCTCATTTGTTGCAATTGCTGGTGTTTTTGTGCATACACCTGCTGTTGCATATGCTGGAGCCGCAGCTGTGCTAGATTAATCTGTCCAGGGGCTTTGTTGATGTGGTTTGTTCCTGGAGGAACTTGTCCAACTACTACATTAGGAGTGTAGCTAGGGGTTGGTTTATTTTCAATAACAAGGTTACCTAAGGAATAGAGAAAAAGCAAGCTGGTGAAGTACAAAATTTCCACTTTAACTCAATGGCTGATAAAGATTCGAAACAGAAATCTCTGAATTTTTTACTTCAGTTTTCTCAGTATTTTACGTTAAAGGAAGGAAGCAATTTAAGTCTAAATTAAAATGTAAATTCCTCGACAGCCATTTGCAAGTATCTCTGATCTAGTCTAGATGCAGGCTAGCCAGGGCTGAGCTTGTCTTGTTACTCAGCTGGCGTAGTTTTTACGCTAAAGCAGGATAAAGCAGCATCACTCCACAATAATTGCAGGTCAGATAAAGTTACCTACAAGTTTATACCACTAAACTTTTTCCCCCCAATTATATCCTCTATAACAGACTGGGGCTTGGTAAAAGACTTTCAGACTGAAGTCTTAACATTTATTTTGGGAAGAGGTACATTTTGGGCAGAATGGGCACTATCTGTTGTGCCTTAGGACTTGTCTACACTAGAAAGTTATACCAAACTATACCAGTACAATCCTGCTAGTGTGAGCACAATTATCTCAGCACAAAGGTGCTTTATACCAGAATAGCTATTCCTGTGCAGGAAGGGGAATAACTATATTGGTATAAGGCACCTCTTTTATACTGCTATAACTCCATCTACACTCAGACGCGTATCCATATAACTATATCTAAAAAACTGAAAACGCTGCATTGGTATAACTATCAAGTGTAGACCAAGCCTTGGCTCTGCTTTGGAGAGATTGCCTCTAAATACAAGAGTAGATTCTTGTGTCCATTCAAATCCTTGGCTGCTGCTGAGAACTAACAAATATGTGGGACCCTACCAATTTCACGGCAATGGAAAATGCATCACGATCTCCCCCGCGGCTACGAGTGCCCTGCACAGCCACTCTCGGGGGGAGCTCAGACCCACCTCCAGGTGCCTCCCCCAGTTGCAGGATGCTCTGCAACTGGACAGCAGCTCCAGCGGTTCCTGCAGCTGGAGGCAGCTTGGGGAAGTGGGTCTGATCTCCCCTTGCACTGAGGAGCACCCAAGCCCACTGAGGAGCGCCCTAGGGGGATCCTAGCTCTGGCTGGGATGGGGAGGGACAGGACTTGTCCATGCCGTGAGCGGGCTCAGACCCGCCTCCACGAACCTCCTGCGACTGCAAGAAGTGCCACAGTTGCTTCCTTCAGAATCCAGCTCTGAGGGCAGCACAGGAGTGAGGCTGGCAATCCCGTGACCCCCCTACAACAGCTCTGTGACACCCCCTCCCCCATCCCCTTTTGGGTTGGGACCCCCACAGTTACAACACTGTGAAATTTCAGATGTAAACATGTGAAGTGACATTTATCAGTTTTCAAATCCTATGGCTGTGAAATTGACCATAATGGACTTTGAATTTGGCAGGGCCTTACCAATATGATAGTGATTTTTACGTTGTGGAAATTTATGCACCATGAACTGTACTGAACTCCACCAACTCACTTCACACAGTCTAAAGAATATTATGGAGGCATCTTATGGTAACTCAATAGTTTGGGATCTGCTCTAAAGTGAGTTTAAAATGGGATATAAATTCCTGCTTTTTTATCAATGTGGAATTTCACACAGGATTCGTTTTTATGCTCTTTGAATTTTCTGTGCAGCTTTCTTTGGTTTCTCTTCATAAAGTGTTAATAGGAACCCTCTGAATTTGGGCTCTGGATGAAATTTTCTTTGATAGTCCTTTTAATTGATGACTAATCTTCACAAAACCTGGCTGAGAGGTAGCCCCTGAGGAGAACTGGTGTAAGGGGAAAAGTTTTTTTAAGGGTAACTTTTACCAATTTTTCACATTGTAACAGTGTATTCGTTGTGCACACAAACCTGATTGACTGAGGCTGGGCACATACAAACTTGGCTGGTTGATGTGGGGCTGGGGTTGTGGGTAGTGGGTGCACACAAAACCTTCGCCATGAAGAGCTACACCGTCTGGTCAGATTTTGTCCCACAACAGAGAACGATCAGCTGCTGCGCATGGACCTACAGATACGCTTGCTGAATTTCCATCCCTCAGGCCTGTGCCCACCTGCTCTAAAGCCAACCCCCAAAGCAGCATAAATTAGGAAATTAATCATAGAAAAACATTTGTAAGTAATTAGTGTTGCCTGACAACTCAGAAAGTTAAGCCACTTACCAGTACATGAGCCCGTGCTCTGACCCACAAGCAGATACCTTACCACCACCTCTAATGGACCCCATAGGCCATGCACTGTAACATTAACTCTAGCCCCTCAAGGGTGCCAACCTTTCTTAAACCCTTTTACACATAACGCCTTTACCAAACTACTCTCTCTCACCGCAACCATCACATCAAACATCCACAACTAATAGTGCTGGGGAAAAAAATCTAGCAACTGGGTGCAGTTAGAAGAATGACTGAAAATGGGGCAAAGTTACAGTTGCAGTGCATGGTCTGCGGTGTAGTCGTAAGGTGTCAACCCTGTAGTCCTTTACCCACAAGCTATATGTTATCAGGAAGCTTAACTTTCCATTTCTTTGCCTTTGTGGTTTTGTATGGGTAGCGACCAAAATTACTTTACAAAGTTTTGTGTATTAATTAATGGGCTAGCTTGGAACCAGTCAACTAGGTTATCTGGGTCATCCAGTCCTCTTAAGAGTTACACTGGCTCAAGCCATATTAAACACAGTAAAACATCTAGTGATTGGATAAAACTAAATCTAATATTATTCCTGATACAGAACTAATTAAGAAGGTCAAAGAGTTCATCCTTATAAGGCCCCTTTGGTAGGTAAATATGCAAATAAATAGACCAGAAATGTAGAGAACCCACTTAGTAGAAATGTATTTAGGCTTCACTGTTTTGACCAAAAAAAAGAGTACTTGTGGCACTTTAGAGACTAACCAATTTATTTGAGCATAAGCTTTCGTGAGCTACAGCTCACTTCATCGGATGCATCCTGTGGAAAATACAGAAGATGCATCCGATGAAGTGAGCTGTAGCTCACGAAAGCTTATGCTCAGATAAATTGGTTAGTCTCTAAGGTGCCACAAGTACTCCTGTTCTTTTTGCGAATACAGACTAACACGGCTGTTACTCTGAAACCTATTTTGACCAAGTTTACCCTAATCAAAACTAGGTAATCCTGCCAAAAGAAAAGGTTTTCAGAACAAGTCTATTAAAAATTACAAACTAAAGGTCTGGGTTCAGCAATTAGAAGAGGTTCTCCATCAGCTGGTGAAAGGAAAACAGAGTGAAGCCAGCAGGCACCATCAGACAGTATGTCACATCACAAATGTTTTGCGCATTTCAATCTCCAAATGGCAGGCAAATCTTGATGGAAGGGATAATCATACCAAAACTGGACAGACTCTTACTCTTGCATGGAAAAGAGGGATCCTGTATCAATGGACAGGCAAGCAAGGTCAGCCCAAGAAGAGAAGACACCAGGCATCAGTGTGACCAGCTACAGTGACCATATACTTAAAATGGAATACAAAGTGACTGAAGGGCCAAAATCCCAATAATATGTATGTAAGATCTTGACCACAGTCTTTGTTAAGAACTTTCACATAGGCCCAAATTCCACGGCTTGGTCTGAGGCATGAGGCTTAGTTAACAATGGACAATACATGGCTAAGAAAGCTGGGATAGACAGGAGACAACTTTGTTTGTTTCTACTATACATAAAATAAGATGAGACAGCATAACTCCAGGTGAAGAGCAGTAATTGGGAGGCTTATCAGGAGTTACAGGCACACAACTCGCTGAAAGGAGCCTTAAAGTCTGCTTCCTGGTGCAGGAAGAAGATAATGGTACATACTCCCCAAATGCCAACCAGAGTTCAGGGAGAGGCCTAACATGATAGCATGAATTATGGCATCCTCCCTTGCACAGATGCATCCTCCCTCACAGATGCCAACCCCAGCTCGCAGAAACGGAGGGGTAACCATAAACAGTCATTGCTGTGTACTGTTTACTGTTCTTTTTGCTTTAAACCCTCCAGGAATGTACCTGTGGGCCAAACCTGTCTGGAAAAAGCCACAGTCATTTCTATGGACCTGAAATCAGGATTTAATTTACACACTGCAAGAGGAGAATTTTCAGGGATAATACCTGTGCATTAGCAAACATGTTAACTTGAGCTATGAGCGGAGCCATTGTATAATCTTTTAGACTACTGGTTTATTGTGCTAATTTCATCTTGCTGCTAGAACCTATCCAGCGGCTCAGAAACTCCCACCCCATCGCTTCTCTCCACCCCTGACACCACATATAATCTATTGTAATCAACTGTTTAGCAGTGTCTCACTGAGCCTAATAAGCGAAGTGACACTCCACCAGTGCTGTGCGTAATAAATCCTCATGCTTGACTCTACTCAGTGTCCACTTGTGTTCCTTCAGTGACCAAAGCTCTTTCCATCATGACTGCCTTTAGGGTCTAACTACAGAAAAGATAAAATATTTAATTCTGTTTCATACCCGCTGGTAATACATTGAAAACTCCCCATACAATCCAGTCTCCCCAGAAACACTTTATACGTTTTTTTCTCACCTAAATTGACTACATTCTTTGCCCAGAATGTGGGGTCACAATGGAAGCGTATTGCTCCGTTAGCAGCTGGGACGGGATCACATCGTGCCTTTAAAATATGTCGCAACTGGAACGTAATCTGATGGGACACAAAACAAATTAAGATTGATTATGACATTGAATGTATGAGCAAAGAGTGAACATGTTAAGGAGAAGCATACAGTTAGTTCAGCAAAGAGCTGCCAGTTACCACATAAAATTATGACTTTCAACAGCCACTTAGGTCACTGCCAAAGAAAACTATTGCTGGATAGTGTTCCTTCTTAATCATCCACGTAGAGTCTTATTCGTGAAAAGTTAGTGCATCCACCATACAACTCACTTCATACAGTTTCGTAGCACATATCAGCAATGCTAAACACATGAAGGAGAACAATAGTAATCAGAATGATGTGATTTCAGATGTCTCACGGCCTGCCTCACTAAGATTCCCAGCTTTCCAGCAGACTACACTGTCTGTTTAGTGCTGACTGAATGCAAGATTGATAGTATGCAACATATTCTGGTCCCTTGGTTTTGCATTAATCCAGGATTTAATTAGTAATGATTAACCAAAAAAAGCCAACTAACATTACGAAGTACTGTCCAATTTCTAACCTTTAAGTTTGCTCACCTGCTTTCAGGAAATGTTCTCAACTAGTTGTTTCTACCCAGTTATATAATAAAGGTGTAATCCAACTACTGTTTTAGAAATTCTTATGTTTGTAAGGGAAAAAGCTTGTCTAAAAACAGTTACTCCTTTTATCATAATGTAGGAAACCTTAAATACAACTCACAAGGATTGAGGGTTTATTTCGTTAGTGGGCATAGCTACTATACAGTGGAGTCGCATCTTACGCGGGGGTCAGGTGCTAAAGTCAGTGCGTAAGGCTAAAATCGCAGAGTCAAAATTACCACTGAAAATCCCTTGAATCGCCCATAAAGTACAGTATACTGTACATAGTTTTGTGTATACAACCCTATACAGTAATATGTATAAATGTATAATGTATACAGTAACGTACAGTATATAATAAAGAGTACATATGCAAAATATAATTTTACAGTACTGTATTTTTAATTACGGGGGTCATCAGGGCTTGATGTCGATCCAGGAGACGGAGGTGACGGAGAGCGAGTCGTAGACGAAGTGGTTGGCTCTGGTTCAGCTCGACAAGTTGATTGCGCAGGCTCATCTGCTGCTGGTTGTTTTTCCTTGAAAAACATGATCAGCAACTGTCGCTGTTGTCTCTTGAGCTGCTCAAACATTTCTTGATACGGTCTCAAATAGTCCATAATACGACGTGTGATTTTGAGGCTTCGTTCCATAAAGGGATTGTATTCAGAAATTAAATCATTCTTCATTGGCACATGCAGCTTCACCAGTAGTCTGCACGTTTTTGAGGTTGAAGCAGTTCCTAAAACTATTAAGCCAACCTTGGCTGGCTTTGAATTCCTTCTCATCAGAAGGCTCATCATCCAGCGTTTCTTCGCTGTTTCTTCGGTTGAGCACCAGATGAAGTAGTTGGCTTGCATTTAGGGGCCATGTTGTACGAAAAATACATATTTTTAAACACTAGAATCATACTCAGCGCGGCAAGATGCTCACACTACGAGGGGCACACGGGAACTGAGACCGCCTGAGGGAACAGCAGATTCATGTCTTCCACCTCATGCTCACTCCGGGGCATACACTCATTGAGTGGAATGGTGGGCAGAAGCGCTCACACTATTTACAGGTATCTTGTTATTTTTCTTTTTTTTTGCCGAGCACATATAGTTGAATTCGCATAAGTTAAATGTGAATATGATGAGACTCACTTGTATTCTGCTCTTAGAAAATATTGCGTACATTTTACTTACAAATGTGAGTATCTCTTTGCTTTAGAAATAAATTATGCTAAATTATAAATCCAGATGATTCAGCTTGATGATCTGTAACAATTACTTAGAATACTGCCAGTTAGTCTGAACTTTTTCTAAACTCAACACGTTCTAACTATCTTCAGTTGAATCATTTAAAGAACTTTAACCCTTTGATAGCATCAGAAAATACAACTTTTAACATTACACAGAAGTAGTTCTGGGAATTCATATAAATGAGTTCACCTTGAAATTCCTACTCCAGTGCTAATGGACTAAAAAGGTGTGTGCTCCACAGCATCTCCCCCTCTTCAAGTCAATACAACAGCAGATATGCTTTCTGCCGTTAGGTTAGAAATCTAAATAAGAAGATTGGTGAACTTAAGTGTCTGATATTAAATGAGGATATTTATAGAATAGGCATTACAAAAACTTGGTGGAGCAATGATAAATCAATGGGACACAGTAATTCCAGGATACAAAATATACAGGAATGACAGAGTAGGTCATGCTGGTGGGGGAGTTGCACTATATATGAAAGAAAGCATAGAGTCAAATATAGTAAAAATCATAAATACATCAAACTGTTCCACAGAATCTCTATGGATAGAAATTCCAAGCTTGAATAACAATATAGCAGTAGGAATATACTCCTGAACACCTAACTGAGATGACAACAGTGATTGTGAAATGCTCCAGGAGATTAGAGAGGCTATAAAAATAGAAAACTCAATAATAATGGGGGATTTCAACTATCCCCATATACAGATCACCTCAGGACAGAATGCACAGATAAAATGTCTAGACACCATTAATGACTACTTCTTGGAGCACCTAGTCCTGGAACCCGTAAGAGGACAGGCAATTCTTGATTTAGCTCTAAGTGGAGCATAGGATCTGGTTCAAAAGGTGAATGTAGCTGAACCACTCGGTAATTGCTACCAAAATATAAATTAAATTTAACATCCTTGTGGGTTGGAAATACCAAAGAAGCCGACCACAGTAGCATTTAACTTAAAGAAGGGGAATGACACAAAAACAACGAAGCTAAACAGAAATTAAAAGGAACAGTCACAAGACTGAAATGCCTGCAACCTGTAGACACTTTATATAAACCACCACACTAAAGACTCAAATTAAATTTATACCCCAAATTAAAGAAAAAAATAGTAAGAGGACCAAAAAAATGCCACCCTGACTAAACAGAGTAGAAGAAGCGGTTAGAGCCAAAAAAGCGCCCTTTAAAAATTGGAAGCCAAATTGTACGGAGGAAAATAGAAAGGAGCATAAACTCTGGCAAGTCAAGTGTAAAAGTATAATTAGGCAGGTGAAAAAAGAATTTTGAAGAGTATCTAGCAAAAGACATGCTCTCTGAACCATCTGGCATTGGCCATTGTCAGAAGACAGGGTACTTGGCTAGATGGACCATTGATCTAACACAGTGTGGCCGTTCTCATGTTATTTAGCCATCTGATCTTTCAAAAGCAAGAATAATTTAGCACCAAGTACAAAGCACAACATAATTTTAGTCAAATTTAGGAAATGAATTCCCAGCAGAACCAGACTTTCTTCATTCATAAAGACAACTTTAAACACAATACTGCCCCATAATTCCCAAAGCCAACATTTTATAACTTGTTTTCCAGTCAGAAAGTAGGCATTTCCCACTGAAGAAAATGTAGATCCATGATTCTTGTGGAAAACTGGGAAATATTTATATTAGTTTTTATAAACATATATGCCTCTGTGTATGTGTGATATTACCCTGTTTGAATGCATAGAGTTAGATCAAAAGGGGTTGTTAAAGAAACCAAACAGGAAATATAAAAAAAGTGTCCTAGTAAACACCTGAGTATACAACAGTCAAGTTTTTAGCTATGATCACACCTGAGATACAATCCTGGTGACAGAGCTGTTTTGCCACAGTTGAGAATCTGGAGATCAAAAGACCATATTCTGTTAAAAGAGTGACAGACCTAGGGGTATGAATCATAGAATATCAGGGTTGGAAGGGACCTCAGGAGACCACCTACTCCATCCCCCTGCTCAAAGCAGGACCAATCCCCAACTAAATCATCCCAACCAGGGCTTTGTCAAGCCTGACCTTAAAAATGTCTAAGGAAGGAGATTCCACCACCTCCCTTCGTAAAGCACTCCAGTGCTTCACCACCCTCCTAGTGAAAAAGGTTTTCCTAATATACAACCTAAACCTCCCCCACTGCAACTTGAGACCATTACTCCTCGTTCTGTCATCTGCTACCACTGAGAACAGTCTAGATCCATCCTCTTTGGAAACCCCTTTCAGGTAGTTGAAAGCAGCTATCAAATCCCTCCTCATTCTTCTCTTCTGCAGACTAAACAATCCCAGTTCCCTCAGCCTCTCCTCATAACTCATGTGTTCCAGTCCCCTAATCATATTTGTTGCCCTCCGCTGGACACTTATTAACTTTTTCACATCCTTCTTGTAGTGTGGGGCCCCAAACTGGACACAGTACTCCAGATGAGGCCTCACCAATGTCAAATAGAGGGGAACGATCACGTCCCTCGATCTGCTGGCAATGCCCCTATTTATACATCCCAAAATGCCATTGGCCTTCTTGGTAACAAGGGCACACTGTTGACTCATATCCAGCGTCTCATCCACTGTAACCCCTAGGTCCTTTTCTGTAGGACTGCTGCCGAGCCATTTGGTCCCTAGTTTGTAGTAGTGCATGGGATTCTTCCATCCTAAGTGCAGGACTGTGCACTTGTCCTTGTTGAACCTCATCAGATTTCTTTTGGCCCAATCCTCCAATTTGTCTAGGTCCCTCTGTATCCTATCCCTACCCTCCAGCGTATCTACCTCTCCTCCCAGTTTCGTGTCATCTGAAAACTTGCTGGGGGTGCAATCCACGCCATCCTCCAGATCATTAATGAAGATATTGAACAAAACCAGCCCCAAGACTGACCCTTGGGGCACTCCGCTTGATACCGGCTGCCAACTAGACATGGAGTCATTGATCACTACCCGTTGAGTCCGACAATCTAGCCAACTTTCTATCCACCTTATAGTCCATTCATCCAGCGCATACTTCTTTAACTTGCTGGCAAGAATACTGTGGGAGACCGTGTCAAAAGCTTTGCTAAAGTCAAGGAATAACACGTCCACTGCTTTCCCCTCATCCACAGAGCCAGTTATCTCGTCGTAGAAGGCAATTAGATGATGCCCTTGGTGAATCCATGCTGACTGTTCCTGATCACTTTCCGCTCCTCTAAGTGCTTCAGAATTGATTCCTTGAGGACATGCTCCATGATTTTTCCAGGGACTGAGGTAAGGCTGACTGGCCTGTAGTTCCCCAAATCCTCCTCCTTCCCTTTTTTAAAGATGGGCACTACATTAGCCCTTTTTCAGCCGTCCGGGACCTCCCCCGATCGCCATGAGTTTTCAAAGATAATGGCCAATGGCTCTGCAATCACATCTGCTAACTCCTTTAGCACTCTTGGATGCAGTGCATCCAGCCCCATGGACTTGTGCTCGTCCAGCTTTTCTAAATAGTCCCAAACCACTTCTTTCTCCACAGAGGGCTGGTCACCTCCTCCCCATGCTGTGCTGCCCAGTGCAGTAGTCTGGGAGCCAACCTTGTTTGTGAAGAGGGACAAAAAAGCATTGAGTACATTAGCTTTTTCCACATCATGCATGCAGTAAACAGGCTGTAACTTGGTGCCCAAGAGAAGGCAGGAGGACCCGTGGCAGAAAGACTAAATTATGTCTTCCTAGGTGCTTGAGGGGAATGCCAAGTTAAGGTAAGAGTATGTTTATACATATCTTATTTTAAATTAGTTTCTCTACTGCTGTGTATCTTTTGGCAAACTTCATCCTTTGTTTTGAAGAAACCATTTCTGTGTCACTGAACATCATCATCTATAGGCTCCTGAAGGAAAACTCTCACACGTATCAAGACCATTGGGCCTCCTAAGTATCACAGCTGGCAACCACTCGGTGTTAGTTGATACGCTTTGTTCACAGGATCCCACTCTAAAAACTAGAACCATGGACCTGCCACTTCAAAAGGTGTACTCGGGCCTGGAAAAGGGTCTCAAGAAGGGGCAGTTTACCCAGGGACTGTGACAACACTGATGGCACAGAATTCTACAAAAGAAACAACCACACAACTATCCACCCCAAACTCTTTCAGCAAGGAGAGAGGTGTCACTGCGCTGGCAAACCCTTTTTCATTACTATTAAATCATGAAGCCAACAGTTTTAGATGGAGTGTGATTAACTGGCTCTCCTTTCCTTGTAAGTGATCTGGAGAAAATAAACCATGTCTTGAAAATTCTTTTGACCATAAAGTTCTCTTCTGTCAAGGTTGGAGGCGCAAACATACTAAGATCCCAAAATTTTTGCTATACTCGATTCTAAATTCTGGAAGAGGCAGGTTTCCTTACCAGCCGCTTGCTGTACAGCAATGCAGTGCTGCTGCCGCTTGCAATGGCCCAGTTGGTAAAGTTCATCACATGCTTCACCTGCCGCGAAAGCCCTGTGATGTCATTCTGCTGTTGTATTAGCTTCATCTGTCTTTCCTTTGTCACATTCTACAAAGAAACAGAAGCTCAGATTATTAGATTTAAAAATCATCTATACTGATATCAGACAATTAAATGCACACAATTAAAACAATATACATTATACATATATACATTATAGGAGGACCTGGCAGTGACATTGTTAAGTTACTTAACACTCTCCTTTATGAAAGACACGAAGTACTAACACTGCCAATTCTTTGCAGCAGGTGTTCAAAATTCAGGAGAGAAAAAACCCTGAGGTTGGAAGAACCACCTTTTAGGTCCCACAAAATTCCATTCGGGTTTAGCAGAGTCATGAACCACTGCAAATTGTCATTTCCTCTTCGTTCCCTGACTTGTCAGTAACATTTTGATAGCATGCTGCCACCAAAGCACTTGTTATACTGGGAACCCAGAGAGCAGCCAGCCAAGCTACAGCCAGAGCAGCTGTACAGTAGTGATTGGGGGAGGAGAGGGAGAGAGAACAAGGCTGGACTCCCCCCAGTTCCAACAACCCACACCCCCAAATGCAACAAATGGTCCCAGGGGCTTATTTCAGCACCACATGGGGCAGAGGATCCCCCATAACTACAGCACACAGTCCCAGCATCAGGTCACTAATAATATTAACAAAGGAAAAGGAATACAAGCCGGAACAGAGAAAACAGGTGAAAGAATATTTAGATAAGTTAGATGTATTCATGTGAGCAGGGCCTGATTAAATTCATCACAGGGTACCGTTGTGATAACTGGGCCTAAAAATTTACCCTAATTGTGAGCTCAACTGTAAAAACTAGGATGATGTTTATAAAATGTCACAACCTATAATAAACATTGATGGGAAAATGTGCAAAAGACTAAATTAGTTCAAACAAAAAGGCCTACTGATCTAATTCAAGGTCTGTGTTAAGATCATGCCTGGTAAACAACAGAAGCGTGGGACAGGAAATTAATGGACCAAAATTGGTGTGTCGGAAATTAGGCCTAACTGGTGAACAAAATAATGAGGGGATGGGCTATTCCACCCATCACTCCCTTCTGGGGTTCTTTAAAAAAGCAAGACTTTGGGGGATAATGCAGATGGACACAGGCTACTGCAACACTGGCTGACTGAAAGGGGAAGGAGTGAGCTTCACCATCATGGCTGCCACCCCTGCTGTCTTTTGGGACCCCGGAATCCAGTGCACCATCGTTCTACCTGCATCATTCTGATCGGAGAGGGCCAGCGAGTGGGAGCCAGATGACATCGTCACCTCCACTGGCTCTGGTTAAATCCCAACCACTACCTCATATGTGAGACTGCCTCCCGCTCACCTCCAGTGTGTCCTTTTCCTTCCTTACCTTATTTCTTCTCTCTCTTATCTCTCCTTTTTCCTTCTATCTATTAGGAGTCTGGCTCAGCCAGCCAAGGCTGTACATTTTGCAACACTGCTGTCAAGCCTGTGACCAGAAAGGGGCAGCTAAAAACAATGCCGTAAACAGCCTAATACTGGTACAAGTTTGCCAGGTCTCAGAGTGGCTGATAAGACAGCATGTTCAGCCTGTGTTTCTCCAGCAGTGAGGATGCAAGTGAATCAACACCAGAGACAGAAGCTGCATTTTCTATCTTTGCTGTTTTTATTTCCCCCTTTCTCCTTCCAAAAGGGCTAAAGGGAAAGGGAACAAGGGATGTTGTTAAAATGAAAGCCTTATTTGAGATTTTACATTTCAAATGCTATCACTGTTTTTCTTTCCTTTCTGTATCTTCAATAAAAGGTTAAAAAGGATTTTAATGGTGTTTGCCATGGTGCTAAGCAGGCTGAGATCTCTATATATCAAATCCAAAACTTTGTTTAAAAAACTGTTTTATGCTGGACCGTTTCAGGGGTCATGTTAACATCTTTGAGTCTTTGGGCCTATCTATTCCATTTAAATTAATACAAGACACTGTTTAAGGAGCTATTTGAAGCAGTCTCACAACCATTAGGTAAGGTTCTAGAGAACTGGAGAAGGGAATTATAGGGAACAAGAGGACCCAGGGAATTGCAGACCAGTCAAGCCTAATACCTGGAAAGATACTGGGACAAATTGTTGAACAATCAATTTTAAGGACCTAGAGAACAACAAGTTGATAAATAGCCAGCATGGATTTTGTCAAGAACAAATCATGCCAAACCAACCTAATTTCCTTCTTTGACAGGTTTACTGGCCTAGTGGATGGGAAGAAGCAGTTGATGTTATATATCTTGACTTTAATTAGGCTTTTGACACAGTCCAAAGTGACATTTTCATAAGCAAATTAAAGTAATTTCATTCAGACCACATTTCCCTAAGGGTGGGGGTGAAAAACACATTGAAAAACTGTACTCAAAGAGTAATCATCAGTGGTTTGCTGTCAAACTGGGAGGACTATCTAGTAGGTCTTCTTTGGGTCTGGTACTATTCAGTGTCGTCATTAATGACTTGGATAATGGGGTGGAGAACATGCTTCTAAAGTTTGCAGATGACACCAAGCTACAGGAGGTTGTTAACACTTTGGAGGACAGAATTAGAATTCAAAATTACCTTGATGAACTGGAGAATTGGTCAGAAATCAACTAGGTGAAATTCAATTGACAAGTGCTAAGTACTTCAATAGGAAGGAAAAATCAAATACACAAATACAAAATGGGGAATAACTAATAGGCAAAAGTACTGCTAAAGAGGACAGAGAGGCTATAGTGGATCATAAAAATTGAATGAGTCAATGTGATGCAGTTGCAAAAAAGGCTAATATTTTGGGGTTTATTAGCAGGACTGTCATATGTAAGACATGGGAGGCAACTGTCCCACTCTGCTCAGTACTGCTGAGGCCTCGGCTGGAGTAGTGTGTCCATTTTGGGCACTGCACCTTAAGAAAGATGTGGACAAATATGAGAGAGTCCAGAGAAGAGAAACAAAAATGATAAAATGTTTAGATGCATGTGTTTAGTCTTGAGAAGAAAAAAAAATAGGGAGGGGGATACAGGAGCACCGGATAACAGGGTGGGTTATTACAAAGGACTGTGATCAACTGTCTTCCATGTCTACTGTGAGTAGGACAAGAAGCAATTGGCTTAATTTGCAGCAAAGGAGATTTGGATTGGGGGGAAAACTTGAGGTCCCTTCCACTTCTATATTTTTATGATTCTATAAATGCAACACATGCTTTAAAAGTTTAATTAAACTACGTAATTTAAGATTTGTGCTTTACATGTTTATGTAAAAATATGCAATACCTATCCTACCAGATTTCTGAAGCCATTATTTGGAATGTCTCAGCTCTTTTAGTTATTAGGAATTACAGTGTCAATTCTGAAGAATGACTTTCACAACTCCAAGGGTACATAATCTGATATTAAGACCTCTACTGCAGTACAAAGTAGCAGTAAGCACTCCTTACACAATGTAGCCTTGCAGAATCCTACTTTTAGTCTGTCTCCCTTCCCTGTGCATCCCTCTGCCCCCAAAACAGTTCCCTGACTGAAAATATTAATTTGCCATCAGAGTTGTAAGAGTAGACAAGTAGGTCCTGCTTGGGCTGGTAAATTTTCATTACAATTTATTGAGATATTTATTGGTGTCTTTCAAACAGCCTTTTGTCAGCGCACACACACAATTTAAAAGTATGTAACAAGCCACAACTATGAGATAGCTTAACAGGGAGCAGTGCATTCTGTCATATATAGGAGTTCTGAAGCTGAAGTGACAAGCTTTCTTGATGGAGACAAGGAGATTTATGAACACGGAGGAATCACATTTCAGCCACATTCAACTACTTCCTTATGGAGTGAGAATAATTTGAGACCCAGCCACAGACTATCCACTCAGAGGTATATTGACAAGCTCAAGTTAGGTTAAGTAGGGAAGGACAGCCTCAAGCAAGGACGACGACTTTAGAAGTCTTCTGAGCTACCTCCCCTTTGCCACTACCATCTCACAAGAGCAGAAGGAGAGGGGAGAATCCGGTTCTGACTGCATTAAGTCACACAAAATGCAGAGCAAATACACAATTAGCAAATATTTGCCATTTATACAGTACCAATTATTTTTTTTGTCTGAAAAACTTAAGGCAGATCCCTGCCTCTAAGAGCTGACATTCTAAAGAGAAGGACTCCTAGACAAGTCATTGGGAGAGGAAGTGAAAAAAGCAAGCAAATGAGCAGTGATATTATGAGTCATGTTAATTCCACAGTCTGTACACATTAGCCTCTTAAAAAAGGACAAGAGTTTACAGACTTCAGGAGTAGTATGTTTTAGGGTAGGAACATGGCATTTTGAGTCAGAAAGGGCTTTTTCCAGACATTTATCTATGATAAAGAGCAAGTTTAAAATGGGGCTATACGACACAGATGTACAAGTTAAGAAAGTCATAGCATTTTAGATCAATGAAAAGATCACAGGAGATTTAACTCCAACCATATCATACTTGAGTGGCATACCACTGAAACACCTGTGCCTGCACAGAATAAACTCCTCACTCAAGTATGGAATGCAAGTTCTCAATAGGTGTTCGAAAGAGCGAGTTTGTGAACTGATTTTTTGTTTGTTCTTAACTGTACCTCAAGCTGCTGTAAGAGAGATTTTCCCTTTTTATTGATTTCATTGATGAGGGTGAAAATAGCCACTTTGATTTCCTGTTCTACTCGTTTGTTAGTTTCATTTACTTCTTTTATCCTAAAAAAGAGAAATGTATGATCAGGCAATTACTTTATACTATGCCTTCAAATACTACACAGTCATTTTTCTTCCATAAAAAGTAAAGAAGCAACTTTCTTTAAAGTTATTTAATAAACGCAGAATTGTATGGCTTATTTACTTTCTGCCTAACAGATAAAAAGTTGCTAACCCACTGCTACAGATCTAGAACCATCTAGAATTTAAGTCTTGGCAAATAAAGGAGAAAGTTTACACAAAGTCTGACCCTGATTTGATGACTTAATTGTCTGACTTTTCTGTCCACCTTTTTATGTTTAACTGCTCTTTCATGTTTTGCTTGAATTAGTGTGAAGTATTAATCCTCTGCTTCTATTTTCTTATTTTAATATCTCCAGCTCTTGTCTTTTCTGATCTGAAAGATGTGTATATTAAACAGTATGGCCAGTATGTCTCTCACCCCCACAGAGTTCTCACTGACAAGACCAGAGCAGTAGAGGTTATTTTACTCTATAATAAATTATGCCACACCTTTGACAGTACCAGCAGTTCCATAAAGGGTCATCTACTTTGACATTTATATAGTTGCAACAGTGTGCCATGGACAAGCATAATAAAGTATAAAACATTCCAACTATAAATCCAGTATAATTGACACAAGGACCAACTAGAATTTAAACGAGTTACGAGCCTACAAAAGTATGAACAATAGGCTTTATTAAATGCACAATACAATATCAACACTTGAATATTATCTGTAGGTACTTACCTATTCTGCACTTGAGTAGCTGCAAAATTAACATAATTCTTCTTTTCAAGAAGTTTGGCCAACAGATTCTCAATTGCACCCTTCTGATTCTGAAAAGCTTCTTCCAAAAACTGATACCTTTTCAAGTCACAAAACAAGATACCAATTACTGTGGAGCAGTGCATGGAAACTAAAACTTCTCAGTATGGATTTAAACCTACATTTGCTAGTAAAAGCGTGACAAATTATGGAAGAATTAGTGGAAAGTAGTGATTTAAGTCAAAACCTGCTCAATTTACAATACTTCTGAGTGGTGATAATGGCACAATAAAGTTCCCAAGGAAAGAGAATCCTTAGAAGTCATTTGTGCGCCATTTTAAATTTTCTATACATTGGGAGAAGATGAGACGCATTACTGTTCACAAGATAAGAAGCTACAGGATATTACTGTAAAGGGGACACAGCAGAAAAACTCATAATAAACAATTTTATCGTTTGTCAATATTTGAAAAAGCTCCTTGAAAAGTCTATTCTGTGGGAAATAAATTTAAGTTATTTTCTTTTATTATTAAGAAAACATATGTTTGGACAAGATGCACAGTGCATAAAGAGCAGTCAAAAATTAAAGATATACTGACTGCTAGAACAGACTTCCACCTAAGACAGGTAATTTCACCTTTTACACTATGTCGTTCATATTCAGTAACAGTAATGTAAATTTAAAGCAGTTACATTCTAACAGCTTAATTGTTTGGTTCTTCTGGCTCTGTTTACTTCACAACTCCCCATACACCAAATCTCTGACTGAACAAACACCACTTCTAAAGCACCTCCACTTAGTATTACCTAAAAAGAATACAAGAAGTTGTAATATCAGACGGGATGAAACTAGGAATGCTTCACTTCTTAGTGCAGAGCACGGCAAAATAAGATAGACAACATAAAAAGCAGAACACTTAATATAAGGCTGGCAAGGAGAATTTAAGAAATACTTTCTAGATTTTGTGATCTTTTCCCATCAGGTGTCCAAGCTACTAAGGTATCTTCCTCCCCACCCTTCATGATTCTGTTTAATAAGTCCCATTACAAAGGCCATGTCTACACTACAAACATTGGTTGACGTAAGTTACATTAGCATACACCTGCCGAATTTGTATATCACTTGGGTGCGTACATACTTGCTGTTTGCATTGGTGCTGCATGTACTCTTCAGAAGTGCTTGGGGTTGATGTAAAATACAATACACCATGAGGTATCCCAGTGGGATACACACTGCCCTCCAATGCAATGCCTTGGGGGGACATTTTTCCCATGTTTTGTGGGACAGTAATAACTTGTGCCCAGGGATCTCCCAGAGCTAGGAGTCAAGTTCCCAGCATGTAACTTTCTCCACCCCATAAAGCCATCCATACAGCCCATAATTTTTGCACCTTTAAAAAAAAATCCTATGAACCCACATGGTCCTTTTCAGTGTCTGCAATCTCTGACAGAAGTACGGGAACCACAGAGCTAGCCTCATGAATGTTGCAAATACTGGATGCATGATTCTCCTGTCTTTCCAGACCTTAAGTGTTTTGTTTCAGGTGAGCCTGGCTGCTTAAAAAAGCCGGCGCTCCGCGAACCAGCTGAGTGGCGGGGAACCAGCTGAACAGCAAACAGCAAGAGTTTGCCTGGGAGTTCGCCTGAAGTGAGCCCACTGAGTCTTACAGCCTAACGACTTCTCTGAGTAATTACTGCATCTCCTGAGAAAGTTCATAGTAGGAAGGTAATATGGATGGGGAGTGTTCAACTGTTGTGACCTGCACTGGATGTGCCATGTTTGCCTTTCTTCCAGAGGACAGAAGCGACTTTGTGTGTACAAAGTGCAAGCTGGTCTCCATACTGGAAGAGAAGGTTCAAGGTCTGGAGCAACAGGTATCGACCCTGCGTTGTATAAGAGAAACTGAAGGTTTCCTGGACAGACGTCAGGATATACTTCTACAGGCACAAGGTTCTGAAGATTCAGAGCAGGCTGCGCAGTGCGGACAGGATGAAGAAATCTGGCAACATGTGACCTCCAGAAGAAGGGGGAACATCCATGTACCAGCAACGCGGATACAGGTAAGTAACCATTTTCATGTTCTCTCCACAGGTACCATTGCGGGGAGTGGCCCAGATGATACGTCTGGGGGAAGGGAGCAGAAGAAGACTCCACCAGTTGAAAGGCATGAGATGCACTGTCCTAAAGTTGGGGGTTCCACAACCACCACTCCCAAGAGGAGGTGGCGGTGGTCGGGGACTCTCTCCTCAGGGGGACTGAGTCATCTATCTCCCACCCTGACCGGAAAAACAGAGAAGTCTGCTGCTTGCCAGGGGCTAAGATTCGCAGTGTGACGGAGAGGCTGCTGAGACTCATCAAGCCCTCGGACCGCTAGCCCTTCCTGCTCTTCCATGTGGGCACCAATGATATTGCCAAGAATGACCTTGAGTGGATCACTACGGACTACGTGGCTCTAGGAAGGAGGATAAAGGAGTATGAGGTGCAAGTGGTGTTCTTGTCCATCCTCCCTGTGGAAGGAAAAGGCCGGGGTAGGGATTGTCGAATCGTGGAAGTCAATGAATGGCTATGCAGTTGGTGTCGGAGAGAAGGCTTTGGATTCTTCGACCATGGGACGGTGTTCCAAGAAGGCGGAGTGCTAAGCAGAGACGGGCTTCACTTAACGAAGAGAAGGAAGAGCATCTTCACGAGCAGGCTGGCTAACCTAGTGAGGAGGGCTTTAAACTAGGTTCACTGGGGGAAGGAGACCAAAGCCCTGAGGTAAGCAGGGAAGTGGGATACCGGGAGGAAGCACGAGCAGGAGTGTGTGAGAGGGGAGGGCTCCTGCCTCACACTGAGAACAAGGGGCGATCAGCTGGTTATCTCAAGTGCCTATATACAAATGCACAAAGCCTGGGAAACAAGCAGGGAGAACCGGAGGTCCTGGCAAAGTCAGGGAATTATGAATAACGGAGACTTGGTGGGATAACTCGCATGTCTGGAGTACTGTCATGGATGGGTATAAACTGTTCAGGAAGGACAGGGAGGCCAGAAAAGGTGGGGGAGTTGCACTGTATGTAAGGGAGCAGTATGACTGCTCAGAGCTCAAGTATGAAACTGCAGAAAAACCTGAGTCTCTCTGATTAAGTTTAGAAGTGTGAGCAACAAAGGTGATGTCGTGGTGGGAGTCTGCTTTAGACCACCGGACCAGGGGGATGAGGTGGACGAGGCTTTCTTCTGGCAAGTCGCAGAAGCTACTAGATTGCACACCCTGGTTCTCATGGGTGACTTCAATCATCCTGATATCTGCTGGGAGAGCAATACAGTGGTGCACAGACAATCCAGGAAGTTTTTGGAAAGGGTAGGGGACAATTTCCTGGTGCAAGTGCTGGAGGAACCAACTAGGGGCAGAGCTCTTCTTGACCTGCTGCTCACAAACCGGGAAGAATTAGTAGGGGAAGCAAAAGTGGATGGGAACCTGGGAGGCAGTGACCATGAGATGGTTGAGTTTAGGATCCTGACACAAGGAAGAAAGGAAAGCAGCAGAATACGGACCCTGGACTTCAGAAAAGCAGACTTTGACTCCCTCAGGGAACTGATGGGCAAGATCCCCTGGGAGAATAACATGAGGGGGAAAGGAGTCCAGGAGAGCTGGCTGTATTTTAAAGAATCCTTATTGAGGTTACAGGGACAAACCATCCCGATGTGTAGAAAGAATAGTAAATGGCAGGCAACCAACTTAGCTTAACAGTGAAATCCTTGCTGATCTTAAAACACAAAAAAGAGACTTACAAGAAGTGGAAGATTGGACAAATGACCTGGGATGAGTATATAAATATTGCTCGGGCATGGAGGAATGGAATCAGGAAGGCTAAATCACACCTGGGAGTTGCAGCTAGCGAGGGATGTTAAGAGGTAACAAGAAGGGTTTCTTCAGGTATGTTGGCAATAAGAAGAAAGCCAAGGAAAGTGTGGGCCCCTTACTAAATGAGGGAGGCAACCTAGTAACAGAGGATGTGGAAAAAGCTAAATGTACTCAATGCTTTTTTTGCCTCTGGCTTCATGAACAAGGTCAGCTCCCAGACTACTGCACTGGGCAGCACAGCATGGGGAGGAGGTGGCCAGCCCTCTGTGAAGGAAGAAGTGGTTCGGGACTATTTAGAAAAACTGGACGTACACAAGTTCATGGGGCCGGATGCGTTGCATCCGAGTGTGCTAAAGGAATTGGCGGATGTGATTGCAGAGCCATTGGCCATTATATTTGAAAACTCATGGCGACTGGGGGAAGTCCCAGAAGATTGGAAAAAGGCTAATGTAGTGCCCATCTTTAAAAAAGGGAAGAAGGAGGATCCTGGGAACTACAGGCCGGTCAGCCTCACCTCAGTCCCTGGAAAAATCATGGAGCAGGTCCTCAAGGAATCAATTCTGAAGTACTTAGATGAGAGGAAAGTGATCAGGAACAGTCAGCATGGATTCACCAAGGGAAAGTCATGCCTGACTAATTGCCTTCTATGATGAGATAACTGGTTCTGTGGATGAAGGAAAGCAGTGGACGTGTTATTCCTCGACTTCAGCAAAGCTTTTGACACGGTCTCCCACAGTATTCTTGTCAGCAAGTTAAAGAAGTATGAGCTGGATGGGTGCACTACAAGGTGGGCAGAAAATTGGCTAGATTATCGGGCTCAACGGGTAGTGATCAATGGCTCCATGTCTAGTTGGCAGCCGGTATCTAGCGGAGTGCCCCAAGGGTTGGTCCTGGGGCCGGTTTTGTTCAATATCTTCATTAATGATCTGGAGGGTGGTGTGGATTGCTCCCTCAGCAAGTTTGCGGATGACACTAAACTGGGAGGAGTGGTAGATACGCTGGAGGGTAGGGATAGGATACAGAGGGACCTAGACAAATTGGAGGATTGGGCCAAAAGAAACCTGATGAGGTTCAACAAGGACAAGTGCAGGGTCCTGCACTTAGGACGAAAGAATCCAATGCACCGCTACAGAATAGGGACCGAATGGCTAGGCAGCAGTTCTGCAGAGAAGGACCTATAGGTGACAGTGGACGAGAAGCTGGATATGAGTTGACAGTGTGCCCTTGTTGCCCAGAAAGCAAATGGCATTTTGGGGTGTATAAGTAGGGGCACTGCCAGCAGATCGAGGGATGTGATCGTTCCCCTCTATTCGACATTGGTGAGGCCATAAGGTCAGGCTTGACAAAGCCCTGGCTGGGATGATTTAATTGGGGATTGGTCCTGCTTTGAGCAGGGGGTTGGACTAGATGACCTCCTTAGGTCCCTTCCAACCCTGATATTCTAGGATTCATCTGGAGTACTGTGTCCAGTTTGGGGCCCCACACTACAAGAACGATGTGGAAAAATTGGAGAGTGTCCAGAGAAGGGCAACAAAAATGATTAGGGGACTGGAACACATGAGTTATGAGGAGCGGCTGAGGGAACTGGGATTGTTTAGTCTACGGAAGAGAAGAATGAGGGGGGATTTGATAGCTGCTTTTAACTACCTGAAAGGTGGATCCAAAGAGGATGGATCTAGATTATTCTCAGTGATAGCAGATGACAGGACAAGGAGTAATGGTCTCAAATTGCAGTGGGGGAGGTTTATGTTGGATATTAGGAAAAACTTTTTCACTAGGAGGGTGATGAAACACTGGAATGTGTTACCTAGGGAGGTGGTGGAATCTCCTTCCTTAGAAGTTTTTAAGGTCAGACTTGACAAAGCCCTGGCTGGGATGATTTAGTTGGGATTGGTCCTGCTCTGGGCAGGGGGTTGGACTAGACGGCCTCCAGAGGTCCCTTCCAACTCTGTTATTCTATGATTCTAAGTGCAGCAACATCTAGGACACAAGGATTTCTTCAAGGACAATTTGATGAGGGACACAGCGAGAAAACAATCCAAGGCTGTTGATGGCTTTCAGGGAGCAGCTGCAGATTATGGAAATATCTTGTCTGGGCCTGAGAAATGAGCCCAGACTGGTGGGACTGCAAAAGGTGACATTCCTGGATTTATGTGCCAGACTTGCCCCAGCCCTGGGACACCAGAATAACTGCATGTACAGTGGAGAAGTGGTAAATCGCATGTTGGAAACTTGCAGCGCTGGATTACTACTAGTCAGTGGGAAGTCATTCTGGAGTTGAAAACCCACAGTGAGGACATTTTCATACAACTGGGTAGGGACATTAACTGTCTCCTGTTATGTAGGACTAACTCTTGGCAATGTGCAAGACACAGTGGATGGATTTGCAGCAAGGAGGTTTCTGAACTGCACTGGGGTGACAGACAGCTGGAATATCCCAATTTTGGCACCAGCCCATCGGGCTACAGGGTACATCAACAGAAAGGGCTACTACTGTTCCATAGTCTGCAAGTGTTGTTGGATCATCATTGACGCTTCAATGATTTCAGCGTTGGCTGGTCAGGGAAAGTGCACGATGCTTGCATCCTATAGAACACAGGACTGTTCACAAAGCTTTAACCAGGGATGTTCTTTCCCAGCCAACAGACTACCATTGGCAATACTGAAATGGAACCCAGTCTACCCCTTGCTCCCTTAGCTTATGACGTTATACACCAGCCACGCAGACAGCACCAAGGAAAGATTAAACTACTGGCTCAGCAAGTGCAGAAGGGTAGACTGAAGGGACACTGGCTGATTTGCTCACTAGATTGGATCTTGGTGAGAAAAATATCCCAATGGCTATAGCTGCTTGTTGTGTCCTGCATAATAGCTGTGAGGCAAAGTGGTGAACATTTGGGGTGCTGCTAAGAACTGTGTAGTACTTACTATACATTGATAAATATGACTGCGTGTTTTCCTGAAGCTATGAATTATGTGATGCTTGGTGCATTTTGACAACTGTAATGCATTCTGCAATATTTGTTGGGAATAAAGATAATTTGATTCTCCAAAAATAGAACTTTTGAGTAGAAAAAGCAATGTAGAAAATCAATATGCAAAAAAAAAAACACCCGAACAAGAAGCAGCGTTATACAAGTTTTTAACATAACAGGTTGAAAATTTAAAATTATAAAAGTAAACATTTATGTCTATTTGAGTAAACACATGTAACCCATTGTGACTACACACACACACCAACTGGGGTCCTCACACACCAACTGGGGTCCTCACACACCAACTGGGGTCCTCACACACCAACTGGGGTCCTCACAGCATATGTGGAGCTGTGGTTTTCCTTGTTGTCCCCCAGCATGGAGTGATAAGGGTGATGATGATGGGCCCTGTGATGTCATGTGGTAGGGGAGGGGAGGGGAGCAGAATAGGAAGCAGTGACCATGGAGTTCTCCAATGACTGCAAAAGGTGGACAGTCTGGTATTTTTGGACATGTAGGTCAACCAGGATCTGCAGCATTTGGGTTTGCTGCCTGAGGAGACCAATTGGGTAGGTCTTCACTGCAATTAAACACCTGCGTCTGGCCCATGCCCGAGCCTGAATGTCTACACAGCAATTAACCAGACCCATAGCTTGAGTCAGCTGACACAGGCCAGCCAGAAGTGTTTACTTGTAGCGTAAACAGACCCATTATGTCCTGGTGCATTTCCTGTTCCTTTTCCTGCTAGGACTCCTAGGCCTTTTTCCCTGTCCTCTTGGTCTTTCTTCATGTTCTTAGTCATATAGCTCCAAGTCCTTTGTTCGTGGCCCAATGCAGTGCTGCCTTGCAGGTTCTTGCAGAGTACATCACTCTTAGTCTTCTTCTTTCTGCACCTCACTGAGATGAAGTGTTCTTTGGGTGTGGAGGGGCACCCCTTCAGGCCACAACAGCGGCAAGTACTGATAAAAACAGATAGATGTATCATTGGATTTACAGTCAAAAGGGAAAGGGAGAGAAGTTTCCAAACTCCCGTCCCTCATGCTCATAAGCACTTTTAATAAGACAGGTTTAATGACACTTTGGCTTTGGAGTGCCTCGACAATGCTTTGCTTTCCAGCCCCGGCCATTGTGAATATAGCCCGCTAGAGACAAGGGGGGGGTGAGGAGATGGAAGGATTTCCTGTTGCATGAAGTTATAAAATTTTAGTCCCTATTCCATGGGTACAATTACAGGGCAACAGCACCGAATATTGGCACTATTTTCCACAGGCTGTGGTGATTTTAGGGAATATCTCACTGCGGACAGGCACAGAGAACACAGTTGCTACTGGTGACCTGAAGCTGCCTGGGCTCATGTGCTGCTAGCCTGTTTATGCAATGGTGCCAATCAAACTCATCACAGATACCATGGGAAAGCATACTACCATGGAGGAAGAAACAAGGGAGTCATCACTAGAAGCCTTCAGGAAAGGACTGCAGACCATTTCCATGGAAGTTCCACAGAGATCTCTTAGGAGGATACAAAGGACATCCCTAGGTACCTAAACAAATTATTCTACATATCCCAGCTAACCAAATATAGAGAATGATAATCACATGCCAAATCTACCTCTTCTCATACAAGCAAAACAACGAAAAGTTGATACCTGTATCTTGTTAACTTGGGGGTGGGCCAGAAGCCATCTATAACTAACATTTTAAGGAAAAAGGCATACACATACTTTTCCCGAGTCCCCTTCCTTTTCCTCAGCCTCATCTGCATTTGACTGGCTAGACTGTGGTACAGTCTCAAACTAGTCCAAGCTCATGGCATGGCTGGAGTCCCACATTGTCTTTTTCTTCCACTCCTTCCTGTTCATGGCAGGGACTTCTGTGTCAGGATCCTCCAAGGTATCCACAGCGATTGACAGGGTGCTGGTGACATCTCTACCAAGTATGACACATAGTTGGTTGTAGAAGTGGTAGGGCTGAGGCACAGCATCAGATCTATTGTTGCACTCTCTGGCCTTGTGGTATCCCTGGCGAAGTTCCTTCACTTTCACATGGCATTGCTGCAGACCCCTGTCGTACCTCTCTGCCTGCATCCCCAGTGCAGTCTGTTAGTAGACGTTCACGTTTCTGTGGTTGGTCTACAGCTGTTCTTGCACAGCATCTTTTCCCCACAGGACCAAGAGAGCCATTACTTCTTGTCTACTCCAGTCAGGAGAGCTCCTAGTACCTGTCTGTCTGCACAGAGCTGGCATGGTCAGCAGAGTAGCGGCACACAATGGTGAACCACTAGGTGTGCTCATCAAGGGGGGCAATCAGGAAAAGGTATTTCAACACCACCCAGGCGAGCTTAAAGGGCATGCCTTCCAGACTCTGATTCCTGGGCAGTGGAGTTTAACCTTGTGACCACTGCAGTCATTGTCGTAAGGAACGGAGCATTGTGGGACAGCTGCTGGAGGTCTGTTAGGGCGAACACAGACCATGCAGTCTCTGCACGCACAGACTATATATAGCTGTATGCCATTCAGGGAGGTGGTTTTAATGTATCATTTTAACAGAGCACTTATGTCAAGACAGAGAGAAATTTGAGCATCAATACAAGCACAAATAGGTTAATGCAAGGCTACTTACCTCAACCTAAGTTCATAGTACAAAACAGGCCAGAGGGTCACTTGCTACTTCTGTTGTGGCTTAGTTGTATATAAATCCCACGCTTTTGAAGTGCAGTTTAGCAACAGCATTAGGAAACTTAACCAAGAGAACCCCAGAATATGCTTCTCCCCTCCCTCTCTAGAGGCAATTACAGCACTCTTCAAGAGGTCAGGGAGCTCTAGTGATGGAACAAAAGTAATTTACACTCTGTTCAAAGACTACCATTGAAAGGGTAAATGAGCCTCATTTGAAATCTAGAAGGGCAACTGATCTGTCTAACCAATTCAGAGAAATGTCTGCATCTAGTGTTTAAAGTATACACAAACCCCATTTCTTGCTTCAACTCTTTCTGGTCTATGTTTTTGCAGTAAACCACAGTAAGGAGTGTGCTACTTAGACCAGTATATTTTGTTCTTGTATTGACAAAATACTACCCACTTTGAACTAACAATGGACAGGTTTGAATTAAAAAAGCCTCCTCCCTCAAAATCAGCGTAACATTACTTTCCATATACAAGGAAAAGAACATAACGAGTCCTGAAATATATATTAAAGGCCCACAGATACCAAAAAATCACTCATAGTCTGCATGGAATTTTCTGTCTGTTCTCATGCAGTGTCTCTGAAAAAAAGATTAAGAAAATCACCTTTAGCAAAACAGAAATTTTACTGAGTTTATTTATTGCTAAGCTTTTGGCACAACAGTCCTGGTAAATTATCTAGAACGACTGGATTTTACTCTAATTTCTAATATTTGGGTTGGAAGGAACCTAAACCAACTAATCCACATCAGTCTATTGCCACAAGACAATCTCAGCTTTCTAAAGCATCCACAAAAGCTCCTTCCCTCAAAGTTCTCTGGAGTCTGAATAGTGTGCCCTGTGGCTATTCAGATGGTGATTCAACAGCCTCTTGTGTTTCAGAGGATTAGGATTTCAGGTGAGGAATAAGCAGGAGATTAAAAACAGTGCGTGTTCTCCTGGCATGATTTTGCTTAAACATTTTACAGAGCTCCATAAACAAAATCCCAGTTTTAATTTGAAAGTCAAGGCAGACATTTTGTCCATCTGTAATTTACAGCTGCACACAAGAGATTTTAAATAAAAGTTTCTATTTAGTGGCACCTGAAAGCAGGTTATTAGTGAAGTCTTATGGAAGAGAATACACTGTAACAAGATGCATCTATTTATGGATTGTTAATCAGTTAGTGTCAAGTGCACAACAGGTGGAAATGTAAGACAGGCTACCAAGCAAAAGCTCATCAACAAATCCTAGATGTTAATATTCTTGGTAATTGTATTTTTGAGGCTATTTACAATCAAATAGCATGGAAAAAACCTGGGCCAGACATGTGTTTCAGTTCCTTACATTATAAAACTGTCAGTAACTGTTAGAAGTTAAAGAAGTTAAGTTTTCTCTATTAAGCTGCTTTAATGTTCTATGAAGTCATTGACGATGCTGGAAAGGTACTAAAAACGGCTAGATCAGCTGTTTCAAACCAGTGTCCAAATACACGGAGAGAGCAGAGAAGTGCTGTCTGGAGACAGATTGCAGGAAGCAGTTCTGCAATGGTCTGCTAAAGCTCCCAACGTGCAGAGTTTTAGATGACTTGAAACATATATTTGCACATTAGAACCCTTACTACACCACTGCAGAACTACTTACCAAAATTCCCAAACAGCATCATTCAAATCACTGCACAACCATAAGACTTCAAAGACTTTATGCTCTTCAACAGCTTCTTCTCTCCCATGGATCAGATAATTTCTTAAGACTAATACAAAATGAGAGGAAAACTTAAATTCTTTATGTGTTACCAGCCTCACCATTTTTACCTGGAATTAGGTAAGTTTCAGACAAGTAACACACCAAGACAAGTGGATCAAACTTCAGCCCACTGTATTAGGCAAGTACATTCATCCATGATGCAAACCTTATATATAAGCTTTGTGATTTAGTCTAAAAGTTCCACAGTATCCATCATATTAAAACATGACCTTTCCAGAAAATTACTACCTGACCCCTCATTCACTGCTATAGCCTCCGCTCAGTCAAAGCACCACTTTTTTAAATCCAGGTTTGTGCCAGTTTTATGTTTTATTATATTTCATTTGTGTACACATTAAAGTGGCAGCTCCAACAAGTTCCAGGCAAGTTTACACCTTAACCTCTGCTGTCAATTCACCTCAAGCCCTGACCAGCAGTTCCCTGAATCCAGTCCTAGATGTCCCACATAGCTCTACCAATGCACCACCCTTACAAGTCACATCACCCTTTGCTACACCAGACATAACCAGGCAGCCAGTCATGTAGCATGGTGTGACTGTTATAAGTATCCACCACAGATGAGGATGAGACTAAAATATTCATTTGTACTTATGACCTAACTCACCTGTAGAGCTCAGGACCTTAAAGGAGGCCTAGTGACTTCCCCTCACCAAGAGAGCATTTCAGTCTAATCAACAGTAAATACAGCAATATTTAATTACACAAATGCTTGAGATTAATTTCACTTCCTCCTGCTCTGAGAAAATGCACCACAGGAGGTAAGACATGTTAATAATTGTACCTGTGTTCTTTGTGTTCCAATAACTGACAGTCTCTGCATGTCAGTCTGTCACATGTTTCACAGAAAAGTTTTAACTGTTCTTGTTTGTGGACAGGACAGAAAACAGGACGTTGACCGGATGCTCCCACGGCCTCTGTTTTTAAAAACAAACCATTTTTGCATTTTAAAATAAAGTTTGACGAGCAAAATCTTTAACTGCCATGCTGGGTAAGACTTAAGAAGTCAGGCAAGGATAATTATAAACCTACTCTCAGATAAGTCAGTGCTTATTCCTGTAAATATGTACTTATTAAAACATTTACAGTGTCAGTAGTTTATCAAGAAAGTTTCCAGGCGTGTTACTTTTAAGCAAAAAAAAAAAAAAAAAAAGGTGAAGATGGCTTTCCCTTCCCTGCCTTAAAAAACCCCAAATCAAGCTATTTTGCTGGACTATAAAACCACGTTTTCACCCCACCCTAGCGCCGCCTCACTATCAGAAGGTTCAAACACCCCTCAAACTTTTGAATTGTCAAGAACCCAGGGATCTTCTAAATTACCTCTTTAAAAATCTGACAAAGTAAACACCACCACCACCACTAGGGAATTTCATTTTAGTCAACATCTAGTCATTTGAGCTGCAGTTGGGCTGGATAATAGAAATTTACACACAAGCAAATGAAGGATAAACAAAAAAATTCTTTCTGGGATTCCAAATTGCCCAATGACCCTTTGAAGACACTTGTGGAGGAAAAGCAGTTTTTGGAAGATGAAGCAGATATGGATTAAAGAGAAGTAGTAAGTGGATGTTTTCCCGTATTGACAAGTACTGTCTGAAGCTTGTTACATGATGCAAGTTATTGTAAGAAAAGACAGCATACACAAATACAAAGTTGGGTCTTCCACTAAAGAAATTTTCAAGTATTCAGGATATATTTCACGTGGTCTAACAAACCATCAAACGTATTACATATAATAGATAATTTCTTCCAAGTACGTGAAGAGTAAATAATTTACCACAGCTGATAACATCACTAAGAATCACTATGTGGTTCGGTGTCTAGGGAACGATTACTGCATTAAAATAGTCCTAAATATAGAAGTGATATTTTCTAACACACTACATTCGCAGCAAAGCATTGAAGGGTAAATCTGGCCGTATTGTCATCCTGACAAAGTCATGATATTTGTATGGTGTTCCATTAAGAATTATGCCATTTTTAAAGTAGCCATGCTATTGTGGCTTTACCTGGACACTCTGCCACCTACTTCGATTCAGAAGTTTAAAATTTACCCATGTAAGATCTTATGAATTAGTAAATGACGTCAAATTTAAAGCAGAAATAAAAAAGCCTCTTAAAGTTTAATTTTGCTGCTAGAACTACAAGTTTTTGGACTAATCAAACCAATTTTCATTAATATTAAGCATTATAAGTCATTAATAATACAGTTTTAGCATAGACCAGGAGTTCCTGGAAAGCACTTACAGTGCAACTACACTAAAAGGGGACCAAAACTGCCATCACGAGGTTCCTAGTTACATACTCTCAACTTATTTGATATCACTATTGTGAACAGAACTGTGTCTGTCTTAATTGACCAGCCCACAACAGACTTAGATTCTGCAGAAACTAAGCTTCAATTTAAAAACCTTTTGTCCCTCGTTCGCAAAGAAAACCTTCCAAATGAAAACGCAGTAGTTTTACATACCCTGAAAACAGCTTTAAGAGGAGTGACCTGTCCCCATTTATTTCAGTAGGTTGTGAAGTGCAAAGCCTAATGATGACAATTTAAAGGACCAAATTTCTCAATACTTTAGATGTGCAATTTCACACCAAATTTGTGCACTCAGTTACCACAGTAGTGCCAGCAAACTGTCCAATTGCATATGTAATTGGTGAAAGATACTAAGCAGAAACAGTGATGGTCCTGAATGTGTGCTGCCAATTGCATCCCCACTTAGTAATACTGATGCAATAGTAACTTGGCATCCTGTACAAAGGCCATATTCTGTGCTCAATCTTTATGTAAATCTCCTGTGGGGGCCCTAGTGCGTATAATAAAGAGTGGTACAGTATGATACGCTTCATAGTCTTGGTCCACAGATCATAATTAAAGGTGTATTCCAGTCCTTTCCACCAGATGAGTTGACACCTGTTTTACACCCTCCACCCCCACCCCTTTAAACTACCAGCCCTGAAAATACATCCTAGGATCTAGTTTGGCTCTGTTACTAGCGATGAGAGAACCAGAAAGGTTCTACAACTGGAACTTAGTAATTGTATTGATACTTAAGCCAAAACAGAATCCAATTCACTCTCCCATATCTGACCTAGCTCTGCAGTGTTAATAAATACATTTGTCACTAAGGAAATCAGGTATGATTCAGAATACACACATCAGTTCTGTCGATTAAGGTGGTGCACCACTCACTTTTTTTTAAAAAACAAACCCAAACAAAAAATAGAAGCCTCTCCCTGTTTTTCTGTTCTATGCTCATGCATTTCCTTCACAGACCCTTTTAACTGTATTAAGTATTACCAGAACAAGACATTTTAATTTATTTAACATGTACAAGTTTCTTCTATTTTCAAGGCTCACTGATTGCATGTTGGCTTGCCCCCATCTTTCTCTAAAACCTTCCAGGGAAGTCACAGACTAAGGATAAGTACATACTCATCCTTCCTCTCTTGGTTTGTATGGGCACACACACTCACCCACACCAGGAACCTCCAAGTAGTTTTTATTCCTAGGCTACAGGTAGGGTTGGGCAAAAGATCAACAAACTTACCTGAGGAGACATCCTCTTTCTTTCTGATCATATGATCTTTAGTAAATTTTACTCGCTGATGTGCTTCTATGCATGTCTTGCACAGCCATTCCCCACATTCCACACAAAAGCCCACAGCACTAGCATTATCTTCACAACTAGTGCACACCTAAAAGCAGGAACAAAACAAGTCAACATAGTTACTGACAAAGATTCAAATTCCCTCTGGGGCTTTAATATGCAGGTAAATAAAGTCCAGTAAAAGTGTTTATTTCTTTAGATGCTCAATCAAATATACACAAGATGCACATACACCAAATAGTACCTAACTTGCAGTAAGAAAAGTAGAAAACCATACCTGTTCCGATTTTTCATCAGAGCTACTTGGTGCTTCCGAAGTGTCCTTCACAAAGTAGTTATCCACCAGGTCTATCTGTCTGCACTCCTGGCGGCATATTGGACACCTGATCACACCAACTGCAACACACAAGAAGAAATGTTTTACATTCCCTTGGTTTCAAGAAACAAAACAATGAAAGTCAAATTTATAACAGTAATGTGCTAGAATCAAGTGGATTTAAAAGACAAGTGACCAGAATGAACAAAGAAAACCATCTTCTGAGTGCTTAATGTGATCGGGTAAGTGAAAACAAGACTCTAGGATTAATAGCAACACCCCAACAAACCCACACTGGGCCAAACATGGTGAAGTTTCAGCCAAACCTTTAGAATGAATGACTAAACACCACTAAAGAGACTTTCCTCCCTTCAGGGGGCCAATCCCAGTTGGTATGAATTGTGATGCAATCATTCACAGACTTTCCCAACAAGATCCAAGTATAGTATGTCATTTAGTTAAATTATGTGGTCTTGGCTTCATGGATTTTTCTTTCTAAATAAGGTTAACTATTTTACTCATTGCATCCCTTCCCTACACCTCAGATCCATTACACAAATTTAAATGTCAAAGCAGCCTTAACACCAAGGGCTTGGCTACACTTGTGAGTTGCAAAGCAATAAAGGAGCCCCAGGCGCACTAGCTCACTACCCGTCCACAATGGCAAGGCACGTAGAGTGCTCTCACTCCGCAGCTACAGCGCTGCTGGTACTCCACCTTGGCGACTGGAATAACGTTTGCTGCACCCCCGCTGAAGCGCCGCAGCACCAGTGGGGACAAGGTGTTGCGTTACTACGCTCTGATCAGCCTCCAGAAACGTCCCATAATCCCCTTAAGTCAAGTAGCCACTCGTCATTATTTTTGAACACTGTAGGAATGCGGATATGCCCTTTGAAAGCTCCGTTTCTGACAGCCAGCATGCTTATCTGCTCCAAGACAAAGCAACCATTACTGTGGAATGCTGTGCAGGTGGGGGTGGGGGGTGTCGGGTGTCTGCTGCTGTCTGAACTTACAAGACAGCATGCTGACTGTTAGGATACAGATATTCAGGCCTGTCGGTAAAGGCCTGTACCTAAGAATTTAGATGTATTCTTATCACTTGGCTAGTTAGGGGTATAAAAGAAAATCAAAATCACTGTCTGCCGGTGTAAGGTCCTTCTCTTACTGTGACAGTCTGAGGCCCTGTGCTTAGGCTAAGGCCTTTGGCTAAGCAGCAGAGGCAGCCATAAGCTAAGAAGCGAATGGTCACAGCCTCACATTCCAAACTAGTCACATTGAAAGAAGGTGCTATTGGGCTGTTAGGAATACAATCCTGTCCTGATAGTGCCTATCACCTCCAGAGAAAGGGAAGTGCCTAGAAAATGTAAAAGGAAACTTCGTTTGATAGCATCCTGTCACTTATCAATAGCTGGGATGTGAAATCCTCACTTCTGTATTGTTTCGTCATTATAGTTCCCACTTTGCTATTGTCTGTCTGTATAATCTCTGTCTGGTTCTGTGATTGTTCCTGTCTACTGTATAATTAATTTTGCTGGGTGTAAACTAATTAAGGTGATGGGATATAATTGGTTACATATCATGTTACAATATGTTAGGACTGGTTAGTTAAATTTCAGGAAAATGACTGGTTAAGGTACAGCAAAGCAGAACTCAAGTTTTACTATATAGTCTGCAGTCAATCAGGAAGTGAGTGGGTGGGTGGGTGGGGGAAATGGGAACAAGGAATGGGGTTGGGGAAATTGGAATCATGTTTGGCTAAGGGCAGGAATGGGAACAGGGACACAGGTGTAAGGCTCTGTGGTGTCAGAGCTGGGAAGGGGGACACTAAGGAAGGAAACTGGAATCATGCTTGCTGGAAGTTCACCCCAACAAACATCAAATTGTTTGCTCCTTTGGACTTCGAGTATTGTTGCTCTCTGTTCATGCGAGAAGGACCAGGGAAGTAAGTGGGTGAAGGAATAAAGCCCCTAACACTGACATGCTCTCAGCTCCCCAAAAACCCACTCTTTTCCCCCACATACACACAACACTCTCCCTGTCACACTCCACCCCACCCACCCCATTTGAAAAGCACACTGCACGCACTTGCATGCTGGGATAGCTGCCCATAATGCGCCACGCCCAATGCCACTTCAAGTGCTGCAAATGTGGCCACACCAGTGCGCTTGAAGCTGTCAGCGTGGACAGACTGCAGCGCTTTCCCTATTGTGCTCTACGAAGACTGGTTTAACTCAAAGCATTTTACATCTGCAAGTGTAGCCATGCCCCAAGTGACTTTGTCCCCATACTCTCCAATCTGAATTCTTGTCATATGGATATAATTATTCCACACTACATTAAGGATTTTAAATGCCTACAATGTACTCCAGCAGACCATTCCTGGCTGCAATATTGCAGGCAACAGAAACTCAATCACATGCTTCCACTAAGATTTACCAGAGTACCACAGGGATATTCTAAAAACCTTTTGATTTTTAAACCCAAAACCAGCATTTTCGTTAATAGCACAAAAGCCAGCCATTACGCTAGCTCTATTAGTCTTGCTATGTTCTACACAATGAATTAGTGTGAACGCCAATGAAACCACCAGAAAAAGAAAAGAGATCTCAGAGCAGACTAAATGTGTCCCCTACATAACTTAATGTTAGTACTTAAAGAAAGCACTGACCCTGAGGCATGACCATCCAAAAAATTAAATATTTTTATTTCGTGTTTTAGATGGAAGAATTTTCAGGTGAAATGTCCTGTATATTTAAGTGGGCAAATTTGTATTTAACAGAGCTGGGAACTTCAGGGAAAGATGATGCTATTTCAGTGGAGATCAGTTAAGTCACTGCCAAAGCAGAAAGACATCAGGAACAGAACCTAGAAGCCCAAGCACTTGGAAGCAGGGTTTTGGAAGATACAGTATTTAAACTAAATGGGAATGCAGCTAGATAATTTGGTGTCACATTAGTAAAGTACTGTTTTCAGGAACTTTGTAGGGCATTACAACACTTCACCCAAATTCAAGAATGGATGTTCTCTAGCATGACCTATTTCTAGCAATTCTGGTTGTATTGCCGTATCATTGTGGTACACCATTTACAATGTGCATAACATTGCTAAATTGTTTAAACCAACACACAAATAATATCAACAAGCAAATGGCAGCAAACATAACGGCCAAAAAACCCAACCCCAAATTGGTAAAAAAAATTCAGTTACATAGTAACTACAAACTGGGTAAACAAATTCCCTGGTAGTACCAGAAACACTCTGGGGTCAGTAACACCGCATCCTAAGTAAGGCACATGTTATTCAAAACAACCTTGTTCAGTGTCTGGGTATCAATATTAAATATTGCTGTGTTAGTATTTAATAAACTGGTTAAATAAATAAATAGGGTAAACATTCTCCCCATAAAAAGACAAAAAGCAGGGGAATGTAGTAGGAAGACAGCCTGAGACATAAGGCCTTGTATCAGAGGCCTGGTATGACACAGGACCTGCTCACAGAATCTAGCAAGAACATGGCTAATATTGCAGAAACACACATTCTTTAGAAGTGCGAAGCACACAGTACTTACACAAACACATTCCGATATCAAGGATGGTACAAAAACATTCCACAAGGATAACAGGAACACACTGACCTCTCCTAAAAGGTCAGGTCAGAATGACAGTACGTAGTAGAGATGTTTTGATCGAACCACCATGTACAAGGTGATGGGTAAAAACTAGCCACATCAGGAGGCAGTACTAACTTGTTTGTATCAGGGTATAAAGATGCATCTCCAAGGGAGAATCTTTGTCCAGCTGAGGGGTGAATGGAAAGTCCTGCCATTCATTGAGCTGCGTCCATTGTCATGTGCATACATGTCTTAGCATCCTCGTAGAGTCTGCCAGGTGCTATTACCGTGCTTTGTCGACAATAAACCTGGCCTGGCACCTTTGTACCTTAACGCATCTTGTGGTCATTGGGCGGTTCACTTGAAGTCTGCTGTGCCAGCTGTCTGCGCAGAGCTGGGACAGCACACAGGGAGAACACACACATGTAGCCAAACATCTAACCACATTAACCATTGGAACAATCTACGAAGGGTCATGGTGGATTATTTATCACTCATGATTTTTACATCAAGATTGGATGTTTTTCTAAAAGTTATGCTCTAAGAATTATTTTGGGGAAGTACGATGGTCCATGACCTACAGAAGGTCAAAACAGAATATCACAATGCCCTCCTCCCCCCTTCTGGCCTTGAAATCCAGGAATTTACTTTATTATATCTACCTTTTGAGGGAGTAGCTTTCAGATTAGTCTAAGATTAATGGTCATGCCTCAGAATTCTTTATGTACATAAGAACAGCCATACTGGATCAGACCAAAGGTCCATCTAGCCCAGTATCCTGTCTTCCGACAGTGGCAAATGCCAGGTGCCCCAGAGGGAATGAACAGAACAGGTAATCATCAACTGATCTATGCCCTGTCACGCATTCCCAGCTTCTGGCAAACAGAGGCTAGGGACACCATCCCCGCCCATCCTGGCTAATAGCCATTGATGGACCTATCCTCCATGAATTTATCTAGTTCTTTTTTGAACTCTGTTAGAGCCTTGGCCTTCACATCCTCTGGCAAGGAGTTACACAGGTTGACTATGCATTGTGAGAAAAATACTTCCTTTTGTTTGTTTTAAATCTGCTGTCTATTAATTTCATTTGGTGACCCCTAGTTCTTGTATTATGAGTGAAGAACACTTCCTTATTTATTTTCTCTGCACCAGTCATGATTTTATAGGCCTCTATCATATTCCCCCCCTTAGTCATCTCTTTTCCAAGATGAAAAGTCCCAGTCTTCTTAATCTCTCCCCATACGGAAGCCATTCCATACTCCTAATCATTTTTGTTCCCCTTTTCTGAACTTTTTCCAATTCCAATATATCTTTTTGGAGATGGGGTGACCACATCTGCACACAGTATTCAAGATGTGGGTGTACCATGGATTTATATAAAGGCAACATGATATTTTCTGTCTCTATCTATCCCTTTCTTAATGATTCCCAACATTGTTTGCTTTTTTGACCGCCGCTGCACACCGAGTGGATATTTTCAGAGAACTATCCACAATGACTCCAAGATCTCTTTCTTGAGTGGTAACAGCTAATTTAGACCCCATCATTTTATATGTATAGGTGGGATTATGTAGATATGCAACTGCACTTATTCCAGGGAAATAATCTAGGATGACCAGATCTCACATCAACCCAAACTCAGGACTGTTGCAAGTTGTCAAGGTTCCTTCCCCATTCTGAACTTTAGGGTACAGATGTGGGGACCTGCATGAAAACCCCCTAAGCTTATTTTTACCAGCTTAGGTTAAAACTTCCCCAAGGTACAAACTATTTTACCTTTTGCCCTTGGACTTTATTGCTACCACCACCAACCATCTAACAAATATATATAACAGGGAAAGAGCCCGCTTGGAAACATCTTTCCCCCCAAAATCCTACACCCCCTTTTCTGGGGAAGGCCTGATAAAAATCCTCACCAATTTGCATAAGTGAACACAGACCCAAACCCTTGGATCTTAAGAACAATGAAAAAGCAATCAGATTCTTAAAAGAAGAATTTTAATTGAAGAAAAAAAGTAAAAGAATCACCTCTGTAAAATCAGGATAGTAAATACCTTACAGGGTAATCAGATTCAAAACATAGAGAATCCCTCTAGGCAAAACCTTAAGTTACAAAAAGACACAAAAACAGGAACATACAGTCCATTCAGCACAGCTATTTTATCAGCCATTTAAACAAAACAGAATCTAACGTATATCTAGCTAGATTACTTACTAAGTTCTAAGACTCCATTCCTTTTCTATTCCCAGCAAAAGCATCACACAGACAGAGCGAGCCTTTGTTTCTCCCCCCCCGGCCCCCCAGCTTTGAAAGTATCTTGTCTCCTCATTGGTCATTTTGGTCATGTGCCAGCGAGGTTATCCTAGCTTCTTAACCCTTTACAGGTGAAAGGGTTTTTCCTCTGGCCAGGCGGGATTTTAAAGGTGTTTACCCTTCCCTTTATATTTATGACATAAGTGTTAGATTTGCAGAAATAACCAATGGTTTCATATTGTCTAGGTATACAAGCGTTCACTTATTTATATAACAAAGTCTCCAAAGTGAGGAGAGCCTTGATATTTTCTTCATACCAAAAGCTATGATTCCGTTAATTATGGACAACCAGGTGAGAATTCCAAAAAGGTACTTTAACAAGCCAAGAGTCTAGATATACAGAGGAAAAAAATAGTTGCACTGAACAATTACCACTACAAGTATTCTCAGTGGAATACAATCCCCTTGACAAACTGAAACAGATCACTTATCACTCCTCGGTTTTACTACAGTTGTTCTCCTAGGCTAACCACAAGACAGTGGAAGAAAAACTAATAAAACCAGAGGTCTAAAATCTCTGATCTCTCTGAAGTCAGGTCCCACAGCTTTAATACACTTCTTGAAAAACAGCCTCTGGTTCTCACCGTGAAAATTAAATGAGGGAGGAGTGAACAAGCATCAAATGTTTCTAGAGCATTTAGCCATCTAAAAATATGTAATCTTGGTTAGGGTGATATCACAAGACTCAAGAAAAAAACAGTTGTACTTCAAGGATTTTTCACAAGAAGAGCCAAATACTTCTTGAGATCCCATGTGAAAAAAAATCTATTTTCATACTATTTTTAGGGTGACCTGCAGAAAGCCAAAGTCTTGAAAAGAAGAGACAAAAAACTTAACACCTATGAAAGACGGTAGAAACAAGTTATAATTTCAGATCACAAGAAGGACCTTGTAGAGCAAGTAAAGATGTGACTGACTGCACATAAAGTGCCCACACCAAAGTAATGGGTATGGAGGGTATATCGGAACTTTCCTTGAAACACTAGATTTATACTCCTGATTATGTTCATTAGAGCCAGAGTAAGAGCGCACTCATGTACTCAGTGGATTACAGAATCCTTCTAAAAAAAAAGTATCTTCTCAGCCTGCACATTGTCATTTTTCAGATTTCATTATTTTTGATAGTGGTTTTCATATATCCTGTGCATTACGCAAAATGCTTCAGCCTGTGTCCCACATTCTTCCAGCCAGAATACATATCTACCCGTAACCCTGTGCGTGATCTTAACTATTGATACTCCACATTCCATCTTCCCAACGTCATTGATAAGCTTTCTGCATGAGAAAAATGTGGAAATGGTGTTATTTTATAGAAAAGAAAACAGGAGGAACTGGTCACTACCATTAAAACTTCCACAACATGTAGCCAAATTAACAGAAAAACAAGTGTATTTTAGTAGTTAAGCTACCTATGGCTAATGTTTTAATCATGAAGCCAGAAGAACAGAAGAAGGTTTTCCTTTCCAGTCTTCCAACAGGAGACAACAGGCAGTTTCCCTGAGGTGCTGGTGGACATTTTGGTGGTGTTTTCTGATCCACCCAAGGCACCTAACAGAGTTTTTGATGGAGCAGAACACAGACATGGACTCAAACTAGCTGATGATGGTATAACCATCACAGACCAAACTGAGTGCTTGGCAGAATGTGTTAGCAGGCTGTTCAAACTTCCTGTAACGTGCAGGGTGGTCAGTGAAGTTTTCCTGCAGTGCACCACGGTCAAACAGCTAGAGCAGCCACATGCTGGGAAGCCACTAGGTAGTCTGGGATATAACCGGTTTGATTGGGTCTGCGTGCAGCAGTGTGGATGCCAGAACCCAGGTTTGAGCACAGGGCTGAAAATTTGTTAACACAAAGGGTTAACAATCAGTGTAGACCCTAAAGCCCTGGGTTCTCTGACCCACGGTCAGCTGGGTTGACTCCCTCTAACCCTGGGCTTACACTAAAGTGTAGATATATACTAAGAATGCATTTCATCATACACAAAAACACACAGCTGCTATGTAAATTAGCACCACAGATAATAGTGGATCTTGTTTCTCTCCTGTAGCCCTAGCTAAATCTGATCTAATCAAGGAGCAGGAATAACTTCTTACCTGAAAATTTGCTTTGAGTCACCAATCCAGCAGGTAGGGAAAGCCTGCCTGGCACTGTCAACCACACTCAAATGGAGATAGGTTTCACTTGCCATCTTCTCACATCATGAGCCACTCCTCCCTGTCATGGCACCAGGAGAGAGAGTGTTTCCTGCAACAGAGGGAGAAAAGAAACTCCCAGATCCCTTGTGACAAGTTCCTAACAAGGGTCAGGTGACCCCAATAGGTGGAGTAATTAACCTAACACGCTAATATGGGCAGAAGGCAAGGTGGGAAAATATGCCCCTAAAACTGTGTGGTCAAGGAGGCACCTGTGAGTGAGAAGAACTAGAATATATAGTGTTTAATGTTGGAATTCAGTCCTGTGTAACTGCTCTGTAGATTTTGCATACTGACAATTAAAACTACTCAAAAAAAGAATCCACAGTAGGATGGATGAAGGGAATTCTTGTCACCTTCTAAGAATTGTCACTATCCTTCTAGTCAGCTGCCAGACCCAAGAAAGGGAATTTGAGCCTCCATCAATCAGACAATGAATTACAATCTTGAAACTGCAGAGTGAGAAGCAAGGACATCTTAACAGTTCTTCAGCTATCTGAATGCTATTTTTAAGATACTGAAGTTATTTCCTCACCTTCTTGACTGAAACAGAAGACAGAACATCCAGATGAAGGAAAGCCTTGTTGAGATGAAGGAACAGATGCAAGCAGTATAGTTCTACTGTATACCAGGAGTGTTACATTGTTAGATAACTGCAAAAAGGCTGGAAAGTCAAGTCTTGCTTAGAGTTCATGTTACACATTCATTTTGTTGAGGTAAAAAAGATTTTAAGAGAATGTCAATGCAGAAAGCTTTTTAAGGAGCCATTTTGTTTATAACTCTGATAACTCAAAGTATATTAAATTAAAACCTTGGCTTTACTACAGAAGGACTCAAAAATATTCCAAACAGTAAAGAAAGTCACTATTCCTATTTTCATAGAAGTGAAAAAAAGATCATTAACCCCTACAATAGGTTCTAAAATCCCACACTAACCTATATTGGAAGGTATTACAGATACATTGACATAAAAACAGTGCCCATCTGAAATTTTACCTACCACTGTCAAGTAACATCTAAAATGTCTTTAGACATATTTTTCATTTTATTTTGTGATGTGACATGAGTATTTCACCTTTTGTTAGCATCAATGTTTTCCCAGAATAGTCAGATTCCCCTGATGGCTGCTTGCAAGGGTCTTTCACACAATATGGGAGAGAATTTTTTAATAGAAAAATGTAATTATGTAAACCATAGAGGTGGCAAGTATAATACCCCAAGTTAATTTGAAATCTAGTAAATTTATAATTCAAAGTAACTTTGTCCTTTTAAATAAACTACATCTAACTCTTTACTCAGATTCTGCCTTCTTCACCATGACTTCATAAAAAGTTCTCTTTATTTCTTTAATACTTTAGAAGATCTGAAAAACAGCCAGAAAAACAGCTGAATTCTACAAAGACCTTTGGTGTTGTGGGATAAAGTTAGCTAAATCTTTTCAAGACAGCATTTATTAGGGTAAGTCTCCTGCCCATTATCAAATTAGCACAATGTTCTGACTTGGGGTGGAGGGGGGGAAAGAAGGAGAGAGTCAAGCTCCTACTTAAGGCATTTGTAAAATACTTGTACGAAAAGGAGACACCCATGTCAAACATGAATAAACCTTGTAACTCATGTAGTGAAGTGATACAAATCAATTCAAGTTTATCTGAAGGATACAAACATTTTGAAACTACTACAATACTGGAACTTGAAATTACTCATTTTGGGGTTTTTCTATGCTGAATAGCTTTTTAATGCAGAAAATACCACTTGCAAAAACTAAGTGATGTGAGCCATGATCATGAATTATAATTCATTCAAAAATATTAGGGAAGTTTAAATACATTTGTAACACTTGAGAGCACTGAACACATAGCATTCAGCATAGATATATGGTTAAAAATAGAATAAAATATATACTATGTAAAAAAAAATGAAAAGAAAAAAATTCCAGTCCACAAACGGAGTAATCCAAACCAGCAAACCTTGCTCTATTTGAATACATTTTATCCAATAACTCTGTGTGTGTGTGTGTGTGTGTCCGTCCACCACATCTGTCCTGGCTTTTTGATCCAACTGATTATCCAGCTGACAGCAGAATGTGTAGTATTGATAATATTATGAGAGCAACGTCAGTCAAACTTAAAGGTACCTAGTTTTCTCTATTTAAAAACCTAATTTTACTTATAACTTAAACCAGACAAAATGTACAATTCAACCCAAAGTAAAACCATTGCACTATGCTACAGAGAAAGGTAAAATTCAAATCCTAGCTTGTTCCCAGAGGGGGAGGAGTATTTAAGTGTGTTGCTAAGGGAAATATTCATCTTACTGTGCAAATTGAAGAATCAAAAATAAAAAATTCTTGTTACTAAAAGCAAAACTAGATTAGAACAAAAAGAGCTCTGGCTACAAAATGCGCTTATTTGATACATTGATAGAAGTCGGGTGTAGAAAGTAAATTATCAGAGTCCACACATATAAGCCTGGCTAAACTGCTTTTATTTGGACATTTAAACTTGGATTAAACTTTTGAAAAATGTATTGAAAATGATGTCACTAAAAATAAAACAAAAATGTGAATAAATGGCCATTACGTATTTGCTTATAAGCAAGATGTCATAATATCCAAGATGGAAAAAAGTCCCATAATCACAAAAATTAAACACAATTAGAAAGCTGAAAGATCGGCTTACATTTTACACTGATTAAATTAAAACTTCACTGTTCTCAGCTAAAACCATCTACTTAAGCTTCAGAACTTCACAAACTCTGATGGCTGCAAAAGAGCTGCCAATTTTGCTGCAAACAATGCATTTCATATTAGCAGTACTGATTCAGTACCAGAAGGTGCTGCTTCCCAGAATGCCTACTCAGCGTGCTCAGAGAACAGCAAATTTAGGGAGTGCCAAATAATTTTCATACATCTGCACCAGAGTCCATCCTTTTCAATATAATTACCATTTTTAACAAAGGTTATGTTTCACACGGGGTAGATTTATACTTGTGCTAGGTAACGAATGCTTCCTCCTTGACAATTCTGGCGGAGGATGCATTAAGTGTTGACATAGTACTGTTGTTACATTTTAAACCACTCAATTACATTAGAGAGGACCAACTCATAACTATCTTCCTTATTTACTATTAAAGAGTTTCATCCTTAACAATTTAGATATGTATGTTTACTCTAATTGCCATTATGTGTTCAGCAGGAACTACAGTCTAAACATACCTGACAACAGTATTCACCTAAACTTGGGGAACTGTAATGAATTTTCCATGTAAAAAGCAATACTGTCCATATCACAAGAGCAAACTTACGAAGAGATTCAGAACACAGCACTAACCCAATCCAAAATTAGTGAAGTGCCCACGAAAACAATTGAGAGTATAGTTTGGAATTGATACAAACACTTAGATCAGACCATTTAAACTGACTCTGAAACTTCCCAGGGGTACCCAGGATTGTGAGGCACCTTGCTACCATGTGCCCTTAGCTTGAGGAAGCCTGGTCTGTGGCTGTCACCTTTGCTTCTCTGCTAGCATCTCCCTCCCTGTCCTGGGCACTCAGCTTTGTTCCCCCACTTTCTAGCTCTCTCTGCTATTTCCAGCTTTTGGATCTCTATCTTGGCCAGTTCTAATGGCAGGACTGCCCCACTGGGACATGTGCCACGCTGGTTTCCTAAGCCAACACCTCCCTCAACCACAGGCACTTTCAATGGATTAATCAGTTGTCCCTGATGTTTATCAGATTCCATGAGTAGAGATTTCATCCCCTCTCTGGTTTTCCCTGTAGCTTCCAAGTCATGGTCTGCACACAGTTTTTCCCAACTTGGATCTGGTATGCTTAGCATGTGTCTCTGGCTTACCCATTCTGTCCTCTCCTTTGTTTTATTTCCCTTACCCAAAACAAACAAAAATCTTTTTCTCTACCTGTTTCTAACCTTCTCACTTTTAAATCTTTCTGTATCTGTGTTATCTGGTATATAAATGTGTGGAGCGTGACCCTTGGCTAACCAGCAAGGGTGTAGTTCCTGCCAACTATGCCACTGTGATACTTCCTGGGGTATACCCAGGGTTGTGAGGCACCTTGCTACCACCTGCCATTAGCATAAAGAAGCCTTATTTGTGCCTGCTTGGGGTCTGCTCTCTAACCCTAGTGGCCATGGGTAACACGCACACTCCCCTCAAGGCTTCACAGGCCCCACTCTGCTGCTTCTTGATAGGTTAGCGATAAGTCCAAGTATTGAAAGTAAGTAGAAGTATTGGAAACAAAGGTGTGGTTACATATAAAATAAAAATCATAACGTTCATTGTAGAACCTAGTCTGAATTAACTAGATACTCATGTCTGATACAGTAATGCATACCCAAAGTCCTTGAAGAACTTTACAGCCAGGCTTTGCTGTGAGCCTCTTCTCATGAGAGAGAGACACAATTAAGCTTGTCTCCTTCTAGGTCAGGAGTTGGCAACCTTCGACACACGGCCCATCAGGGTAATCCGCTGGCCACAAGACATTTTGTTTACATTGACCATCCGCAGGCACGCCCCCCCTCCCCCGCAGCTCACAGCACCGGTCCGCCCCTTCCCGCAGCTCCTATTGGCCGGGAACGGGGAACCACAGCCACTGGGAGCTATGGGGGGGCCGTGCCTGTAGACGGTCAACGTAAACAAAATGTCTCGTGGCCTGCCAGCGGATTACCCTCATGGGCCCCATGCAGAAGCTTGCTGACCCCTGTTCTAGGTGAAGGACCCAGCATGTTCCCTTGCCTCCCAAGACAAACAAGTCCCAGCCTTTGTTTTCATGCATAAAGGGGACAGGAGGGACATAGACCTCCCCCGCATCCCCTTTTGTTTCTTCCTATAGATTTTCTCTTGTAGATTTTGCAGCCTTTTGGCTAGCACCAGGCTCAGTATGCAAATAGGCCTCCATTGTGAGGCAGACAATACACAATTCACATATGACCAGACAGGGAGATAAGCATCTGTTACCTCTGCCTGAAAGATACATTCCTGAAGCATGTCACCTCTGGGTGACCTGCCTTAATTCCAAGACCTTAAGAACATAATTTTCGATATAGATACATAACTTAAATATTATCTATACGTACATTTTGCAATGATGATGACAAGTGGGCTACTGGCTTTCAGTAAGACCTCATCACCTTTTGGTGACCTATTAAGCATACATCTAACGCATGGGATCCCTACTCCCCTTCTGTGCCCTCTGCCAGTTGGCACCACCGAGATCCGAGTTACACGAATAGTACATGTTAAAAGTTTAATTACTTCTAGATAAGACTTCAATTTTTAGCTCCACTAAATGTTTAACAGCATAACGGAAGTATCACAGAAACACTGGAAATTCAACTGGAAAGTACACTTTTTGTGACAGTTCCCCTTTAAGGCTGCTGCCACTTAAAACAGAAGCACAAAACTTTGTATTTCATTATTTTTATTGTGATTCAGCAAGCCAGAGTGATATCTGATCCAACAGCAAACAGACTGCATTATCAGTACATCAGCGCATCTTTGTAACAGAAGACTTCTGCCAAAGAGTACTTACAATTCTAGACTAAAGGAAAAAAGCATTTTACAAAACTTCTCTATCCAACAGATTTTGTCCAATATAAAGAGTCACTACAGAAATAATTTCAGCTGCTCCTATTACACCAGTGCCAATGAAAAACATATGGAAGAGGAGAAACAATCTGATGGCTTGAGTACTATAACAAGAATTAGAAACCCCTTTACTCCTTGCAGGGACACAAACTTCCTTGAGGCACTGGACAAGACTCTGCCTCTTTTTTTCAGCTGTAAAATGTTGCTAACCTGACCTACACAAGCATTAGATAATGACAGTACCCAGTGTATGTGGCATGTGCACAGCCTGCTTCAATGAAGTTTATTCTGATCAACCATAGGGCTTCTCTCTCAAACACCAGTGAAAATGTCAGGGATGTTGTCAGTTTCACACACTGCTGCTGCTGCTACTTGGGAAAGCAGCTCCAATGTCTGCTAAGGAAGAGGTACAGCAGAGACCTCCTCCCTTCCCTCTGACAGCAGCCAAGAGGCTCTGAAGATGGGAGAGCAGATAAAGCTCTAGCTGCTGAAAAGGCAAGAATGGGGGTTAGGAAGGAGGGGGGGTTGGAACTTCAGATTTCAGACCCTCTGAGCCAGAATTTGGTGTAAAAGATGGAGCACCTAAAAAGGGTCCAAAGACAGCACCCTGCTATAAATGTATTCGGTATTTGTATGGTAGCTCTTTACTGCAGTATCTGATTGCCTCACCACCTTTCATGTATTTATCCTCAACACCCAAGAGGCCGGGCAGGGCTATCATCCCCATTTTACAGATGGAGAACTGGGGCAGAGTGATTGACTTGCTAAGGTCACACAGGAAAGCTGGTGGAGCAGTAACTTAAACCCAGCCTAGGTTCCAAGTCCTAAGCTAATGCCCTAGGCACTGAGCCATCCTTCTTTAAAACCCCCACACTCCTCACACTCACTAACAGCAGCAAAGGCAGCACTTCCCATGAACTTCACTAGCGTGTTCCCCAATACTAGACTTTTGTATCTCACTTTGCATAGCAGGTGTCCCGTCATGTTTACAGCTCCCTGATGGAAGGGCTTAAATTACAGATTTCAACATTAAGTTTGATGCTAATACTAAATATAATGGGTAACGGCTAATTAGCTGCAATCTAATGAAATGGTGTCAGATCCTCTTTATGTTTCAAATTTCCCCATTTCTGAAACAGGATGAAGTAGCATGAAATAGACTGCAGTTATATTCACTTTAGACATGAACATGCATAAAGCAGTATATTATGAATCTGAAACCAAAGTATGACAAAGGAACCATACAGGTAAATATATAATGGCATATTTCCAGTAATAATGGCCTTTATCATTTTTCTTTTGTTGTTCTAAAAAGTATCAGGGTAAAGTATACCACATTTTTACCAGCTAAACTAGAGTACTATAGCCACTGCCTAACGTTAGCTAGAGCATTCAAGGAAGAGTATTTCCCTAGTAACTAACTACACATATCCATTATTCTCTTTCACCACATAAAAATTATGCTATGTTTTAGTATTCAAATCTAACCACCAGAAGCTTAATAAATATAATAGATAGCATAAATATAATAGATGAGGAGAATCAAGAAAATGTTCTCGTCTCTCACAGTCACCAGAAACAGTCCATTACAGAAGCTTCTTAAGTCTTATTAGCCAGTCCAAGCTTTAAGCAGCCTTGCACAGAATGTTCAGTGCCATAAGAGAGGGACATGGCTTTGAAAGTGTTCTGAAAGTCAGACCCATGGGTCAGTCTGACACAGTCAACTGAACAGGTAAGAACTCCACTTTCCTACTGAATACATTTTCTGAATAATTTTTTGCATAACTGGATTAAAGACAGATGGACATTGCCATTTAGTGATGATTACATGAACTAGTAACCTGTAGTGGAATTTCTTCCCAGTTTTCCCTCTTGACACAATTAGGGTCATAACAGAATTCAAAGTCAGTTTTCCCCTACAGAGGAGGAGCAACTCAAGTTGTTCCTCTAACTCAGAGGATTAAAGGAACTAATTTTTCTCTCTCATAGGAAAGAGTCTAAGACCTGATGCTACATCTCCATCAAAAAACACTTAACCGACAGCTGCGAAAACCAGAGTTTGAGATCCTCCCTTTACCACAGCAGCAATAAGCCAAAGAGCATCACTTTAGTGACATTTATTTCTAACCCATGATCCCAGAGAGGAAGTGCCAACTTTAACATGTCTTTTAGTTTAACATTATTGTATGCAACACCCACAGTGGAATTTACTTATTTAGGTCTTGTCTACACTGCCAATGCTAAAAAACTACCTCCACGAGGGGCATAGCTCCCAGAGCTGGTGTACTGTCTACCCTGGTGCTTTACAGTGCTGAAACTTGCTGCGCTCATGGGGGTCTTTTTTCACACCCCACTGCGAGAAAGTTGCAGCACTGTAAATTGCCAGTGTAGACAGCCCTTGGTGGTTTTGGGGAGCAGGGGGAGAAATGTTGGGAAGGAAAAATCCAGCCTTGCAGAGCAACACTTTGTTGCAACATGGAGAAAACACATGCAACTGCTAGGGAATTGAAATGTTCCTTGGACCACAGAACATATACCTATACTCTGTAATTTACATGCAGCTCCACTTAAAACTTCATGACATATGTATCAGGTGTGTTTTTCTGTAAACTGACAAGAAATTTTTTTAATCCAAGAAGAACTGACACTGATTTACATTCCTGAATAATACCAGCTGGAGCACTCAAAGGACACACATCTGACCTCTTAAAAAGCAAAGAAAGGTAAAGTGAGTATGCATCTGGGGAAAGGGCAAGGAGAATGCTGCAACCTGTTCTTGGACGTATTACCGTAGGCACAATGATAGAGGACCCAAGACTGCAAGGCACTGTCACAAGTGCTTTGCATTTCTGGACCTCAAGATCCTTTACAAACAAAGCCTCAACATCCCAGTTTTATTACACCTATTACATCTAAATAGAAGATAAATTGAGGCAGGACAACAGAGTTAACATTTCCTTCTCTTTACAAAAAGAAACAATATCTTTAACAGTCACATGTGGTCAGGGCCTTGTTTGACATCTTGGCAGAAAGTTTATGTTCTCCAGCAGAACACATACCCTTCAGCATCATGCTTAGGCACTGATTCAGATGAGATCATAGCCAGAGATGGTATGGCCAGTCAGAAGAGATAGCTTTGTATCTTTTATAAGGCTTATCCAGAATTCAAGCCTGGACTCCACTGCCTAAAGATGCATTTTACTTATATGTAGTTAGGAAATTTCTTATTTTATTGAATAATGTGGCTTATTTATGTAACCTATTCTTTGTAATTATTTACACACACAGACAAGCCAGAAGTTAAAATGAATAACATTTCTTTGTATGTTTCTTCATTGTAGCACTTTATGAAAAACCAAAACCCAAGAATGTGAAAATGAAAAAAGGAAAACAAATGAGATCACACATTTTGGAAGAGACCTATTCTCAGGACTGACTTAATATAGCAAATACCCAAGAACCTTCACTTTAGAGAAGTTACTAGAATTCTTCACGGATACATAGGAGATGCCACATTAGTTAACACTGGCCTAAAGACCTATAGCTGTGTATCCAAAAGCCCCCATTTTAAGCTTCTATTTTTAACCAGTTTTTGTAATAAAATTTACCCTTTGAAGTGTCCCATGCTTGTTCTCAACCCAAAGATGAATTTTTCCTCACAATATTTAAAAAAAATCCCTTCAGTTGTTTACTTTTTTATAAGCATGATAAAAATAGTGTCACACACTTCAGGAAATATTTTCAAACACTTGTGTTCTCTAATAACTCAAACTTCCGTTTTAAAGTTGAAACTTGGCATACACATAGCCCTCTGAAGAATGAGTATTTTGCCAAGTTTGATATATTGGTTGAGATAGCCAAAATGAGTAAGTAGTTTTGCACATGTATAATATGTCATCATTTCCCTCACCAGCTTCAAGGCTCATCCAACACACATATCTGATAGCACAGGTATTTTGATGTGTGGCTAATTGAATTGATTAGACATTCAAATAAACCCACACAGGTCACTAGAATGTCCCACCATCAGCTTGACATCTAAACAAAATTTAAAGTAATTTAAAATTCTACATCCAAGTGTCTCTGGCAATATTCATGGTATTACAACTGATCTTTTAAAAAAAAGGTTTATCTTCCTTTGTAACTGTTTGAAAGACCTGCCAAAAAAGCGAAGAAGTGATATCGCACTAGATCTTAGAAAGCCCAGTTGAGGCTGGGACCCGAATGGAAAATAGCAAAACTGACTAGGTGCACAATGCTGTCAAATATATAAAGTAAACTGACAGGGGGGAAAAAACCCTCAGTTATATCAGAAGTTCCCAAAGTGTCATCAATAGATAGGGGGCTGACTGGTCACGTGGTGTTGGCTGCTCCCCCTGATTTCCAGTTGCCAAATTCATTAAAAGACACTTAGAAACATGAAATTCTCTCTCATATCACTTATTTACGTAAGCAGTTGCCACAAGGATGTTATGTGATCGTGAACAGGAGAAGCTGTTGTCCACACATCAATCAATGCAATTACTGGTGGCTCAGAAGACACTTACATATTAAAAAGTATGGGAACCTGTAATTCACAGTAATCTTAGACATTATTTGCAACACAGGTTACAAATAATCAGATTCATGTATGAAAATGTATTAAATTGAAAGAGCTCAGAAATTTGTATTTCACCAGTATAAGAAAACATACAAAACCTAAAAGAAGGAATTTCATTGAACACTTTTTAGAATTAAACCTCCACTGAATGTTTAGCCAACATTGCACACATCGCCTTCCTAATTATGCACGAGAAAGAAAGTGAGGGTAGGAGACAAATACATGCTAGCTCTGCTCAAGTTAACACCCTAAAAATAGCAGTGCGCATGCTGAGGCAAGGGCACTGGTACGGACTAGCCACCCAAGTATGATCCTAGGGGTTCAGGCAGGCTTACACACAGGTGGCTTGCCTGCACCACCAGGTCCACACTGTTATTTTTTTTGTGCTCTAGCTCAGGCAGAGCTAGCTTGTCTGTCCACCCAGGCATACTTTGAGTCAGTATCTGAGCTAAATGAAATGCAAATAAACGGAGTAAACTAATTTATAACCACTTCTACAGTTTCAATAGTCTGTTATTTAACAGAATTTTTTACTTTGCATCTTACTTTACTGAATGCATGATGCTTACATATAAGCTGACAGAACAGTTCATTGTATTTGAGTGTCACATCACATTCATATTCACATCACATTCATTGCATCCGATGAAGTGAGCTGTAGCTCACGAAAGCTCATGCTCAAATAAATTGGTTAGTCTCTATGGCGCCACAAGTACTCCTTTTCTTTTTGCGAATACAGACTAACACGGCTGTTACTCTGAAACCATTCATAACTATGATAGCTTGACACGTGCAGTCAGTTTTTGTCTTCCTTTTAAACAAAAGGATACTGCACGCATTTCTTAGAATATCATAGAATATCAGGGTTGGAAGGGACCCCAGAAGGTCATCTAGTCCAACCCCCTGCTCGAAGCAGGACCAATTGCCAGTTAAATCATCCCAGCCAGGGCTTTGTCAAGCCTGACCTTAAAAACCTCTAAGGAAGGAGATTCTACCACCTCCCTAGGTAACGCATTCCAGTGTTTCACCACCCTCATAGTGAAAAAGTTTTTCCTAATATCCAATCTAAACCTCCCCCACTGCAACTTGAGACCATTACTCCTCGTTCTGTCATCTGCTACCATTGAGAACAGTCTAGAGCCATCCTCTTTGGAACCCCCTTTCAGGTAGTTGAAAGCAGCTATCAAATCCCCCCTCATTCTTCTCTTCTGCAGACTAAACAATCCCAGCTCCCTCAGCCTCTCCTCATAACTCATGTGTTCTAGACCCCTAATCATTTTTGTTGCCCTTCGCTGGACTCTCTCCAATTTATCCACATCCTTCTTGTAGTGTGGGGCCCAAAACTGGACACAGTACTCCAGATGAGGCCTCACCAATGTCGAATAGAGGGGAACGATCACATCCCTCGATCTGCTCGCTATGCCCCTACTTATACATCCCAAAATGCCATTGGCCTTCTTGGCAACAAGGGCACACTGCTGACTCATATCCAGCTTCTCATCCACTGTCACCCCTAGGTCCTTTTCCGCAGAACTGCTGCCTAGCCATTCGGCCCCTAGTCTGTAGCGGTGCATTGGATTCTTCCGTCCTAAGTGCAGGACCCTGCACTTATCCTTATTGAACCTCATAAGATTTCTTTTGGCCCAATCCTCCAATTTGTCTAGGTCCTTCTGTATCCTATCCCTCCCCTCCAGCGTATCTACCACTCCTCCCAGTTTAGTATCATCCGCAAATTTGCTGAGAGTGCAATCCACACCATCCTCCAGATCATTTATGAAGATATTGAATAAAACCGGCCCCAGGACCGACCCTTGGGGCACTCCACTTGATACCGGCTGCCAACTAGACATGGAGCCATTGATCACTACCCGTTGAGCCCGACAATCTAGCCAGTTTTCTACCCACCTTATAGTGCATTCATCCAGCCCATACTTCCTTAACTTGCTGACAAGAATACTGTGGGAGACCGTGTCAAAAGCTTTGCTAAAGTCCAGAAACAATACATCCACTGCTTTCCCTTCATCCGCAGAACCAGTAATCTCATCATAAAAGGCGATTAGATTAGTCAGGCATGACCTTCCCTTGGTGAATCCATGCTGGCTGTTCCTGATCACTTTCCTCTCATGCAAGTGCTTCAGGATTGATTCTTTGAGGACCTGCTCCATGATTTTTCCAGGGACTGAGGTGAGGCTGACTGGCCTGTAGTTCCCAGGATCTTCCTTCTTCCCTTTTTTAAAGATTGGCACTACACTAGCCTTTTTCCAGTCATCCGGGACTTCCCCCGTTCGCCACGAGTTTTCAAAGATAATGGCCAATGGCTCTGCAACCACAGCCGCCAATTCCTTCAGCACTCTCGGATGCAACTCGTCCGGCCCCATGGACTTGTGCACGTCCAGCTTTTCTAAATAGTCCCTAACCACCTCTATCTCCACAGGGGGCTGGCCATCTCTTCCCCATTTTGTGATGCCCAGCGCAGCAGTCTGGGAGCTGACCTTGTTCGTGAAGACAGAGGCAAAAAAAGCATTGAGTACATTAGCTTTTTCCACATCCTCTGTCACTAGGTTGCCTCCCTCATTCAGTAAGGGGCCCACACTTTCCTTGGCTTTCTTCTTGTTGCCAACATACCTGAAGAAACCCTTCTTGTTACTCTTGACATCTCTTGCTAGCTGCAGCTCCAGGTGCGATTTGGCCCTCCTGATATCATTCCTATATGCCCAAGCAATATTTTTATACTCTTCCCTGGTCATATGTCCCACCTTCCACTTCTTGTAAGCTTCTTTTTTATGTTTAAGATCCGCTAGGATTTCACCATTAAGCCAAGCTGGTCGCCTGCCATATTTTCTATTCTTTCGACTCATCGGGATGGTTTGTCCCTGTAACCTCAACAGGGATTCCTTGAAATACAGCCAGCTCTCCTGGACTCCTTTCCCCTTCACGTTAGTCCCCCAGGGGATCCTCGCCATCCGTTCCCTGAGGGAGTCGAAGTCTGCTTTCCTGAAGTCCAGGGTCCGTATCCTGCTGCTTACCTTTCTTCCCTGAGTCAGGATCCTGAACTCAACCAACTCATGGTCACTGCCTCCCAGATTCCCATCCACTTTTGCTTCCCCCACTAATTCTACCCGGTTTGTGAGCAGCAGGTCAAGAAAAGCGCCCCCCCTAGTTGGCTCCTCTAGCACTTGCGCCAGGAAATTGTCCCCTACGCTTTCCAAAAACTTCCTGGATTGTCTATGCACTGCTGTATTGCTCTCCCAGCAGATATCAGGAAAATTAAAGTCACCCATGAGAATCAGGGCATGCGATCTAGTAGCTTCCGTGAGCTGCCAGAAGAAAGCCTCATCTACCTCATCCCCCTGGTCCGGTGGTCTATAGCAGACTCCCACCACTACATCACTCTTGTTGCACACACTTCTAAACTTAATCCAGAGACTCAGGTTTTTCTACAGTTTCCTACCGGAGCTCTGAGCAGTCATACTGCTCCCTTACATACAGTGCTACTCCCCCACCTTTTCTGCCCTGCCTGTCCTTCCTGAACAGTTTATAGATGTCCATCACGGTCATATAAATGCCCTAAATGCAAAACTCTATGAAATGTTATGAATGGAACTGTGTACACGAGAAGAAATTAAAAGTAACTGTTTTTAGAGCAATTATAATTTAGCTATGTTGCACATTACAGCATTCACCACTAACACAGCTGCTACTCTGAAACCACAAGAAGTATTAATGCATCTGATTACATGCACACTTCCATTTAACCCTAAGTCTATGTTTTCCTAAAGTTTTCAGAAAACTTCTCCTCGTGGGCTCACTGGCTAAGATTTCAGTAGCCTAATGAAGTCCTGACCCTTTGTGGTGTTCATAAGGGGCTAGGAGAACTCCACATTCTCCATAGTGGGATATAATCTCCTTAACAGATTGCAAATACCTCACTGAAATATTGTGAAATTCTCAGAACAACCTATCTTCTCAGGGAGAGAAGAAAATCATGGGTGCAAGAAAAAAAAAAAAGTGGATCCTAAAGTGTTAGATGTATCTCCTTTCCTGACATTTTAAGCTTTCACTTGAAAAAAAGTTTCTATTTTTCCACATTTAAAATTTCACTGTCAGAACATAAACAAGCAATTGTGCAGATGACCAGTAACCCAGCCCTGCAGGAAACTGCCTCCATCTGGACAGTAAAAACAACTACAGAAACTCAACCATTATTTAATTATCTTCAACTCACTATCAATTGTGAAATATATTAAACCCCCAAAAGTATTTCACTGAGCATTTAGGCATCACTTGAAGGACAAAGGTAAGCATGCTTCAAAGCACTCCTTTAATACAGCAGAATTGTTTTACCATCTAGATAATAAAATGGAACTCTCCCATGTCAGTCATTTTCAGAAATACATGAAAATGGCTCTTTTACACTATCTGTTTATACTCCAGGGTAGAGTAAAACCAGCCCATTCTCCCTCATGCCCCATGGCCAATTTGTGAAATTATGGGCCTATATCCTACTTAATGTTTAAAACTCCAGATCCTTTAAGGAATCTAAGGAGTGAAAAATGAGATTAACGAGCTAGCAACGGTAACAGGACAAATTTACCAGAAAAGAAAAAGTGTCACTCTACCCCACTCTTCCCAAGGAAAAAAAATATATATAACCAATAGTTTTCACTCGCCCTTAACAATCTTTTAGCGTAGGTGTGCAAAATCTTGTAAACATAATCCAAGCGTGATGTAAATTAAAATACATGTAAAATAAAAACAATGGAGCATGTAATCAGAAAGTAGTATCCTGCAGTTGCACAGGATGCTTCAGGTGTATCAGTGGGCATGGCTAACTATCAAGACTGACAGGGAAAGTAGCTGCTCATGGCATGCTAACAGGCCATATGGATTGCAGAATTATACATGAAAGAAAAGGAGCTTCTGCAAAGGTGGCAGTAATGAAAGCAGGAAAATTTAAACATTGTGGTTTACACTGCCCATGATTGCATCACACACTGCTCAGCAATGCTGTAGCTGCCTCTGGTGCAAGAATGTTCCATTCCCACAAATGCCATGATTTTCTTGCCATCTAGCTAGTTCCATCTGTAGTTTGTAGGAATATGTGTCCATTGAACACCAGTACTCTTCAAACATCTATAGCTTTCTGGTTTTACTCAGTTCCTAGGGAACCTGCTGGGCTGATGGAAGTTTGACCATGCAGTGCTGCACCCTGTCCTCCACAGCTTCCAACAGGGCTATAATACTTCCTTGTCCATGCAGTTGATGCATTTTTCAGAGCCATCCTTGGGCATCAATTTAAATACCCATAGTCAGATGAACCACAGTACTGGATGTTTACACATTTCAATTCACACATCAGTTAGGTGTCTAAGTTGCCCCGTCAAACAGGTAAGGTGTCTTTTACATCAGCACAGAATATGGCCTAGTGTTCTTTAAGAGAATGCAGGGCCGGCTCCAGGCACCAGCTTTCCAAGCAGGTGCTTGGGGTGGCATTCAGAACAGGGCAGCACTCCGTGTCCCGCGGCGGCAATTCAGCGGCAGCTCCGCCACGGCAGCTTTTGGGCAGCAGCTCCGCTGCTCTTCCGGGCGCGGCAGCAATTTGACAGCAGCTCCACTGCTGTTGCAGCAGCAGCAATTCGGCGGCGACTGCTTGGGGCAGCAAAATTGGTAGAGCTGCCCCTAAGAGAATGTTATCGGAATTTGTTTTCCATCCTTAAATTATTTATTTTCTGCAGAAGTTACTCTTTACTAATTCTCTATACTTGGGACACTTGTTTATCTGAACATGCCATTATTAGATAAAGCATGCAAAATTTGGCTTGATAATCCTCTACATCCTTTAGTACAGTACATCCTATACAGCATGCAAGATTTAGAATCTGGCCTCAGCAAAACGCCAACAGATGTGTCAAAATCCTTCAAATAAGATTTAATGAACCTTCATTTTAAGAACCTTCATTTTAAGATGGACCTTCTGATACCATTTGCTAGAACATTTGATGTGTTCTCTACTGTTTTCCAGTATACCCCAAAGATATCAAATTCAAGTTGTGCACTCTGCAAGAGCACAAAGCACAGAATGAATGAGGACTAAATTAGTGCCTTCACATAACAATATGGGACAGATGTATAGGCAGTGTCAAGAACAGGCAAGGTTAAGGTGGACCAGCTGGCAAACAAAGGGTGAACTACTGTATTAATTGGTTTATACTCTAGTTGAGAGCCTCTGATCCTTTCCAGACTACTGTACCCCTTTCAGGAGTCTGATTTGTCTTACGTACCCCCAAGTTTCACCTCAATTAAAAACTACTTGCCTACAAAATCAGACAAAAATACAGAAGTGTCACAACACATTACTAAAAATTTGCTTGTTTTCTCATTTTTACCATACAAATATAAAATAAATCAATTGGAATACAAATAGTTTTCTTACATTTCAGTGTACAGTAGATAGAGCAGTATAAACAAATCATTGTCTGTATGAAATTTTAGTTTGTACTGACTTTGGTAGTGCTTTTTATGTAGCATGTTGTAAAACTAGACAAGTATCTAGATGAGTTGATACCCCTTTGTGTACCTCCACGTGTACACATAACCCTGATTGAGAACCACTACTGTTTAGATCATAAGTACATAGCTGGAGCTCTGCAGCTCAGTGTGTATTTCATACCATGTGCAGACCATATACAAATATCTAATGATGTTTCTAACCTAAAATTCTTCAAACCTGCCAAAAGCACTCATTCTGATTGAAGACTAAGGCCAAACCAAGTTTTATTAAAAAGAAGCAGCTTGAGTTGCGAACACAAATGTCAGAAAAGTTTCAGTGATGAAAAGAATGACACTGTTTTAGAGCTGTCAATTAATCGCAGTTACTCATGCGATTAACTCAAAAAATTAATCGTGATCAAAGAAGTTAATCGTGATTAATCACACTATTAAACATAATACCAATTAAAACTTATTCTTCAATATTTTAGAATTTTTTCTACATTTTCAAATATATTGATTTCTATTAAACATTTGATGAAGTGAGCTGTAGTTCAGGAAAGCTTATGCTCAAATAAATTTGTTAGTCTCTAAGGTGCCTCAAGTACTCCTTTTCTTTTTGCAGATACAGACTAACACGGCTGCTACTCTGAAACAGAATATAAAGTGTACAGTGTCCACTTCATATTTTAATTACAGATATTTGCACTGTAAAAAGATAAACAAAATAGTATTTTTCAATTCACCTCATAAAAGTATTGTAGTGAAATCTCTTTATTGTGAAAGTGTAACTTACAAATGTTGATTTTTTTGTTAAGTAACTGCACTCAAAAACAAAACAATGTAAAACTTTAGAGCCTACAAATCCACTCAGTCCTACTCCTTTTTCAGTCACTCAGACAAACAAGTTTATTTACAGTTACAAAAGATACTGCTACCTGATTCTTATTTACAATGTCACCTGAAAGTGAAAACAGGCATTCGCATGGCACTTTTGTAGTTGGCGTTGCAAGGTATTTACGTGCCAGATACGCTAAACATTGGTATGCCACCTTTATGCTTCGACTACCATTCCAGAGGACATGTTTCCATGCTGATGATGCTCATTTAAAAAAATGTGTTAATTAAATTTGTGACTGAACTCCTTGGCGGAGAATTGTAGGTCTCCTGTTCTGTTTCACCAACCTTCTGCCATACATTTCATGTTTCAGAGTAGCAGCTGTGTTAGTCTGTATTTGCAAAAAGAGAAGGAGTACTTGTGGCACCTTAGAGACTAACAAAATTTATCTGAGCATAAGCTTTCGTGAGCTACAGCTCACTTCATCGGATGCGTTCAGGTGCCACAAGTACTCCTTTTCTTTTTGCATATATTTCATGTTATAGCAGTCTCGGATGATGATCCAGCACATGTTCGTTTTAAGAACACTTTCAGAGCAGATCTGACAAAATGCAAAGGTGGTACCAATGTGAGATTTCGAAAAATAGGTACAGCACTGGACCCAAGGTTTAAGCATCTGAAGTGCAATCCAAAATCTGAAAGGGACGAGGTGTGAAGCATGTTTTCAGAAGTCTTAAAAGACAACACTCCAATGCAGAAACTACAGAACCTGAACCATCAAAAAACAAAATCAACTTTTTCTGGGGGCATCTTACTCAGATGATGAATATGAACATGCTTCGGGCCACTCTGCTTTGAACTGTTATTGAGCAGAACCCGTCATCTGGAAGGACGCATGTCCTCTGGAATGATGGTTGAAGCATGAAGGGACACATGAATCTTTAGCGCATTTGGCACGTAAATATCTTGCGACGCCAACTACAATGGTGCCATGCAAACGCCTGTTCTCACTTTCAGGTGACATTGTAAACAAGAAGCAGGCAGCATTATCTCCTGCAAATTGTAACAAAACTTGTTTGTCTGAGCCATTGGCTGAAGTAGGACTTAGTGGACTTGTAAGGCTCTAAAGTTTTACATTGTTTTATTTTTGAATGCTGTTATTTTTTATACATAATTCTATATTTGTAAATTCAACTTTCATGATAAAGGGATTGCACTACAGTATTTGTATTAGGTGAAATGAAAAATACTATTTCTTTTGTTTTTTTACAGTGCAAGTATTTGTAATCAAAAATAAATATAAAGTGAACGCTGTATTTTGTATTCTGTTTTGTAATTGAAATCAATACATTTTAAAATGTAGAAAAACACCCAAATATTTAAATGGTATTCTATTACTGTTTAACAGCACAGTTAATCGCACTTAATTTTTGTAATCGCTTGACCCTACATTATTTCTTATTGTTGAATACTGATGAAAATAAACAGCGTTTTACAAAAAGTTGCATTTAGGTGCATTTCATTTAAATGAGCAAATTTTTTTAAACAGTTGTAAAACTGGAAAAGGGGCCCTTTCATGAAAATGTTCCCAAGAGTGTTCCTTATAACCAAACCAAAATAACTATTTATAAAAACTGCTTTTAAAATGGTAATTTAAATATCTAAAAACCTGAAAGTTTCAAAACATATGCTAACTTTCAGTTTTAATCAAGTTTAGAAATAAATCCCATTATGTATCCCAATTGAACATGGAAATATTATACCAATAGACACAGCATTTCTAACATGCACATGCAGATTCTTCTAGAAAGAAACCATGTAGTAACCAGGATTCAAATGAAGTTAAGTTCTCCAAATTGTTGTTGGCATTCACATTATAACTACCAGAGACAAAATTATTTGAGAAGACTAGCCAAGAAAGTTTTCAGGTCTGTTTAACTACAAGGCCAAGACTGTCATCTTCCAGGAACATACAGTATGAGTGTCATATGAAGTATCACATAGGTCATTCAAAAAAGAAAAGGAGTACTTTTGGCACCTTAGAGACTAACCAATTTATTAGTCTCTAAGGTGCCACAAGTACTCCTTTTCTTTTTGCGAATACAGACTAACACGACTGTTACTTTGACACCATTCAAAAAAAGAGGTCGACATAAGAAAACCACCATACATAATTACATGAATTTTGCCATCCTCATTCCATCTAACTGTGCCAAAATGGATGACAACACAAAGATGCAATTTTACCATGACTGTGAATGAACAGGTTGGCAAACTAAAGGTAGCCCAAATACATACTTATTCCTTCCCAAACCACCTTTTAAACCAAACATAAAATTACCAGAAAATCAGTATTACAGCATATTCTTAAAAAGATCGAATCAACAAAATACATCCAATCAACGGCATAAGGGTGCCTAGATTTTAATTCTTATCCTACACCACTGCTTGCAAACAAAGACTGTTCCAAACGGAACTAAATTAAGACAAAACTGGGGGAGGGCTCCATGAAGCTCTCTAGGTTTCTCAAACGAGTCTATTTTTCGAGACTATGCGTGGGTAGTTCCCAACAGAGCTGAGCTAATAAGCCCCCAAAGGCTCACATGCCAGATTCGGGACTCTCCCTCTGCTCGGAGAGGCTCAGCCTGACCGCCTCGGCCCCCAAGTTCACGGCACAGCGGCAGCGCCGGGTGCCCGGGGAAGGCAGAGAGCGCTGCGGGAGTCGCTCCGCAACCGGGCGCGGGCGCTCCGCTTCCCAGAGAGCGCGGAACAATTCGGACTCGCGGAGGCTCGGCGCTCCCGGCAGCTCGGACCCCGGGCCCACGCCCAGCCCGGGGCTCCGGGGCTCGGTCCCTCCGGCAAGAGCCCAACCCCGACCTGTGCCGCCTGTCGTGGGCAGGGCGCGGAGCAGGCCCCCGCCCGGCCCCGGCCCCGGCGGCGCCGGGCGAGGCGGGCCCCGTCCCGCCGCCCGGCCTCACCTTGCTGGATGTCGCCGTTGGCGCCGCCCGGCACGGGCACGCTGAGCTGGCGCTCGGGCTCGGGCAGGCAGCGGCGGCAGAAGGAGTGCAGGCAGGGCAGCAGCTTGGGCTCGGCCTCCCGCCGGCTCTGCAGGCTCTGCGCGCACACGGCGCAGGTGTCCAGCAGCGACAGCGGGCCCGGCGCGGCCGCCGGCAGGGGGGGCACTGGGCTGGGGCCGGGGCCGGGGCCTGCCGCGGCCTCCGCCTCCGCCGGGCCCTTCTCGGCCGCCGCCCCGGGACTCTCGCGCTCCTCGGGCGGGGCGACGGCGGGCGGGGCGGAGCCGGAGGGGGACGCGGCTGCGGGCTCCTGGCCGCCACCGTCCAGGCCGGGCTCCGCGGCCCCCTCCCCGCCGCCTCCTTTGTTTTCCGCCATGTTTCCTCCTTTGAACCCGACTCCCCGCTCCGCGCACGCACAGCTCCGCGCCTGCGCCCGCACGCCCCGCGTCACCGGGCTCCCGCACACGCTGCGTGCTCGTGCCCGGTAGGTACGCGTTAGGCGGTGCAGGGGCGGGGCTGGGCACATGGCCGAGCGAGGCGCGCACCCGACACGCCGCGGCTACAGAGCGCGGGCAGCGTGGAGCGCGCGGCCGACACGCCACTTCAAGGGAACGCGCACAGCGTGCCGAGCGTGCCCGCGCCTTTGGAGGGAGCGCGTACGGCATGGCCCTGGGCAGCAGCGGCGCGTGCGCATAGCGTTCCTCCCTGGCTGGAACAAGGAGGCGCCGTGAAGCTGCTTCGCTCTTCGGCTCGGCCTCAGCTGCGGCGGAGAGCGGGCGGGGCAACGAGGGGCGGGGCTTCCTTTCCTCTCCGCCAGGCTCCCCTCTTCGGCCCGACTGGCTGAGCCGTGGCTCCCTTAGGGGCTGCAGCCAATCAGCTGCCCGGGGTGGAAGCAGGCTGCCCGGCCGCGGCAGAGCGCGTGAGGGGCAGCGGCGCAAGGCGGGCCCTTCTCCCCTCTCCAGCCGTGCCGCAGCCAGCTCCCGCCCGGCGCGGGTGGGCAGGGGCAGGGGCAGGGGCAGGGGCAGGGGCCGGGCCCGGGGCCGGGGCCGGGGCCGGGCCGGGCCATGGGGGCGGAGGGGGAGAGGCTCTTCCCTCAGGCCTGTCCCCGGGGCGGCTGCCCGCCCAGGCCCTGGCTGCCGCCTCCCGCCTGGCCACCCCAGGCCCAGCCCCTTCGCCCCCAGCTCAGGGGCGTCCCTAAGCCGCGCCAAGCGTGAGCGACTCAGGGTCGCCCCCCAGCAAGGTCTGACCCTGCTGCGGCCACTCCGCTGAGCGGTCAGGGCCAGCGGCTCGAGGCTGAGGCCGTTACCCCCGGAGGGCCCGGTTTGTCCCTGCCAGGGACCCGAAGAGGGGCACCGTTACATTTGGTGTCGTTGTCGGTGGCCACGCTCATCACAGCACCAAGAAAAGAAACCAAACCCAATGGCCAGCATCCCCCTGTCACCTCACACATAGGTGGGTGACCTACTGGCCATGCAATCCATCTTGCCCTTCCCACGGTGGCCGGCCGAGATAGTGGCTAACACCATGACTAATCCTTACTAGTTGCTAGTGTAGCTGAACTGGAAGCAGGTGGTGCTGGAGTTCTGAGGGTTCAAATGCTCCTGCTCACTTGAGATAGGATGTTTAAAAAATACATATATAAAAGTTAATGTAAGGATCCCACAGTAATTATTGGAATGAATTGAGATGCAACATTGTTTTCAGAAGCGAAGTTGGACGTTCTGTTAAAAAAAAAGTGGCTCCCTGTTTAGCGTTTCATTTTGGTGAATTGAGGCTACCCCTTTATGAACAGGATTGGGTTCTATATTGGAGGTTGAAAGCAATGTGTAGGAGACAGTGCTTGTGTAAACTCCAAAAAGGATTTTGGAAAAATAAGCTGAAGCCAAACACCAGACCATACAGAAACCAAAAAGAAGAGCTTGAATCTAAAGGAACAGGCAGTACCATGACCCTCAACACCCCCTGCCTCATGAACCAGCAGTTGAGAGGAGTGGCAAAATTTAAAAGTTGCCTTTTGTTCACTTTTTTTGAAATCATAGATAAGGTCATTCTTTTTGGGTCTTTCAGTTACCAAGTGAATAAGTTTGGGGGCCAACTACAGGCCAAGCCATGTATGTATTGGTTTGTCTATCTTATGAGCCCAGATAAACTTGGCAGGGAGTAGAAAAACAATTATTCCTCTTAAGTAGTTTCTCATACCTATTCATCTCTCCCCTGTATTCGGCTGAAACCTAAAAGGTCTCATTTTGTAGAGAATGATAAATAGTGTGAATTACCATGGGTCAGTTTGACCAGTTCCTTATTTCTTATAAATTACCTCCTCATTTGAGATATAGAACTTGTTCATAGATTACAAGATAATTTTTCATTTGCGTTTTATAGTTAATAATTTTGTGTCAAAGAAATCACAGTAATTGTCTTTTTCCTTTTTCAAGCTGTATTTTGTTATACACCTAGTTTATGTGCTCATTTGATTAAAATACTGTTTACTGTTACTGACAACCCCTATTGTCTGTGGTGAATTAATAAATACTAATTGGTTAAGAATAAGCAACAGACCTGTTTTTAAGATTACTATCTGAGTTATAAAAATAATTTACTGGATAAGTACAGCATTGAAATAGTGGGTTGTGGTACCTCATCACTAATCGAAGTGATAAGCATTAAGAGTTAGTCTAGAATAAATCAATCAAAACTGTTAAATTTAGGACCAAAACTGTAATTTGCTACTCAGTTCCTTCCTGCTTGTATCACAGTTTTCACATACCCCACCAAGTGTTTCATGTTCTCCATCAGCAGTCAGCCTTTTGTTTTCCTGCTTACTGGTTCAGATTAAGTTTTTCACAACTTCCTAAAAGTAGGTGTGGTTGTACTGGCCTCCTTGCCAGCAGTCTGAGGCTTCATAAAATATTCATATTGTGAACAGGCTTTGGTGACGGGTTATTTTGCTGTTCACTTTTAAATAAAGTATATAGTCATTTCATTACATATCATCTTTCTGCTGCACATTAATAGCAACGCAAATGACAATCATACAGAAGACAGAAAATTAAAGAGAACAAACCATAAGACTACATACAAAATTAGACAAAATACAGTTCTGTCTTCATATCACCATGCAGATATTGTTTGAAAGAAGCAACTACAAAGTGTAATGGGGCTATACTGCTTGTTCCAAACAACACGCATTAACCAACATACACCAGTAACACTAGCTCTGATTCCTGACAAGTTCTCAAAACACATTTTTCATCCAGACCCATCCCCTCAGTATGTCACAGCATGGATGCTGGCTGGTTAACCAGAGTGGAAAGAAGCTGCTCTGCTGATATTTTCAACATTCTAATTCAAAGCATAAAAGATTCCACAAGACTGACAGTAAGTGCAGGACTAGTTCATGTTATCTTCCAGTCCTAGAACCCCTCTCCTGCCTGAAATCTCAATGTGGTTTCAGCTAGCTTGATGGGTTCCCTGAGTCCTTGGCATCATGCTTGCTAAACTACCTTTTAATAGAGATAGTGATTGCCACTAAAAAGGCTATCAGCCCAAATGTTAGGGAAGATGCAGGTACTTGTGGCAGACGCACCATACACTGTCTTCCACAGGACCTCAACAAGAATTTTTACCCAATGTGATCTCTGACTTCATCTAAACCAGATGACCCACCTTATCTGTGTTCTTTCCTAAAATCACATACCGAACAAGGGGAGGCTAGGCTTCATACCTTAGATGTACTCAGAACTCTCTCCACTTACCTTGATACAACCAAAACAGTCAGGGTCTCTCCTAGACTGTTTATTGCTTCTGCTATTGCAGATAGGGTTACGGGTCAAGCTACATCATCCCAAAGGCTTTCAAAATGGGTCTCTATTACTATGTTATAAGCTCACTGTAGGGCTAATTTAGCTGACATGAGTAGGCCCAAGTTAAGACAAGCCCAAACAAGTAATTGCTGACACCACTAGCTATTGTGAATATTTATAGTAAGTATGGGAAGAGAGAAATTAACACAACTAACTATTGTAGGTGTGTTTATAGTAAACCAAATAGGCAGGAACACAATGAACTGATAAGTTTGCCTTAACTAATCTGCAAAGTGATTTGTCCTCATATAGAAAAAGTATAGCTATAAGTAGCTAGGAAAGATGTGTATAAACTGTGTAGTGTGTGACATGAATTGGGATTATGGCTCATCCTGTACCTAAACTCCCAGCACCTTCGTCTGGCCAGCCTGGGCAAAGAGCTGTTAAGTGCCTAATGAAGTAACCTGAGTGATGAGCTGGATCTGAACTGAGTTTTTTGGATCCTAGAGAACTGGATAAAGTCTTTTCCCAGAACTGGACCAGGTGTTCTGGATAAGCCACATGGAAAGGTCTCAGAGGGAATCCCAACACTAGCTAGTTTAGAAACCTACCCACCAAGTCAGGGCAGAGCCCATTTGACTAGGGCGCAGGCTGCATCTGTGGTTTCTTTGAAAGGTTTTCCATCTTTGAAATCTGCAGGGCACCTACTTGGGGATCAGTACATGCATTTACAAAACACTATTCCCTCATTGAGGCTTCCCAGTTGGATGCCCATTTTGGCAAAGCTGTCTTACAATCACTGGTTTTGTAGATTCTGAGCACCCACCTCCTCCACATCAAGTCACTGTTTGTTAGTCACCTAGAGTGGAATACATATGGAAGAAAGGATACCTACTCTATAATAAATGTGGTTCTTCAAGTTGCATTGTCAATATGTAATCCATCATCCAGCCTCCTTTCCCACTACTAAGGAGTCTTAATTCCTGGATTCTGATTCTCCTTGGCAAAGGAACTGAGGGAAGGCTGGTCCTACTTCACTCTGTATGCCCTTACGGGTGGGGAATGAGGGCAATCAAGGCACAGGTGTGGCTCCAACAGACACCGCTGAGATCAGAATCTTTTGGCAGAGCACATGACAGCCAGGAATGGAATACATATGGATAAGGTAAGAAACTTATTTTTGAGAGACTTCTCTGCTTCTCACAAGTGTCACAGCATCACTGGCAATACATTACATAAATTTCTCTAAGCAAATCAACTGGGGCTTGCAAAGGATGAAGATCCCAAAACGATGTGTCTCAGAGCAAAAACTTACCAAGCTGCCTGATGTGATTTAGGGAAATTTCCTCCCCTCCTATTCAAATGATCACAGTTCCATGGAATTGTGGTGGGGCTTTCTATTAAAGAGGGCTCCCTATACTTTTACACTGACAATCACCTACTTCTCCATCGAGCAGCCAAAGCAGCAAGGTGTCCTGTTGATTAACACAATGAGATAAAGACTGCATTAAAGAATGCTTACGTTTGAATTTAAGATAGGGTCACATTGAGGTGCCAACCTTCCTTTGCACTCCCTCACCCCAGCATACTGAAGGACCCTTACTGGGCACTATATTTCTTCGGTACTTTATCATAAGTCTCCCTTTCCCATTCACAAATACCCAGGGTATAGGAGGGAGCCTGGGCTAAAGTTAACAGGATACTGGACATGGCAGTAGGTGCACATTTCAGTTATGCATATGGACGTAAACAAAACTGAGTACCAATTTTTGTTGTGTTAGTACAATGCCAAGTGTAATGGGGCCTAGTCCCTGACTGGGGCTCCAAGGCACCGCTGCAATACAAATAATTTTCAGCAGTAGTTGCCATATAAAAGCAGAGCCCTGGCATTCAAAATACCACCATGAAAGCCAAATTTTAAAATGCCTAGAAAGAAAAGGACTTACTTGTAATAACATGTGTGCAATGATTGTGTGTGTGGCTATCAGGACAAAAAGGAAGGAACAGCATCACAGTACCTGAAACTTCAGAGTTACATTTTGTAGCAGGAGCATAGTATTTTGGTATAAGGTCTGACCATTTCATTATATCCTAGAGTGCTTGGGACAAACTGTGATTAATGTAAGACACTCTTCATAAGATTTCAAGAGTGCTAGTTCTGAAACAGAAACAGAGGGACAAGCATAGCAAATACTTGGGTTTGAGTAAGCAGCAAAGAATCAGTTGTAGAAATGACTGCATTAGACTGATCTGAGGCAGTGAATTCTGTATTTTAAAACTGGTAGAGGGATGGGTATCTATCCCCATGAGGGAAGCGTAGCTACCTTTGGCAACTTAGCCAGTGATCTAGTATAAAATTTTTCTCTATCAGGTAAGTTGACTCACAAAGAGCAGAGCACGTTGTTCATTTAAACTCCTGGTTTAAGAAACTAACAACATGGATATTTTATATTAATCCACTGTAGCTGGATTTTATGTTCATATTTAGAATTGGAGGTGACATGCAGATTAAGAGGCAACAGGAAGCAATTCACAGCTGTAAGGGATGAGGGCAGCAGGGGACCACACTAGGCTACCAGTAGGAGAGAAGGTCAGGCTACCAGTAGGAGAGAAGTCACACCAGGCTTCCAGCAGGAAAGCGATATTCTGACAGCTATATTTGACATCATCATCCACATGGCAAACAAAGATCTAGCCATTACACTGGAGTCTGTGACTGATACAAATAAAAATAAGGCAAGAATTTTAATCTCTTTAGAAGGCTTTAACTGTAGTAAGAATCAAATATATTTCTCTTTTTGGTTCACACATAACTGTATCCTGTTTATTACTAAGGGAAATCTACTCAGTCTGAATTCAAGATGCACACTTGCTATTAGAATATGGCCATTCATTCCTTTAGATTAAGTACATGCTCCAGTTCCTCTTACAGAATGGCCTAGTGACTTGCAATAAACTATTAACGTTAACTTTTCTTGCACTGTCACTAGTCAGGGTTGTTTCTTCCTTCTGTGCCATGATATCGTATGTGGCTGAAAAATGTTGGACAGCATTTTGCCCTTTGGGTAGTTGCAGCAAGATCTATGGCGTAATTTAAAAACTGCACCTAGAACTATGGACAGGTGCCTTATACACTGAAAAAGATAGTCTAGATGAGAGAAAGAATGAGATCAAAGCAGCAAACCCTAGATCTGCCAGACAAGCCAAAGTGCCAGGAAATGCAAACAACAGCTTTTGCAAAGACCAGCAAAAGCTCCTTCTAAAGGTCATGGAGATAGAAACCACAGCAATGAATCCACTCTCATTAGTAAATTCAAAACGTTGTCTCAAGAAAGAACTTGTTCCATCTATGGCCTTGATAATATCATGCTCTCTAATGGCTCTTATGAAATGAAACATGCGTACAAGCTTAAGGTACCTACATGAGGTTCAGTATCTGACAATGCTCAGATGTTTACAGCTATCAGAAGCCAAAGAAAGTTAGAAAGATGTTTATTTCAGGTATAAGAAATACAAAAACAATTAAATATGGTTCTGTCCAAGAACCAAAGATTCACACATGAAATCCTTGTGCATTCAGTCTATGGAGCAGGATTTTTTTTTCCTGAATCTGCTCTACCTCCTCCTAGTCTTTAAAACAAGAAACTGAACACTGATGATGGTTTTCCATCTCATTACACATGCAGATATTAGAGAGCCTAAGGACACGTGGCCTCTCCACACAAAAAAGTTGCAAATGTGCTGCAGTGAATGGCAGGGGTCAGACCTCAGAACTCTTGCTCGATGTTCTCCTTGTTGGCCTCCCCATGCTGCTGTTTAATTTGTAAGATTTCGTTTTCTAGTTGCACAATCGTTCGCTCAATCTCATAGTTTTTACTGACCAGAGACACCCACCTGGAACAGAACATATAAAAACCCAAAATTTAAATACTAATTAAGACTGTTCAGAGCAATAACTATTTCTATAATTAAAGCAAGGTAGCTGCGCCTTTGGATCAGTCCATTAGATACAAACAAGAAAGTAGTTCCTCAATATCTGATAAACTTCAGCCACTACATATGACCAACTTAAACAGAGTAAGTGATGGAACGTTCATTCTCGTTACTTGATGTTAAACCACAATGTGCAAAACCTGACACATTCAGATTCCTGACAGTTAGAAAACTAAGAGTTTTAGAAATAAAGTAAGTTCTGTAGGTGATTTCAAATTGCTAATGTGTCCTCTGCCCTCCCTATTCAGTCACTGCTTCAAGCAGCCACACTGACCAGTTAAACAACTATTACTTGCAGCTAGCGTTCCCTGATAAAAGATGCACAAGGTGATGCCAATCCTGTGAAGACATCTAACTGGGTCACCAAAAGCCTGTCGGAGGCTATCCTCTCAGAGGGAGAAAAAAACCCATGCAGAATGTGTATTTGGGGAAGAATTAGATTAAGAGAAGGAGATTTTAGACACTTACGTTGACTCCATCTCTCGTAACTTAGACCCAGCTGTGAGCTGCATGTTCTTTCGCTGCCAGTTGAGATCTTGAATGTTTTTCCTGGGAGAAAATGTTACTTGTTTAACCACACAATTGCATTCACTTTTTCTGCTCCCCTGGAAGTTTAACATTTGCTATTGTGCTTGAAATGCAACCCAGCTACTGGAAAGGATCCTGGATACCCAAATGCACAGCACCAGAAGCATGAAGCTCAGTCACAGGCATGCATATAAACTAAACCTAAGTACCACGTCTAAAGAGAAAGCGGACTGCGGACATAAAATTCACCACCTGCTGCTTCAGCACAAAACCAAAAGAAACATGACCAGACCCTCTTCTCTACAACCCTGGCAGCAGCCTAGGGATGAGTGGAGGCCTTTCTATATCGGTTATTGGGGAATTCCCATTAGAGTTCCTTCCAAGTTTGAACACAAGGATGAGAAAGGGCTGCACTTACCTCAATTTCTGTAGTTCTTTCTGCGCTTGTTCGATCATATGAACCAGGTGTCTAATAAGCAAAGATGAAAAGTGTAAAAACAGGAGAACACATTAAATTTATCAGCTCACTCAGAGCTATACAATCAGAGGGAAGCAAGGAAAAACAAAGACTGGTATGTCATTTATTTCTCCCAAATGACATAAGGGCAACATGATGGTCATACTCCCCACCCAGGCCAAGATGTCTGATATTTGCACCTCACCTTGAAGAGGCACACTGTATCTTATACAACAATTTTACAGTAACTCTGTATGATTTGGGTTGACCTGCTGGGAAACAATTAAACACATAGGCCCTAAACTGAAAAATGCACCTCAAAATACAACAGGCAAAATTACTGACAAGACTTTTTATTGATTTATCAGTGTGATGCTAAACTTTGAGCAAAAAGTCCCTTGGAAACCTGTATTTGAAAAGATAAAAATATACTCAAATTGGCACACATTATTCCCCACAATTTTCCTACTCAAATAAGAAAAATAAAGGTTAATGAATAATTTAGGACACACACATATTGAACTATGATATCCAGAGATGAAAAATTGCTGAATGTTAAAAAAAGTTTACATTTTGTTAATGTTAATAGTTTATGATCATGTATAGAGAATGAGTTGGATAGACCAGTGTAATACTTATGCTAAGGCTCTGGCCTAGTCTTTTCTTGACATGAATTTTGCCAATTTCTCTCTTAGGAAGACTTGCTTAAATGATTGTTTACAGCTGACAGGACATTTTATTTTGTTCACAGAATTTATTGGGTTGGAGGACACAGACAAGAGAAAGGTAATCAGTGCAATAAAATACACAAAACGTCATGCCAGAAAGTCCCAGTACTGGGAAAAGCAGGAGTAAGGTGACACAAAGATAATGTGGACAACATAAGTGACATACACTGAAGTTTGTGCATGCGTATTGTACGTGTTATGTAAGACATGGTGCTTAATGTTGATTGGAAGAAAGCTAATGCATATGTGATGTGGAAAGTATAAAAAAAATACAAAGTGAACGAGGACTGAAGTTGGAGAGTATCTGTCCAGAGACTGAGATGACCATCATGAAGTGGAGAAGAGCGTCCTGGTATCCTGGACTCAGTAACTTGGGACCCTACCTGTTCCATTTTATCTGTTTGTTATTTGCCACATAAATATCAGAAACTATAAGTGACAATATTTGTACATTTTCAGATAGAATCAAAGACAAAGCCTGACTAAGCATAAATTTGGATGGACTCATGCTTCAGTTTCCCACCTTACACTTCAGTTAAGGGCACAAACATCTACCAGGAATTCTCCAACCTCTTTCATTCTGTAGAACTCAGAGCTTCTCTCAGACATCTCTGTGAATGCCTCAATCCTGTCTCTGTCTAGGTTTTAACATACTCCATTCTGCAAACCACCCAGGAAGGGCTCCACAAATTAGCTTGAGAACCACTGAGGAAAGCAGATTCTGGCTGGTTCCCTTAATAGTCACTCAAGACAGATTTCACTGTAAGGTCTAAAACCCCATCCCCCTCTTCCAATCTGCCCTCTAATAAAACTAAACTTCTTCTGCAGAAAGGGAGGAGGAAGATCTGGGGACCCTGAAAAGATGGACACAAAACCAGCACATGTTGCAGCTGTCTTCTGTTGGGCTCCCTGGGCCCCATTGTATTTGGAACAGTGAGAGAGCCTGGAATATAGGATATGACTGTTAGGTGCATGGCACAAGAGAGAGGGTTGTGGCAATAGCAGGGCTACTGCAGCAGGCTATGCAACCACTTCTGTGGTCTCAATAGGAAGGGTAGAGAGAGTTCCCTTCCACCATCATCAGCATACAGACTGATCATATGAACTCTACCATGGTTCCAGGATAGGTTCTGAAGTTGTGAGAGACATTTCAATAGAATTCGGTAATTATTCTGAAGAAGTTATATGGAAAACACCTGAAAAACTGAAAATTGACACCACTTTTGTCCAGTATTTTCAGAAGAAAAGAAGGGACTACTTACTCGTTATACACTTTCCAAGCATTGCAGCCATGCTGAGACATTAACTCCAGATTCTCAATCCGAACAGCCTGATGCTCCAGCTGAGCCATTGAGTTATTAACACATTCTTGCCATGCTGTGATATCATTCTTCTGACCAGAGGAGGGAGCAGGCAGCTCATACCTGAAATAAAGCCAACCAGAAAAATGTCTCTCAACTACAATTAAGGTGGTATCATTTAGACCTTCTAGAACCAGTTTTGCTCAGAAGCACAAACTCTGACCAAGTGTCAAATCTAATGTAGAGAAAGCCATCAGCTCAGAACTAGTCATCAATACACTCCGTATGCAGAACAACTTTTATTTGCTCAATTACTATGATTTCAAATGTCTCTAGCTGAGAACTGCAGGCATATCACTAAATACCTAATCTCTCTCTACTTCTTGTCAGTCGTCTTTGCTGAAATGAGATTTTGTAATTTTCTACAGCAACATTTCTCACTGAACAGACCCAGGCAGCTCTTAAAATCATAGCAATTAAACTCCCATGGCTGGCCATGTCATCTGACTCCCAGCGCCTCCTGCACGACACCAGGTGGGCAGTACCCCAGGGTGGCCTGCCAAAGGGGGCACCATGCGCAGGGTTTGCCTGATTCCTACGCGACCTGCAGAGAGCCAGCTGGGCTGGCGGAGACAGCAGGCGGAGCAGCAGTGTCTGGATGCGGGGGACCCAAGCTGGAGGGGGGCAACTGGACAAAAAGCCGAGCCATGTGACTTCTCTAGAGCAGGGGTGCACGCCATGCCCATGGGGGCCAAGGGCACCAAAATGCAAGTTCACCCAGGGTGCCATTTTCCCTAAGGACAGCCCTGAAGTTGCCATGGAACAGCTGTTCCTCGGGTGCAGGTGGCGCTGGGAGGGAGGGAGGAGGAGTGGGGCTGGAAGAGGTGGGTGAAGGGGTAGAGTTGGGGTGGGATCTCAGGCTCAGCAGGGTGTTCAAGGGTCCGCAAAAAATTTTAAATCAAAATGAGGGTACTCAGGTTGCTAAAGTTTGAGAACTGCTGCCCTATAGTATTACTACATTTGAAACAGGCTTTCTATAAAGCAAGAACTTCACATCATGATCATATTAGATGAAGATGGGAAGGGGATTCTAAGGCCTAGAAAAGTTAGCACATGCCTAGTTGCCTTTGGATCTTCGTTACCTACTGTTTACCAGAGATAGAGTCCAAAGAGTCATGCTCAGAACCAGCCATCAAGATAGAGAAAATAGAGGAAGGAGTCTTGTAGTCCATTTTTATTTAGTAAGAAACAATGCAATGTGTAGCTATTTGTCAAAATAAATGTAATGAATGAAATACAGCCTATTACTGCTAGAAGTAGCAGCTTCCCATTTCAAATTGTCCATACATTTAACAGAGCTGGGCTGACCTATACAACAGGAAAGGTTATCTGCTGAAACTTAAGGGTGGTCAGCCTATCGTGCGTCTCAGCTGGATGTCTCTCCACTCTGGCAATCCTGAGTTTTCAATAGAGAGAGGTTGAAGCTATTTGAACTTGCCAAGAAGTCTGAGGCTCCATGGCTGCATCATCTAAAAAAAGATGTGATTTTGGCTTCTCTGTTCCTCCTGTTAGAAAACGAGACTATATGTTTTAAAGAAAAGTAGCCCTAATTAAAGCTGCAACATTTTCAACAAAACAAAGCATTATTAAAAGCAGCTGCACAAATAAGGACAGGTCTACACTTAAAATGTTGCTTTGGCACAGCTGCACCAATACAGCGGCGCCGCTGTAGCACTTAAGTGAAGACGCTCCTACGCCAATAGGAGAGTTTTTCCCCTAGTTAATCCATCTCCCCGAGAGGCAGTAGCTGTGTCAAGAGGAGAAACTCCCCCATCGACATAGCGCTGTCAACACAGAGGGTAGGTAGGTATAACTATGTCGCTTAGTTTTACCAATATGGGTCTGTACTGTAGACCTGGCCTAAGAATCGTGCACTACACAGCATCTGTCAGCGAGAGCAGGCCTGCCAGGGTCTGAAATGGTCCCATCCAGACCAGGCCTTGCCCACGTGGCTCACAGACGTCGCTTGTGCGGACTCTCACTCACCGTTTCATGCTGAGGAGCTCTATCGGCTGCCGAGCTGCCAGGCGCTCAAACTCATTCCGCATAATTTCCGTCTGTTGGTGCAGAGCAGACAGTTACCCACAGCCAAGTAGGGGGAAGGACAGTCCCAGAGTGCTCCCACCCCTGAGGGCAGGAGAGGCCGGAGCCCTGCCACGCAGTGACTGATGGCAGCAGTTTTCTTTGCACCTCAGCCCCACAGTGAGGGCACAGCTGGCCTGGGCTGCAGCAGCCTCCTGGCAGGACCCTGTAACCAGGAAACTTCAAGGCCTGGCTCTGGCTGCCCACAGCACCTCCCTGTGTGTCCAGCCCTGGCTCACCTCAAAGGCACTGTAGTCAGGCGTGGGCAGGTAGCTGAGGTAATTCTTAGTGGGCCGGTAGCGTCGCGTCTCCTCCTCTACCAGGGCCGCAGCCTAGAGAGAGCAGAGCGGAGCAGGGTCAGCGCACCGTAGGGTTACGTCCAGGTTGTCCTGGACATGACCCCTTTTGTGGTCCTCTGATCTCCATCCGTGTGTATTTCTGACATGTAAAGAAACATCCAGGATTTTTCCTTGCAGATCAGAATGCGCTGTAGGTTTTCCTCCACCAGGAGTGAGCAAGCTTTGGGACCCCGTCATTTCTCTATCCCCACAGCTTTGCGCATTGGGCGGCTGTCCCCTGTTAGTTATGGCTCTGTGTCTCCACACCCCGAATGGTCCCACCCCTGCATCACAGCTGCTGGATCCCGCCCGGCCAGGACTGCCAGGTACGCACACACCTCCCCCCCGTCCCACATTCCCCCCACCCCTCCCCTCCTCCCGGTACCCCCCCCGACCCACATTCCCCCGACCCCTCCCCTCGGTACTCCCCCCCGTCCCACATTCCCCCCACCCCTCCCCTCCCCTCGGTACCCCCCCCGACCCACATTCCCCCGACCCCTCCCCTCCCCTCGGTACCCCCCCCGACCCACATTCCCCCCACCCCGTACACCCCACCCCTCCCCCCGGTACCCCCCCGTCCCACATTCCCCTCACCCCTCCCCTCCCCACGGTACCCCGCCCGGCCAGGACTGCCAGGTACGCACACACCTCCCCCCGGTCCCACATTCCCCCCACCCCTCCCCTCCTCCCGGTACCCCCCCCGACCCACATTCCCCCGACCCCTCCTCCCGGTACCCCCCCCGACCCACATTCCCCCGACCCCTCCCCTCCCCTCCTCCCGGTACCCCCCCCGACCCACATTCCCCCGACCCCTCCCCTCGGTACTCCCCCCCGTCCCACATTCCCCCCACCCCGTACACCCCACCCCTCCCCCCGGTACCCCCCCGTCCCACATTCCCCCCACCCCTCCCCTCCCCACGGTACCCCGCCCGGCCAGGACTGCCAGGTACACACACACCTCCCCCCCGTCCCACATTCCCCCCCACCCCTCCCCTCCTCCCGGTACCCCCCCCGTCCCACATTCCCCCCACCCCTCCCCCCGGTACCCCCCCGTCCCACATTCCCCCCACCCCACCCCTCCCCTCCTCTCCTCCCGGTACCCCCCCCGACCCACATTCCCCCGACCCCTCCCCTCGGTACCCCCCCGTCCCACATTCCCCCCACCCCGTACACCCCACCCCTCCCCCCGGTACCCCCCCCCGTCCCACATTCCCCCCACCCCTCCCCTCCCCTCCTCCCGGTACCCCCCCCGTCCCACATTCCCCCCACCCCACCCCTCCCCCCGGTACCCCCCCCGTCCCACATTCCCCCACCCCTCCCCTCCCCACGGTACCCCGCCCGGCCAGGACTGCCAGGTACGCACACACCTCCCCCCCGTCCCACATTCCCCCCCACCCCTCCCCTCCCCCCGGTACCCCCCCCCGTCCCACATTCCCCCCACCCCACCCCACCCCTCCCCTCCCCTCCCCTCCTCCCGGTACCCCCCCGACCCCTCCCCTCGGTACCCCCCCGTCCCACATTCCCCCCACCCCGTACACCCCACCCCTCCCCCCGGTACCCCCCCCGTCCCACATTCCCCCCACCCCTCCTCCCGGTACCCCCCCCCGTCCCACATTCCCCCCGGTACCCCCCCGTCCCACATTCCCCCCACCTAGTCTACACTTCTCCAGGTCCCTCCCCTGTGCCCCACGACACCGGCCGTGCACCCCAGGGGGCGGGGCCCAGCACTCACCGCCTCCCGTACGCCCGGCGCCTCATAGCCCTGGTCGAAGTAGGGTAGCGCATCTACCGCTACCTCCCCGGCCACCGGCCCCGGCCCCGGCCCCGACATAGCAGCAATGACCGCGCGCTCCGCTCCGCTGCGCCTGCGCGGTGGCCCCCACACCACTGCCCTCAGGGCGCCTGCGCCAGCCCCTTGCCCTCGGCGCGCAGGCGCAGAGAGACGCGCTCCGAAGCTGCCCAACGCGCACGCGCAACCTGGAGCGCCTCATCCCGCCACTTTCCGCGCGGGCGTGACATTCGCACGCGATGTCTCCTCAGAGGCCGGGAGTTGAGGCGCTGCTGCCCCAGCCCTCCCATGCAGGGGCCGTTGCGGGCCCTCCCTCAGGGCGGGGCTGCGGACAGCAAGACTGGCCCCGTGCCCGTCGCCCCAGCGCTGGGGGGGAGGGGAGATGCACAAACGCTCTGGCGGTAGCCGGGCAGGACCTGACCCTGGTTTGTCACCTCACGGCCACAGCTTGGCTGGCAGGGTTACGCCAGGGACGAGGGAGCAGCGTAGGCAGCCCCTGAGGGCTGTAGCCGCTCTAGGCAGTTGTGCGGAAAGGCTACAGCCACAGAAGGGAGCCATGTTGACAAAGTTCCTAAACGGAGATAGGTCCCTGCCTGCAGTCACCCCCGGTCAGTTTACCCACCCCCGGGGTGCTGCCTGAGGCTGAGGAAGGGCGACTGACAAGCTGTAGGTGGCTGCAGACTCCATTTAGAACCAGCCTCCCTGCTGTAGCTCCTGCAGGCTGAACTTACCCTGGGCTAGCCCTTACCCACACAGCCACAGTAATAAGTTGCTGAGGGCTACAGAGAAACTAATTAACCACAAAAGGCCATTGTTTTAATATGTTTTATGTACTTTCACATTTAGGAACTGAACACTTGAGCTTAGATTTAATGAAGAATGAGCTTGTCAGATAACTAGTTCTGACCTAAGCAAAAGATTTAAAAGAAAGATTAAAACAGAACTGGAAAAAGTGAGTTAACACAAATCTAAAGTTTCTTGTCAAAACAAACAGCATCCCAGCATTAGAGATGCTAAAGCCTCCCCTTCAGCTCTTAACTCTAGCTACCAGGCTTTATAGGGAATTCTACTATTCAGCCACACACACCCCTAACTTACCTCAAGTCTTGGCTGCTTGTTGAGGAGAAAAAGTATCTAGGGTACAGACAGCTTATCAGGCAGCTGTTTTCAGATGTAGACAAGCTTCTAGTGAGGAACACAAGCTCATTCTGTTTATAATCCTGTAACAGGAATTGATCTCTGCTGGGTCAAACTAGTGCATGAATTCCATGGGCCAAGTCCTCCACCTAGGGCTAGTACTTTCTCTTAGCCCTTAAGTTAGAGTACCAGAGAAGACTTATCACTTCACTATTGGGAGTCACTGTATATTACACACACTCAGCATTCAGTCAGAGTCTGTTTCAGTTACATGTAAACATCTGTTTATGGGATAAAACTCCATCAGAAACGATCCTCTAACTGCAGCCAGTGGCCCACAGAGGCCTAGAGAATGGTTTGATTAAGTGGCTAAATACAATAGGGAAATATCATTAATTACTTTGAATAAATAACTGGCATAAATATATTAAATACAAACCCAGGCAACTATTGTAAACTATGTTCAAACCATCATGGGACTGAATTGCCATCACCCACTGTATCTATATTCTTCCCCCACAACAGATGCTGAGGAACCCACATTTCTCAACAGCAGAGAACTAAGACAGGGTGAGGAAAGGAAGAAATCACATTTGTCCAACTTTTTAATTCCACAGTAAAGGCACAAAGCAGCTAGAGAGAAAGTTTAGAGGAAAAAAGGATCTGTTTTTAAAATCCTTTAAAAATATCTGGCTCAGCATCTGCATCCTTGAGTGACTTTTCCTGTCATTTGCACTGATTCAATATTAAACAGTTGATTTTAATGCCAACATTTAAAGAATTACTGTGGCTCCCTATGCAAAGATGATGCCATTTTATCCCCAAAAAATGCAGTTCTGTTTTGTGGAAGTCACCCAGATCAAACTTATAGCAGTTAAGTGTATGCAATAAGGTAAAGGACAAGCATATTCCATGTGTCTGTGTGAAGGGTGAGGAGCACTGGGCAGTGTGAAATCAGAGTATAGGTCAAATCAACAAAAAATAAGCTGACATTTCCACTTGGTTTTCAAAAACGTAAAGCTTTGTGATAAACAGCTGGGATGTCCAAATTACATTGAATGAAGCTATTTCTGAGTTCAGATCAACCAACAAAGAATATGTAGGTGCTATCAAAACCATACACCATGCATATGGTAGCGCACTCGAAGGAGAGACAGCAAAAGGGAACCGAACAGCAGCCAGAGCAATTCTTCCAGCTCCTAAGGCAGCCCCGTGAACCCTCTCTGTGTGCTAGTATTCACACAGCATGACCAACAGCCCTGTCTCATGATTACATTAGCTTAGTCCTTAAATGCTGTATTGGTTTTAACCAAACAGAAAACTTTTCCTAAAGAATGGCTCATCAGGCCAAGCAGCAAAAGTATGGAGTCTGAAGCTTCACAAAGAAAAAAGCTCCCCTTTAAAATTCCCCATCTCTGGGGATGAGGTGATTAGCGTCTCCAGCATCAAGTTCTCCACCTGCGTCCATTTCCAGTTTGCCTCTACAACACTCCAGTGAAACCAGGCACATGAAGTTGAAGGATTGTACTCAGTTTTTTGTTTCCATTTTCTCCCAGTATTTGAGCTTTCCATGGACTGAGCTGCAGCCCAATCCGTACATCTGATACACCATTTGGACAAGGTGGCAGCATTTGTATACAAAACTCCTCTTTGTGTCCAAGTGATGAATACATCCCTCTTCATCAGTGTTTCAGCACTTGTGTTTTCACTTCCTTTGAAGAAATTTCATTTTACTTCCTACAGAGAAAAGCAAAGACAAATTAGAATCTGAAGAGGCTCCAGAATCAGAAGTAAATTAAACACAATGTCTTAAGTTTCAAAAGCATGAAACCATCTTGGCTAACAGAATCATAGTTTGAGATGGAAATGACTTAAGGCTCTTTAGTTCATTCTCAGCCAATGCAGGATTGTTCCCTAATGCTTCATCTGGCCCTGTTTTACATGTCTTCAGGGATGGGGCTACCACCATTTATTTTAGCCCAAGATTTCTCAACATCCCTGTTGAGAAGTACCAAGTGTCACTGGCAGGGGATAGATTTGTAAAGAAATGAGTTGCAGCTCATTTTGAGTATTCTGGGGAATTTGCAGCACCTGAGAAAAGTAAAAGACTATGCAAGGTAGAAAATGTGCTCCCCTTTTGGCCACATTCTACCTGCTCAGTGGACACCTTTATATGCAGGCTCAACAACTGACCTGGCCAACAACAAAACCAAACATTTACCCAGACTGCGAAGAATTTTGTTCATCCCGCTTGGTTCAGTCTCTGGAATGGTCTCCAAATACTCCAAGGCACGGACCTCAAACAGGCCTAGGGAAGAAAAATATCATTTAGCCACTTGAGCTGCAATGTGCAAAGAAATGGAACAAGCTACACCATTGATAACAAAAAGCATAATCTATTAGAGCCCCATCTTGCAGGAACAAACTCCTGCTAAAGTAATGTACTTAGGCCCAAAAAGGAGATTCTGCTTTCCATTTGAGAAATATGTTGGCTTAGTAGAGATAATTTCTGTTTGAAAATGAGAAGGGTTAAAAGCTATCAGCACCTTTCAGAGCCCAGTAGCTCCTGCATTACACGGCCAAAGTGCCAAGAGGGCAGATGGCAAGCACAGAGCTTGGATACTTACTATGATTAGGATCCCTCAGTCTCTTCTGAACCAGCTTCTAAGGATTTTAAATCATACAGGAGTATCCTTTCAGGGTCACACTGATATATACATTTCTCATTTTATACAAAAGTGACTTGTGCACCAGAACATTAAGAGGAAGCAGCGGGAATTGCAGGTCTCACCTTTGACCCCACTCTTACGGAGTTCCCGATCCTGTATGAATCCTGCAAACATCTGTGTTTCCATGAACAGGTCCAGGAAATGGCGCACATTGCGGGAGGTGTGGGACTTTCGGAATGGGTCTCGCTGGAACACCCGCTCTCCTTTCTCTGTGACGTTCATGTGCAAGGAGTAATGTCCCACAATCTCCACAAAGAACTGTACAAAGGCCTCAGAGACCAGGGAGTTCAGAGTTACATCACCTACCAGAAGGACACAAAAGTCATTATTTCACACTGCAGTAGTCTCCTGGGAGAATATCTCCTTCACTCTTCCTAAAAGCCCACCAGAGTAACAGCCATCCTTCTGGCTCAATAGGGCTAGAAGGGTCACCACCATTATAATGGGTGGTAACATATAGGAATTGCACCAGACACACAAATTGGTATCAGAACTTAATTTGAGTGATTACTTAGTACAGACCTGCTGATGAACTTGCCTGGAATGATTCACTGCTTTGTAAAGCACTTTTGAGATAAGCGAGTTTAAAAGCTACTGTATAAAACTCTGATTCTGCACATAATGTGTCAGACTACACTCTGAAGTACAGCAACTCTCTCATTTGTGTTTAATGAAGAGGACCTATTGACGTGCCTTGAGTAAAAAGGGTTACACAAACCCAAAACTACCACCAAGAGAACAAGCGCTGTCTCACATGGATCAGGCAAATCTAGGGCACTGCATTTCTCATTCTGCCTTTTTATAATACACCCAAATGGAAAAGCTTCTCTCAGTGAGATCACATGGAAATAACTTGTTAGCATGTGGCCCCAGCCACTTTCCAACATTTATCTCTAATTTGCATGTTCTCTCATCTAGGCCAGAGCAATCTCTCAGGCTTCCATATAGTGCAAACACTTTGGTACAATCACCTTGTGTGTAAATCTGCTCCTGAGACAAAATTTCATTTCGTTCCTCCAAAATCTGTCCAAGCGCGGCCTGGAGTTTATGAGGTAGGATCTCATCCTCGTCTGATACCTAAACAAAGAGAGATGGCTCTTATGGCACATGAATTACATCTCACATCATCAATACACAGACTTGCCCATGTCGAACAGAGAAAGAGATTCTGGTGATATGCTAGTTTAAGTGATCATATCTGAGTTACTCTATGGAATGGTGTCCACATGCACTGACAGCATAGAATGTGCCCCTTGTGGCCACAAAAATGAAAACATGACAAGCAAATATAAACATTTAAACCAGATACTTAAAGCAGCTAAATTCAAATTCCCATATTACAAATACTCTATACAAAACAAGACTTTCACGTCTGACACACCCAGTATGCAGACCAAACTCTGAACATGTCCATGATAAAACACCAAACAAAATTTATTGTGGAGAAAGAGCAAATTACAACGTCAGTCTTGGTGAGGCACTAATCCTTTAATACCTGTGTCTATCAGACTCCATGTGCTGGCTGCAATGCAAAGTAGAACAGTGAGTCAAAGAGAATTCTCAATTGGGAAAAAAGGCAATAAGATCATATCAGTACCACAACGGAAATGGAACTGTTTCAGCAAGGACATTTATAGTCTCTGTAGGACTTTATAAGACTAAGCCAAAGAAAAAATGTCCAATATTGTCCTGTGAACCAAGTATGACGGAGATCAGGAAAGTCATTTAAACCTATCTGCCTCAGTTTCCCCTTCTGTTGGGGATAATACAGAGTTGCCTCCCAGGGTGTCAAAATGCTTAGCTAAATTAGTATGGCACTAAAGTGTGAAGTACTAGTGAAGTGATATTATTTGAAAAAGAACTATAATTAAGTAGAATATTAAATCATCCAGCATTCTAAAATTAACAAAACAGCTCAGAGAATTCACTATGACCACTAGCCCCAAACATAAGGCTTTATTTCTACTTAGGGAATTGTTACACACACACTAAACAATACTCTAAAATGTATATACAGCAACTCTCATTTGAGGATCTCAAAGCATTTTTCAAACAAGAGAGAATATTTGAGACTAGCATAAAATCCCAAGTGAACAGTGGTGTTTTTTCAAAAAAAACCCAAATCTTGGAAACAAACTGATTAGACAATAAGAATAGAAACCTTGTGGAGAACAAATGCCCAGAATAGAAGGGAGGCCAAAACACAGGCAGGAAAATTGTGCTGTTGGGAAACAATTACACATCTAGGCCCTAAATGGAATAAAGCCCCTCAAAATGCAATTGGCAAAATTACTGACAAGGCTTTTTAATGACTTTAAAGTGTAATGCTAAACTATGAGAAAAAGGTCCCCTAAAAACTCATGTTTGGAAAAGATAAGGATATGTTGATATTAAGATCATATTGTTCCCCATAACTTTCCTACTCAAGTAAAAAATAAAGGTTATGTTAATGAATAATTTAGGATTCATATATACTTAATTGTAAAATTAAACTATGAAGAAAATTGCTGAATGATAGAAAATAAAGGGTTACATTTTGTTAGTTTAATGTTGATGTACTGTTAATGATTTATAACAGAATGGAAAACAAAACAAATTATGAAAGTTTGGGTAAATGTGTAACTGGCTATATATAAAGTTAAATAGTGTTGATTGAAGGAAAGCTAATGAAAATGTAATGTGTAAAGATATAAGAAACCAAGTGAACGAAGGCTCAAACTGGAGAACACCAGTCCAGAAATTGAGATGACCATCATGAAGTGTAGAAGAGCTTCCTGGTACCCTGGAACTCAGTAGCTGGACTCCTGCCTGTTCCGTCTTTTCTGTTGACTATCTGTTTTTTATACATACATGTGATCAAAAATTAGAACTGACAGTATTCTGTTTGAAAATGTATAAAGGGAAAAACTGATTAAGCCTAAATTGGGTGGACTCATACCTCTGTTTCCAACCATCTTATTCCACATCAGAATCTCAGCTGCCTTACCTTGAACAGAAGACCAGAGTGAGGTCAAAGCAACACAGAAGCCTAGTTTTCTTCCTCCACATAGAGGAAGCACTTACAGATATCTGGGCCAGCCTTAAGCTTAAGCCAAGTAAGTAGTACCTTGATTCTTGAGGGTTATGTATCCCATGCAAACTCTGGAACTTGCAGGCCAGTACCATCTCCCTCTAACAGAGGATCAGAAGAAAGGCACCACTTTGTCCTGTCCTTGGAGCCCTGCAGATCTAGGTCTGTTTGGCCTGGTACTTGGTTGGGTTTCTTGCACATATTTATCCTGTGATGCCCTATGGAGTGACCCTTTGCCCTACATGCTGGGCAGCCATCGGTCATTGGAAAGGTTATTTTACTCACCTGTTGCAGAAAGTTGTCAGCACAAAGATCAACAATCAGTACCTGGGGAAAGAGGAGCAGACATTAACCATTATTATGCCTAGCTCAACTATGCAGCTATAGAGAGAAAAGCACCAGTCACAGCACCACGCAAGCCACACATTTTACACAAATGTATCCAGTCTTTCAAAACAGTGAAAATTATGGAATTTAGGGCATGGCTACACTGGAAACTTCAAAGTGCTGTCGCGGGACCGCTCCCGCAGCAGCGCTTTGAAGTGTGAGCATGGTCACGCATGAGCACTGGGAGAGAGCTCTCCCAGCACTCCTGGTAATCCACCTCCACGATGGGATTAGCTCCCAGCGCTTGGAGCCTGTCTACACTAGCGCTTTAAAGTGCTCAGACTTGCTGCACTCAGGGGGGTGATTTTTCACACCCCTGAGCCAGCAAGTTTGAGTGCTATAAAATGTAAGTGTAGACAAGCCCTTAGAAAATAAAAGCCTGCAGAACATCAATTAGTGGCTGGCAAGTCACCTACAGATTCTGTGTGCACCATATTAAGGGAGAATTTAGTATGTTCGCAAAATAAAACAAGCCACAGAATTCCTCCCACATGGTTGGCAGGCCAGCAGCATCTGAACTACCCCTTGCATTTCCTCTGTAACATCCCCAAGTCTCACCTCTTCTATGGGCAGGTCCTGGAGCTGCGGCAAGGAGCAAGAAAGAATGCCAATAAGGAATGGGGTTGGCGAGCAGACAATATCTATCATGGATGCTGGTAGAACAGGAATGTAGGTGTGTTGCCAGGTGAAAGGGTAAAGTGTTGCTACCACAGCATGGCCACATTTAGACAAGGTGCTAGAGGGAGAGAAAAAACACAATAAATTGTCAGCACATTAAATAGTGAGATCCCAGCTACAGAGTTAAGTGACAAGTGCCCAGTACTCAGGGAAAATGTAATTCACACACACCAGGACTGAGAAGGAGCCCAAGGTCTCCATTTATATAGTCACTTATTCACATCCTGCTCTTCAAAGGGAGCTGGGGAACAGAAGCAGCATACACAGCTGTCAGATAAAGTCTATCTTGCTAGGTCACATACTAAATGCTCCCTTGTCTCCTTTTGAAGTGCACCATTTAGACTCAACTTCTGATCCAGCTTTTAACAGATCTGCAGTTAAAACTCAGGTTAAATTTTCATGTGCAGAATGAAAACAGTCTTGACTGACTGTCCATATGCATGGGGCCCAGGGCAGCCTGAAGATCCTACATCCAGATGCCTAGAGCCTTGGGCAACTTGTGCACTATTAAGCTCTTAGCACACACAGGGCCCCAAGCAGCTCTTAAAAGGCAACTGTTTGAAAGAAATAAAACATTAATTTGTTCAGGAAAAAAGGCACAGAAGCAGAAGGAAACATGAAACTTCTTAAAGCAAGATGTGTTTGACTCATTTCTCACCTCAGATTGTCCGCAACAAAGATCACCCTCCTTTCCAGCAGGAGAGAGGCACACACCCGGATCAGATGGCAGACACTAAGGCACTTAAACAAGCGCTCGAAATCCACATGTTCCAGCCGGGAATCCAACGGACGGCAGAGTTCAATGACCTGAAAGCAGAGCAGAGATGCAAGGAGTCAGAGATGCACAGTGAGACTGCAATGCAGAGACAGACCTGGGGATTTGGAAATGTGTCTGAAAACGAAACAATGGATGCTCTACAAAAAGTGGGATGCAAAGGCTCACGAGTATCATATGCGCTGTCTCACTCTTGGAGAGTGGCGCAAGGTTCTGAACTCACCCCTTCTCTATAAGTCTCAAGATTCATTTCTATTGTAGTTTACATTCTTGGCAGCAAAGTTGTCTCCAGTGACTTGTGTGGAGACTTTAGGAAACAATCCTCACTCTGAGAAATCTACAGCCAGCACTGCACAACAGCAAACTGGTCAAGCACCACTATACCAGCCACACACAGTCACCTTATATAGACAGCAACCCACATCCGCAGCCAAGTCCTGATTTCACAGTTACCTCATTTCCTGCTCCTGGCAGGAAGCTCTTCACAGTGATTGTGCGTCCGGGGGCAGGGAAAGGGGCCTCCATGACACTGCGCATGAACGGGTGCACCAAGGCTGGGGACATCTCTCGCCTCTTCTCAACCTCATCCAGAATCTGCAAGAAAAGTCTCCGGTTGTTGTATTGTCATTGCAGCACAAGACAGAACTAGGGGTGAAATATCTCTAGATGTGTGACCACAAACTGCAGCTCCAATAATCAGGGCTCTAATCCAGATTTAGACCTTGACTTTCACCTTGGGGAGGGCTCCTGCACAGATGCGTCACATAGGGACATCAAAACGCAAGCAGAGAGTGGGCAACGTTAAAAAAATCAGCTGGTGATACCATTAACAGAAGCAAGGAACTGGCTCTGGGGGCCCCAGCATGGTCAATAAATCTCATTACATTGCTGAGAATTCCCATCATAGGTGGGACATGCCCACTTCAGGAATAAAACTGCTGTTGGAATTTAATGGGCTGATTTCCAGCAGTGTCAAATACTGACTTCACTGACTCCCACTGACTTCAGTTTTGAGACATCCCTTTTACACCCCTTCAGAATCTCCTCAGAATATCGGATTCCTCCCAGACAGGCATATAGTGGTCACAGATATTTAGTTACAGAGCTGTGAAACCAATCAGAATAGAATCACTGACATGGAGGCTAACTGGTATTTGCACACCCCATGGGCATGTAAGTAGGAATGAAGAGATGACATGAAGAGAGGAGACACAAAGGCTTCACATCAGGAACCCTCTCCCAAGTGTGAAGTGGATTTGGCTGTGGAATGGTCTCCCAAGTGCTGGAGTCATTTAAACTGGGCTAGACAAAGCACTTGGGTAACATGCAGCAGGGAACCAACCTGCCCAGGGTCAAGGTTACTATTGTCAGATGCGGCAATGCTATTAGAGGCTGCACTGCAGCAACTCAGCTGTTTCCTGGAGCTCTCCAACAGTCAGAAAAGCATGCTGAGAGGCACAGGCCGGACTGATGCGGCAGGTTGTAGCACGTGGGGTAGGCTTCTCACTCACCTTGGAGAAGAGGTTGAAGCAGCCCAGGCGGCTCACCATGCAGTACACCTCTGGGAGCCGCTTCCCTTTCCCTTCTGGCTACAAGGCAAGGGGAACGCAGAGAGTTACACCTGGAGCAGAGCAAGGGAAGCAAGGCAACAAATGCTCATGCCAGCCTTGAAGGATATTGAAGCCTCCCAACGTATTCAGCCCATGTGACTGAATTCCACACTGAGTGCTTTCCACTACAAATCCCTCTGCACTCAGTTAGAAACTCAAGGGGAGTAATGAGTCCCAAAAACTGGCTCTTGCACACACCACCCCCATTCATTCTAGGCATTGTGTGCCATGGGGTACGGACAACACCACGCACCTTCCCTCTGCACTGCTGCTCTACTCTGTCTGAGAGGGCTGGTAACCCCAGAACCCACATTAAGAGCAATGCGGCTCATACCTAGCCAACAAGCTGCTGCTGATCCAGGTCCTAGCTGGACTGCAAAACCCTCCACCCCCATCAGTGTGGACCCTCTCTATGGCAGCATGTCTCACAAACAGCTGCTTACCAAGAGCTTCTTGCAGTAACCGAACCAGCGGCTGCCATCCTCGCCTGTCAGCACGAAGGAAAAGGTTTCACTGAGGAACCCAAGAACAGAAAGAGTCAGACTCACCATGCAATTCACTGACTGTGGAGGAGGGGGACTCGCAGGGGAGCAGGTCAATCGGGGGCTGAAGTAATGTGGAGTAAGTGCAACACCCCACACCCCATCTGCAGCCCTTTGATCTCAATGTGGGAGACCTAGAAGCTGCTCCCTGGCTTCGGACTCCTTCCCTCCCACACATAGGGGGCCAGGATGCCTGTAAGCTGCAGAAGATTCCTCATCAGGATGCTGTCTCCAAGCTCCTCCACTCTGCCAAGCACCAAAAGCAGCAGCCACTGCAGGCAGGAACTAACCTCAGGACAGTGCTGCAGACTCTACATAAGGTAGAGGCTCTGCTGGGAATAGCAGGAATGGGGATGAGTGGAGAGATGGCCCTGCATGGGGTGGCGGGGACCACCCCTGCACCTTATCCTCCCCTAACTCTCTCGATTTTGGGATCAAAACCTCCAGTGAGTTCCCCTTCCCTTGGCTTATCTCTTCAGTTTCATCTTGATTAAGCTACAGCCACCTAGGCTTTGCCGAGGGGCTGGTAGATTCCTATGCACCCAGCACCGGCATCACGTCTTTCTCGATTACTTCATTGGGAACTCAGAAACCAGTATCTAATCACAACACAAGCTTTTACCTTTTGAGCTCTGATGTTGGAAGCCAGGCTTTGGGATCTGGAAAGCAGAACCTGGGGATGACCTTTAGCCTCTCCTCGGTATCCTTTGACTGCCTGAAAGGATGCTCGGGCTGGGAAAGGTAACACATGCCTGTTATACAGGGCAACTCTCCCAGGATCTCAGAACAATGGTGGCAGCATTCACTGTAATAGGTATAGTCTCCACCCTGCAGCAGGGGCTTGTGTGCATCAACCCCAAAAGCCTGATGTAGGGACTGCAGGAGAATATACTCTGGCTACACCAAATTCCCAGCTTCCTCTCATATTGCTCCATGCAACTCAAAGCACAGAGCCCCAGTGCAGCCTTGACAACAGATTCAGCCCAGGTCTCTTACGGGTCTGGTACGTACTTATTTATCATTAGACCGTTTTGATGCTCAGCTCCACAAAGAGAAAAGCTAATTCCTGGTCCCATGTTTCCAACCGAACAACAGACTTTTTTGCTACATCCTGTGCCTACTAGATTTAGCTGAGGATATAGTTTAGTGGCATTTCCCAGCTTATAATAGAATAAAGCTGGGAGAGCTCCCCCGGTGATCACTGCAGGGTGAGACTGTCCCACTCAGTCCTCTTGAGAGGAGATGCCATGATACTAATAGAACAGAAATATCTTCTCAAGGTTACGCTTGTATGTCTAATAGGCGGGGATCCCAGCTTGCACAGTAAGGAGAGTATATCCCTCCTATGGTCTGTTACAAAGGGAGGGAAGGGAGAAAGGTTTCGTGCATCATTAAGAGATAAGAAGGGCACAAATTCTTTGACATCAGGTACTGCAGTTACCTCCACTCAGCCCGAGTCAAAGTCCTTCAGAGAGAACAGGAGCACTTCCACCTTCAGAACTGCTCAGGAAGGACAGAGTGGGGGTCATTTAGCGCTTCCCTGTGGGACCACTGACTCAGCTGCATTTGGAGTAAGGGATTCAACCACTTATGGGAAACAGCAGAGAAAAAGATCATATGGTCTTTTCCAAGGAACGCAAGTCATATTTGGGAGTCACACTTTCAATCACTACACAGTCCAATGGGAACCTCAACATCACTTCAAGTGTTACAAGATGAGACAGGTTAGAAAGGTAACATGGATGGTCTCCAAAGGATGCCCGTTGCACAGGAGTTTTTCTGGCCCTAGACATCGGAAGAGGGGGACAGGCAGATTACTTGGGAGCAATGCTATTTTTAGAGTCAAGACTAATCTGTAATCACAGCACCCAAGGTATAATCAGTGCTCCCTAATTACTGGTATGATATTTCCTCATGAATCCCAGCATGAAAGATCCTCCTGTGTAAATCTGGTTGCATTCAACAAAATATTCTAAATCAGGCAAAGAGTAAACAGACATTGAGAAAATCTTTAGTTTTGTCAGTATCATCATAAAACCAGGCCAACAGCCATGTGGTGCAGACTGGAACTGATCCACTGAAGAGATGCAGTAGGGAAGGAAGATGCTCTGTCCCCACCTCCCCAGTCTCTGATGGTCACAGGGAAGAAGAACTCAGTCAAACCAAATTTTCACTGCCTTTCAATATTGGGAGTATATCACCTCCGCTCAGTTTCACCCTGTTGAATTGAGACTGCTCTCAGGGGCTGGCAGTGTTCCTTTCTGTGTTTTGTGAGTCACCGAGTATGTTTAATCACAATCCTCTCAACTGCATGTCAAACACTTATTGCTCTGGATACAGCAGATTCCCTTGCAGCCCCACTTGCCCTCCCATAATGGTGAAATGACTGCACCTCCTACAGAAAGGGCATGCTAATTCCCAACAATAACTTTTTTCTTTTTGCAAGAACCCAGGAGACTTCTTTTCTGGAAACTCTGAAAATCCACAGTATCTTGTGGTGCGCTGCTGAGACCCACAGGAGAGGAGAGGAAATGCAGCTGGATAGCCAAAGCTAGACTGACCTCATCTTGGCTGCTGTTGATACACAGACAAGGAGGGATGTGTTGACTCATGCCGCATTGGAAACAGTGACTAGATTCCATGGGGTTTCATTCTTTTTTTCCCCCAAATATCAAGGAAAGCCACATAAAGCAAACTGAACAAAACTGAGACCAACTGCCAACTACAGAGCCATAAACAAACTCATCAAGCACAGCAAGGCTTTAATTCTGCATGTTCAGACCCAAATGCATAGCAAAGGGCAGCCTCAGAGATTCCCCACACTAGCCCTGGTGTGACCAGAACTGCAAGGAGCAAGAAGAGTGATAAACAGGAGATGTATATGTAGTTTGCTCCACAGTCCTACACTGAACAGAGTCTTCAGATGTTATTGTCTGCCCAGGCTTTCAGAAGGTCCCTGTCACTGGTATCTGAGCACCTTCCACGAGAAGTAAAAACATAAATAATCTATTCCAGCCCAGCCAGCATGGGCTGAGAGGGGAGAGCAGTTCTCATTTCATAAAAGGGCTCAGCAGCAACATTTTCAGTTCGAATTACTTCAGAGGAAACCCAAACCCCTCCTGGGTTTGATTCTCTCTCAGCACTAAAACTGGAAGAGAAGAACATTACCATGTGCTTTCACTCCCTGCCAATCCCACCCACAATACCAGATCCTACGGATTATTGTCCCACTAACACTAGGTTCTTCATGGGTTTCTGACACATCCAGAACACTGGATCAGTATCAGAGCACACTGTGGGAATGCGTCTCAAGCCCCATGTACCGTGAGGCAGAATACAGCCTACCAAAAACAAACCCAGCTGCATCCATGTTACAAAAGGAACTTGGTAAATTACTAAAAAGAAAAGGAGTACTTGTGGCACCTTAGAGACTAACCAATTTATTTGAGCATGAGCTTTCGTGAGCTACAGCTCACTTCATCGGATGAATACCGTGTGTTTCCACGGTATGCATCCGATGAAGTGAGCTGTAGCTCACGAAAGCTCATGCTCAAATAAATTGGTTAGTCTCTAAGGTGCCACAAGTACTCCTTTTCTTTTTGCGAATACAGACTAACACGGCTGTTACTCTGAAACTTGGTAAATTACTGTTTATAGTGCAGCAGACAGGCCCAAGTTAGCTGTTGCCTGGGTACTTTAGGGTAGAGCAGCTTTACCCCTTCTCAAGTAAAAGCCAGAACAGGTTTAATTACAGCTCCAAGTGACACACGGTCTAACTACATGCTGGACCCTGCTGTTCTCCCAGCTTTATCGCCACACTCAGAAGGGGGAAGGAATGGCTGCAAGCACATACAGGATTTAAAGCAACAAGGTTAACTGGAGTAAAACTGTCTCTTCGGACCAGCATTTAAATCAGTTTCTACCAGCACCCTTGAGGAGACCAGAGAGAGAAGAGAAAAAACTCCTCACCTTCTGAGTGGCTCCAGAGTACAAGGTTCAAGTACTGTAGGCTCAGTAAGAATCAAGGACTGGGTCGTGCCACTCCCTCTTTGTGCATAGCAAGAAAAATGTCACAGGAAAGGATGTTTTCTCCATGAAAATCTTGAAGCAATATGCATTTTAATATGGTCAAATGTCAAGTCATACCTCTGGAAACAAAGAAGGCAGGCCAGGCTTACAGGCTGGGGCCTCTCTCTTGGGAAGCAACACAGGCTGGCTGCACATTATGAAAAGGACTTGGGGATTATGGTGGATAATCAGCTGAACATGAGCTCTCAGTGCGACACCATGGCCAAAAGGGCTAATGTGATTCTTGGACGTAAAAAACCAGGAAAATCTTGCACAGAAATCTAGAGAGGTTATTTTACCTCTGTATTTGGCACTGGTGTGACCGCTGCTGGAATAGTGTGTCCCATTCTGGTGCCCACAGCTCAAGAAGGATGTTGATCAATTGGAGAAGGTTCGGAGAAGAGCCACAAAATGATTAAAAGATTGGAAAGTATACCTTATAATGAAAGCGTCAAGGAGCTCAATCTGCTTAGCTTAATGAGAGGTTATGAGACTTGTTCAGTCTGCAAGTATCTACCCGGGTAACAAATTCAATAATAGAGGGCTAACAGACAATGGCATAACAAGATCCAATGGCCTCAATTTGAAGACAAATTCAGATTTGAAATTAGGTGCAAAATTTTAACAATGAGAGTAATTAACCATTGGAACAATTTACCAAGGGTTGTGGTGGTGGATTCTCCATCTCTGGAATTTTTAAAATAAAATTGGATGTTTTTCTAAGAGATGTGCTATAGTTCAAACAGGAGTTAATTCAGGGAAGGCCTGGGGTCTGTGTTACACAGGAGGTCAGACCAGATTATCACAGTGGTCCCTTCTGGTCATATAAATAATGAAGAAATTCACCCTTTCCAGGAGAAGTGTATCTATCTACAGTCTAGTTAATATAGTGCCCCAAGCATCGCAGAGTCTTTACTGTGTTTTCCTCCTAACACCCCTGTGAGGTAGGTAAATGCTGTCACCAGTGAAATGAGACAGAGGATGAGTGACTTACTCAGAGAGTCTGTGGCAGAGCCAGAAGTTGAACCCAGCCGGTTAGAACCCTAGCTACTGGACATCCTGGCTCTGCTCATCTGCACAGAGCCAGGGAGGAGGGAAATGCTGGGAGGGAAAAATAATTCAACAGATAAAGTGAAGCTGATGGGACTGGTACAGATCGAGGCATCTGCGTGGCACCCACCTTGCTGGGGAACTGCTGTATGACTTGCGGGGTGTACGTCGTCTCTGATGGCTTCTTCTGCAGGGACACCACCACAAAGAGCTCAAAGAGCTGCTGCTCTTGGAATTCAATCAGATCCCGCTCTAGGGTCTGATAGTGTGGGTTCCTCTTGGAAGTCGACTGTACTTGCAGCAGGCGCTTATGGTGACCTGAGAGATAAGGACCAATTCAGTGACAGGAGGCTGGGGCTGTAACCGTGATCATCGGAGACATTGAGCCTAGTGACTCCTTCCTAGAGCAGGATACTCCAGCTCAGCTCCCACAAGCACCAAGCACCCACAGAGAGACAGTAATGTCCCTAGCTGCTTTGCCTGGTAGATTTTATTAGCAGCCCAATACTTTCAATGCCTCTATAGGCTGATTCTTTGTCACAGCCCAGAGGCTCCCCCCTAACCTCCAGCAGCCCCGAGGAACTGTCTGAGTGCTAACAGGGCTGCTGCTGCTGAAGACAGTGAGAAGGGGCCTCGTTCTGTCAATGGGGCGCGCGCGCGTGCGTGTGTGTGTGTGTGCGCTCGCGCGCAGGTGCAATCTCCATAATGTTGCCACACTCCAGGCAATTACATCATAAGAGCGACAACTTCAGCAGCAAGGGAATTCAAAACAGAGGTAGAGTCCATCTCCACCCCATCCAGCCTGTCCCACGCAGCATCACAGACTCTCCCTACGCAACACATGGGAAACACTGACGTAGCCAGGGGGCTGCAAAGGGTCTGTGAGACATGCTCTGTGGGTTTGTACTATCCAGCCAGACTCACTCAGTGACTCATTTGCTCTATTTTAAGACAGCCTACTACCTCCACACCACCCCCCAACACAGAGGGATGGAGTTTTGCCATCAGCCCCAAATTATGGGCTTTTGTACCTCATCTACAGGAAGGAAACATTTAAAGTAATCCAACTGGTTCCTTTTCACTGGGTACTTCCAGCATGTAGCTATCACATTTACAGGCATGCTAGACAGATTCATCTGTAGTAAGTTCAGGGCTGCAGGCAAAGTTTTTACCATTTCATTTCCCAACCCTGCTAAGTGGAAGCTCAGATCCCTTCTGTGCCAACTAGAGCAGATTAGTCAGCACTGAACACCTAGATCTGAGCCTGTAGTTCTGGTTGTCCCTCCAGTGTTTACATCAAGCCAAGGAACCACACTATCTACTCCTCGCTGACTCCCTTCCAAACAAGGCATTTCACAGCATGGCAAACGTGAAAAGAGGGAAGGGGTACGGTACTCAGTTCTGAGCACCAGAGACAATCCACGGGGGTGAGTTACTCCAAGACACGCGTTTTACTTAGAGGAGGGAGTGACTGGCTGGTGAGTGGCACAGCCCAAGAGGCTGGGAAACCTGACATATGGGGCTCGACATGCAGACTCTGTCCCCCTCCAGATCCTTTCATCTCACTGTCACAAGAGGCTGGTTTGACACAAGAGTGGCAGCTTCCTCCATTAGCTACAGGAGGCACAAAAACCACAGGAGTGGCTAATCCCATATAGCCCTGCCAGCATTAATTATGACATGGCAACAGGACCAGCCCCGGTGACTCACTCACTCACTTTTCGGCAGATTCTCCGTCTCACTTTCATTCCCACTGGTTTCACCTGAAATAAGAAACAAGGCTTCCATAAAATCATAGTTGCAGTGGTAAGGTGGGTGACACCCATGGCTGCCGAAGGGGTCACATCCAAGACCTCCCTTAAGTCTACACCACGTAGGGCTGCTCATTAGCCACTTTGTTCATTACAGAAATCTCAGCAAAAGCAGTCCTTCGATAGTAATATAAATCCCAAAGAACATCAGAGATGAAGTCAGGTCCACCACTTCCAGGGAGATATAGACAGGCATGGAGATTCTGAGTAGGTATTTAAGCCCTCTAGGTGAGTTAGCAACACTTCAGGTTTGGATATAGTTTGTATTCTTTATTTAAAGTTGTTAGGAAACCAAAGAGGCTTTAGACCCCAAGTGTCCCTCCCCAAAGGGGCACCTGAAAGCACCATGAGAGAGCAACACGTGCCCTCCTCACAACAAATAGCTTTAACACCTCAGCATGGAGCTACCCCAGCACTGAAGACTCAGACACAGAAAGGGATCTTCTATATGTAACACTATCGAACTTGGATTAAAGAGATGTACAGGGCTTGATTTGCTGAGGTGCTGAACACCCAGCAACTCTCACCAGAGTCAGTGCAAGATGCAGAAGCTCAGTACCTCTGAAAATCAAACCGCTGTGGTAAAGTTCGCTCATTCGCTGAGCACTAGCTGCAGTATGAAGCCCCCATTATGCTGACAGGACTGTGGTGTGTTGTAAATTAGACATGTCCGTTGTCATGTCAGATGTGTGCTATGTAATGAAGAGAACGGTGCTGGCAGTCTCCATACCTTTTGCTGGAGGAGCTTCTTTCCCTGTATAAGTGAGTAACTTCACCCTCTTCTTCCCACGTTTAGACTCAAAGATCTCCTGTATTTTTAACACAAGCTGGAATCCAAAGAGAAAGCAAACATTAATACAGGCCACATGCACACAAGAGGAGGGAGGTGGCAGTGACACAGCAAAGCACACAGAAGACCTTCAGCAGATGTAACCACATTCAGGAAAGGCTTTGCAGAACCCTTGCTAAAGAGTTATGGTCACAATGCTGTTAACACAACTCTCTGGATACTGGGCACTCTACAGGTCTAACAGGACTGAATAATTATGACAAGAGCCAGTTGGAGACATCATACAGAGCACCCTGGAGAAGGAAGGAAACAAGCAGCATTTGTGCTCTGGCAGCAGACTAGTTGCTGTATATTTGGCTTATCAAGCAGGCTGCACAGGCAGCAGGGCCTAGGATACAGGGAAGTCTGAGGCTATGAACAAGACAAACCACCCATAAAGGAACTAGCAGCAGCATCCTGTAGGATTTGCCTCCAGGAAGCCTTCTGCAAAGGATCCAGAACTCTGTGCAACTACAGGTACCCCAATCCTTTCTGAGCCCAGCCAGAGCTCCTCAACGTAGCTTGGCCTAGTTTCCTAGGATTGTACAGAATGCACTGACAATTTGAGACCCCAGTTATGTTTTCTAAAGCACTCTAGGACTCACCTCTACTTGCTGTGTGTGTAACACCACGACAGACGCGGGGCCTGCCCCAAGGCATTTCCTTAGCTGAACGGTTATAAAAAACGAGCATTTTCTATACTCTAGCATGCCCAGAGGGGACAGAATGCTGCGTCTGCCCCACAGGGGCCCGGGTGGGCCCAGTCTACAGGGAGAAGAAACCTGAACATTACCACTGCTGTATGTGGGCTAAGCAACAAAAGAGAGAAAGGCACCAGCATTCTAACATGCAGAGCAGAAGCAGCTAGATTTTTGTTGATCCAATTGTTTTTTAGGGCCTTTGCTAATACCAGACCCATAAGGATTTCTGGAAATGGGCACCCCTGGCGCTGAAGGTGTTAAAAGGCATCTCCACTGCCATCCTAAGGCACTGTGTGCCCCAAGACCCAGGCAGGACTGGAGGGAGCTCCTTGTTGCTTCATGTTGGAGCCTGCTGGCATTTCTGATTCAGGAGTAGGGCGATTTATTTTTTAAACACAGTGGGGAGGTCAAGTTCTCTCTTGCCCAGTGTTAAGAATCCATTCATGCTCCCAGCAAAGGTAGTACGGTGGGGCCCAGTTATTTCTGTCCCCACACACACACTGCATAAAAATAAAGATCATCACCAACAGAACCTGTTCTCCAGCTCAAACCCTCATCCCCCATCTCCATGAACTAGGCTGAATTTCAAGCTTGCCTCGTTTTCTGATCTGCTTCTGGTTTTCTCGGGCAGTGACAGACATGTTCTGTTAATGCAGTGAGACTGCAGTGAGATGCCCTTCAGAGGAGCTGCTGTTTCACTTCGGAAGGCTTCCTTCCCTCTGTTACTCTCACCTAGAGGTTTTCTGTTATTACTCCTAATTTTGCAGATTTCAGTCACCAGTGAGGTTTTGGGAACACTTGAAGCAGCAAGTTTGCTTTTATTGCTCGAGAAAGAATTGGCTTTTTTGGACTGAAATTCTTTTCTTGCCTGTTCTGAGCCTCTCTCGCAATCCCGGCTGAATCCTTTGAGTGCCGGGAGAATAATGTAGGCTTCCTGCATGTAAATTGCTCCCAGATTTTTGGAACAGGTTTGGGTTTTTGGGAACTATTCCCCTCCCTCTTAACCCCAGAAAAAGGTTACTTGCTATCATGGCATTTTCATAGTTTTTGACACCATGCTCCCTGCTGCCAGGCAGGGTGTTTATAATAATCTTTGTATGCACAAAAAGGGGTATTACTACTTAACATTTCTACAGATTTCGCAGGCAGCTCACTCCACTTCACAGTCCCCTGCCAAGTAGGTAAATATACCAATTTACAGAAGAACTAACTGATGCCTAAGACTTTCCCAGAGCCACACAGCAGGGTTTTCTCAGCTAGAATTAGAACTCAGGAGTCCCATGCTCAAACCACTAACCAATGGTAACTCACCACAGTAGCTACGATATTCCCTCCATCCAATGTGCTATGTTTTGTTATTGTAGCATTGCTCAGGAGAGCTGGATATGGAGTTGGGTTTAGGGTTTTTTAATTAATACAAACTTTTAGAAATATTCCAAGCAGATACAGGCAGGAATTGTAGTAAAGTTTGACTTCTCCAACATGACAGTGGACTTAAATCCCTTTTGTGCTTCCGCCCTCAGAGGTGTGTGTCCCTTACTCACGCAGAAGGGAGCGGCAGGGAGAACGATACCCAAGTGTTATGAAACAGGCTCATTTCTAATGAGCTGTTCAGCAGCTTTTAACATGGAACAGCTGCCAAGGTGCTTTTATTAACATTAGATGAGGAAAATAGACAAACCGTCTAAATAACTGAGCAACAAGCCCCCACAAGAAAGCCAGAGTCGCTCCAGGCCTTGCCAACCAAACAGTAAGTGCTTACACCGAAAGAGCTAATCGACAGATAGTTTAATGGAACGGACGTGAGTCACGCTCACTTGTAGAGAAACTCCCCATGGGTATTCTCTGGCTCCCGACCACTACACTTGTTTGTCCATACACTAAGTTCCTCAAAGCCGGGACTGTCCTCCCTGCATGCCTGGAAAGTGCTCAGCACACAGCGGGTGCTACCACAGGTAAGTAGTAGATCTAATGCCACGAAACACTCAGCACATGCCTATCCTGTAAAGCAATCCCCCAGTCAAACCCCAGTGCTCCCTGGGACCCAAGGCTGGGAGGAAGTCACTCCCCCCACCCCCCGGCTCTGCACTGACATGCCGATGCACCAGTTCATCCACGTGGGAGGGCAGCTATCGTGGGGTTTGCAGACTCATGCTGTCAGGATGGTTATCAAACCAGACTGGGAGTCAGAACTCCTGGGTTCTATTCCCCCCTCTACCACCTGCGAGAGCCTAATGTGATCCTAGGCAAGCCACGTCCCCTCCCAGTGTCTCCACTGCCCACCTGGAGAGCAGAGATAAGCTCTGATCTGCGGGCCGAGGGGCTCCAGGACCATTGCAAAGCGTTAAGGTGCTAGAGAAGGTGGAGTGTTAGTGTCACAAATGCCACACAAGAAGCAGGGATTCACACAGGAGCAGAACGTGCAAGTCTCACCTGGGGAAGGTTCTTCCTTTTCCTACCAGCAGCGTCCCCTGCTCGGAACAGCTTCCACTCTGTCAGCGTGACGGGCAGGGTCGTGTCCTTCCCACGCAGGCATGCCCGGGCAGCTTTCAACTCCAGTGTCTTACGATGGAGGAAGGCAGGCTTGGGAGGGAGCTGGGAATGGACAGGATAAGACACTCAAGGTGTGAAGGAAGCTTTGGAGTTAAACATCTTGTTGGCCAGGTTACAAAGGGGCTCAGCAGGGTGCCCCACTCAGCTCCTGGGAAGCAGCCCCAGAGGGTGTCACAAGCAATCCCCTCTGGCATACGAACGCATATCGCAGCAGCTCCTGAGCCCCTTCCAGCTGCAAAGAGGGCACAGGACCTGGAGGTTAGTGAGTATTTCAGCAGGGAAGGAACCTGGAGACTCCCACTCAGAAGGGACCCAGAGGCCTAAAGAGGAGGAGAGAGCCTACACTGCCTGTCACGGGCAAGGTGAAGTTGTTAAAGGGACAGTCCTGCCCTGCCCCGCAGGCCTTATTAATGTCTAAAGTCCTCTGAGGATGGGAAGTGCCCAGCATTAATATGCAGCTTGTAGGGAAAATGAGATCCCTAACTCGCACAGCATCTCAGCTCCCACCACTCTGTTCCTACCACACACACTCAGGGCTGACCTGGCATTTAATTCACAAACAGCTCAAGCTGCCCAGACCTGAACGTGGGACGCAGCGTGCGACAACGACTCAGCAGGGACACGCATTATTCATGCTGGAAACAGGAAGCCCTGTGGATCCCTCTGCCTGTGACCTAGGCGTCACGGCTGTTTATTGCTGATGTACATAATTTTCAACAAAACCAGGGGCGACTGAAGACACGTGAAAGATGCAACTCCAGGTGCATGGAGAAGAGGGGCACGTGAGGGGGAAGCTCATTTTCCTTCATGAGGCCTGGCAGCTGCCCACCTCACCTCATAGCCAGGCACTTCTGCCCAAGGAATATTTTATTTTTCCATGCACTAAATATCCCTTACGCACCAGGTGAGAGTGTCCAGCCCTGGATATTGACAGCCACCTGACAGTAGAGCATAATTCAAGTTTTGTAGCTGAGCTCCCCGAGACAGCTGCTTTTCAGATCCCAGCCCTGGGCCCTCTGGAGTCAGGACAAGCTAGGTGTGCCCCGTGGATTTGAACACAGCCAGCCTGTGACTCACTCTCACCTTGGGAGGCTTGAAGGCATTCTTTGGGGGTGGTAACTTCCAGGCTGATGGGACCCTCCACAATGGTAAAGGCAACACTTTGATATCTTCATACAGATTCTCCTTAGCAGGATCTGGAGAGAACAGGTAAGGGACTAATGAAGCATGGGGAGCGGGCGGGGGGATGCTGCAAGATGGCCACGGGGCTCCCAAAGTCCTTCCATCTCCAGTATCAGTGGGTGTGGGGATCCTGCATAGGGACCCCACTAAATCCCAGCTACCTGCTGCTGCAGTACCACAGCCATCAGCACCTCCAGACAGCAGCCAATTCTTTCCACAAGTGTTTATATAAAGCACCCCATGGCATCTACAGGAAAGCTAAATCCAGCTCAGCTCAGTCCTATTCCAGGTGCCATTAAAGAAAGCCTGCCAGTGGTTAGCCCTGCTTCCATCCCACCCAGCAACCAGACACGGGGAAATCCAAACACTTCCCGACCTGAACAGGCCCCTCCCTGCCCCTGCTAACATCCCCGTCAGAGCACAGACACGTACAGATAATGTCCTCGTAGATGTTGTCTTCTGACTGTGTGTAGTAGAGTCTAGATCCCGAGCTGCTATTCAGCTCCTCATGGAGCTTCTGGGAGCTGGTGGCTGCCATCCGACTGCGGAAGCCCTGGATGTCTTCAAACTCAAAGGATTTCCTGAAAGCAGACCGGCACGTTTTCTAGTAGTTTCTTCTCAAGAGGGATGTAAATCACAGATGTTAGGAGCAAGCGAGGCCCTGCCCGCTGAACTCACCAGCACCACCTCCCCAGGCCGGCTTAGGAACTGGCCAGGCCCCCAATGCCAGGCTAGTGATTTACTGGTTTCCAGCCAATCCAATCATGTTTGTTTCCCCTGAAGATCTTGTAGGCCCGATAAATGGGACGGGTGGTTTTGGACTATCTGGGCCAAGGAACTGCACTCCCACCTAGTACCTGCCCAGAGACTCAAGTGCTGAAGCCCTGTCCAGGTAGCGCAGCCAAGGGCAGGAACCCGGAGTGCTGCTGTCTGGACGAAGGAATCCTGCACTGCCCCCTTCCTACATCCCTGGTGGTGCAATCCCCAGCACTCTGACTTGGGGGGCAGGGCAGGGGGCTGCAACTGACATTGGAGGTCCTGGTTAAAGACACAGGGACTGGTACAGTACACAGAGTCTGTCCCAGAGGACTGTCTTTCCTGGAAGATGCCTAGTCATTCTGCAGACTAATTCCGACACTTGGCTTCCTTTGGGGGGTTTAGCTCTGACAAACAACATATCTGCATCCTGGCAGGCACAAGTGGGCAGAATTCCATTTTTATTTTTAGTAGTTTTGACACCTTTATTTTAAGCTTTTTTCTAGATCTGTATCAATTTAAATTTTCATAGTTGTGGGAAATTATGGGGGGGCCAGATAATTACTTAATGACAGCAGGCACTGAGATTCAGAAAGTTAAAGCATTATAATTTTAAAACAAATTGTCAATATCAGATGTCAAAATATACCAAGCAAACATCCTGAAATCAAACTAACAAATTCTCAAGCAGCACTTCCCTACTTTGCTTATCTGTACATTTTGTTATTATTGATGTTCATACTCTTTTGGTAGCTTGTGTGTGACCAGTGATATGAATATTTATTGACATTTACTGATATCAATCTAATTCTGCCAAGCCTAAGGATGAATAGTAAGGGGCTTTGTTCCAAAGCCAGTCTGGGTCAGTCATCAAAGCATTAAGGGAGAGACAGGCCACTAAAAACCCAGAGTATTTGCAACACATTTAATACTATGGAAAGCATTGGAGGATCCAAGAGCCCCATCTCCGTGCCCCTCCACAGGATGCTTATCTGCTTACCCAGAGATGGCTACACCTCACCATCTCCTACGTCTGTAGAACTAGCAGAGGGCTAACACAAATTATATGTTAAGTTACTTGTCTAACTCTGAGACCCACATCCAAGTGGGCAGCCCAGCCCAGCCTGCTGCCACGGTGGTTATCTGAGAGTAATGGCCCCAAACTCCAGGCAACTAAAAGATCAACCATCTGGAGTCATGTCGGACTCACAGAGCAACAGTGCTCCTCACTGGAGGAGAGAATTAGCCCATGATCCATGGGAAATATCCCAAAGCGCAGGGCAGGCAGCAGCACCCAGCTTTGCTGAGGTCTGGACACCACAGCTAAGTCAGCTTTCAGGGTTCTGGGATGAGGTTTGTTTGGGGCAGTACTAGGGACCAGGCAGTCTGTGCACAGGAGTCATGCACTGCTCAGGGTGGGGAGGGGGTATTTTAGCCAGGACATACCCCTCTCCTTACGCTTCTAAAGAAGGGCCAACTGCAGAGCTACCATCACTTCTGTGGATTTTAAGGTCTCACCTGAAAGTGCAATTCATGTGAGGCCTTTAGAAACAAAGTAATTCTCATGGGTCACTGAGTGACCTGGTTTGGGCGAGGGACTTGCTCAGCAGAGGCCGAGGAGGCAGGTGTTCCGTGCATACAACAGCAAATAAGAATTAAGCCACCTACCTCTTGGATCTCCCTCTGATTTTCCCGTTTGCCTCTCTGTGCTCGGGCTCATGGGAGGAGCCTGTTGGGGAGTCCTTACACTGGCCTTCCAGTGGCTTTTCTCTGCGGGAGCTGGCTTGGTCCCTTTCTGACAGATAGCGGAAAGTCCTGCGGGGCTTCGGGGGAGGGATGGCAGCAGGTCTTGTCTCCTGTCCCTCAGCCTCTGAGTAAATGTTTTCGAAGCTCCTCTCTGTCACATTGAGAGGCTCCACTCCCCCAGCATATAGTTCTCTCTCTGTCAAGCCACAGCTCTCTCTTTTCCTTTTCAGCTCCAATGCCATCGCTAGGACCTTGTCAGGAGGAACGGCTTCCATGTTCTTCCACAGCCCTCGTGAGGTGTAGAAGTTCCCTGGTGGCAGCATCTGCTCTGGGTCCAGGAGGCCTCCCCGCCAGCCTCCGTTCTCCTCAGCTCGGGAAATCAGGCAGCTTGTGTGCACTTTGGGCCTGAGGATCTCCGAGGTACTGCAATCACCATCTCTCTTGCTGTCACCCTCACTCTGAGAATGGTTCCTGCCCTTTTCCCTGAAATCCAGGCCCAAGCTCTTTGAGTTTGCCAGCCCTGCCTTTCCGTCATTTCCACAGCCCCGTGGCTTGGCCGTCGGCAGAGCCTCACAGCCATGGTCGTACTGTACCCCGAAGTCCTTCGGCTGCTGTCTGTCCTCGCTGCAGCCCCCTCTAGTCCTCCCCTCCCACTGGGAGATCTTCTGTTTGATGTTCCGGCAGTGGCTGCGGGAAAGCGTTTGCACAGCACACCGAGAAAAGCCACCATCTGGGGTCCCTGTTGGGTGCATGGCAGGAGCCTGAATCCTCACAAATGCCCCATCACAGGCCCCGCCTAGTCCCTCCCGTGCCACACACACAGCGAGATGGTGCAGAGTCCCAGCGCTCCTGCTAGGCTCCAGTCAGGGAGCAGAACACAGACAATCCCTTTGGACACCAGCCCTGCGAGCAGCAAGTTCTAATTCAGCCCTGGACTTAGGGAAGGGGAGGGAAGAGAGAGAGAACATCCATTAGTCCAGCTCCAAGGCAGAAGGCACCAACTCACCCCAACAGAGAAGCATTCAGCAGCAAACATGAGGGCACAGTAGTAATCCTTCTCCGAGGGCTGACCCTCCTCACCAAGTGCTGAAGACTGGTCTCCCCACACCTCACCACACTCCTGAAAATCCCTTTCTCCCACCAAACTAGAGATTTAAACACCTGCTGTAAGAGATGCCAGGTTCCCTGATTTTCCCCACCAGCATAGGGCATGGCAAGACGGGAGGAGACGGACTGGCTGCTCTCAGTGCTTGGGAAACAGGCTGATGATTTGCAGTTCTCTGAGCTCTCTCAGGGCATTGCCCATGGTTGCTAGCACTTGTGCAGCACTCCTGAAGACAACACCAGCAAGAGCTCCAGAGTGGACCTGGTGCAGCATTTTCACGACCCCATCGTCTAACCCTGCTCAGAGCAGGTCTGCAGCATCTTGTGTGTGCTGGAGCTCCCGCCAGGGGAGTTGCATTGGTGCGGGGAGGTGTTGAGACAGAGCTCAGTACAGGTACAGCACAAGGAGTTTCCCAACTCCAGTCTGCAGTGAGCCAGTGACAGCCCTGATCGGAGGGCTGCTACGGTTTGACACAGGAAAGCAAAAAGGCTCATTGCGTTGACTGCAGACAGGCCCAGGTATTGGCAACACTAAACCTCCCGCCAGATGTGCCCCGCCTGCCCCACAGCTGGGCAGGAACATGTTCAACATTCCACCTGCCCACACCTGACCTAGATCGGCCACTGGGGAGACTCTAGGTCTCAGGGAAGCGGCAAGGTGGCTCATGGTGTCTTTTGGGGGAATGAGGAGAAGCAGCCGCTCCAAGTGCAGTGCTGTGCTGGTCAGTCACACCCTACTCTGTCCAACAACCCCTTGGCATGGTGTATCTGCTCAGAGACCCAGAGCACAGGCCAGTCAGAGACCATCATCCCAGGCTCTAGCTGGGTGACACTGTTCAGGACAGAAATCCTGACCACAGACATAAGTGAAGTTGGCCTGGGTGGTTCTGGCCACCATCTGACAGCAGGAAAAGCAGGTGGGCTGCTGTGCAGGGGAAGGGCTGCAAGTCAGGCTGGGCTGTACATACACAGCACTCCCAGGTCTGGGCAGAACTGCAGCACAGACATTTCCTGGGCAACTACTGCAGCGTCAGTGCCTATGAAGATCTCATCAGCCTTGTGCCCACATCTGCCTTTTTACCCTGCAGAGAGGGGTCTGGCCAAATCCTCCCACATCCCTTCTCCCATGTGCCAGAAATATCAGAGCACAACGTGGAGAGGAGTCTCCAGGATCAGCTCCACCTGCCGTCTGCCTGCCTGCCCAGGTATTTACCCTCTGCCTATCCCCGGGAGACCTGAGCCCCTGAGCTATTTGAATATGGAAACCTAACTAGGTGTTAATCCAGTGCAAGGGCCATGGCGACTATGTGCAGCAGCATTGCCACATTGATCGAGGTCCCAGCGGAGCCCCCAGCACGTGGTAGCTCTCCACGGAGTAACAGGCCAAACACCCCTCTGCGGCAGCTTTGTCCCCACTGCATAAATGATAACCTTGACCCAGAGAAGTGGAGAGACTTGTCCAAGGCCACAGCAAGCACAGGTGTCAGAGATAGGGCTAGAGCCCCAAGGTCCTGGCTCAGGCTTGTGTTCAGATCACAGCCCACATGACGAAGTCCCCTAGCTCAGTGGCAGAAAGTGATGCTACGAAGCATTGGAAGCCACTGTTTCTGATCTCATCAGCACAATCTGCGGTGACTTTCCCAGTTGCTATGAAACCCACCTCATCCTCACTGACTCAGCACCTGCAAGAACTGGCAGAACTGCAGACAGGAAGGGCACTAAGTCAGCGAGAAGCAGATCATAAACCTGTTTGCCCCACTATCTCACTACCCCTGCGAGCCACCTGCTGCCCTCGCAAGCAACAGGCTCTGTACCCCAGCACATTCAGCCAAGAGCAAGGTTTACACTGTGTGTGCATTAGCATCCTGAATTACATTCCCCATCCTGGACAGATCAGCTCTCAGGAGGGCATCCTGCACCACCACAACACTCAGAAACTTCTGGCAACTGGCTTTGCAGTAGTCACTGGCGCTTGCGATATGCAGAAATGCACTGAAGGGAGAAGGCCAGGGTTTTGCTCCGAGCAGAGGCTGCTGACCCTCCCTTTGCAGAAGGAACAGGCTGTGCCTGCTGCATGATGAAAAAAGGGGTGTCCAACAGTGGTGCTAGATGCAGGAGAAATGCACTGGCCAAGGCAGCTCACTGTTGGAACTAGCAAAACCAGCTCCTTTTTAGCCATGACAGCACACAGTTCCTCAGGCAGGGACTGAAGCTGTCGTGAGAGACTCAGCATTTGCACAGATGCATAGTGGAACTTACCCCTCTGCAGAGATCCTGATGTCCCAGCCACCCCCTGCTGCACTCACACAGAGCCAGCACCAGAGTGGAGCTTCCTTCCCCCAGCTGAGAGGCAGCTGCACCTAGCAGAGGCTGATGCTGCCCATCTCCAGGGATGTCAGTGCCGGCTCTCGCCTTCTCCAGAACTGTCCTGATGGGGAGAAAACACAGCATGCTGCTTCAGCAAAGACATGACCAAGCCAACTCCCAATCCCGAGCAAGGCGGCAACCACCCGCTTGCAATGCATCGTTAACATGAATGGCACCAGGTAACCCCACTGTGCTGGGGGTCTGTGCTAACCCCAACAAGCAGCCTGCCCCAGCCTCAATGCTCCACACATGGAAATATCAGCACTCAGATGCCGGGGCTGAACCTAGGAAAGTCACAGCACCCAGCTCCCAACAGGAGGGGGAGCACATGCAGCAGGGTCCTCTGCCCGCACAGACGGCTCCTACACAGACCCTGCCATTCAGAGTACACTCAGCTAAGCGAGTGAAAGAAGCACCGCCCCCAGTCCCTGGGAGCAGGCCCCTCTGCCCATCTGGGGTGTGCTCATGGTACAGTATGGCAGCCCTAATGCAGCACACTCTCCCCTCCCTGGTGTCAGCAGGCCAGGAGCGAGACTCGACAGGAAGCTGCTCCTGCAGCAGCAGGGTGACGGCGAGATGCAAAAGGAGGTGGAGGCAGGGGAGTAGCAAATAAAGGAAGCCTCGTCACCTGCCCCCTGCCCAAGGCATCAAGGGCTGGACAAGAGCCCAGCGTGCTGCAGTGCAAACTAAGGCATTCTAGGTACAACCACAGTTTGCCACTGTACCTACGTCTCCCCCAAACACACACAGCCCTATATCAGGGCCATCGCCCCAGGCACCGACACCATTCACCACGGTACCATGCTGCCCAGCTGCCCCAGCCAGCAGCCCTTCCCTGGCCTGGCCACTCGCAGCCAGAGCCCTGGCAGGAGCCCTCCTGTCCAGCACCATGCAGAGGCCTCCTCTCAGCCACGCCCCGACGCGCAGCAGCTATAAATAAGCATTGTCTCCAAACATCCTGAGCCAGGAGCCATCCTTCCTCAAGCCCAGTCTGCACAGCTCGATTAGCAGGCAGGAAAGCGTGCCCCCCAACCCCCCCTCAGTGGCCACGGCTGCCACGCAACGATAACACAGCCCTCGCTTCCCAGGCACAGGCCTGGCTGGAGTCACAGAAAGCCAACCCTGAGACCACCTGGAGTGGACTCCCAGGGTCTGGGGTCAGAAGACAGGGAAGGCCGTAGCAGTAAGACACTGGGGCTGGGGGAAAAAAACTTTGGCAGAACAGCCCTTTACTCCCTGCTCCCGCCCCTGGACACCACACCATGAACCCAGCCAAATGTAGGGAGTAGACACCTATGAGCCGGGAACCAGCTAGGCTGGTGGCAGGGCAGGCCAGGGCAGCAGTAATAGGAGTGCAGGGAGCAGCAACACAAAGCTGCTTGCAGCAGAGGAGAGAGGCTCTCAAAATCAGGGACCTCACTCAGAACAGCCAGCAGGAGCAATCACACCCCCCTCCAAAGGGCTCAGGGCTGCTGGGGAAGGAGCCTACAGAATGAGAATCCAGCACCCTATCCAGTAGCTGATTAGGGAAAGCAATGCTCTCAGCCACACAAGAGCCCACAGGAGCCAGAACCAAGTGCAGCCATCCCCAGATCCCAAGGAAGAGATTCTGCTCCATCGGAGTCTGACACCTGCTGTGCAGGGAAGGTAGAGTGCAGGGGCAGAGCCCCCCATGCCGCACAATTCACAGGCAGGACTGGCCAGCGAAGCAGCTGAAATCACTCCTGTTATCAGAGCTCCCAAAACACAGGCCCGAAAGCCGTTCTGGCACAGGGAACAATGGGCCATTCACAGGGCAGAGCGCTCCACAGGCTAATGCTCTGCGTCCCTCTGCCCACACGTCCCGAGTAACAGCTCCACAAGGGGCCTGGCAGCAGGGTGCTGGAGGGTTCAGTTATTCCCCTGGCGCAGTGTAGGTTTTCACTTCCTCACCCTGCCAGCCGTTCGGTGCTCCACAAGGAGGGAGCAGCGTGGCCTGGAGAAGCCTGGTCTGCAGGGCAAAGGGCCACAAACTGCAGTACACATCGCACTTCACAACAGGCCAGCCTGGGTCTGTCCCCAGCAGCACCTACATCAGGCCCTCTCTTCCCAACAGGAAGTAGTAGGAGTAGTTACATCTGCCCCTCCACATCTCATTGGCTGGGGAAGCTACAGAAAGGCAGGAGGCACAGATCACATGTATTTACGCTCCGGGGCTAAGTGAAGGAGCCTGTGGCCCCACAGTTATGCTGGAAACCACCTCAGTCCCTCCCTAGCACACCTAGATTCACAGTTACCCAAGACTCAGTAACTCAGCAGCAGAAGACTAGCCCAGCCAGGTCTCACTGTACAGTCCCACTAGGATCCATTCCCCAGCCAGTTAGCTTTTGCATTCAAAACACTGCAGCATTTATGTCAAGCTAAAGGAATTCACAGGCAAGTTCTCATGAAACACCAGGGAGGCTACGACACAAGCCATCAAGCTGAGCCAGCACCACAAAGCCTGAACGCACTGGACACCCCATAGCTGTGGGCACCAAGGCGCCATAGTTTCTGTTCGGTTCCCAAGGATTTCAGCACAACCGACCATCACCTAACGATTTACAACAGCAAAGAGGAGAGTGTGCTCCAGGGAAGGGGAATGAGCCCACACAGGCAAAAGGCAAAGCCACATGGGCCAACAGATCAGCAACAAGTAGGGCTCAGGGCACCTCAAATCCCGAGGAAAGAGCATCCAACCAAGAACTATCACGAGAGGTGCACAGCGCTGCCAGCTCTGGCCATTTATCATGAATCTCACTAATCTATTTGGGGATTTTTAAAAAGACTATTTGGTAGTCAGGTGATTACGTGACAATCCCAGCCCCCAAGTTCCTAGCCCTCCTGGTTGTGGAGAAAAGCTTGATAACATGACTTCCGACGGCTCAAACACCTGACCCAACTGATTTTTTCAGTCTCATGATTTTAAAATCACCCTCAAGATTTTTTTTTGAGGCCCAACTCACGATTGTTCAAATGCTTGGAGTTGGCAAGGCTGGTACACTTACCAGGAAACGCCTGCATGCCCAGGCCTTTCCCAACCACACAGTTTACATGGCATTTGCAGAAGAGCTGAGGAAGAAGCCCTTGGGAGGGGTATTTGATTAAGAAGCAACAGCAACTCACCAGCAAGCTTTCACCGCTCTGCAGGGCTGGCTGCCCACTGCATGGCACATCTGCTCAAATGAAGTTCTCTACTCCTGTCTCCTCATCACCAGCTCAATGCCCGCATGACATTCATCCACGGGGGTACCAACGCAGCATGCCAGCTCATGACTGTGCTCAGAACTGTCTTGGTTTATAGGTGCTCTTGGGCTCAAGGCATAAAGCAGACAGCAAATGTCTTCTCTTCAACTTAGCAAGGGTCTAACTCTCAACATGAGGCATCCAGTTCACAGCCACTTCTCTACAGAGAGAAAAGCATCAACGGATACCTCAAACTGCTCCTAAGAGAAGCTGCGCAGCTTGACTGCAGTCCTGGGACCCAAGGTCTCTAAGGTGTGTCACTGGTCCTTGAGTAATTACAATTAGAGCCAGATACAATTAACAATTAATTTCTATTCCACCTCTGAAACAACCTATGGAAGGCAAGCTAAAGGAACTAGCCAACATTACCTCTCCCTTGGGCCTAGTCAGCCAGGCGCAGCACTGAACAGGTATTTGTCAAATACACCCACCCGTTTGGAAGAATGGAATGTAGCATTTAACTTGCACGGGCTTGCAAGACAGGTGGCTGCTCTCAAGGAAGAGGGATTTTGATGAAAGCTGCTCCAGTGGGTGAAGCACATGAGCCCAGGAAACTATATAGACTTTGCCCTCAGAAGGAGTCACAGAAGTTGCTCTGAAGCAGGCTGGGATGGTCTGACCTCTAAGTTAAAGAAAGTTGCCTATTTGTGAGATACAAACTTAACACAAAACCTCTGCAAAACCTGACCCAAGGGACCTTCACAGCACAACTCAAGGGACTAGGGACAAACTGAAATCACCCTGGTCTTTTAACAGCATCACATCTGACAGCATCTTGTGGGGCTTCTCTGCAGGAACTCTGATCTGTAAAGGTTTCCAGCTTGCAAGCGGCTGTAAATCCGATCAGCAAATTTCTAATCCTAAAAACCAACCAGTTACTTCCAGACCCTTCCACGTAGAGACACCGGCAAGTTACCCAGGGACTCCTGCAGGACCAAAGTAGTTAGACTTGGGAAGGATGAGTCATCGTCCAGTTCTCGTCTCTGCTATTCCAAGGGCTGAAAGTAAGGCGGTACAGGCATACCGGTAAAAGGTGGCCGCCGGTACCAGACCCTACCGCCTTACGGGTTTTGCGGCCCCATCGGCGGCCAACAGGGCCAGTGGGGGGAGGGGAAGGCGAGCAAAAGGAGCAGCTGGAGCCCTTGGCCCTTTAAATTGCCACTGGAGCCCTGTGTGGCACAGGCCAAGCAGCATGGAAGGGTTGGCTGGGGGATGTTGACCCCCAGCCCCAGCCCCACCCCTGGGTGGGGGGGTGGAGGCTGGAGCTGGCACCCATACCGGTAAGTTTAAAATTTTACTTTCACCCCGGCTATTCCAGAGCTCTTCCCTATTGTACATTCTCTGATGCTTCTAACAAAACCTGGGCTTCCTGCACATGACATCCCCTCATCCCGTTCCCCATTCTCTGCACGTTCCTAACTGTGCCTCTGAGCAGAGAGCACTTCATGCAGGGAGCATCCAACTACAAGCTATTTTAGTTAAATTTACACTTTAAAAAAGAGTAAATGATTGCTGCACCTCAGCACAGCTCTCTCCAAACTACATCCAGAAGGCTCAGTAGTCTCCAGTTTGTTTTCCTGTGTTCCCAAAAGTAGCCAAACAGCCACCCCCACCCCACCAATTGTGACGATGCTTGCAATGCCTTGCATCTGAAGGCACTAAGCAAAGATTCTAGATCTATATTATTTTATTTGAAATGTTCTTCCTAGGTACAGAAAGATTTAAAATGTTTCTAGATGAGATCTGCCAACAGCATTGCCCATTTCTTGAAAAAAGATACCCTCTGAAGATACATGTCTCAGATTCAACATCTAGAGAAAGTTTCCGTAACATCTTTGCCCAAAGTTGAAGCATGAGGAGGTTTAGCACTCCCTGCCATGTAGTGTTATCTTTTTTTCCAGGACTGAGAGCCAGAGAGCATTCTAAGCATTTTCCATGCAAAGAATCCCAACAGGATTCAATTTCCTGAAACCGTATGTTCCAAAAGAGAACGCTGCCAACATTATTCAGGAACAAAATTACTCTTAATTGTTGAGCCCACCCAACCCAGGTGCTGCTGGCCCTGTGCTAACCCCAATACCGCAGTCAAAAAATCTCAAGCAATTAGCAAAACAAAGGCATTAACATGTGTGTGCAGCATCTCCTATTACAGGCTGCAAAGCATGCACCAGAACCCATACAGATTAATTCCTTGTGACTGTCAGCTTTCCAAGCCAATCCAGTTTCAAAATGCTTCTCAATTGTGAACTGCCCGAGAGGTGACAAGTCTTCCTGCCACAGTGACCCAAGGGTGGGAGGAGGCCTTCAAGTCTCTAGCGTTCTGGGAAAACAGCCAAGCAAATATTGGAGAGAGGTGGTTAGTAAAGATATTTATTACTCACTGTGAAGGCACAAACAAGGATACATCTCAGAATTCGTAGCCACTTTTACTCTGCTCAGATGCAAATCCTATGCTTTTCTGAGCAAAACTCTGCCCCGTTCTGGAAGTAGAAAAGTCTGGGGCAGTATCAGATAATAACACACTCCAGGAATGCTGCACTCTGTCATTCGTCTCCAGCTCAACAGAAACCACCTCCATTAGGAACTGGATGTTGCCACCAGGCTAGCAGCAGAGCAGAGCACCACAGAGTAGGTCTGCACAGCCAGTAGCTGCCCCGGGCTGGGATGCTCGCTGCCATGTAGATATACCCACTGAGACCCCAGAGGCAGGCATGGAACACATAGGCTGGATCACCACCAGTGTGAGCATAAATAATGTTCAACACTTTATTTTAAGTCTCTAGCTGTTGTGGATGCAGAGGGAAGATCCCTAAAGGCTCAAACACCAGAAGGCAAACAGCCAGCCCAACGTTCGTTATTTTTTAAAATCTCATGATCACTGGGGGGCCTGACTCATGATTCCTGAATGTCCGGGGTCAGCAACACTGGAAGGGTGGCAAACCACCCAGCTCTGAAGCAGGATTTCAGCCAAGTCTGCTGGCTGTTTGCCTGAGGGCCCTGCAGTTTCACACCAAGGTGCAGGCAAACTCAGCAGAGGCACTGCAGGCTGAATGGAGGGAGAAAATCAAAGATCAGCATAACCTGAGGTAGTTCCTTGATGCAGAACCAACATCAGTCAGAAAATGCATATTCCACAACACACAAAAAAGGGATGCCGGGGCCACTCCCTGCTGGGGCCTTTATTGTCTTTTGCCCCATTAGCAAGGTTTGACGTGACTGGAGAAACCAGACCTTTTGGCCTCTGTTTCACTCCCCCCCTGCTCCTGGGCCTCACCCAGCTCCCTGTGCCCCCAGGGTCAGCATCACTGCAAACAGAACAGGCAGAGCCTCCTGGGCTTGCTTGAGCCAAGGTCTCTCCCCCCAGGCTGGGGCTGCACCCTGGGAGTGTGGCAGGGGAAGGCACAGGCCCACACGGCCATGGAAGGTGGCACAGGTGGCAGGTCTGATGGGGAGGAAGCTGCCCTCCCCTCCCCCAAGACAGAGCGACCGGTAAGGGCTCCCCAGCAGCACTCTCTCAGTAGCAGTGACTCTCCCTACTGCCCCTCAGGTTCTTAACCGCCTGTGATGGACAGGACTGGCTGGCAGCAGAACAGCCTGGGCTATCAGCCAGGAGGGAGGCAGGGCTCCCAAGCATCTGCTGGAGTCTCCTCCTCACTGCACGGGGCTGGGCAGCTCCTGGGCTGCTCACTGCAGGAGCATCAGGCAGCCTCCTCCAGGCACCTGCGACATCCCTAGAACCAGCTGCACACAGAGGTGGCAGACATGGCAACAAGCACTAACCTCACAGGAGAGTGGATGACACCAGGGGCCCAGTTTCCAGGAGCAATTGGGAAACAGGGCAGCCAAAATCCTTGCTTTAGTCTCAGCTCCTCAGGGACAGGCACCATACTCGCCGCGGGGGCACACGCGGCTCTGAGCTCTGTCAGCACCACACACCACAGCCGAGCGTGAAGAGCTCCATCTAGGCGAGGGGGACCAGATCGTACCTTCTTGTTGCTCTGGCTGCAGGAGAGTCCAAGAGCTCAGATCCCCGCTCCAGCCCGAGTGCTCCAGGGACAGCAGAAAGCGCTGAGCAGAGCACTCAGAACTACAGTCCTGGCAGTGGGCCGGGCTGCAGCTGCCTTCAGCATCCCCTTTCCCTGGGACAAACAGCTAGGAGCGGAGAAGAAACAGTCGGCAAGAACGGAGCAGCTAACTCCACATCATGCTCCTAGCCCAGCCTGCCACTATCTCTGCCCTTGCTGGCACAGCCCAAGCCACCAGCTTTTGTGGAGCTGCTCGATCTACACCCCAACAGTTCTAGGGGCCAGGACTGTCTCATGCCATACTGCCACTGGGAGGAGCACCTGATTTGAGAAGCTCCAGGAAGGAGTCACCTCTGTCACCCCCTGTGGCCAGTCCTCTTTGCAGCTTTCCAGGCCAAGCTCAAGACAAGCCTCTTGGTCGGCTGGGAATTGAGGGCTCCACTTCAGTCAGCGAGTTAGTCTACAATCCCCAGGTACTATGCATCCTTCTGCCACCAATTCCAGAGATCCACATCCCAAGACAACGTGCTGCCCAGCTTTCCTGGGACCTGGACTGTGTCTAACCCTCTGCTTGGGGGAGACAATTCCTATTGGTCCTACTGACCACGAGAACAAACAAAAGCCAGCCTGAGCAGATGGAAAACAGACATCCTGAGAATGGGCGCTTACCCGTCCAGCCACAGGAAGCGTTAAAGCAAAGGCCAGAGATGACACTCAGGATAAATCGGTGGGCGGAAATGCCGCATCCCAGCTGGCTCCACACCTCCTCCTCAGCACTACTGCACTTTGCTTCCGGAGATGAACCTTCAGGTTACAAGGAGCAGCTGCAGCTAACTGAATAACCAGCCTTGCCCAGTGCTGGAGCAAAGTGCCCAAGCCGATTCATCAGGTCTTGGTAATGCATCCGCATGGCTCTGTGATGGCAAAACACTGGCCTGGGACACACTGGTTGTTCTGGGCCATAACCTTAGTTACCACACCTCCCTGCACACAGGCAGCAGCCATAGGAGCAGCAGCAGAAACATGTTTATTTGCAGTGACCGAAGGACCCACGGACAAACATTTAATTCACATGCTTCCAAAACAATGAGAAGAGCAAGGAAGCAGGTGTTTCCACATTAAAAGGCTGGGTCAACAAGGAACCGAGCTATGAGAGAAGAACAAAAAAGCGGCCAGACCAATGGTCCATCTAGCCCAGTGTCCTGTCTCTGACAGTGGCCACTGCCAGAGGCTTCAGAGGGAACGAACAGAATAGGGCATGTTATCGAGTGACACATCCCCTGTTGTCTAGTCCCAGCTTCTGGCAGTCAGAGGTTTAGGAGTATAAACTATTTGAGCATAAGTTCAAATAAATTTGTTAGTCTCTAAGGTGCCACAAGTCCTCCTTTTCTTTTTGTGGATACAGACTAACACGGCTGCTACTCTGAAACCTGTCAGAGGTTTAGGGACACCCAGAGTGTGGGGTTACATCTCTGACCATCTTAGCTAATTGCTAGTGATGGACCTGTCCTCCATGAACTCAAATGGCCCCTTCTGCAGTTCAGTAATGTCACAAGTGGGGAGCTATCACTGCCGTCTGTTTCTAAGCAGTTCACTACCGCATTGCAGTTGGAAGGCACGCGCTGCTCTGAGAAGTGTGATCCCCTGAGACCCCAGCTCCTTCCCTTAACGGCTGCAAAGCATATTTCCCTGTTCACGTCTCTGCATTTCTAGAGCATCACAGCCCCAAAGCACTCACAGGCATTAACTAAAACTCTCAGCCGGACAGGCCTGTATTACCCCATTTCACGGAGTCAGTGACTCACCGAAGGCCAAAGCAGGACTCGCCAATCCCCAAATCCTACCAGAGAATTGACCCGCAGAGTGGCCCCGCAGGAAGCCCTGCGACTGATGGGCTACGGCAGACTCGACTCCTGGCCTTATTCCATCAGCAAGACAGTTTTGTTGGGTCAGCCACAACCCGCCCATTCTCCGCACCTCCCTACCCCGCCTGCTCGTCAGTGACCAAGTGCGGCAGCCGCCACAGCGGCAGCCTACAGCTGGATTCCGAATGTCACTGAAATGGCTTTCCAGGTCCACGACATGCCCTCAGCAGCACAGGGCCTGGAGCCAGAGACCAGTTCAGCTAGTGGCACCAATGTGGACAGAACCATGATCACTAAGTGCATCATCCCAAATATGTACAGTAACAGCAGCTTCCCATTCCGGGAGCCCAGGAGTCCCCCCAGAACATGAGACGCCCTGACAGGGATGGCCCACGTGGCTCTTTCCCCTCTAGCTAGGCTGTGCCTTCCTTTGTGGTGGCAGATGGGACAGTGGACAATGCAAACACCATTGTTCAGATACAAACAGACGCGGGGCTACTCTTCCTGGCCAGCCTGCTGCCTGCCCATAACCCCCCTCCTCTCCTCCCTGGAGCCGAGAACGAGCTGTGGCCGGAGCTCTCGCTGTTAACAGGGGACTGGAGAATCCCAGCGAGGCAGTGCGTCAGACGGGCTGTGATCATTTTCAACTAGCTACAGCAGAAGAAGGGCCTACACAGCAACTCGCACCTTGGGCCAGGCAAGGCAAACTGAAAGGTGACTTGGTCACCATGTGTCAGTACCTTCATGGGGAAAGTCCCAGATACTAAGGGACTCTAATCTAGGGGAGAAAGACAGAACAAGAGCTAACAGCTGGACATTATTTAAATTGGAAATAAGGCCCCAGTTTTTAACAGGGAGGGTGATCAACCACTGGAACAAGCTCCTCAGGGACATGGTGGATTCTCCATCTCAACGTCTTCAGCTCCAGACTAGCTGCCTTTCTGGAAGAGAAGCTTTAGCCAAACACAAGTTATTAGGCTCTATACAGGGGTAACTGGGTGAAATTTAATGGCTTGTGTTATACAGGAGGTCAAGCTGGATGATCTAATGGTTTCTTCAGGCGCTGAACTCTACGAATCTGAGACTCCAGACAGATGGAATTCCATGTGTTCCTTAGCTGTGAAGAATTGTTTCCACTGTGGCCACATCATGGCACCAGCCTTGGGAGCGAAACACCAAGGGCCATCAGGAGAATGGGCTGCAAGCTCACACTGCATTTGGGGGAATCATCGTGTCAGGGGTTACCACAGCAGAGTTTAGCACAGGTAGAAGATTAAGGGGTTTAACAGCCATTCAGTATGTGCCCCTGTCCTGACTTCAGCACTGACAAGAGACCAGCGTGAACCCTCCGATGAAGTGAGCTGTAGCTCACAAAACCTTATGCTCAAATAAATTTGTTAGTCTCTAAGGCACCACAAGTCCTCCTCCTCTCTTCAGAGGGCTTGCAAACAGCTGGTTGGTTACTTCAACAGCACATGCTGAAAAGGGATTTTGCACTTTGTGGCCTTTCCCACCCCAGAGAGCAGAACTCAGCTGGGGCTAGTTTCAATATCAATAGCTACCAATGGCATTTACACATGGTTTAAAATCACAAGCAATTCAGGGCAGCTACACAGCTGGTTATGTTCAGTGCCCAGCATAAGAGGGTTTTCCCTCAGGGGCCTCTGGGCACCACCGTAATGACACAGCCACCACAATAGCTGTGGACTAATCCCTGCCCCTGGGGAACACCAGTGCGACTAGGAAAATATAGGGAGTGTACACAGCACAATTAATTCCCTGGCAGAAAGCTGCACCAACACTCTGTTAGGGCTGTAAATGAGATTATTATAACCTCACAGGGACAAAACCCAAACAAGCCTGAGAGCTGAAAACTGAAACTTCAATATCCCTACTCCATGGTTCTCAGCTCCTCTTCACTCCCACCACACCCCAGCCTGAACCCCCCGGGAAACAAAGGCCCCCCTCTTCCCTGGCTTAATTTAGTGGAGGATGAGAACACTTTGATAACCTCATAGTATTAGCCAACTCCAATGGGCCAAGCATTTTCTGGATTCAGGATGCTAGAGCTGGAAAACACCACTAGGTTGGGAGAATTGAGACTGGGAAGCTTTATTAGCTCATCCAACCCTTCCCACAGGTCCAGAGCAGGCTTGTTCCCTTTCTTAGGTTTCCTGGTGATGTGTTCAGTCTGGTTCTGAATATCCTAAGGAAAGGGGTTTCCTACTGCCCCCGGGACACACCTCTCCCCCTGCTAACACAGACTCACTGGCAGGGAGTCCCCCTGATATTCAACTTTGAATTTCCCTTTCCCAGCCCCCTCTCATTGACAGTTCAGCTCCTTGTACCACCCTCAAGGATTCATCTGGCTCCTCCATGCACACACCCTCTGTCTGTCCCAGCCTACTTCCCCATTACTCATCTGTTACGCAAGATCCAAGCCAGGCACGTTGCACTCAGCATTTCCCCACCAACTGAACCCTCTAGCCACGACCATCCTGCTGCTCTTTTCTGAGCTCACTCCTATCTCCTGTTGGTGAGGGGGATGCACAGAGATGAGCACAGCACCCCAGGGCAGCAACAGCCATCTTGCAGGGAGCAGGTCTTGCTGCTCCAGGATGACAGACACAGTCGGATTGTGCTGCATCTCACTCATCAGCTGCCCCCTGCCCCACCACCTGCTAAGATTTCCTGCAGCACCTCCACCCCAGAGCCTCTCTTCCTCACCTCTGTCAGCTGGGAGCTCCCCAAGCTGAAGCTGCGACTCCCCACCCACATCTCTTTTCTCTTCACAACCCTTTACTCTGTCCCTGGCCTCACAGCTGTCTGCAGCACCCCCCCCCCCCCGCATCATTAACATGCTGCTCACTACATCTTCTTGACCCTCAAAGATACCACAGAGTCTCACTCCCCTCCCCAGCTTGAAACAGGACCTTCTGCTCCGTCCACCCCAGCAGGATTAACCCAGCCCATTATCAGGACCTCTTAGGTTAGGGTCCCTGCTGCCCCATGAGTCCCGTTTACTGTCAGGACCCTTTCGTACACCAAAACCTGCCCTTCCTAGCTCCTGCACTATTCCTTCACTTCACTACTCCCACCCACCAACTGCCATTCCATGTAACACCTCGGCACTGTCTCTGAAGAGGTGACTGTGACTCTTTAAGGGGATTAATACTTAACAGTTCAGGAATAGAACAGAAACCACAACTTGCCACCAGCACAGCCACTGGTGGGCCAGTTCACAGGGCCACTAGCTCAGCTTTTCAGAATCCAGCCACAAAAGTCTTCCTTGTTAATGTTATCAGCACATATACAGTTAACGCAATGATCTGATTTGCCATGGCACCCAATCCTGACTCATCTTACACACATAGATTTAGAGTGTCAGAATGAGCAGAGAGGATTTGCAATGACCAAAAACAAGAATCCATATGCCATGGACCACCTGTCCAGATCTGCTGAGAAGCTGCCACAACTTCACCTTGCACCACTGCAGTATCTCAGGAGCAGCTTCCCCAAAACCCTTTGCCCCAATCTCACTCCAATTTCCTGCCACACAATACAGAAGGGAAAAGATTCTGCGCTAATAGTGATCCACAGTATGGAAATCAAACTCAGCAGACATCTGCTTTCTGCAAACACAATATGACAATCTCCTGGGCAGGGCAGGGCACATGGGGCAGGGGAAAAATTCAAGGGCTGAGACAAAACAGAAGAGAGAAAAAATCAAGAGCAGAAACAGGTCTCAGCCATAGGATGATATGGGCAGGTTTAAACTAATCCCTCATACGCCAAGAGAAGCCAGTAGCGAGTCTCACACTCAAGCGTTTGTTCCATGTGCTGTTCTTCTGCCCCCGTACTGCAGCATACCACACAGAGGTGCACAGAGCCTGGATTGGGCAGCAGCCCCTATAGCACGCATCAGCAGGACGGAACATGCCAGCAGCCAGCTTGTCACGCCTGCAAAAGCCAAGTGATGACTGCATGTTTCTCATTTCGAGATCATCGGCATGAGACTGCACCATGAAGGTCTCAGGAACATTTTTGCTTCTGCCAAAGCCAAGTCCTAGGGCTGGTTAGCATACCAGGGCTCAGGAAAGGGGCTGACCACCCCATCTTCCACAAGGCAGAGGGCAAACAGAGCTGGGGCTGGCAGGAGCAGAGAACTGCGGAGGGGTGGGGACTTAGCCAGCTGCCTTCTCCCCCACCATCACATAGGGCACAGACACTATCCCCAGTCCCTGATCCCGATGGGAGCCACTACCCTGTTTTGCTCCCTCAGTCATCCATCTACCAGCTGAAAGGCGAGGCAAGAAACAGAGATGCTATCAGTTAGATCAGAGGCACAAGGCTGCAACGAGGCATCTCCTGGCAGCAATGGATCTGCACCTCCAGCCTCTTGCTCCAGAGACGGACATGACTCACACCGCCGAGAGAGGCCGGCACCTCGGCTCCCAGCCACTCGCAGCTGTTAACCTCACAGGCGTGGGTCCTTGAGGGGACATGGAGGAGGTAGCAACACCACCTGTGATCTGGGCGTCAGTGAAAAGCAAAAGCTGCCAATGCATTGAGACGGTCACTGAGCAGAGGGGCCCCACGCCAGCCGGTCACTGGGTCTGTGCCATGTGCTAGGGGAGCACAGACAGGCACTAGACCACCACCACTCAGGGCTCCGTATGCTGCTGCTCCCCTTGTTCACACAGCCCTGGGGGAGGATGAGCAAGGCCGCTGCATTCCCCTCCCCAGGGTCAGCAGAAGGCAGCGTTCAGGTTCAACCAGCAACCCTGGCATTAGCACCCCCTACGGATAGGCAGGAAGTGAATATGCAGAAACCACAGAGCTATCACACCTCTGAGCCAAAGCAGCTATGACAAGGAGTCTACAGGCCCATCTGCCTTGACATTGCCCCAGACCCACCCCAGGAAACATCCACAGGCTCAGACACTGGGGTAGCAAAATAATACAAACCCCCAGCCACTGGTGACGCCACAAATACAAGGTACAAAGTCAATTCGAAGCCCCAGAGCGAGTCTCAAAATCCTGTCATCCTAGGAACTGACGAGACTGGCCCAGACCTGCTTTACCCCAGTGCCCAGCTGAGGATGCTCCAGAGGAAGGACTGAGACAGCCTGTAACAAATAATTACAGAATAAGCCGCCAGGAGTGGCACTTTCCACCCATCCCAGGGACTTAGCAGCTGCATTCTGTACTGAGTATTCCATATGGTGACCACCCACCACATTTAATGCTCCCTGTTATATAACAAAGGGCCAGACTGCCACAGCTGGGTCCTAAACAAACATACTTACAGTCAGCCTGCTGCGTGGGCTGGGTTTTTCTTTTTCCCTAGGCACATTTAAAGAAATGTGCCAAATTGCAACAAATATTGGCCAGGGGAAAAGGTACCCCAGATCCTTTAGCCAGAACTACAACAGTCAGCCCTCAGATCCCGTCCTAACACTAATGCCCAGTGCCTCACACACCTACCAAGAACTAATTGCCTATGCTTCCAGCCCACACCACAAGGCGGGACAGCACTCACAGGGATCAGTATAAAACAATCTGTGTTTGTGCAGTGCCCAGACTCTGATCCTGACTGGGGCCTCTGGACATCACCACAAGACAAACAGATGATTTTTGAGGAGAAACTGAGGCTCAAAGAAGGGACGTGACCTGCCCAAGGTCACACAGGCAACCAGGAATAGGACCCAGGAGTCCTGACTCCCAACACCCTGCTTTAACTACAGGCCTTTCATTTGGCTTCACATCCTTGAACCTGGCCCCCATACTTTACCCTATGGGCATCTTGGAAGTCACCCATCTTCTCCTCACTCCTTCCTGCCGCTCTCAGAAAACAGCCCAAGTGTGGTGAACCGTTCCCTCAGTGGAGGTGAGAAACAGGAAATCTCAGCCATTCAGCTGGGCAAACCCATCACTCACAAGGCATAATTAAGTACCTGTTTGGACACGTTCAGTTTAACACACAGTCTTGTTATACCAGTTTCTTCCTCAGATAAGCTACTGGCAACACAATCCTCCCAGAATAAGAGAAACCAGCTGACCAGGTATCACCCTGAGCATGAATAAGGTGCCACTAAACCCATGAGCAGCTGCACTTACAAAGGACGTTTCACTGCTATTTGTACAAATCATTTCAACGGTGCATCTTCCAGGAAGGCAAGAGCCGGTCATTCCAGCCCAGGATGTCCCAGCACCCAACCCTGATGCTAACCCACACCCATCACCAGGGTCTCTCGCCCTAAGCCACGATTGCATTCTCTTTGCGAAAGATGGCAAGCACTGAACAGGCCAAGAAGTAATCCACTGCAGTCCTGAGATCTCTCCGCCGGGGCAGCTGAGCCCAGAGCAACCTGCGACTAGGGCTTCCGCCTGCAGAGCCAGCTCCTTCCACTGCTATCTGGGCTCATGCTCGGTGGGCTGGGACACAGTGCAAGGCCTGGCACAAAACTCCTGGCAGAGCCCATCTGCCATTGCATCAGCTTGATCTCTTCTGAGAAAACCCAGAATTTCTCCCTGTGCTTCTTTCCTCCTTGGCTGAGGGAGTTTGCAGAGGAGAATCCTGCACATCCCTGCTGCAACTCCCAGGGTTTCTCCTGCTGGGGGTTTTAACAGCCAGGGCTCTCCTTAGACGGAAGTGACTGAGGGCACTAGCCAGGGACTCTGGAGACATGCTTTCATTTTCCTGCTCTACCACAGACTCCCTGGGGGACCCTGGGCAAGTCACTTGGCCTGGGCACCTCGGTTCCCTCCTACGCGATGGGGATAACAGCACTGCCCTGCCTCATTGCTGTTGTGAGGAAAAGTACATTGCAAGCCGAGGCACTCTGATATTATGGCAATGAGCCCCAGCCAGTGTCAGGACAGAGACCTGCGTAAAAATAAATGAAAAGTAAAGACAAACCAGTGGCAAATGTGATTCGGCAGGCTCCAGGACAGCAAGAACTCCTCCTGTTTCAGGGCAGGAGCCTCCAACTGACAGGGTCAGGAAGACGCTTCCCCACTGGGCAGGTTTTTCTATAGTTGTCCACTAGGGAGTTTCTTGCACCTGCCTCTGAAGTAGCGAATTCTGGCCCCCCTCAGATCCAGGAGACTGGATTAGGAGGCGCTATGGGCTGATCCAGACTGCTAGTTCCATGTTCCTAACATCATTCAGCATGATAAGACATTAACAAAGCGTTAGACTCATCTCCAGTGGGCACCACAGTCTCTGTTTGCAGAACACACTTCCCCAGAACAGTCAAGCTTCCCTTTCCCCACAGTGCTGTAAGTCCAACCTGCTAAAACAGCATTTTGCCTCCATTAAATGGTGTTAAAGAAACAGCAGCCTAGTGTTCAGGGGCACGTCTGCCTCAGGGAAGCATGGAGCTAGACTGCAGCAAGCACGCAAATAAAAACTTTTCCTTTGGCATCACACCAGGCTATTGAGACACCATTTAAAAACCTTATCCAACATTTTCCCTTTGTTTCTGTACTAGAAATTGCTCTATTGTCATCCCCTCCAAAACACAATGGAAGGTCACAAGACAACCTTACTACATTTCCTGATCTGGCTGTGAAACAACTTCAGAACATTGAAAACAAAATCAACAAAATCTACAATTTAGACACTGATTCCTCTCCATGCCATGTCTGTTCTGAACAACAGAGCCTGCACAGATGTTTAATGTGAAGAGCTGTCTACCCTTCCCTGCGCACAATCTTCTCCTAATCCATTGGGATAGACATTGCCACTGATAAATCTGCCATGTCTTTGCATTTAAGAAATTCTTCAGGAGACTCCAAGAAATTCTTCCACTGGTACATTTCTCTTGCTTTAAATGTCCATTCACTGGAATCAAGACTTAGCCTGGGATATTGATCTCACCAGGTTAGAAAACGCCAAGGCAAAGCCAAAAACACTGATTCAGGGACATACAGAATCCTGACTGTTACTCCTAATTCTATCACCTCAAAATTGAAACCTGAACAAAAAGAAATCGAATCTGCAAAGCTCATGCATGCCCCATTAGGCAGAAACTGCAGCTGTTTCACTGGCTCTCCATCTGGTTATTAAAAACCACACGTGAAGCTGGGACAGTAACTGGGCATGGCACTGCCATGCAGAGCGCTATGCCTGGCGCAAAGTCAGGACTCTGAGATCTGATTAGAAAATAAACAAAACACCTTCAAAATGCCACACACGGTAAAGACAGTCCCAGAACAACATCACAAGCCCTGTTTAGCCCTTGCGAAGCACTGTCACTCCACACATCCACGTACCTAGTGTGAGCCCATCGCCAGGGTATCTAGACACTACATGAGCATTAACTCTCCGATTCCCAAAGCAGCTGGGAAAACAGGGGCGCAGCAGTGGGCAGCTGCTGGCTGCAGTCACAGTGCACAGGGCGCTGCTCCAACAGGAAAGCAGCTAATCCAGAGACTAACCCGGGGCTGCCTTGTTCCGAGCTCTGGACACCCCTGCTGCGGTTCCCGAACAGCTCCGCGCCACACCGAGCGCGTGCACGGGCGGCGAGCCTAGGACCGGGCGGCGAGCCTAGGACCTGGCCCCCGCGCCCCCGCCGCCCGCCGCCCCCGCGGAGGACGATAGGGACCGGGGCTGACTCACGCCCAGAGCGAGGGGAGGATTTGTTGAGTCTGGTTCCACGCCCACCCCACCGCGTGAGCTCGGGGGGCGGGGAGACGGCTTCCCTCCCGCAGGCATCGCTGCTGCCCGGGGCGGGGCGGGAGCCACGGACACTGGGGGGGGGGGCGGTGGGATTCTCCGGTCACGGGCTCTGCGAAGCCCAACGGACCTGCCAGCGTCGCCAGCGCGGAGAGGCGGCGGGGCCCGGCGGCGGGGCCCGGCTTCACTCGGCAGCCAGCAGCGCCGCCGACCTCCCCTGCCGCCCTGCGCGGCGCGGCCCGGGGCGCTGGGACTGAGACGCTGCTGATTTTGCCTAGTCTACGGATTGTCAGGCAAGGGGGGTCTCGGACTGTCGGGGCATCGCCTGGCCACCCGCGTCCCCCTGTGTCTGTGCAGTGCCCGGCGCCCCGGGACCCCCCCCGGCCCCGCTCCCCCCGTGCCCGCCCGGCGCCCCGGGACCCCCCCCGGCCCCGCTCCCCCCGTGCCCGCCCGGCGCCCCGGGACCCCCCCCGGCCCCGCTCCCCCCGTGCCCGCCCGGCGCCCCGGGACCCTCCCCCCGTGCCCGCCCGGCGCCCCGGGACCCTCCCCCCGTGCCCGCCCGGCGCCCCGGGACCCTCCCCCCGTGCCCGCCCGGCGCCCCGGCCCCGCTCCCCCCGTGCCCGCCCGGCGCCCCGGGACCCTCCCCCCGTGCCCGCCCGGCGCCCCGGCCCCGCTCCCCCCGTGCCCGCCCGGCGCCCCGGCCCCGCTCCCCCCGTGCCCGCCCGGCGCCCCGGCCCCGCTCCCCCCGTGCCCGCCCGGCGCCCCGGCCCCGCTCCCCCCGTGCCCGCCCGGCGCCCCGGCCCCGCTCCCCCCGTGCCCGCCCGGCGCCCCGGCCCCGCTCCCCCCGTGCCCGCCCGGCGCCCCGGCCCCGCTCCCCCCGTGCCCGCCCGGCGCCCCGGCCCCGCTCCCCCCGTGCCCGCCCGGCGCCCCGGCCCCGCTCCCCCCGTGCCCGCCCGGCGCCCCGGCCCCGCTCCCCCCGTGCCCGCCCGGCGCCCCGGCCCCGCTCCCCCCGTGCCCGCCCGGCGCCCCGGCCCCGCTCCCCCCGTGCCCGCCCGGCGCCCCGGCCCCGCTCCCCCCGTGCCCGCCCGGCGCCCCGGGACCCCCCCCCCGGCCCCGCTCCCCCCGTGCCCGCCCGGCGCCCCGGGACCCCCCCCCCCGGCCCCGCTCCCCCCGTGCCCGCCCGGCGCCCCGGGACCCCCCCCCCCGGCCCCGCTCCCCCCGTGCCCGCCCGGCGCCCCGGGACCCCCCCCCCGGCCCCGCTCCCCCCGTGCCCGCCCGGCGCCCCGGGACCCCCCCCCCGGCCCCGCTCCCCCCGTGCCCGCCCGGCGCCCCGGGACCCCCCCCCGGCCCCGCTCCCCCCGTGCCCGCCCGGCGCCCCGGGACCCCCCCCCGGCCCCGCTCCCCCCGTGCCCGCCCGGCGCCCATCACAAGGGCCTCGATCCCCGGAGCCGATCCCCGCAGCAGAGGCCCCCCAGGTCGGGCTCTCACCGGCTCGTCGGCGCCGCTCCCCCCAAAACCCCCCCGGCCCCGACTCCAGCCCCGCTCAGGGGGGCCCGCGGGCGTCTCTAGCTTCATACATTTGGGCAACATCCCATTGGGCAATGCGACAGTCACTCAGACACCTGGACCCGCCCAAAGCTCCGCCTTTTAAAGGGACACGCACCGCAGGACCCTCGTTCTCTCCTTGGCACCTGGGGCCTTGACTTGCTGCTGGGGGGCGGATCGAGGGGTGGGGTCCGTCAGCCTGAGCCCCGGCCCCGACATGACCCCCAGGGAGACAGATTCCCCCCCTGACATGACCCCCAGGAGGCCCTCGCATTCCCCATCCTGACCCCCAGGGAGACCCTCATCTGTCCTGCCCTGGGGGCGCCCCCTCCTATGCCCACACCCATCGGGGAGAGCCGCTGAGTCCTGGTGCTGCCCCGTTCTTTGTACAGTGCCATGCACAGGCTGCCCACGCACAGGCTGCCCACACCCCGCCCATCTCAGGGATTGCCACACAAATGAAAATCCATCCCAAAATGGGGGAAGTGACACCTTCACTGGGGTTCAGGGCTGCAGTCGGGGAGCACAACCCCACCAGTACCGTGTGAGTTAGTTGACCAGCCACAGACAATAGTGACTCGTAGGTGCGAGCAGTTCCCTCAGACTCATGGTCTGGTAACTACTCGCCCAAGCTATATGGTGGGATCCCATTTGCCAGACGGTGGGTGAGGGCTACTCCTGACAAATACTGTCCAGGGCTCAGGCAAACCCCATATGGCCTGCCTCAGCCAGGAGTAAGGTCTTTGGAAATGGGGCCTTCATCCCGAAGGGCTGCACCCCAGCCCAAGCTTCCTGCCCCCTGAACGCAGCTAGGCTATGGGGCCCTCAACATCCAGGCCCACAAGTGCGTGACCCCACATGCCTCTGGAGCTTTAGTTTACATAACAGCTCCCGACTACCCCAGGCTGCCTGGTGCTTTCCAGCCCTGTCACTCCCTTGGGCACGCAGGAGGCAGTGCCACCCTCTGGAGTCTTGGCGCCTGGCACCATGGGAACAATCTGGCCATTGCGGAGGGTACAGCGAGGATTGGGAAAGGCTGGAACTTCAGGCAAAACTCACTGTGACGCACCCCACCTGTGACCTCATTATTCTCACCCAGAGCGATACACACCAGTCACGCCTTGCCAACTGTTCACGCAGGCTCAGGTGCTAGGATGGCCCGGCGCCCACGGCATATTGCAAGGTGCTGTCAGTGCTAGGGGCTGTAGATGCCAAAGCTGAGCTCAGCAGGCATGTGTCTCTCTGTGTTGTGCAGCCTCTCCCAGCGACCACACAGCCCTGACAAAGCCTCTTCACACTTACTCACGTTGGTTCACACCGAGATATCAGAATTCAGCAGCTGAAGAGCCAGCGACTGGGATGATCCTGCCTCAGGCCCCAAAAGCTTAATAGGAAATCCCATTAGGAAGGAATGGCTGGGACCCCCCTCTCAGCCCCCCGCCCGTGAAACAGAAGGGAAAGTGGGGGTTGCTGACAGCCCTGGGAGCCAGCGCAGCTACACAGTATAACACAATACAGACTAGTATGTAATATAATTAAATATCCTATGGACCATATTACCACCTAACAGCTTCTGACACTATCCATACACTCTCGATTTATTTCTCTGGAGGGAAAATCAAATTCCATACCATAGTCCAGTACAACAAACTAAGTCCTGAAGACGGGGCCCAGGACTACGCCAGACATGCAGCCAGTGTTCTGTGGGGTTAAGAGGCAGGAGCTGGGTCATTTACTTGTGGATGCTTGAAACTTGCATATGTTTTAATTTTGTGTTTTGTAGTTGGGGCCCCTGCTCTTGCAAGTAAATGCAGGGCTGTTGTGTTTGTTACAGCAGTGTAACTGCAGTGAAAAGCCACTAGATGGCAACATTTAGACATTAATTCCAAAGGACAGGATAGGAGGACTTGTAGCACCTTAGAGACTCACCAATTTATTTGAGCATGAGCTTTCGTGAGCTACAGCTCACTTCATCGGATGCATACCGTGGAAAGTGTAGAAGATCTTTTTATATACACACAAAGCATGAAAAAATACCTCCTCCCACCCCACTCTCCTGCTGGTAATAGCTTATCCAAAGTGATCAAGAAAACCTGGATTTGTGCTGGAAATGGCCCAACTTGATGATCACTTTAGATAAGCTATTACCAGCAGGAGAGTGGGGTGGGAGGAGGTATTGTTTCATGGTCTCTGTGTGTATATAATGTCTTCTGCAGTTTCCACGGTATGCATCCGATGAAGTGAGCTGTAGCTCACGAAAGCTCATGCTCAAATAAATTGGTTAGTCTCTAAGGTGCCACAAGTACTCCTTTTCTTTTTGCGAATACAGACTAACACAGCTGTTACTCTGAAAGGACAGGATAGTTGTTCTGTGATTCCCTTCCTGTCACTGTACATTTATTAATGGCACAAATATTTAATCGTAGGCTTTGTCTCTCAAAGGACGATATATTATTACTAAGAATATCTTCCACTTATAAAGCACTTTTTCATCTATAAAAAGAAAAGGAGTACATGTGGCACCTTAGAGACTAACCAATTATTAAGGTGCCACAAGTACTCCTTTTCTTTTTGTGAATACAGACTAACAATACAGAGTATTGTTACAGAATACAGAGTAACAGCTGTTACTCTGAAACCTTTCTCATCTATGAGGCTCAGGGCAACACAGTTCAGCTAATCCCCCACCCAGACACCTCCAGCACATGCCCGTGTGTGTGTGAGAGACAGAGCGGATGCCTGCCAGCTCCACCCTTTCCTGATCCCCACCCATGAAGGGCTGCCATTACCTTCTGGGCTATTGCTTATATGGGCTGGGCCAAGGGACAGAGATAGCTTAGTCTTGACGTGGTCCTTCACCTGTGCTCCCTCACTGTCAGCACTTGCCATGAGGATGGGCAGCCTGAAACTTTGCAGGGCTGATTCCCTCAGAATAGGCTTATCCCCATAATGTGGACTGGTGCAGTATAGCCTGTCCCTGGGATGGGTGTTATTCTGCATACAGCATAGATACAGCACTCATAGAAGGGTGGAGCTGAGTCATTTGCTTCTGATTTGTGAATAGCTGAACAGGCAGAATCTGTGTTGCCACCTCTGGTGATTTAATTGCCACTCACAATATCTGAGTTTTTTCTTAAAGCTCCAGCTCCTGGAGTCCTGCGATTAAGAGAGATTCTCACCTTTTGCTTGCAAAGAGTACATTTCCAGCCCTTATGGCTACAGAGACATGCCTGAAAACATGACACCAAGTGACCCAGAAACCACACAGCAAAGAAAAAGAAACCAACTTTATTATTTGTTAAAAATCTCATGATTTTCAGGGCCTGACTACTGATTTTTGAACACCCAGAGCTAGTAACCCCGCAGAGAAAGCATGTGATCTCTAGTGCTGCAACACAAGAGAGCGAAGGGCAGGCATGGGTGGGGCTCTGGGCTGCCCCCGGCCCTGACAGAGCGGAGGAGGCATCAGGGTCCAAGCAAGTTTGGGGATCTACTCCGGGGTTTTCAGGCCCTCTGCGATGAGGTTGAGTTCGTAGCACCAGGTCTCATAGCGATAGGCCATGCGGATCTGAGGTACATTTGTCTTCCAGATGTTGTTGCCTTGGGGCCCCTCCTCACAGTAATTCTCCCCCAGGAACTTGGTCTTCTCCTGGCAGAGACAAGGGAGCAGAATGAAAGGCACTGCATGGATCTATGCCCTCATCTCCCTTGGACAGCCTTCCTCTGCAGAATCCCGGCTGCCGTACTGTGCACAGGTTAGCACTGGCAGGCCTCTGCAGCCTCCCAGAGAAGCTGCTTCTGAGTCTCGAATTCCCTTTAGCACCAGGTCTGACGTGTCACTCTCCAAACAGGCAGAGCCATCCCTCCAGCTCCCCCACCCACTCTGATGCACACATGGACACAGCTGCAGGAAGGGAAATCCTCACTCCCAGGCCACTGGCGAACTGCTGAGCAGCTGGACCCTCCCCAAGAGAGATGTGGCAGACAGACAGCTGTACCTCATGGGACAGACCACATTGCAGGACACTGTTCCTGGCAATCTCACACATGTCACAGGTGCTGAGTTTGAAGACTTGGGCAGCAATGGCATATTCTTCCATCAGGGGCTCCTAGAGCAACACAAGAATCATATCGGGGCGGGGGGGGGGGGGGAGAGGAGCATGCATAGTGCTGCACAAACAGCTGGCCCTGCAGCCAGACTCCTCCCAGCACCTGCTGCACAGCTCTGTGCCTCTGGGGGCACAGCCAGCATTCCCATTACTCTGTTACGGCAGTGCCTAGGGCCCTCTCGGAGCAGGCACCATTGTGCTGGGTGCTGTACAAATAGCTCCCATGTCCCCACACTGCAGTGCACTGTAAGGACCCTGGGTGGTATTTCCATGCCCAGGCCTGCCCTAGCACCATACCTTGGTGTAGTGGAACTGCATGGGGTCGTCCGTGGAGAGAGAGACCATCAGGCCTTTCTGGTGGAAGTCCAGCAGCGGGTTTTTGGCGTACTCAAGGAAGAGGCTGTTGTTGCTGAGCGGGGACATAGCAATGGGGATGTGGGCAAGAAAATACAGGTACTGCAGCACAGGACTCTGAAAGGAAGAGCGTGGCCGTCTTCAGGGCGGGGGTGGGGTGGGGAGCAGGGTGGTGGCAGATGCGGCTGCGTTCTCCACTACCTACAGCCAACCCTTCCATGCCCTGGCACAGAGAGCTGGGATGCGGAGCTCACAGCTGCTTTCTGAGAAGGGAAGGGTCAGTCACTGTCCTATAAATCCACGGGGAGTAGATCTGGGCTGTGCCTTGGCTTAAGCCAGTTGGTTCCTCCATGGTCTGTGCACCCTGCAAGCACAGATTCTCACCTCCTCAGCATTTTCTCCAAGCAGACGGCCCAGAGCAGGGATCTCAGTGCTGGGGAACACATGGTGCTCCAGGTGGGGGCGCTGTGTTTGAGTGACATGGGACAGCATATTACAGTTCAGTGTGTAAGAGTCATGTGGGGTGGGGCTATGGGACCGGACTGGGGCTCGGGAGACCTGGGTTCAATTGCCAGCCCTGCCACACACATCTCCAGGGTGCCCTGGGCAAGTCACTTAATGTCTGTGTGTGGGCCCCAGCCCTGCAAGGCCAGTGAAGGGTGTGAAGCAAGAGCCACTGGCATTGGCTGTGAAGACAGGGCCTTGGACAGACCATCCCCCTGCACCCTCTGGAGCCATGCAGCTCATAAGAGCATTGGTGCGGGGGAGGGGGAAAAACATTAAGAGACTCTCCCCCACACTCACCTTCTTTAGGTTCAGGCCATGGGAGATATTATCTGCTGTCATGAAAGCTGCAAGCAGGTGGGTGATGGCCCCAGCTTCCCCGCAGTGGGGTCGGAACAGGAAGGTGTTCATGCCGCGTTCCCTGTGTGCAGACAGCAATATATGCAGGGGTGCTGAAATAACTTGTGTAGCGGAGGTGCTGAGAGTGACTGAACCAAACTGTAACCCCTGTGTATGATGGAAACCTCTTCAAGCCAGGGGGTGTGGCAGCACCCCCAGCACCCTTAGTTCCAGCACCTATACATGGGGCTGATGCAAGGAGTTGGAGGGCATTGCTGGGCGGGAGCTGAGCTGGAAGCCCACTTCCAGGGAGGGACCCCTAGAGCCCAGCCGGACCCTCTCCCAGGGACAGGACCCCCAGAGTCCAGCCAGACCCACTCCCAGGGATGGGACCCCCCGCGCCCAGCCCAACCCCAGGCCTCAGTGTTTGTCCTTTATTCTCCCTAGTGCATTCAGACTGGGTGCAAGGAGACAGTCTCAGCTGAGCCCAGGTGTTTGCCACAATCGCTCGTGTCTCCCTGCTGTCAAGGAAGCCCCAGGGCTCCCGCGCTGGGCAATCTCTGCGATGGAAGCACAGACCCCAGCAGAGCCACCCCAGCAGAGCCGCCCCAGCACCGCCTGCAAAACATGAACACAGGTCTCTCTGTGCTTCTGCTGGAGGCAACTCACAGCCAACATCCCCTCCCTCCATATGGGGCACAATGCCCGTGTGATGCATGGCTAGAAAGGGTTAAACATCCTGCAAAATAAATAACCCTCAAAAGACATGTGGGGAAATAATGTTTGTGGTTTTGCGTATTTACATATGTATGAGTAAGGTCCACAATGTAATCAACAGTCCCTGTCTATGCTGTATTCTGATAATTCAGAGGTCAAAAGAACATGCTGTCATTTAACTGAATTGTAAACACGGGATATCTCTGTATTCATCTCTCTTTTAAATGTATAGCAAATAATCTGTGAAAGGTGGAGGAACAATAAGTACCAGTAATGGACCTCCTTCAAAGTCATGCTAATTACCCTTTGAACTCAAACTTGTCAAAAGACATGAAATTGTATTAAGATCTTTGGGTCCTGGTTCTTTCATCTCAGATCTGCTTAGGCTTCATCAGTGAAAGTGTGAGTTGCAAGTCTGAGGTCCCAGTTATGCTAATATTCCCTGAATATGACGTTTGGATATTGGACTATAATCTATGAGCTATTTCTGAAAAAACTCTTTGCAACTACAAAGCTCACCGTCTATGCTATGAATCTGAACCTCAATTAATTGAACTCATGTCTGTATGTATATTGATCTTTTAACCCTACTCTCTCTCTTTTGTTTTTTAATAAAGTTTAGTTTAGTTATTAAGAATTGGCTGTAGCGTGTATTTGGGTAAGATCTGGAATATTCAATAGTCTGAGAGGTGATGTGTCCGATCCTTTGGGATTGGTAGAACCTTTTATTTTATATAATGAAATAAGATTTACAGAAATGTTCATCATATTTGACGTGGGTACCCAGATGGAGGCCTGAGGCTCCATCACTTTAAGACAGTGGTTTTCAAACTTTTGTACTGGTGACCCCTTTCACATAGCAAGCCTCTGAGTGTGACCCCCCCTAATAAATTAAAAACACTTTTTTATATATTTAACAGTCTTAAAAATGCTGGAGGCAAAGCGGGATTTGGGGTGGAGGCTGACAGCTTGTGACCCCCCATGTAATAACCTCACAACCTCCTGAGGGATCCTGACCTCCAGTTTGAGAACCCCTGCTTTAAGGGAACTGTGTTGTTTGGATTTCTGAGTAACCGGGAAGGTAATAAAGAAACTGTTTTATGCTGGCTTGGTAAATCTAAGTATTGGAATATCCACCAGCTTTATGGGGATTGTCTGCCCATTCTTTGCAGTTCACCCTAACTGAGTGACCATAGCTGGCCCCCACTGGGACCTCTCACAGCCCGTGAACCAGATCCCCGCCAGAGGCGACCAGCAGCCCACATACCCTGTGCAGGGACCCACCTGCGGAGGTTGTTGAGCACCGTGATGTTGGCATACATGTAGTACAGGTAGTAGGTGTAGGACGGGTTCTTCTCATGGCTCCACTTGTCCGGCTTGGGGCTCCTGATGGAGAACATGTGCCCACTGTGCTTGGACTCGTCATCCACGCTATCAAAACCGGTGATCTGCTGGCACAAGCAGACAGGAATGGGTCAGCCCCACCACCCTCCCCTGGCTTCTAGGGCTCTCCTGATCGAGGGGGTGTCTGTGAGCAAAGCCAGACGCCACCTCCCTCCCCATGGGCGAAGCAACCTCGGACACCCATCTCCCTGACCCAGGGCACGTGGCACGGAGTGCCGGACACCGCTCGCACTGCAAGCACCCCAGCACATGTAGTGCAGGAAGGGGCCCAGCTCCTCCAGCACATCCTGCCCAGAACCCCGTGCAGAGCCTGGCATATGCAGCACAGGAGGGGTGCCGGGCTCCACCCACTAGCCTGGGCCCCCCTTAATGGACCAGCCCCTGGTAAACTCAGAAAGGAGCTTGCTTGCTCATCTCACAGGCCTCCCTCTCCTGGCACCTCCCAACCCCAACCCATTTCTCTGCTGGGGGCCAGAGCAGGGAGGGTGGGAGGCTGACTTCCCCGACGTGTGGCAGAGGGCTCGGTGCTAATGCCGAGCTTACCAGTGTGGCAGACAATGGTGGGGTCTGAGCCCCAGAGGCACCACCCCTCCCGTCAGCACTTCGTCAGGCCCAGGCCTCTCTGTGCAGCACTCACGTGTCGCAGGAATACGCTCAGTTCCTTGTTGGCCTGAGGACAGACAGTCGCTTCAAACACTGGCACAAAAATATTCTCCAGCATCTTCCCAAAGTGGGGGAGGAATTTCTTGGTCCTGAACACGTCGCTGGGGATAGAGACCAGGGTTAGCCTCCAGCAGGAGAGCTGCACAGCCCCCAGCATGGACAGAACAGCTCCCCCTGAACCTCCTCTACGGATGCCCCACAGCTGCCACGTTGGTAAGTGAGGCCGCTCCTGCTCCCACCAGCCTTGCCCCGACACCCGGAATTTCAACCCATGGCACGTACTAAATCCTGGGCACTTGGATCATCCACTTCATGTTGGGGGAGTAGACCCTGTGCCGGTTGAACCAGCTAGCCAGCTTGGGCCACTCCTCCGGTGAGCGCCCGTAGATGGACAGACGGGGTTCCGCGTGCTGGTACTTGGCGTCCTCCAAGTCAGAGCTGACTTCCTGCAGACGTAAGGGTGCAGGTGGTCACGTGTGGCCCACTCACTGGCTGGAACTCGGCATACTGTGGGCCTCCAGGCTCCTTTCTGCTGCACTGGTGCCCCTTGTGTCCCTGGACCCCCCCCCCCCACGCTCACCTTGATGATGGTGGCAAAGTACTCGCCATCAATGGTGTTTTCTGTCTTCAGGTAGAGGTCACGAAGCTCACTGGCTCCCACTGGGTTGTACTTGTCATTAAACTTGTCAAAGCGCTGGAAGGTCTGGCGCCCCTGGGGTGCAAATCAGGGTCAGAGCTGAGGGCTGATAATGCTTCATGGACCTAAAGGGGTGGGGTGCAATGGATTAAGGCCTCACTGGAAAGGAGAGGATTAACCCCAATTCTAGAGAAGGAAAAGTGGCCACCCTGCCATGGGACAGAGCTGGTGCAGTATGTGACTGGGGAGGGGTCCCAGGTGACAGAAGGCATGTGATGGAGTGCCCTAGGAGAGGTAGGTGAGGGTGCCATGGGACATGTGGGGGCATGGCCCAGTGGCAGGGCAGGCATGGGACGTCTTACAGCAGAGGCCAACAGACTCACAGCGTGGACATCAAGAGAATCCACCGTCAGGTCATAGGGGTGCAGGTTGAGCTGCTGGAAGAGCTCCTTCAGGGTGAGTTTCTTGCCCTTGGCGTCATACACGACCCTCTCTGCATCCACACGGTACGACTTCTTGATGAAGTGCAGCAGGTGCTTCTGGTTCATGCAGGCTGCAGCATGAATGTGGGTGTCCACCTGCCAGGCAGAGGGGAGCCATCAGTCTAGCCAGGGCCCAGACAGCGTTGGTGAGGAGGCAGGGCAGCCAGGACCATAGAAAGGAATGCTGCTGACACTGCCTGCGGCCATGGCAAGTCTGCCCTGACGTCAGGGAGCACATCAGCCTGAATCCCAGTAAGTGATGGTGACCACTAGGGGTAGAGGAGGGTACTCCCTGTGCCTGCACTCCAGCCATGCCTCCACACACTCACACCTCCAGGGATGACCCAGGGTCTGCTCAGGGGTCACAGCAGCTTGTGCTGCCCCAGAGAGAGGTGCGGGATGGAGAAAGCTGCCGGAGCAGCACCAGTGCCTGTATCCCCTGCCTGCGGAGGAAGGAGTCAAGGCAGAGCCCGCGACTCAGCCCATCTGGCAGGCCAGCCGGCAGTGGCTGTGCATCTGTCCCAGGCCCTCACCTTCCTGCAGTTGTAAAAATCCCGATGAGGGTTGTTCTTCAGCTCCTTCAGCTCCTCCATCTCATTCAGCATCTCATGCACACTGAACTTGGAGGAGAGGAACTTCAGGCGCCGATGAGTGTAGGTTTTCCTGACAGAGACAAAGGGTCAGAACCAGGCACGTTCAGGCCCAGCTGAGTGCATGGGACCTGGGGATGCTACCGGAGGTGCGAACAAGGGCACTGCTGCCATCCAGCTCGCACATGGCATGAAACTCCTGCTGTAATTACCTGAATCCTACAGCGCTTCCCACCCAGCACCACCCTGAGCACTGTACCAAGGAGGGGCGATGTCTGCACTCCCACAGAGCCAGCGGCAGGGTCACCTGTGTGGGGGCTGGGTGAAGGGAGCCTCCTTGGACACACAGCTGTCTCGGGGGCACAGCAGCAGCTGTGTAACAGTGCACAGCAACATGGCATGGCAGCTCCTAGCACTGTGCCTGAAGAAGCAGGTTCTGAGTGACATGGCCAGGGCCTGTCATCACCTACACGGGGCTGTAGCCATGACACCAAGGCTAACAGCTGCTTTCACCCAGACTGCCCTGGGATTCTTAATACCCATGAGTGCCAGGGGCTGGCTCTGTGCCCCATAACGACACTCCCTCCATCACTAGTTGTGTGGGGCCAGGCAGACAAGGCATTTAGCATGTCACTAAAGGCAGCAGGGAAACCAGCGGCTGGGGCAGTGACAGCATCCCAGCAAACTCCTCCAGGCCATGCTTCAGTCCCAGAGAGCAGCCATGGAGGCCTGCAGCAGGGCTGGGCTCCTCTGCGCACCAGGGGCCTGGCAGGTATTGCTGGGGGCCTGGCCAGCCCCTCTGACTGAAGCGGGAGCTGGTGTCCTGCTTGAGGGCTGCAAAGTTCTGCAGCGCACAGCCTCCAGCAGGGCTGGAGCACAGCCTGATGGGGGTCCCCTGACATCCCTCTGAGTGTCAGGGTGGGGGCCTGGCTGGGCACTTACATGGGTCCCTGTGCAATCAGGGCGAGGAGGAAGTTCATGTCATCGAGGAAGTCCTCGAGGTTGGGGTAGGGCAAGTCCTTGGGCTCCCCTCGACTGGCAGCCACTGCGTCAGCATAGACATAGACCACACCGCCCTGCATGCGGATGCAGTATCCCAGGTCCTCAGGCAGATTGTCCAACCGGAAAGGGTCCTCACCCTCCTTCACAGGGGGGGTGAACACTGTCCCGAAGGCAGAGTGCGGGTGAGCAATGGGCCTGGCAGGGCAGCCTTTGCCACACTGCTGTACTTCTGGGCTGAGGGCAGAGGCAGTGCCAGCCTGCCCATGAACACAGGTAGCCCACCCTGGAACCCAAGGCCAGGCCAATGGCTGCCCAGCATGGGGCCCAGACAGACACAAGCTGCTGCCGCTAACGTGCTCCTCTGGGGTAGGGTGACCAGATGTCCCGTTTTTTTAGGGGCAGTCCCGCTTTTGGGGACTTTTTCTTATATAGGTGCCTATTGCTCCCCACCCCCTATCCCGTTATTTCACAGTTGCTATCTGATCACCCTACTCTGGAGGCCCTTCCCTGCCCTGGTGCCTGGGCTGCTCCCTGCCTTTCCGGTGGTAGAGCCGGAATCCCAGCTTTCTGGCTACTGAGTCTCTCCAGGCCTGCAAGGCCTGAGCAAGAGCACGGCCTGCCCAGAGACACAGATTGCTGGCGGAGATCTGACAACTCTGGAGGGATCTAGGGCACAGAGGCGAGTGAGCGTATGCAGGGGACGCTGCAGCCACAAGAGATCTGCTTTCACATGATGCCTTCCTAGCTGCTGTGTCCAAGCTTGCTGCACTCAGCAGGGGGGCAGATCCCTTCCTCAGCCTCACAGCATCCGGGGAGGAATCACACCAGGAGGGACAGGGCCAGTCATGCTCAGATGGCTTACAAGGCAGCAGGGGACCTTCTCACCCCACTGGGAGCGTGGCAGAGACCTAGGGCATTCAGAGGGGCTCTACTCCCCACACATCATGGGGTCAGTCTCTGCTGGAGACAGGTTTGAAGCTCGATGGGGTGAGGCTGCATTCCTGTAGCCTCAACAACAGGAGTCATTTCCCCCAGATAGATGCAGGTTCAGCACCCCTGGCCCTGCTACCCGGGACATCTGCTTGCCTGCACAGCCCTGGGCTCCCCAGCTACTCTTCCTGTTTGTGCTAGTTGTGAGTTACCCTGGAAGCCATGGCTGCTAGTTACCTGGGGCGCGCCCATCATCGGCTCGCCAAATCTTGCCTTCAATGTTGCGCAGATACTGGGATGGGGTCTTGGGGAACCTCTGAAACGACTTCTGCATGTATTTCTCCCGGATGCACAAAGCCCGGTAGAGGCCTCTGCAGACAACTTCAAAATCCTCAATTGTGACCTGCAAAAGTTCTTTGTTGAGGACAGTGGTGTCTGCAGCATGTGGGAGTCTGCCCTGAGCCTGTGGGAGCTCCCAGCCTTGCTGGAACGCACAGACAGACACGCTTGCTGTGCACATGCTGGAGAACAGCTGAACCAAAGCAAGGCCTGGGTTCCCCCCAGAGCCTACCCCCACATGCCTGGTCCAAGCAGGCAGCCTGGCAGCCATTCTCCAAGCCCTGCCCTTTCAGCCCGGCTGACAGCGCTGTGGGCAGTTCAGTGGCCAGAGCCAATGGGAAAGGTCCTTGCTGAGGTAGAAGGAAAGCCCCAGAGGCCAGGACAAGCCGTCAGGGGCATTGTTCTGGAGCACGACTCCCAGCTGCTGTCTGACATCTCACTCTGAAGCTGCAGCCTAGGGTGCTGCAGGAGCTATTTTAGGAGCACAGGATGGTCCTGCTTCAATTTCATCTGACCCAGCACATCGTCAGCACATCTGATTTACTGCAGAAGGCAAGTGTTGTGTGGGCAGACCCAGGAGGTCAGGCCTGGTCACTGGCGAGCGACAGGAGCAGGGCATTGCCACCCAGCAGCTGCAGTGGCTGGCTGGGACCACAGCTAGGGAATGATGCAGGAGCGGCCATCTCAATGCACCAAGGAGTGTCCTGCCAGAAGAACCTGTAACCCACACCGTCCTGTAATGGCCCCCGCCTTTGCTGCTTGGCCCCAAGCTGACCCAGGTGGGTGGGGCTGCACCTGCGCTCTTTGATTCTCCACAGGCAGAGTGCATGCTGAGCATGGGCCTGGCAGTCACCGCACCGGGGTGTGTGCATGCAATTCACACAGTGACAAAGCTCAGCGCATGCATAGTCACAGCCTTGCATTTCTGCCCCCCTGCCCTGGCCTAGTGACTGGCTGGAGCGCTATGCAGGGATGTACTAAGGGGTCTCAGCAACCGTTCCATCTGCCGCCCTCCAGCATCTCTTCTTGAGGGGCCACAAGGGCCCTGTGCCTTCCCAGTCATCCCACAGAGAAGAGCCTATGAGTTTCTCTGCCACTTACATTGGCTTGCACCTTTGGGATCACTAGGGAATTAGCAGGGTGCTGCCATCTGCTCAGACTGAGCTGAGAGAAGTGGGGCCACTCCTATGCATTTAAACAAGGGGCACTCACGTGCACATTCCCAGCTCCCAGGTGACAGCGGGATTGAGGCAAGCAGCCAGGAGAGAGGAGGGCAGAGGGCGTTGTGGGGAAGACTGGAAGAGGAAATGGCACTAAGACTTGGGAGGGAGTGAGGCATGCTGGCACTTACCCCTGAGGCATAGTCCCCGGAGATCTGCACGCGCTGGAAGTCGGGCACTGCCTGGTACAGTGGCGAGGCAGCAATGAACTCGTCAATGGTAGAGAGTCTGGTTGCAGAAGGATGAGCCATGGGCAGAGCCAGTGCAATTGTCTTCAGGGAAATCCGCTTCTTCCTGCAGAGGACGGGGTGACCACCTCAGCCTGGGCACTGGCAGCACCATGTGCCCTGCAGACATGGCAGGGCCCTGCCCAGCACTAGGGGTCAAAGGGCTACGCCCAGGTATTCAAAGGGAAATAGTGCAATTAGCAGCATCTCCTTTCCTGTCTCAGTCCAGACCTGGGCTGTCTGCACTGATAGGACAACACAATCCAATGCCTCAGCCACCCCAGATGCTGTTTGTTTCCCTGGGTCAAGCCAAGGGACAGCCTGGCTGGCGAGTGACATGTTCCAGCTCCTGTCCCAGGTGTACCAAAGGGGTTGGGGGACAGAGGCTGCAGCAGAAGCTTTGGTCCCACAAACTTGGCTCTCCGAGAATCAGAGCTTCATGATGTTTCCAACCATAACAGGGTTTGCAACTTTTCATTTGACACTAATCCTGGATTATTGGCTAGAATAACTGGACATCTGTCTGTCTGAGTACTTGCATGGCCCTTGTCACCACAGTCTCTGAATGCCTCACATTCACTAGTAGGGGTTGCCCCTCTGCCTCATGTGCGGCAGGGTCGGGTAAGGTAAGTGACTGGCCCAAGGGCACACAGGGCATCTGTGGTGGAGCCTGGAACAGGCCCCTGGTCTCAAGGCCCAACGCAGCACTCATCTCCACTAGGCTGCCACCCTCTCAACAGATTCTGAAGAGCTGGGGAGCAGTGGCTGAACACACCAGCCCTTGGGCGATGCTCAGGCAGCATGATGAGGCATGCAGCACAGAGCAATTGGACAGACAGGCTGGATGGATGGATGGCCAGATTCAACCAGGGCTTTCAAATACTTTCACTGGGGAGTACCCACCTCTTACCACAGGGATTGTTTTGTGGGCCCAGCCCTGGCACAACACTCCTGGGGCCACCAGGCACCAGCATCCACGGAGGAGTGTGTGCTGGGGGTAGGAAGGCTGCTTGTACATGTAATGTGATGAAGCACCTGGAAACAAACAGCATGAGCTTCCCAGCAGGCTCTCCATGGCCACGGCTTCGGAACCTCTAGGCCAGATAGACAGTGGCCAGGCACGGTTGTCCCAGAGGGTTCACTGAGATATTCTCAGGCCATACTTAAAGTTTCCATCCTCTTCTCCTGGGATAAGGGCATGCAGGGGCAGGGCAGGTGCTGGAGCTAGGGGCTAGCAGGGCCACGGAAGGTGTCAGAGGTGGGAAGCTTTCAGCCTGTCCCGCCCCACAGTGCCCCAGGCCTGCTGCCCCTTGCCCAGCTCTTACCGCTTGTCAGCCGTGGCTGTGGTCTCCTGGTGGATCATGTGTTCCCTTATTTCATGGTGCAAGATGGGGCAGATTTCTTCCACATCAAAAGGTGAGATCTCGTGCCTGCTCTCCTCGTCCTTTACCTCAGAGGCAAAGACCTTCTCAGCGAAGGAGCGCATCGCCTCATCCATCTCTGCAGGGAGAAGGTGCCCTTGTGACTGGCCAGTCTGCACCCAGCCACCCATGACCAGGCAGGACTCCTCCCACCCAGCAGGATGAGGTGCTCCAACACCCATACCTGCCTGGCAGAACCAAACTCAGATATTAACTACGTCATTGGTCCCTTCTGCCTGCACTTCCTCTCCCAGCCACCCAACACAGGGAAGCAAGGGAATAGCTGTTGTCTTGGTGCTAATCTCTCAGGGCCTGTCATGGGCTAAGTGGGGCTAGAGACGTGTCCTGACTTCACCCAGCTCCAGAGGCACTGCTCGCTTGGGGCAGGACCAGAGCCGAGGGGGGAACAAGCCCATGGGCAAGGGGACTGAGTGGGGGTGGACCCAGAAGGGGCAGGCATGTGGGGGAACACACAGGAGGGGAGTGAGAATTAGCACAAGCCCCTCCCCTACCCACCAGCTGAGTGCTGCTCTCCTCGTGTCATTTACACACAGCATCCAAGGATGGAGGCAGTGATGAGGCTGAAGATGGACACAGAGCTGCTCCTTAAGTGGCATACAAAACATGATGGGGGGGCTATACGCTCCTGAACCGTGTGGAGAAAGTAACTAGGAAGTGTTATTTACCTCTTCATATAACTCATGAACCAAGGGTCACCCAATTAAAGTATTAGTATTAAAACAACAGTAAGGAATGTCTTCTTCACACAACGCACCGTCAACCTGTGGAACTCATTGCCATGGGCTGTTGTGAAATCCAAAAGTACAACTGGGTTCAAAAAGGAACTGGATGAGTTCATGGAGGATAGAGTGATCAAGGGCTATTAGCTGAGATGGTCAGGGACTCAGCCTCATGCTCCGGCTGTCCTTAAGCCTCTGTCTGCCAGAAGCTGGGACTGGACAACAGGGGATGGAGCATGTGATAGTTGCCCTGTCCTGTTCATTGCCTCTGGCACCGGCCACTGTCACTGGGCTCACCCAGTGTGGCTATTCTTATATTCACTTGACCCTGGGGGATGGGGCTGGGAGAGCAGGAGTTTCCCTGATGCTGCTTCAGGGACCTTGTCTAGCAGGTGGGACCCGACATTTGCTAAAGACAATGCAGCCTGAACTGGGGGAGCTGTTGCCTTAGTGAAGGGCAGGGAAGCCCTGCCTGTGCTCAGCACCATGGACATGGTTTGGTGGTGGCTCTGCTCTGTGCCATTCAGGGCCTTCCACAAATGGGGGATGAATGGTATTGGTGTTTGGCTGCCCCCAGACAACTCAGCGCCGTTCAATTGCGCTCCACACTCTGGAGCCAGAGGCTGGGGTTGCTGGGGTTTCTGTCCTGTTTTGCCCCATGAGGCTGGGAGCGCTAGGTCAGGGGACTGCTGGCTTCCCCACTGGCACGTAGTGGGGTTTTTGGTTGGCCCTCGCCAGTGCTTTATTCATAATAAAAGCAGTGCTGGGGCTTGGCCCTCGCAAGGCCTGGCACTCATGGAGCACTGGCCCCTCGCCCAGTGCCAAAGGACAGGGGCAGGGCCAATGGGAAATCAGGAGCCTGAGACTGATGGTCCCCGGGGCCAATGGGGAGGGGCCAACCTCCAGGTCAGCCCGATTGACAGGGCAGACGGGCCAATGAGGGAGTCAGGAGCCCGGGGTCCCGTCCTCCGTGTGCGCTGGAGCTGCCTGAGGCAGCGCAGGGCCGAGCTAAGGGGAGCGGGGGCCCGAGCTGAGCCGGGAGCAGAGCCAGAAAGGAGCAGCCCAGAGGGCCGGGCCGGGCCGGGAGCAGAGCCAGAAAGGAGCAGCCCAGAGGGCCGGGCCGGGCCGGGAGCAGAGCCAGAAAGGAGCAGCCCAGAGGGCCGGGCCGGGCCGGGAGCAGAGCCAGAAAGGAGCAGCCCAGAGGGCCGGGCCGGGCCGGGAGCAGAGCCAGAAAGGAGCAGCCCAGAGGGCCGGGCCGGGCCGGGAGCAGAGCCAGAAAGGAGCAGCCCAGAGGGCCGGGCCGGGCCGGGAGCAGAGCCAGAAAGGAGCAGCCCAGAGGGCCGGGCCGGGCCGGGAGCAGAGCCGCGCCGGCCGGCCGGAGGGGCGCCTGGGGAGCCGCGCTGAGGCCGGGGCCGAGGCCGGGGCCGTCCGGAGCCGCGTGCGGTGAGCAGCTGGGGACTGCGAGGGGGGACCCCAGGCCGAGGGCCCAGCGCAGGGAGAGGTCACCAGCCCAGGGGTCTCCCAGGCCGGACCGGGAGGGGGGCCGTGACCCCGACGGGGGGAGGGGGCAACACTGGGGGAAGGGCCCTGCCACCTAGAGCCTGAGGGTGGCTCCGGCCAGAGCAAGTGTCCGACCCGCCGGGCTGCCAACTTTCTGACCGAACGAAACCGAACACCCTTGCCCCGCCCCTTCTCCGAGGCCCCGCCCCCTCCATCTCCCCCCCTCCCCCACTCGCTCTGTTTCACCGGGCTGGGGAGGGCCCTTTCTCAACTGGGTGTTTGGGTGAAAACTGGACACCTGGCAACTCACCCGCGGTGTCCCTGCCGCGCGGCCAGGGCCTGGGACGTGCGAGGGACGGACTGACCTTCCCTTGCAGCCCAGAGGCGGCTGGTGGTGTGTCCCCGGCCCACCGAGGGGGTGACGTGGTTTCCTGTGACCGGCCCATTTGTCCTTATTTTGTTTGTTGGTTGCTGTTTAATCAGTCGTGTTTGCTTTGAACCACTCTATGTAATGAGCAGTGGGTCAGGGACGTGGCCGGGGCGGAGAGACCCCCCACCGTGGGGACACCCTAGCCACTGTCCTAAGTGACCACGACAAGACTGGGGGTCAAGCCCCCCCCAGGGATCCTGGGCCTGGCCTTGTTGGAGTTATGAGGACTCTGCCCCACGGGAGGGAGGAAGGGGAGTCCTTGAGGGCAGGCAGGCCTCTGGGTAAAGGGAGTGGGAACGAGGACTCAAATCCTTTCACTAGCCAATTCCACAAGGGTGGTGTATAGGGTTGCCAACTCTCCAGGAATTAAAATTAATTTTCCTTTAAAGATTCTGTCGTGATGAAATCTCCAGGAACAGGGCAGGCCTTAGGTAAAATGGCACCCTGGGCAAACTAGTATTTTGGCGCTCTTGACCCTGGTGGGCACGGTGCCCCCCCTCCTTTGTCCCTGGCCCCCATGGACTCCCTGCCTGCACCTCCAACCCCTGTACTCCCCTGCCACCTGCATCTCCAACCCTTGCCCCTCTCTTGCACCCGAATCCCTGCATTGTGCCTCCTTTGCTCCTAAGCCCGAACCCCTCTCCTGCGACCATGTGGGAAAACTGACCTGGGTGCATAAAACAGCTAGCATTGCTGCTCGATCTCTCCCCCACCCCCAAACACTGCTCATCCGTGCACCTGTAGGGGATTGTGAGGGGGGAGCGAGGACCAGCATTGGGGCTCCCTGCATCCAGATCACTTTCCCTCCTGGGCTGTTTAAGTGCTTGGTGTTGCTTCTCGCTCCCCGACTCACAGCCCACTGGGAGGGGGAGTGTGGTGCAGAGGAACATGGGGGGGGGGAACAGTATCTTTGCGTCACTGGTTGTCTCCCATCCTGTTCCTCCGCCAGGAGGAAACGGGGAAAAATCTGGGTGCCCCTCCATGCAGCGCTCCCCTGTCAGGCAGGAGCAATTTCTGACTTTAAACCATCAGTGTGCACATCTATGCTGCTGCACGGTGTCCCCTTGCCCATGGCACCCCTTGGGCAGTTGCTTGGGTGGCCCACCCCTGCGACCGGCCCTGTCCAGGAATACGTTCAGCCAAAATTGGCAACCGCGTAGGCCAGGAAAGTTCCCCACGATAACAGAACCATTCCTCTGCTTACATCTAGAAAGGGGTTTCCTTAATCTACCAGATGTTGTAGCAACAATGGAGCATGCAGAAACAGCCACCTGGGAGCCAAACCAATGAGCTCCTGTACCCCTCAGGGTGCAGCTGTACAGGTCGCTGGAGAGGAAAGGGGCCTGTGCAGGAGGCCAGCATAACTATGCACAACTGACATGCCACCTAAAGCTGCAAGGCACTAGCAAGGACTAAGACGCTTCTGGGGGAGGTGGTGGTGCGGGGAGGGGTTGAAGCAGTGGCTAGCCTCCTGCATGGCCCCCTGCAGGCCACAGACACTTTGGAACAGCTCCAGAAAGCAAATGCTCCCTGGACCTAACCGCCTCACAGTAAGCCTGAGCAGCTCATGAACGTGATGTATGGCAGGAGGGATGTGAACTGTGATGAGCAGAAGGCTGAAGGATGGCCTATGCTGGGGATATGCACATGCAACACCACTTCATGGAAGCACAACAAGCATGTGACGAGGAGCCAGGACCGGGCCCCATCTGCATGACAGAAACAACTGAATTGGGGGAGTTCCTGTTCTGAACCCACAGGTTCTACTTGGACATGGCCTCAGGGAGGCCGCAGTATTTTATCCCGTGACATTTGAATTTCAGTTCTAGGGTTCCACCCTTGAGAGAAGGCTGCTGAGGCAATCTTGTTCCCAGCAGCTGCAGGATTCTGAGGCAAAGAGGCTCATGCTCAACTCTGCATCCAGCAGCAGCGTCTCTGCAAATTCAGGAATCATGGCCACTTCTCAGCAGTTCTGGTTTTGCTATATCAGCAGCTCCTGATCTATGTGACACAAGGGCCAGGCAGTGGTAAATAGACGGGAGCCTGAGGGATGTACTGAGTTGTTGTAGCTATTTGCATTTTCGTTATCAAAATAAATGCAACTTCTGAACCACTGCTCTTCTCATATCTTGCTGGCAGATGGGGACACTGGGTGTGTGACTTTCCCTGCATTTGCAGATTATAAGTTTGTCCTCACCCTGTCCACGGTAGAAGAGGAGGGTGTAAGGGGCTGCGCGTCGTGGGCCCCTGATCTGGATAAAGGAGACAAGGCTCTGGTCTTGGTCCCAGTGAAGTCTGCGGATTGACTGCCGTAAGAGCAGGAGGTGGCTAGAGAATGCTAGGTTAGCCTGAGTCACATAGCAGGAAAGTGAGGTGCTTGTTAGACTTGGGAGAAAACTGAAGTTTTTCTCCCTCTAGTCCTGCTCATTTCACAGAGAATGAGATCTCACCCCAGGCTATAGAGGCCCAACCTCTCCACTGGCCTTAGTTGCAGGCTTAAGGAGTTAATGGTCAAGTTGGAACTTTACAAAACACCAGCTGTTAAGGAAATGTTTAATAATAGCAGCTTTAGTGATTGTAAACAGCCAGACAATCAAAACATGTGGAAACCAATTCTACTTGTGGTCCAGGCTGGTTCCTGGCATGTACTGCTGAGAAATGGCTGCTTCTCAGCTTGTTAACATATTGCCATGGTCATTTGTCTATTAACTATTTCCAGTGATAAAATGTCTGGTTCATACCCCAGCAGCCACACAAGGAAGGGCCAGTAATATTCATGTTTTTCTTCTGCTGTTGGACGTAAAATAAAAACACACAGAGATGATCTGCTCTCGCAAGTCCCCAGATGCTTCTCCCTCCCATAAATATTAGCATTTGTGCAGAAAAATGTGCAGAATTATTTCAATGGCAAATATTCTAAATTGTTCTGTTTGCACTGTGTCACTTTGCAGTGATAGGAAATATCTCCGTTACATATACAAATTCTACTTTGACAGTTTTACAAGGTTGTCTTCATGCTACACCTGAAATAACTGTGTTGCAAACATCTCATTCCTATCTTGGAGGCTGTTCAGCCATTAGATGGAGCCTAAAATCTGCAGCAGGAACTTCAGCTGACTTCTGTGTAAAAGCTATAATCTAAAAACCTACTCTGGGATTTTCCTGTGTCCATCTGAGGAGAGCAGCATTTGGTAACAGGATCTGAGCAGGGTTAGATGGAGAAGAGCTGGGATCCTCCAAGGCAGCAGCTTTAGCTAATGGAGTCTATCCTCTGGCTAACCAGGGATGGGACAGCTCACACTCCATAATCAAGTCACTTAACTCATGGCCTATTCAGAGTGACATAAGAATAATTATTGAATACATTTACTCATCAAATAAGATCCAGGCAGCCTTGTCTGGCTGGTGTTCGTCAGGTGTTTCCACACTCCTGCGCTCAAGGGCAGGCAGCACAATCCAGCACAGGATGCCGGAGCACAGAGTTAGCAGAGACTCCTTGGGCTCCTAACAAGAAGCTGATGTTTTAGCAATTTGGCTAGTCTGGGAATTGTTCTGGATCCACCAGTGGGAGAAACAAAGGCTGTGGGAAACTCCCACAGCCTGTGCCTCAGCAAGTGGAGGGTAAAGAAATGAATATTGCTACAAGCTTGTGCTTTTGATTCAGTGTCTGAGAAACTCCGGTTTACAGCATCATAGAGATGCACGGCTGGATTGGGCCTCAAGATGTCATCAAGTCCAGCCCCCCGCACTGTGGCAGGACCAAATAAACCTAGACAATCCCTGCCAGCTGTTTGTCCAACTTGTTCTTAAAAACCCTTAGTGATGGGGATTCCACAACCTCCCTTGGAAGCCTATTCCAGAGCCTAATTATCCTTTGAATTAGAAAGTTTTTCCTAATATTTAACCCCCATCTCCCTTGCTACAGATTAAGCTTCTGGTCCTACCTTCAGTGGATATAGAGAACAGTTGATCACCAGCCTCTTGCTAACAGCACTTAACATATTTGAAGACTGTTTTTAGCCCCCCCTCCCAAATCTTTTCTCAAGAGTATAATTGTCCAGTTTTTTAACCTTTCCCCCACATCAGGTTTTCTAAACCTTTAATAATTTTTGTTGCTCTTCTCTGGACTCTCCAATTTGTCCACATCTTTCCTAAAGTATGGTGCCCAGAACTGAACATAGTACTCCAGCTGAGGCCTCACCAGTGCCAAGTAGAGTGGGACAACTACCTCCCATGTCTTAGATACAACACTCCTATTAATACATCTCAGAATGTTATGCTGCAGGAGGAATGGGAGAAGTGGCGACTTTGATCATATGTGGTGGGAATGTCTTTTCTCCAAATGTTTTTGCAGGCAGATCATCCACCAGTCTTCCAGTACTTTTCAAACATAGTTTAGGCTAGGGCTTGCTTTCCTGGTTACGATTACAGTTAGGTATTGGGGAAATACCTGTCATTTATATTCAGTAAATTTCCAGCTATTATTTTTATCAAAAATAAATTAATAGGCATTTCATTAGCTTTATACTCTCTACAGCTCAATATCACTCTGAGTTGCAATTCAAAATATAGAGCAAACAAGTTCTATGGTCTGATTGTCAGAGAGGCCTGACCTGCTGCCTTTGGCTGGCTGCTGCTTGCTGAGAGATTATGGTTAGAGTGAACCTGGCTCAGATGAATTCCTTGGGCAGTGCGTCTTCCTTAATGACCTTTACACCCTCTTACCAACTTCCTTTGGCTCCAGTCCTTCTCACATTGTACCCCTCTGACATTGTACCCCCAGACCCCTTCCATTCCACCTAATGTTTTCTTTGGTTATAGGTAATTCTGGCTCACTGCCTGTCCCACTCACATTGGAATGAGATTAGTGAAGCTTACTCTCCTATCATTGAGACTGGATGATGCATACCAGAGCTCCACCATCCCCTTTAGTCTGAATCATCTGGATTAATAATCTGTCACTAGTGCAGTCTGTAGGACTGAGCACAGATTGTGAGACCCAGAAATCCACATGTTGGGATCCCTGCACACATCCACAATTATCGATGTATAACGTATAATCACACATCTCATATAATTTGCCAAGTCTCAGGGGATCCTAATTATTGCCTTGCAGGTTCCATTCCCAGCTCTTTTCTTTTTTGTTTGCTCCTTATCTGTCATGTTACAGGCTGCTCTGTGCTCTTGCCAAAGACCAGGCAATGCCAGACACTTGTTTGACACTGTCAGTTTGAAGCTGGCTGCTGGGGGTGGTCACTGGGAGAAGATCCTTTCACTTTTCCCTGTCCCAGGCAATTGGGATTTGTGTCAGTACGATGAGCCATTAACCTAGCGCAGCCTTACACACCTCTCTATACCTGTGATGCAGGCAGACCCAGCATAGCACTTGGTATCAAGGCTGCTCTGATGAATGCTGGAGGCTTGATGAGTGACGGAGGAGCAGGAAGGATTTTCAGTCCTGAGCTGCTAAGTCTGCTCCTTACCCTTGCTGCAAACTCCCTTCATGTTTCTGCTTCACCTTGTCCCCAAGCCACAAATCATTTTTTGCTAGTGTTACATTAGTAGAGCACCACAGCTTCACTCAGTGTCCTAATGTGCAGGAGCACATTGCTTCTCTCCTTGCCAGACAGAGCAACAGGGAATCTCCAGTAGCCCCAATTCCTTTTGCTCACCCTCTTTCTCTTCAGATGCACTCATGATATGTCCAGACATTTGGCTTCAGCTGGGGTGCTAGCATCAGTCACAGTTGCAAGTTGAGTGTTAGGACTGAGCCCAATTTGCTTTAGCACCACTCTACATGCTCAGCAGGTCCTAGTTCTGGGGACCTGTCCACTAGTTTGGTGGAATCCACTCACCTGGCCATTTAATTCAGTGCATTTATTTGCAGTCCTGTGTTTCCCTCATTTGGCCGATCATCCTGTACATCTTTTATGTGAAATCCTGGCTCCATTGAAATCAACCGCAAAACTCCTCTTGACTTCAGTGGGGCCAGGATTTCACCTTGTATCTGCGCCATCTACAATATAGCATGTAGCTTTCTCTTCATCCCCAAACAAAAAACAAGAGACCCCCTTTGGCTGCTGCCATCTGCATCACCAGACATAATGGGTACATCAAGAGAGACTTTGCAGTTTACAAAGAGCACTCTCTGGCTTCTCACCTCATTGGCTTCTTTTAGACCTACCTGCAACTTTCACTTGTGGCATCTTTGCTACAAGCTGTTGGAGCCCCGAGTAACTCACTGCGGTGAGGGAGTGCACGTGGCTGAGAGAAGCTGCACAACAGCCTAACACAAATTTTACTTCTGTATATCCCCGTGTAACCAGACTCCCCTCTCTAAAAGGAGAGGAGGGATCAGATATGGAACTATTTAAAGTTGAATCCAAGAGCAGTCTCAGTGGAACAGGTGAAGCTGAAGGCTAGCATTAACTCTATTGACCCTGAAGTACCAGAAACCTAATGCAGAGCTTAGAGTCTGTGCCACCAGGAGATAATTCCTGGAATTATTCATCGTGCTATTTTGACTTGGCAAATGTTGACATTATTCCCTGATATAATTTGACTTAGCAAATATTGGAATGGAAGAGCTATTCCTGTTTAGAGAAACACCTGGAATGTGCCGACAAAATCACTCTTCAGCTTCTGACTCGGCAGTGTAGGGACCTGCACTGCCTGGGCAACAGGGGAGCGAAAAGCACAGGGTCTGTCACAGGCCCAGCTACTGGCTTTGTTTTTATTTACTGGGGAAGGAGTTAAAAGAAACTGAATTAAAATTAGTACAGCTCAAGCAAAACACCCAGGGCTAAAATTGTTACAGTCACACAGCTTGTGACTGTAACACAGAGAAGGAAACAGACTGACCAGTTCTCCCATGAGAAGACCATAATTTATTATTTTATTATTTGCATTACTGTGGCCCCTGGGGACATCAGCTGAGTTCAGGAGCCCATTGTGCTACACACTGTGGATACACATAATGACACTGCCCCAAGGAGCTTACAGTCTAAACAGCTGGATGGTCTAAAGGGTAAGGAAGTATTATCCCCATTTTGCAGATGGGGAACTGAGACAGGGAGAATAAATTAAATATTGAAGGTCACACAGGAAGCCTATAGCAGAAGTGCTGAGTCCAGTCCAGCACCTTCACAAGATCATTTCCAGGTCACTCAAAGAACCTTTCAGAAACTCTGTTCATTCAAGTTCTGTGGGTGTCACTGCTTCTCGTGTTAATGCTCAGCTGGGTTATAATCAAGCAAGATACTCTCAGCGGTTCTTGGACTATATCACTAATTTTTACATTCTCCAGTTATCTTCCCGGATGGTACACTGGGACCTGCCCCTTGCCAAAGACTCTTGGCAAATGAGTTGCTTTACTTGCCTGCAAATGAGTGTGCAGCTGGCAAACAGCAAAATGGTGGGATGGTCCATCCCATGTTGTTATGATTATTTATTTTTATTACCTTAGCACCTAGCCTCATCATAGCCCAGACCCCATTGTCAATCGAGAGATTTCTGTGTTCTCTCCTCAGGCCTGGGCTTTATGATCTTGGTCTAAGACACTGTCAGATATAGAAGACTACTGACTAGAGCCAGGGCTTGCACTGCTTCCTTTTATCCCTGTTCCTTTCATTAACTTTTATAAATAATAAAATCTGAGACTTGGTTTTAGGAACCCAGACCCCACATCATTGTGTGGATGATTCTTTGATTTAAATCCTATAAAACCAATGTCTCCTGCACATCATTACCCTTTAAAGACTACATTTACTTATAATCTTTTTGGGTTGGATGTCAAGGTCAGAGGATTAACATCAGAAACTAAGAATGACCTTCAAGGCTGAAATTTCTTCTTTTTCCTATAATCTCTCATAGAATTATAGAATATCAGGGTTGGAAGGGACCTCAGGAGGTCATCTAGTCCAACCCCCTGCTCAAAAGCAGGACCCATCCCCAATTAAATCATCCCAGCCAGGGCTTTGTCAAGCCTGACCTTAAAAACTTCTAAGGAAGGAGATTCCACCACCTCCCTAGCATTCCAGTGTTTCACCACCCTCCTAGTGAAAAAGTTTTTCCTAATATCCAACCGAAACCTCCCCCACTGCAACTTGAGACCATTACTCCTTGTCCTGTCCTCTTCCACCACTGAGAATAGTCTAGAACCATCCTCTCTGGAACCACCTCTCAGGTAGTTGAAAGCAGCTATCAAATCCCCCCTCATTCTTCTCTTCCGCAGACTAAACAATCCCAGTTCCCTCAGCCTCTCCTCATAAGTCATGTGTTCCAGACCCCTAATCATTTTTGTTGCCCTTCGCTGGACTCTTTCCAAGTTATCCACATCCTTCTTGTAGTGTGGGGCCCAAAACTGGACACAGTACTCCAGATGAGGCCTCACCAATGTCGAATAGAGGGGGACGATCACGTCCCTCGATCTGCTCGCTATGCCCCTACTTATACATCCCAAAATGCCATTGGCCTTCTTGGCAACAAGGGCACACTGCTGACTCATATCCAGCTTCTCGTCCACTGTCACCCCTAGGTCCTTTTCCGCAGAACTGCTGCCTAGCCATTCGGTCCCTAGTCTGTAGCTGTGCATTGGGTTCTTCCGTCCTAAGTGCAGGACCCTGCACTTATCCTTATTGAACCTCATCAGATTTCTTTTGGCCCAATCCTCCAATTTGTCTAGGTCCCTCTGTATCCTATCCCTGCCCTCCAGCGTATCTACCACTCCTCCCAGTTTAGTATCATCCGCAAATTTGCTGAGAGTGCAATCCACACCATCCTCCAGATCATTTATGAAGATATTGAACAAAACCGGCTCCAGGACCGACCCCTGGGGCACTCCACTTGACACCGGCTGCCAAATAGACATGGAGCCATTGATCACTACCTGTTGAGCCCGACAATCTCGCCAACTTTCTACCCACCTTACAGTGCATTCATCCAGCCCATACTTCTTTAACTTGCTAACTCTCAATCCTCTCACTGTTTTAAACTGAAAAGTCAATTAAACTGAGCTCCACAGATAGGGTCATCCGCAGAAACATTAGTAGGGATGTGTTATGTGATACAATAATCACAATTAAATCTTCATTAAGTTAAAATACTGAACATGAATGTGTGATTTTTCCACTTTTGTCCAGCTATGAACTTTTTCAGCCTTTGGTCTGCATCGCTGGTGAGGCATTTATTCTCAACATTGAGCAGCCTTGCCAGGCACAGGCCTCAGAAACCCGGCACTAAATTCCTATTAGGCTTGCTTGCTCCTGGCTGCTCCTCAGCACAGGGGTTCTTACAAGGGAGGAGACTGAAACCTTGTCAGATAGTAGGGCAGATCTTTTAGTGACATCCTTCTCCCCAGTCTTGCTGTCTCCAGGTGCACCTGTTGCCAGATGAGGTGTCCAAATCCAGACCTGTGGCTGACAGTTCTTCCAGGCAAGCCAAAAGGCAGCCTCAGTTTTCAGAGAAATGTTACATTTCCATTAATTTCATAGACACACCCTGGCTTGTGAATGGTGTGATTAAATTCATGCAGTAGGTCCTCACCAGCACACTGGGCCAGTTATTAGCACTAATTCCCACAGAGTTCCTCTCAGCCATTCGCTATTCATTGACCAGATTCCTCAGCTATGGGCTGAGCCTGTTCAGGTAAATGGCCTTGCATCCCACCCTGCAACATAAGCCAGTTAGATCCCAGAAGGAGATCAGTAAGTCAGAGGGACAGACCAGAGTCCTGCTGGAATAAAGATTTCCCTATAGCACCAGAAATAAAATGACAGGTTTCAGAGTAACAGCAGTGTTAGTCTGTATTCGCAAAAAGAAAAGGAGTACTTCTGGCACCTTAGAGACTAACCAATTTATTTTAGCATGAGCTTTCGTGAGCTTTCATCACTGACGCTCAGCATCAACAGTAGCCCCACACATACATCTGTGAGCTATACAGGGTGAGCTCACGAAAGCTCATGCTCAAATAAATTGGTTAGTCTCTAAGGTGCCACAAGTACTCCTTTTCTTTTTGAGAAATAAAATGCTGTTCTACGGTAAATTTCACCTAAACATTCCACATGGATCTCTCAGCGTCTTATGAGTTTAATTTACACTAACAGCAGTCCCTTCTGCTTCACTGTTTGTGTCATCTCTGTTCAGATTGCAGCCGTCAGCTCCAAATTTTACAACAGTAGTTGCCCCCATGGGAGCTGGGACTTGCTGTGTGATTGTCACATACTCCAGATTCTGTTGTGCCTGTTTGGAGGGTGAGGAAAATAAGTACAAGTGACAGGCCTCATCCGACCTACTTATTTTTGGGGATATCAGATAACCATGCAGCTAAGCTCAACTTTGGGTGACCTTAAAGGCTACAGGGCTGGCTGGAGTTAGCAGCAAAAACAGGCAGAAGTCCATTGCTCAGAAAGAACTAGAAACCAGCACACTCCTTACATGCAGCGGCCACCACCCAGCAGGCTGGATTTCAGTCTGGTGCGAAGCAAAGGGCTGCACCAGAAGGCAGCATGGCACTTGATCCCATTTGAAAGAGGCAGCTTCCTCCATCCATGTCTTCACTGCCCACCTTGACTTTAACACTCTGCTAAGGTATGGCTCCCTCAGGAATTGCAGTGAACAGTAAGTGTATGGAGATAGAGCAGTAGACTCCAATCCTCCCACAACACTCACAAATGTGATTCCTAAAGATGGAAAAATACATGTTTTAAGATCGAGTCTTCTTCTGCATGACCAGAGAGGTTTGGGGTGCATTTAGATGTGGAGCTCCTCAGAGTGGCTGTACAGAGCTGAGAACTGTCAACATTTAAATAATGGCCCAAGTTTCTTTGAAAATGGAACATCACACCAGCACTCTGGCAGCAGTGACGAATATGGCACAAAAGCCTAATCAGACAGAGTTCAGCCTTGTCTCACTTGTCTGTGATACTGTGGTTTCAGTGATCCGTGCATAGAGGTAATATGCTTAAACACTGAAGTTACAAATATTCAAATTGGAATTGAGGTGATTTTTTATAGAAACAGCAAGGATAATTAACTCCTGAAAAGATTCTCAAAGGCAGTGTGAAATTCCCCATGAGTTGGACTCGTTAAAACAAGGTTGGATGACTTCCTAAAAGATACACTCTAGTTCAACCACAAGTTACTGGGCTTGATGGTGTCACTCATGTAGCAGGCAAAATGAATTCTCTTCATTGCCAGATTCACTGGGTGAAACTCTGTGCCCTGCAATATACAAGAGTCAGACTACATCATAATGGTTCCTTTCTAACATTATAATCTATTAATCTGGATTGTTCAACATCTGTGTTCTTTTTATTCACTATCATTTCAAATTGTGAAGCATTTTGTGACTACAAACTTCATAATACTGTTCCTTTCTAACATGTTAGGAACAGTCTAGATTCTGTGTCCACCACCAAATTGCAGCAACAAGCAAATGGACAAAGAGAAACATACACGTGGTCTAATGGTCCTAAAAGAGCACTTGCAACCCACTGCATTCAGAAAATATGATGCCATAGAATTTATTAACTCAAAAAGACTGAATAATTGCAAAAGCTATTATAGAACAAGAATTTAAGATGGAATTTTCCCCAGTACAACTGATTTTGCATCAGGGACACTGATCAGCAGAGAATGAACAGGAGGTATGTAAATATTTTTCCACCCTTGTAGGAAGTGGCCTGTTTCAGGATAGTGGCCACCAAGAATAGTACTGGTCCCTTGTAGCAGTTTCAGCCCCCTGTATAGCTCACAGATGTATGTGTGGGGCTACTGTTGATGCTGAGCGTCAGTGATGACAATTTGAGGAATTGTTCGAGAAATCTATAATTCTTGCAGAGAAAGGATGGCCAGTGTTGTCCAGCGAGCATGCTGCAGTAAAGGGTGGGTACCCTTCCCCAGTTAATGATCCCAAAAACATATAAATAACTAAAGATTTTACAGGTTTATTCTTCTAAAAATAATGTTATAAGCAAAATAACTGACTTTAAATTCAAATCAATGAGAGTCTTTTGAAAACAGTTATCTTTCCAATGGAATATAAAGTAGCCCTTTGATCCAGGATACAGACTCCCGACAATTCCCATTTATCTTGCAGATTGCACATTACCATTTTCACCAGGGTTTGGCAGCCCAAAGGCATGTGGAGTGTCATGTGAATACAACTGAGACACCAAAGAGTCCAGAAATTACTTGAAACCAAATCTACCCTTTGTAAATACCTGAATTCTATTACAACAGTAGAATGAACAGTGAGAATAATACATATTGAACTTTCTTAAACATTAGCAGAGTGGGGATGTTAAAGCAATATTGTGGCTAGTCACCACTTTGCTATCTGGTTAAAGCGATATAAGGGCTGTCAGGATATAAAAATCATGTATTTAAAAAAATATCTTTCCTCTGTTACCATCAGCTGAGATTAACCAATGATTACCTTAAAAAAAAAATTTCATTTTCTTGGTCTCATTTATGCTGTTTGGTTTCAGAGTAACAGCCGTGTTAGTCTGTATTCGCAAAAAGAAAAGGAGTACTTGTGGCACCTTAGAGACTAACCAATTTATTTGAGCATAAGCTTTCTTGAGCTACAGCTTTTCTTTTTATTTATGCTGCTTGTGTCTTTGTTTCTCTCAGCTGAGATGGTGAAAGCAGCATTGTGAGTTTCACTTCTAGGCTACTGTGCACTAACAAACAGGGGACGTTCACATTGGAAGATCTCTCTAAACTAACTTTAAAAAAAAAAGAAAATTATATGAAAATATTGTTTGTATTTGGGTTTGTGGCCCCATCACCTCCCAACTAGCCTTAAAAAATTCCTGGGTTTGAGTCCCACCCCCACTAGACAGAACTCCTACAAGTGACTGATGACACACTTAAGATTTGACCACAGCTATGCATATGCAAACCCAATGTAAAATATGTTTTAAAAATAATCAGGTTTTATATCTTGAAAAATCCCAGCAGACAAAAGCATTAACCAGCAAGATGAATACTGTGCTGCTTTCACGCTGTATGCTTAGATTTTCCCCATTTAGCTCTCTCTTTTGCCAAATCAACTCAAAATCAGTAGAAACGTTACACTCTGTAATGGATGTTGGGCATGGAGGATACAGCAGCCTTATTCTTAACGGTGTTAGAATTAGTCAACTAGCTTCCAGTAGCAGAAATGATTTATGGAGAACAATCAGAACAGTAAACATACAGCTCAGCCATGAAACTCTTGGAAGGTAAGTATGTTTGCTGCGATTTCTATTGAGATTACCCCATGGGGAAGCAACATATGCAAAGGAGGAGAGAGAAGAGAAAGAAGAACAAGTGAGAGTGCATAAGGATGGGTCCAGTTTCATCATGACCATACACCTGGTTTAGATTTGACGATTGTAGTAACAGAGCTATGCTGTCAGTGCTGATGATAAGAGGAGTGAAGTGCTAGAAAGCCCTTGGATAGATCAGACTTATCCTGGCAGGAGATCACCACTGATTCATACGGAGCACGAGAGCCCATGTACAATGGGGTCAATTCAAAGACCAGTGAAATCAGTGAGAGTCTTTCCATGGACTTCTCTGGGCTTTGGATCAGGACCTAGGAAATGACCTGATATGACCCAGACAACAGAACCAAGGAGAACAAACAAAACAGAAGACCAAAAAGAAGAGAAGAAGCCTTCCACCGACACAGGAACATAGCTCAAGGGCCTGCCCTCATGCTGCAGAGGCAATGGTACACAATGCAACACTAGGTAAGAGCTCAGCACACAGAGGAACTAGCTCCCAGGTGAGTTTGTGCTTGCACTTTACCATCTTATCTACAGTCTCTCCAATTTGCCTGCCCCAGACTTTTGCCCAAACATGCATTTCCCTGATCAAGCCAGTCACTCTCTCTGGACTTAGCGAGAATGAGCCTCCTACAGCTAGTTACCCTGAGTGAACGAGGGATGCATGTGCTCAATTTGGCTTATGGCGCTCAGCTGAATAATAAAGTAAGGCAGACGTTCCTGAGGTGAGAAAAGCAACTGTCACAACAACACTTCCTGTGTTATAACACACAGGGAAGAGGGCTCTTGAGATCTTATGTACTCTGGTGTGGTGCGTCTGAGACCTGAGTGCACCAGAGGCTGTTAGAGTTAATGGCCTTTTTATGAAGGTGATTACAGTTAAATGTAACTAGGAGGCAAAGTACGGTCAGTTGCCTCACACTGGTCTTAGCCACAGTTTTTGAACCTCTTTAACAATACTGGTTTAGGAACACGCAAAGTTAATATGTGCAACCCCTAGTGTGGATGCAGTTATACTGGAGCTTGTTATAGAATTTTAGAATCATAGGTTAGAAGGAACCACAAGGGTCATCTAATCTAACCCTCTGACAAGATGCAGGATTTGTTGGGTCTAACCTGTCCAAGACCAGATGGCTCCAGCCTTTCTTTGAAAACTTCCAGCGAAGGAGCTTCCACAACCTCCCTAGCCAGTCTGTTCCATTGTCCTACTGTTCTTACAATTAAGAAGTTTTTCCCTGAGATTTAATCTAAATTTGCCATGCTATAGTTTGAACCCATTGCCTCTTGTCCTGCCCTCTGTGTAGCAAGAGAAAACAACTTTTCTCCATCTTTTTTTATGGCAGCCTTTCAAGTATCTGAACACCGCTATCATGTCCCCGCTTTATCTCCTCTTTTCCAAACTAAACATACCCAGTTCCTTCAGACTTTGGTCATATGGCTTGCAATTCATCCCTTTGATCATCTTTGTCACTCGCCCCTGGATCCTTTCCAGTTTCTCTACATCCTTTCTATACATCGTTGGCCAAAATGGACACGCTACTCCAGCTGAGGCCTCATGAGCACTGAGTAGAGTGGTACTATCACCTTCCGTGACTTCGATGCCTCTGTTAATGCAACCTAAAATAGCATTTACTTTTTTTGCAATGGCATCCTATTGCTGACTCATGTTGAGGTTGTGATCCACCACAATTCCCAGGTCCTTCTCAGCAATGCTACTGCCAAGCCAGTTATCCCCCATTCTGTATTTGTGCATTTGCTTTTCTTCCGTAAATGAAGCACCTTACATTTATCTGTTGAATTTCATTTTGTTGTCTATAGCCAAGTTCTCCAATTTATCAAGGTCCCTCTGAATTTTAGCTCTATCCTCCAAAGTCTTGGCAAATCCCCCCTGCCTTGTGTCATCTGCAAATTTGATCAGTAATGCTCTTTATTCCTATATCCAGGTCTGTAATAAAGATGTTCCACTTTATTCCATGCTGATTAGGCCTCAACTGGAGTAGTGTGTCCAGTTCTGGGTGCCACATTTTAGGAAAGCTGTGGGCAAATTGGAGAAAGTTCAGAGAAGAACAAAAAAAAATGATTAAAGGTCTAGAAAACATGACCTATGAGGGAAGATTGAAAAAATTGGATTTGTTTAGTCTGGAGAAGAGAAGACTCAGAGGGGACATTGTAACAGTTTTCAAGTACATAAAAGGTTGTTATGAGGAAGAGGGAGAAAAATTGTTCTCCTTAACCTCTGAGGATAGGACAAGAAGCAGTTGGCTTAATTGCAGCAATGGAGGTTTAGGCTGGACATTAGGAAAATCTTCCTGTCATGGTAGTTAAGCGCTGGAATAAATTGTCTAGGGAGGCTGTGGAACCTCTGTCATTGGAGATTTTTAAGAACCGGTAAACACCGGTCAGGGATGGTCTAGATCAGTGGTACTCAACCTATTTACCATTGTGGGCTGCATCCACTACTACTTATATGGCCCTGAGGATGTTACATGGACCACAGCTCTGTGCTGATTGGGCTGCAGGTTGAGAAACACTGGTCTAGATAATACTTAGTCCTGCCTTGAGTGCAGGGGACTGGACTAGATGACCTCTCGAGGTCCCTTCTAGTCCTATGATTCTATGTTAAACACCACCGGACCCAGACCAGATCCCTGTGAAACCCCACTTGAGACCTTGCTCCAATCTGACAACATGCCGTTACTAGTTACTCCTTCTTTGCAGTTATCAGTACAGCTTATTCCTGTACAAATACACCAGCACACTGGGATATTTGTGGCCACATTAGAGGATTGAACTACTTTAACTATAGCTGTTTCTCAACTCATATGTTAAGAATGATACAGAGACTGTGTAGATCAACCCTTGCAAGTGTCCTACAGAACCTCCCACTGAATCCCCTGTTCAAGGATCCTAGAGTAAAATCCACTTTGCACAAACTTTGTCCAGTCTCATTAACTTTATGATTTGGTATTTCCCAACAGGCAGGGTTCTACTTAGGGGGGCTATAGAAAAAGTAGATGAGAGTTTGAAAGCTCAAACATTAACACCAGAGCTTCCCAGAAGCTGGAGTCATAGTTAGTGTGTTTTTAACAACAAATAGCATGTGTTACACTGTTTTAACACAGAGAATGCTTCTCAGATGTAGTTTCAGCTAGTTAATATGCTGCAGACCCAGCCAAATAGGATATTTAATCTTCATATGGTTGAACTCATGACCTTTAAACATCAAATACCAGCTGTAAAGAAACACGATTTCTTAATACTTTCCTATGAGTGTGCTCTGACAGCATGCTTTCTAAAGAGATCCCTTAAACACTGCACTAGTTGTCCCTTTTCCCACACAGTCTGGCAGAATAAAATAGTTCACATTTCCAAGTAATCTACAAAATTTGCACAGACCCGGCTAAGAGAATCTTAGCAGCCAGAGATACCTGCCTCTTCTGCACAGGGCATCCCCAGGCCACGATCTTTCCAGGTGGGCTCTTACTTTCAATAACCTGAGCAGATGCAAGACACAAGACCCAAAGTCCTCACAATAGGGCCACCTCAGAACACAATCATGATTGCTTAGAGAAAGCAGACAACACATTATGCCAGACTCACAATTCTCTTGTGTCCCCCCCGGACACATAACCAACCACCAGCATAACGTTTTAGGAATGTTTTTGCAAATCAAGAACTACATCTTGTCACATAAGAAAATGTACAAGTTTCCAGTTACTGACAGACAAGACAGTATACAACATTTTACTACCAAGGGTTTTCATGGACCTGTCCCAGTAAGGTGGGACCTCTGACTTCAAACAGTGGGATCAAGAAGCCACAAGACAAAAGGGCCCCAGTCAAGAATCCAGCATGCGCAGATCCCAAACAGCACTCTCCACAATGCTGCCCATTTCTGTGCATGTGCGTGTATCACTGGAGGCTAATGTTTTATGTTCAGAGATTTTACTCTGAAATAAGACATCGGTTTCACACTAGCCAAAAGCAAAGTTATTTTAGGAACTACACTTGTATATAGTGTCAACAGCAATTATTTGGGGGTATACAGTAATTAGAGTAGCAGTCCCCACTGCATTTGAGGAGGAGGAGCAGGCATGTACTTGATTATGGAAGTACATTAAAGGGCTAACCTTACCTCTCAACATTTTCTAATTGGAGGAGGAAATCTCAAAGTAAAATCTATGATTCTGCTACCAGCAAGCTGAAACAAAACCCTCACCAGCCACTATCTATGTGGGGTCCATGTTAGGGCTTTGAGTTCCCTCTGTCAGTTATACACCACCTGTTCTTCCTAGAGAAAACACACTGTCAGGTTGGATGGGATTTGGAACTGCACTTTGCTTTGGAATCACCAATGGACTGCATGGCAAAGGCATGGCTACTCACTGCAGCTTTAGATCTAGCTTTTCCACTGTCAACCAGATCTTTACCTTGAAACTGCTTTTTGAGAAGGTGTCTGAAATTTAATAAGTCCTGAACAACACTTTTTATAGACTTCTGTCAGGCCTCTGATTCAACGCCTCATGCAAGTGTGTGGGATTTGATGAAATGACTTAGTGTCATTGACAGAAGAGCTCTATAATGGAACGGAAAGCTACACTTGACTCAATGGCAGATACACAGCTTGGTTTCCTAGCTCCACAGGAGTTTGGCAAGGCTGCGTTCAGTCATGATCGTTGTTCAGTTTCGGCACTATTGGTTAATGGATAAACTTGAGGAGGCAGCTGTTGGTGACGCTGTGCTGAAAACCATTGCACTCCGAGATCTTGAATACGGAGATGACATTGTCTTGTTGGCTCAGTCTGGTGTATCTACAACTGATGGCTGATCTGGTCAGGCAAGAATCAGCATGCATTGGTCTGGTTATTAATCCAGATAAAATTAGGTCCCTGGCCATTACCATCAAGCAACCTCCAGCTCCAGATTACAACCAGTTTACTATTAACTTGTTTGGATGAAATACTGAAAAGATGGGAACTGTCAGATAATTGGGCAGCGTCAGAGACAGTGCTGGAGGAGGATGCTTGAAAGATGTGGACACTTGTACAGCAGAACGTGACGCCACATTTCAGGCCCTTCAGTGGCCGCTGTGAGGCTATCATAACATCAAGCTTGCTACAAAGCTGTGGATCCACAGAACCACGGTTATATCAACTCTGTTGTACGGAAGTGAAACATGGGTGCTGAGGAAGGCTGAAGAACATAGGCATGACATTTTCAATTCTCATAGTCTTCATCAACTGTTCTGTATCAAATAGCAGGACAAGATCAGAAACAAGGACATTTGAAGCTGAACCCAGCAACCACGTCCTTCAGCACTGGTTTATTTTCAGCAGCTTTCTTGATATGGACATATCAGTATGATAGACCAACTAATTCTGAAGCACATTTACTAAGGAATGCCATTACATGGCCAGTGATCATGTGGGTGCCCAAAACTTTAATGGTCTGATAAAACTGCCAGTGATAGAATCATAGAATAGAATATCAGGGTTGGAAGGGACCTCAGGAGGTCATCTAGTCCAACCCCTGAGAAAAATACCATCTTCAGGGGGGTTTGAACCATCAGCCTTTCAATCATCAGCTACAGTTGTTAATCACAAACACAGGTAACTGCCTCAAAAAATAAAAATTCCATTGTGTGGAACCATATTGACATCCACAAGGATCATCATCAGGGTTGGAACCTTTACCTTCGCTACACTGCCACTTGAGCTAACTGAATAACGGACAGCTGTAGTAGGTTGTCATCCTAACCTGACAAACTGAACATCCAGCTCGACCACCTTAAGGTCCTATCCAGAGATCAATCCAGGAGGCACTTGATCTGCAAGGAGGCCATGTCTGTTTGGGATTTACCACAATGATGATGATTGGTTTTGAAATATGCTACTTTAGCTCATCTGGTCATTTAGCTCATCTGGTTCAATTCCAATGGTACATTGGCTAGTGAAGGACCGACCCAACATACTCTCCCAGTTGTAATACCACAGGTGTTGTATAAGAGTGCCCTTACTTGTAAGGCCTACTTCATGCCAACTAGCAAATGGTATCTTGCTCCAGGAAGAATCTCCATGATTTGTGCAAAGATTCGCTCATACTCTACTGGGGGCAGAACAAGCACCAAAATCCCATCACCAAACCAAGAAAACTTCTACGTGCTGATCTCTGAATTAATTTCCTTCCTCATTCTGCAAACCCCTGCCACAGATGATTCTGAAGTCAGACATAATCAGAAGCCAGATCAGTTTTCTGTGCTATATTTTATTGCTAGCTTCTCCCCCACTTTTGGAGGGACTGCATGCACTGAAGTCTGGAGCAAATACTAACACTGTGCAAGCCAGTCAGAAATCCAAGACTCCTTCCCCATTGAGAATGTCCCCCAGCTACTCTTCCCAGAGATTCATTTGACAGAGGCTGTATTTGAAATTTGGTGATGAGGCAAATAATTTAAAAATAGAATTGAAAGTTCTAGACAAATCTAAACAATTAATAGTCACCCAAACTGGTAAAATCCACTGGTGTGGTTACCTGTCAAATAACTGTCCACATATATTTCCAGCCAACATTAACAAGAGCAGCTGATTAGCTTGGTCCTACCTGGAGAGGAAGGAAGCCCTGGGCACAGTGACAAAGCAAGATGGAATGTACATGAATCTACCTACTAAAACAGAAAAGAAAACAGATCCATTGCCTTGTGCTCCTCAGACATGGAGACCCCTCTTCCCCTCCCCAATGTCTACTGGAGCTTCCAGCTGGGAAGTTTCTCTAGATGAAGAGGCAGAGTCCAGTCACGCAAATAAACTGACCATGTGCATTTCTCAAAGATATGATCATTTACAAGTGCACCAGCTCTCAAGGGAACCTGAATCCTCGGTAATTCCCTCAGTCTGACAATGGGGAAAAGCTCTAAAGCTCCTTTGCAAACAGGCACTTAATTAACAAAGATCTCTCCTTTTTATTACAGAAAGATAGAGGATCGGAGTAAACGGCATGACACAATGGGTGTGCTGTGAGTAGGCGGTGTGGTGCACACAGAGAGCAGATACCAATCTGGAACAGGTAGCAGAGTATTAAGAAACAGTGGCAAAGCCATTTCTGACATTACCTGCCAGTCAGTGATTAGTGACATTTCTCAGATAGCCCTGCAGGTCTTAATCTGATACAAAGGAAACAAACATCACTTCTAGCATCTACTCTAGAGGTAAAAGTGTTGTCATCTTTTTCACAGCATTTGGTGTTCACTTTTCTTGTGACCAGTTTTCTGTTTGAACCTACCCAGGAAAAAAAAAAAAAAAGAAATCCCAGTGCATCAACAGATGGGGCTTTCTCTGCTCAGTTAGCCAAGCAAGGAGGTAGATGTTCAGAGATGTTCTCTTCAGACGGAGCACAGAAAAGGACTTTATACTGCTTGGCTGGCACCAGGGTACTGGCAGGGCATCATCATGAGATGCTTTAGAGTGGCATCAGGACTCGTCCTCCAGCTACATCTGATCCAGGTATTCTTGGTGACTAAAAGGGAAAAGCATCTTTGATTAGCTGTTACACTATTTCATGATGGATATGTGATATGACAGGGTATTTGTGTAATGAGTACTGGGGTAACCTACCCACTTTATTCAGCAGGGCAATGCTTTCTGAACAGCTGTTGGAAAGAATCTAACCCTCCATCACAGCATTCTTCATTTGTTTGAATTACTGCAGTTTTGTTTGAGCCGCCCAAGAATGGCACATAGTTCTCCCTTTGTTGCCTGTGAAGATGCAATTACAAACCCTCCTCCCCTGCAGAGCTGTGCTTCCCATGTTAGCTGTACAGAAGCAGGTCACAAGCCAACACTAATCTCAGAGTTGTGAAGATCACGGGTGGCACTGGTGTGAGAATAAGGAAGTATGAAGTGTGTGCTGGGCTTCTCTGGCTTAAACCAGTGTTTCCCAAAGGACAGAGGCAGCTGGCAAGGGGCCACACAAAGGGACATACAGACCAGAATTGCCAGTCCAATCTACAGAGACCATGAACAGACCATCCACTTTCAAACTTTGCTCCTAATTGATGAAACAAGCTTCAGAGAAGTAACTGGTTCTAGGTCTGGTTAAATCCACAGGACACCAACCAACAGGTTCTACAATACAGCAAAGGCTGTGGCAAGAACTGGTCCATTATAATCTACTTTTTCCAAGGCTTACAGATGCATTCATATGAGTTAAGTGAAAGATTTAATCACAGCTCACCTAATCACATCACAATGCATGACAATCCCATGCAGCCTTGATTCCCATCTTCACTGCTGTTGAGCTTTTTCATCCGGTATTGGCGGATCTCTCTCACCAATGTGTAAAAAGCATCTTCAACACCCTGAATGCAAAGAGTCCTGGTCAGGTATTCTCTCCCCCATGTGCTTTGGGGGTCACTTTGCACTCCATCCATCATTTTACTATTCCACCAAAGGATTCTTTGACATACTTATTCAAAACGCATTTCTTTCTCCATGGCAGCTCCTAGCCAACTGGGAGCCAGGAGGATCAGGGGCCAACTTATTCCACAATTCATTGCAGCAGGGAACCAGCATATATGCCCACATTTCCCATAATTAAAATTCTTGACTTTGATAATTCTCCCTCTGAGGAAACCATAAACAAGCAGCCAACACAGCAGCCTTCCAAAAATGGAGGCAATGGCTGATTGTAGCTATAGGAGGAGGTTTCTGAAGCTTATGTCCTCAGTAGGAAATGGGGTTATTTCTTGGCAAACTGCCTCCCTGTTCATGTTTTATTTTCAGGCTATTTCTTAGCAATTTATTACCCCTTTCCAGATTCATTCTGCAAAGTGATGGAGCAATGACTTGGGGGAGCCTACTGAACACAGGGCGATTAGTGGAGAATGCTCTCTATATAAACACACACACTCTGAGGACATGCCACTGACTTAGCTTCAACACTGGCCTTAATTAGAAGCCAAGGGAAACTTGGCAGTTTTGGGACAAAATCCCATAAGAACAGCATTTGGTCTTACTACAAACTACTCCAGAAGAGAGGGATGGCTGAACTCTCATCTGGTTGGTAAGGACTTGGTATTTTTAGAACCCAGCTACTGAGGCCATCAAATGTGAATCTGAGGAGTCACTGAGGTTTTGATATCATCCAGAGCAAAAGAAATTAAATAAAAGACAGAAAATATCATATTGCCTCTATATAAATCCATGGTACGCCTACGTCTTGAATACTGCGGGCAGATGTGGTCACCCCATCTCAAAAAAAGTTACACTGGAATTGGAAAAGTTCAGAAAAGGGCAACAAAAATGATTAGGGGTATGGAACGGCTGCCATATGAGGAGAGATTAATAAGACTGGGACTTTTCAGCTTGGAAAAGAGAAGACTAAGGGGGGATATGATAGAGGTATATAAAATCATGACTGGCGTGGAGAAAGTAAATAAGGAAGTGTTATTTACTCCTTCTCATAACACAAGAAATAGGGGTCACCAAATGAAATTAATAGGCAGCAGGTTTAAAACAAACAAAAGGAAGTGTTTTTTCACACAATGCACAGTCAACCTGTGGAACTCTTTGCCAGGGGATGTTGTGAAGACTATAACAGGGTTCAAAAAAGAACTAGATAAGTTCATGGAGGATAGGTCCATCAATGGCATCCCTAACCTCTGTATGCCAGAAGCTGGGAATGGGCAACAGGGACTAGATCACTGGATGATTACCTGTTCTGTTCATTCCCTCTGGGGCACCTGGTATTGGCCACTGTCGGAAGACAGGATACTGGGCTAGATGGACTTTTGGTCTGACTCAGTATGGCTGTTCTTAAAGTTCTACTCTGCATGTTCACATGGAACTCAAAGGTAAAAATAGGAAAGTGATTTACACATCTCCATCTCCAGCCCCCTGCAATCAGTACCATAGAGGATCCGGGGCACTACCATATTTATAGTACCAAGGAAGGAAATCACACTGGAAAAATGGAAGCTCGTCACCTGTCTTGTTTTGGCTGACGTCTCAATGAAGGGTATCCCATAGCTCTTGGCTAGTTCTTGAGCCTGTTTTGTATCCACTGTCCTTGTGGGCAAGTCACACTTGTTTCCCACTAGCACCATTGGCACATCATCTGAATCTTTCACTCTCTTAATCTGCTCTCTGCAGAAAGAATACATTAAAAACCACCTTTTCTTGTACAAAAACTGAGTTTTAAACTGACATCTTATTACAAATCAGACATCAGTGCTGGAAAAGACCTCACAGGACTTAGCCTCCAACCCATCAACCAATATGTCCGTCTCGTTACACTGTCAGTGCATTCACCTTGATGTGCTCCCCTTTCGCTACTATCTCAGGTGTCTTGTCCTGTATGCTATGCCACTGAAATACCATCTAATCTTCAACACTCTATCTTGGTGGCTGTTCCATTCTCCATTTGCTGACAATTTATGTACCACTCTAAAATACTGAGTCCGATTTTCAAAGGCATTCTGAAACCCAGTGTGCTGTATGGAATTTTTCCAGCATTTATTATTTGAAGATCATTGATTGTCTTGCAAGTTTGGTCTCCACTAATTCCAGTGGTGGATAATACTCAATGCCAGTTGAAGATTGCGCCATTCCAGCCTTCACCCTCCAAAATAAAACTAGGAAAAGCTTCCTCACGAAGAGCAGAACATACCTGTAGAGATTGATATCAGCAAATGATTTGCTGTTATTAATGGCAAAGACACAGAGGAAGCCTTCACCAGTTCTCATGTACTGGTCTCGCATAGCGCTGTACTCCTCCTGCCCTGCAGTATCCAGAATGTCTAGCAAACAGGTCTCACCATCAATAACTACCTGCTTCCGATATGAATCCTGAGGGAGACACAAAGACAACTTTTAAAACAAAGACAAGACTTAGTGCTGTTGCTGCTGCAATCCCTTACTTCAGACTCTATTAGTGAGTGTCTCAAAGGCACCTCCTAGTCCAAAGCCTAAAACTGGCAGCAATTCCATGTCTTGCTACACTTTCTCATGAACTCTAACTGAGGAAGCATTTCAAGTGCAGGGTGTATTGCTAGTGACCTTAACACAGCATGTAACTTTTGTGACAAAAAGGCTTTCACCTCTAGAAAGGAAAAATACTGCCTCCTATTGCACTGTTGCTGTAGGGGGAGGAGGAGCCTCTGCTGTGATTCATTGAAGAGTATATCTACAGGAAGTTATAAAATTATATATCAGCAATGCATCCGATGAAGTGAGCTGTAGCTCACGAAAGTGTATGCTCGAATAAATGGGTTAGCCTCTAAGGTGCCACAAGTACTCCTTTTCTTATATCAGCAAAGGAAACCCAAACATCTCATAAAATAACCCCCATGATGTACCTCTGTACCATGCATCAAGGAGAATATGCCCCCAGGTACAGTGGACTCTATAATCCCCAAACAGAATCCCAGAAAGAAAAAACTAATATTGAGGATGACTCAGAAGCGGTTTCTCCAGTTTATGTCCTTTTTAGAAGGGGCAAGAGTCCAACATTTGGAGGTTGCTTTATACACTTACATCTGTTTTATTTTTTTATGCATTATCACCTATAAACACAAATAATTCAATGCTATTTACCTCATAAAATATTACTCAAATGATACAACTAGTGATAATTTTTCTGCATTAACTTCAGGATCATCCTGGCTAGACCAGCACCAAATAAAGCCCCATTAAACCATTGACAGCCTGTCCTGGGAACCAAGTCAAACTGGTGGTGTAGGAGACAGGAATGTGCTTCCCCTGGATTTATGACCTACCCATAGATACTTTTATTAGTTGTATCACAGCAGCAATGAGGAGATTTAGACATGGGCCAAGATGCCATTGTGCTAGGTGCCATCCAAACACAGAACAAAAATGGTCCCTTCCTCCACAGAACTTACTCAACGGACAGTGCAATGAAGAGGATTCCCCCTCTTTCAGCAAAATGGTAATGATGAAAATACATGTAGCGATTGATTACCCATACAAGCAAATACAGGCTACATGACTCTTGGATGGAATGCACACAGGTGCCTACCTGTACTGCAGTGCACCAATAGATGTGTCTCAAAATAGTCCTTCAAAAGAGGCTTAAACTACAACCACTTATACACACAACACCCATTGTTTGCCTCATGATAGATATATTAGTTTCCCAAGTAGTTTCAGAATCAGATAGCACTCTCCCTTCTCCTTTCCCTCTCTGTGGGACAACAGGGGGAGATGACAATCTACACTGTAAAGCATAGATTCATAGATTCATAGATATTTAGGTCAGAAGGGACCATTATGATCATCTAGTCTGACCTCCTGCACAATGCAGGCCACAGAATTTCACCCACCACTCCTAAAAAAGACCTCACACCTATATCTGTGCTATTGAAGTCCTCAAATTGTAGTTTGAAGACCTCAAGGAGCAGAGAATCCTCCAGCAAGTGACCCGTGCCCCATGCTACAGAGGAAGGCGAAAAACCTCCAGGGCCTTCCAATCTGCCCTGGAGGAAAATTCCTTCCCGACCCCAAATATGGCGATCAGCTAAACCCTGAGCATATGGGCAAGATTCATCAGCCAGATACTACAGAAAATTCTTTCCCGGGTAACTTGGATCTTACCCCATATAAAAACCCATCACAGGCCATTGGGCCTATTTACCATGAATATTTAATTACCAAAACCATGTTATCCCATCATACCATCTCCTCCATAAACTTATCGAGTTTAATCTTAAAGCAAGATAGATCTTTTGCCCCCACTACTTCCCTCGGAAGGTTATTCCAAAACTTCACTCCTCTGATGGTTAGAAACCTTCGTCTAATTTCTAATCTAAATTTCCTAGTGGCCAGTTTATATCCATTTGTTCTTGTGTCCACATTGGTACTGAGTTTAAATAATTCCTCTCCCTCTCTGGTATTTATCCCTCTGATATATTTATAGAGAGCAATCATATCTCCCCTCAACCTTCTTTTAGTTAGGCTAAACAAGCCAAGCTCCCTGAGTCTCCTTTCATAAGACAAGTTTTCCATTCCTCGGATCATCCTAGTAGCCCTTCTCTATACCTGTTCCAGTTTGAATTCATCCTTCTTAAACATGGGAGACCAGAACTGCACACAGTATTCCAGGTGAGGTCTCACCAGTGCCTTATATAACGGTACTAAAACCTCCTTATCCCTACTGGAAATACCTCTCCTGATGCATCCCAAGACGACATTAGCTTTTTTCACAGCCATATCACATTGGCAGCTCATAGTCATCCTATGATCAACCAATACTCCAAGGTCCTTTTCCTCCTCCGTTACTTCTAGTTGATGCGTCCCTAACTTATAACTAAAATTCTTGTTATTAATCCCTAAATGCATGACCTTACACTTCTCACTATTAAATTTCATCCTATTCCTATTACTCCAGTTTACAAGGTCATCCAGATCCTCCTGTAGGATATCCCTGTCCTTCTCTAAATTAGCAATACCTCCCAGCTTTGTATCATCTGCAAACTTTATTAGCACACTCCCACTTTTTGTGCCCAGGTCAGTAATAAAAAGATTAAATAAGATTGGTCCCAAAACTGATCCTTGAGGAACTCCACTGGTAACCTCCCTCCAACTTGACAGTTCACCTTTCAGTAGGACCCGTTGTAGTCTCCCCTTTAACCAATTCCCTATCCACCTTTCAATTTTCCTATTGATGCCCATCTTATCCAATTTAACTAATAATTCCCCATGTGGCACAGTATCAAACGCCTTACTAAAATCTAAGTAAATTAGATCCACTGCTTCAGAGTAGCAGCCGTGTTAGTCTGTATTCGCAAAAAGAAAAGGAGGACTTGTGGCACCTTAGAGACTAACCAATTTATTAGAGCATAAGCTTTCGTGAGCTACAGCTCACTTCCTCAGATGCATCTGAGGAAGTGAGCTGTAGCTCACGAAAGCTTATGCTCTAATAAATTGGTTAGTCTCTAAGGTGCCATAGATCCACTGCGTTTCCTTTATCTAAAAAATCTGTTACTCTCTCAAAGAAGGAGATCAGGTTGGTTTGGCACGATCTACCTTTTGTAAAACCATGTTGTATTTTGTCCCATTTACCATTGACTTCAATGTCCTTAACTACCTTCTCCTTCAAAATTTTTTCCAAGACCTTGCATACTACAGATGTCAAACTAACAGGCCTATAATTACTTGGATCACTTTTTTTCCCTTTCTTAAAAATAGGAACTATGTTAGCAATTCTCCAATCATACGGTACAACCCCTGAGTTTACAGATTCATTAAAAATTCTTGCTAATGGGCTTGCAATTTCTTGTGCCAATTCTTTTAATATTCTTGGATGAAGATTATCTGGGCCCCCCGATTTAGTCCCATTAAGCTGTTTGAGTTTCGCTTCTACCTCAGATATGGTGATGTCTACCTCCATATCCTCATTCCCATTTATCATGCTACCATTATCCCTAAGATCCTCTTTAGTCTTATTAAAGACTGAGGCAAAGTATTTGTTTAGATATTGGGCCATGCCTAGATTATCCTTGACCTCCACTCCATCCTCAGTTTTTAGCGGTCCCACTTCTTCTTTCTTTGTTTTCTTCCTATTTATATGACTATAGCATCATGTACAGAGACAAATAAGATGTACATTAAGGTACATGTGGCTGACCTGCTTCAGCTCAAATGCCCAGAGTCTGGTTTACCTGGAATAGTGGACATTCAAAATAAACTTTTTGTAGATCTGAACATGAAGACCAAGAACAACTGTGAACTTCTCAACTTGAAAGTCCAGCATGCTGTCAGCACTTAGCTGGGTTGTGCAATGTGGCATTGCCTGGGAAGACCAAGTAATAAATCTGCATGTATGCTGCAGTAGAGAAGGGTGAGTGAAACCTGTTGTACAAAAGTGCATTACAGCCTAAGTCAGCCTCACCTGGAGAGCTAGAAGAGGGATTGCTAACCTGCTGCACTAGTTTACAGGAGCTACAAATGCGTTTGAAGCTTGTTAGTTATTTCTGAGCCGTGCCACTTCCCTGAATGGGTTGAAAAGCTGCAGTGCAAACACAGCCTAACTGCAAAAAGTGACTAAACGTCAAATCAGTCACAAGAATACATAGTCTGTTTCAGGAGCGTTGTGCAGATCAAGGTTTGTCTTCATACGCCCAGCCTGCATCAGGGACTCACCTCTATGGTCGGGTCGTACTCGTCCACAAAGTGGTTCTGGATGAGCTGAATGGTCAGGGCGCTTTTGCCAACGCCACCAGCTCCCACCACCACCAGCTTGTACTCTGTCATCGCCCTGCTCGGGAACCTGCGGTCACAGCACAGAGGTCAGCGGAGCGAGGGCCCGGGACCCACTCACCCGGAGACACACGGGGCGGCAGGGGAGAGCCGGGCCTCGGACCCCCACCCCAGAGAGACGGGGGCAAAGGCCAGCCCGGCCGCCCCGAGACATGGGGAGGTCCCGTGACCCTCGCTGTAGACAGAGCCCTGCGTGCCCGGGGAGGGGCCCCGAGCCCCCAGCGCAGGGCCGGGACGCCGGCCCCGCGGGGTCCGAACCGGAGGCAGCCCCGCGCCCAGCCAGTCGCGGGGCGGGGCCCGTCCCGGGGAGCCTCTCACCTTACGGCCCGACAGGCTCCGCGGGACGCGAGAAAGCGGAACACCCCTCCCAAGTGGGTCCGTCCTTCCGGCTTCCGGCCCGCGCCCCGAACGTCATCAGGCGAGGCCGGAAGGCGAGCACAGCCGCTCGGCGCACGAGGGCCCAGTCGAGTCCCTGGCGGCGAGGCCGCGCGACTGCCGGCCCGCTTCAGGCTGGGCTCCCGGCCGCAGCGCGTTGCAGGGGAGCGCGAGTTATGGGCCGGCGCAGGCCGCGCCCCGCAGCCCTATTGCCGAGCGGAACAAGGTCGAGAGCGGGGCAGGCAGCGACTGTCTCAGAAAGCACCGCCCTTGTGCTAAGCCCCAACCCCTCTTTTATACATCCCGCAGGCAGGGGGGAGTGATGCAGAAATAAGGGGGCTAACGAAACACTGCAGAAACATGAGGCTTTGGAATTCAGAGACCTTGAGCGCTGAATGTGAACTTAGAGACCAGACGGGAGGCATTTTTTTTCAAAATCAGTAAAACTTTATTCTATTTCCATTCTTTGCCATTAACAGAAAATTGGAGAAAGCAATGTTTGTTTCACAAAGATAATGCATCTCCCAGAGAAGAAAAACTCTAAATTGAGAATAGAGGTAATATGGAAAAAAAAAAACACAGTACTGCCCTCTATTCAAAGAAAATAACTCCTGATCTTTTTGGTTAAAGTAATACTTAGACCAATCATTCAGTTTTCTTGCTTGATAAAGTGTGACTGGGGAAGAATGGGGGAGGGGGGGGGGAGAAAAAAAAGCACACAGACATTAACTATTTCACCTTGATGAAAATCTCAATACAGCTATGGAAAGCCTAAGTATTTATTCTTTTACAGTACACTGGGTGCTGGCTGCAAAAAGAAAAATGTATTCACTTCAGGCACAATTTTTAAATTTAAATCAGTAAAAGAAACTGGGTTTAGAAGCTGCAGTGTTCTAAGCAGCAGCAAAATTTGTGCATTGTTTTATATATTTAAATTACCACACCAATGGCACACCTCATCCTTCTGAAATTCTGCACCGCACATACTATTTGCAGAAAGTTACAAAAATGGATCTATTCTGGAAGGTACTTTCACTGAGATCTAACAGAACTTTGCTACATGGACTCAAGTTTAAATGAGAGATGAAAACAACATTGTAACATTTGGCCATCAACTTAATAAAGTTATCTGAATGCTCATACAGATTTATATATAAAAAAGTTAATATAGTCCACCCTCATATGGTCCTCAGAATTAGATCTGAACAAACAGGAAGTGAGCCTCCCACTTGGAGGGGAAGATAATACAACTGAGAGCTAAGGCATAGTAACACCTTGTCAGAAATAATGAAGGTAGAGTATATATCTTTTTAGTGCAGAATTTCATAAGGTCTACCGGAGTAGAACTGTCTATAATGTTCACTTACATAGGCAATGTAGACTTGCAGTTACCAGTTGCGTTAAATGCACCATTCAAAAAGCGTCTAAAATGTGATACTATAAAGGTGCCACCTTAAGTTTTCAGGATGCAACTGTGCATAATTTTAAAATGGTTTCATAAATTTTTTTAAACATAACATGAGGAAGGTGTTAAAACTGGTGTAATAGCTTCTTAGAATTTGGAAGGGATGAATAGGGAGATATTCAGTACCCTTCACCAGCTCCCACTGCTTGATCGTACTTAGTTATGTGCTTTATGGATCAGTTAGTCAATAACACCAGCTTGACGAATCTTTCTCTCTGCACCAAATCCCTGTAATGACATAAAACCTCATTAATCAACTGCAATGTGAAATAATGTATATGGTTAACAGAGATGGAGAAATTGAGAGAGCTGTAATATATCAAAGTGTAGCCCACTCTTCATGTTTTGTTTCTAACAGGGTAAAGTGTTACCAGGATTTCTGATGTTCATATTTGGGGACAAAGCTGGCTCAAGTTAGCACAGAGCTCCCATGCATTTGTCTGCAGTTCTACCTAGGCACTGTGCTCTATACCATTTCCTTTAACTCCAAAGAATCCCCTCTACACACCTGGAAGGGTGAAGAGCAGTGTTCGCTCTAATTTTTTCCATCCATTTGTGGAATTAATTTTATGTGCAGCACCAATATCGAGGTAATCTGTGGATATGCACCATCATCTCCCGACTTTCACAACAGCCCCATTTTTCACCAAGAGCTCACAACATCCTACTGCTAGTACCTAGCTAGGTCTTAGGAAAGGTGGGTCTTCAGGTGACCTCGGCAGTGCCTATCCATTCATTCCTACAGCCCCCTTCCACAAGGGTCAGTACATGCTTTGCAAACTATGCATATAAATGTACCATTGAAATGCAGCCACCTCTGGTGAGGAAAATTGGCAGCCAGCTAGGCCAACAGCACAGAGCACTGTGCAGGAGTTTGGAAAGAGAAGGGGAATTTTGGAGAGGAAGAATCTTTTCCACTTATGCAAAATGCTTGAGATATTTAATGTTCAGACAGGGCTTCATCTGTAAAGGTCTTGTCTGAATGTAAAATATAATACCACAATTTAGAAATCAAAGTAAATGTTTCTTTTTAAATCAGGACACCAAGGCTCAAAATAATTAAAAAAGCACTCAGTTAAAAAAACCACCACTCAAATTCCCCTTATTACCATCCTCTTGTATTAATACAAAGCACTTTAAAAGCCATAAAGACTATTCAACCTTCATGTGGTTTACATTTTTACACTGGATCAGCTTGGACAATTAAGGTAGCACAGTCAAGTTCACCTTCAGAGTCTCATGCACATATACAATGTTCTAGTGTCTCACATACAGGAGGTTCTGTGTCCTCTGCACCTAGCTGAAGTTACCCATTCACATGTAGAGTAACCATGACAGTTCCGCTGCACTGGGGAACTTTCTGTGGCTACCTATGTTCCTACGTGAATTTCAACATAAGAGTGGCCACACTGGGTCAGTCCAAAAGTCCATCTAGCCTAGTATCTTGTATTTCAACTGTGGCCAATTCCAGGTGTCCCAGAGGGAATGAACAGAACAGGTAATCATCAAGTGATTCAGCCTGTCGCCCATTCCCAGCTTCTGGCAAACAGGCTAGGGACACCATCCCCGCCAATCCTGGCTAATAGCCATTGATGGACCTGTATCTTCCATGAACTTATCTAGTTCTTTTTTTAACCCTGGGATAGTCTTGGCTTTCACAACATCCTCTGGCAAAGAGTTCCACAGGTTGACTGTGTATTGTGTGAAAAAATACTTTTGTTTTAAACTGCTGCCTATTAATTTCATTTGGTGACCCCTAGTTCTTGTATTATGAGAAGGAATAAACACTTCCTTATTCACTTTCTCCACACCAGTCATGATTTTATAGACCTCTATCATATCCCCCCTAGTCATCTTTTCCAAGCTGAAAAGTCCGTCTTATTACTCTCTCCTCATATGGAAGTTGTTCCATACGCCTAATTTGTTGCCCTTTTCTGAACCTTTTCCAATTCCAATATATCTTTGAGATAGGCGACCACATCTGCACACATTATTCAAGATGTGAATGTACCATGGATTTATATAGAGGCAATATGATGATATTTTCTGTCTTATCTATCCCTTTCTTAATAATTCTCGACATTGTTTCCTTTTTTGACTGCAGCTGCACACTGAGTCGATGGTTTCAGAGAACTATCCACATTGATTTCAAGACCTCTTTCTTGAGTGGTAACAGCTAATTAAGACTCCATCATTTTATATGTATAGTTGGGATTATGTTTTCCCATGTGCATTACTTTCCATTTACCAACACTGAATTTCATCGAAGTGTGCACAGCTGACATTCACCTTAATGAGGTTGTATACAGCAACCATCAGACCCTGTAGTTTCCCCAAGGGGAGTTCAACCAAAATGTACTTATCAGAATTTGTATTAACTTTGTCTTACCTAGAGACTGTTCCTTTGCAATCTATAAATGGGAAAGGCTCACTTCTTCAGCCTGATACTTAAAGCTCCCATGGAATGCTTAACACATGATCTTACTTCTGAACTCAGAGCACAGTTCAAGTTGAGGGGCAATGTTATATTGATCCAGTGACTAACCTCAACACAAGAACATTTTCTGCCAGTTGATCCAAGTAATTGGTGTCTTATGCAATGGAAAGCCAGGGACAATGAAATACTATTTTTGCCATTTTTAAAAAGGAATGAGATAAATAATGTAGATAGGTAATGACCAAGAATGAGGTTTATAAGACCTTTACATGAAGTTAAAACTTATCAATCGGCGTGGAGCTTGCTAGAAGCATCTCTCCGGCAGTCTACTGAAAGTTTTATTGAGGCATTATTTCCTGGCTATTCAGATGGTGACAACACACATTCTGCTAAACAAGATACTGTGCTGACCAGGGGAGAGGCGGAGCTGGGGTGGGGGGGAGAGGAGTCTTCCCCCCACATCCCAAGCCCGGCACACCCCAAACTACCGTCACTGCCCCACATCTCACCCCACTGCCCCCACCCACCCTCCACGCTCACTTGTGTGTGTGGCCCTTGATGGCCTCCTGTGCAGCCACGCAGGCACACACCTTAGAGGGAACACAGGTGAGGAGTGAGCTTGCTGGGCTCCCCCAGATTCCTCCATGCTAACAAAAGTTCCTATGAAATTCAATGAGCTGAAGCTCCAGCTCTTTCCCCTTTCTCCTAGGTGGATTATTTCTGCACAAAGGAGAATAGGCTCTTTCATTAGAAAGCTGTTTCTCTAGAGGAGTTTTAAATGGATTGCTGCAGAAGAGTACATTTTGCCTTCTAGCAATCAATTTGTCACTCTTAAAGACAGTTAGCATCACCTGCCAGCTGAGGTGGTAATTATACACCCAGCTCTGAAATTCAGATTAACTATGTTAGTGCATTACAGTCCTTTCCGGGATCAGCAGCTTGAGTGGCTTGTGGCAAACATAGCAAGACAGGAAGCCTTGATTTTTGACTTTTACATTTAAAAGAATTAACAAAGTAAGAACAGTTTTAGCCTTTATCAGCATTCACACGTTACGAAAAGAACAGTTACTTACCTTATAGTAATGTGGTTCTTTGTGATGTATTGTCCACACCCATTCCACTCTTGGTGCATATGTGGGTGATGTAAACAGGATCAGATTCTTTTAGCCAGTAGTGTCCACTGAGGCTACCCCTGCACCCTAATGTTCTCACATCCCCATGCCAGATAAAGAGCAGAGCAGGCCCAATCATCCCCACTTCCTTCGCCAATACAGAATCCCAGAGGAATAGGAATCCACAGTAGTGGAGGAGGGTGTGTTGTGGAACCAATGTGGACAACACACAAGAGCCAGTTACAGTATGGTAAGTAACCCTGCTCCGAGATTGTTCACATGGATGCACTTTTGGTGACTCGAACAAAAAGTTGTGTTTCCTTGGCGGGGTGGGTAACAGGACTCTTACTTAGATAATGACCGTAAGACAATCCTATCAAAGCAGGCATCCAGTGTGGAAGCCTCTATCAAGGAATAGTATATTTTAAGTGTGGGGCCTGAGCTCCATGTAGCTGCCCTAAAGATCTTAGAAATAGGAACAGTCTTCAAAACATGGGAAAGACTGAGGGGGGAAAAACATAAGTTTAAAAAAATCTAGGCTTTGAAGAGTGGCAAAGTACAGCATGGCCTTGAATAGGAATAAGATGTACAGAGATACTGTTGCCAGATGGACCCTTGGAAATATTCCACATTGTTTCAGGGCTAGTCAGCAGTCCACTAGTGCTCAAATGAGCAGTCAAGGGCAATAGCTGGGGCTGAGATGCCCCAATATAAAACTAAGTGGAAGGAGGAGTTTTCCAAGTCAGTCTAGTTAATGCTTTCCTGCTCTGGAGCAGAATGTTTTGAACTTCAGCTGAACAGCTTCTTTCAGTGGACGTCATCCTGTCAAACATCCAGGCTGTCAGATACAAGAAAGCAGGGTCCAGGTGCAGGATCTGACCATTGTTCTGCAAGACTGTTGGGTAAGACCAGTAAGGGGATGGTGGCGGCTATGGTAAAAGGTGAATAAGGTCCTAATACCAGAACTGCCTATAGCCTGGGCAGTCGTGATCAGTCATGCATCTTGCCTCACTTCCCTCAGTATCAGTGGAGATTACCTTCTCCTTTCTGTCATCATAATGCATAGCTGTGATGCTGTCTGTCAGCACCTGGACCATGGATCCCTGGCATAAAGGCAGAAATGCTTTTTATGTCAGGCAGATGGCTCTGGGCTATAGATGAACTTCTGAGGGTACCACAGACCTTGTGTTTGAAGGTGATCTAGATAAGCTCCCTCCACCCCTGAAGAGGCATCTGCCACCAGAGTCTTGGTAGGTAGAGGCGGAGAAGGTTATTCCGTTGCACATGTGAAGAGGGTCTTATCAATTTAAGAGGGAGAAGACTGATCTTCATGTCTATGCAGTGTCTGCTGGGTAGACAAATTTCAACCCTCCCCTGCATGGAGCATAGGTGAAGTCTGGCAAACCGCATCACACAGGTGTCCTAGATTTTAGTAAGCCATCCAACAGTTCCACATGATATTCTCATAAGCAAATTAAGGAAATATGATCCAGAGGAAATTATTATAAGGTGGATGCACAACTGGTTGAAAGACTACACTCAAGAGTAGTTATCAATGATTTGCTGTCACACTAGGAGGGCATATCTAAACTGGGTCCCACAGGGGTCAGTCCTTGGTCTGCTCTTATTCAATATTTTCATTAATGACCTGGAGACTGGAGTGGACAGTATGTTTATAAAACTTTCAAATGACACCAAGCTGGGAGGGGTTGCAAGGACTTTGAAAGACAGGATTAGGAGTCAGAACCTTGACAAACTGGAGAAATGGTCTGAATTCAAAGAGATTAAACTCAATAGAGAAGAAGTGCAAGTATTCACGTAGGAAGGAAAAAAACAAATACAAATTCAAAGTAATGGACTAGGTGGTAGCACTGCTGAAAAGGATCCAGGGATTACTGGTGACTCATTCAATTTGTGATACAAGATGGGATACAGCTGTGAAAAAAGCTGTTACCCCTGGATGTATTAACAGGAGTGTTGTTCATAAGAGACTGGAGGCAACAGTCCCTCTACCCAGCACTGATGAGGCCCCAAATGGAGCACTGTTCCCAATCCTGGGCATCCCACTTTAGGAAATAAGTGGACAAATTGGAGAGAGTATAGAGGAAAGCAACAAAAATGATCAAGCAAGCCTGCCTTTGTAACAGATGGTCCCTTACATCGAAAAATCACGATATTCAGGTTACTCCTAGTCCCAAAGGACCAGTCAGTCACTTACTGCAAGTCAATTGTACCTTAATGTTTCTCAAAGACAATGCTTGTAGCGAATCCTGTAATCTAACTAAACGGTTAGCTAGGAAAAAGAAAGGGATTACTCACAAGGTTAAAGCAGGTTTCAGAGTGGTAGCCGTGTTAGTCTCTATCAGCAAAAAAAAAAAAAAAAAAAAAATGAGGAGGACTTGTGGCACCTTAGACACTAACAAATTTATTTGGGCATAAGCTTTCGTGGGCTACAGCTCACTTCATCGGATGCATTCAGTGGAAAATACAGTGGGCAGATTTATATACACAGAGAACATGAAAAAATGGTGTTGCCATACCAACTGTGACGAGACCAATTATCAGCAGGAGAAAAAAAGCCTTTTGTAGTGATAATCAGGATGGCCCATTTCAAACAGTACGGGGGAAAAAATCAGCATGGGGAAATGGTTTTTACTTTGTGTAATGACCTATCCACTCCAGTCTTTATTCAAGCCTAATTTAATGGTGTCCAGTTTGCAAATTAATTCCAATTCTGCCGTCTCTCATTGGAGTCTGTTTTTGAAGTTTTTTTTGTTGGAGAATTGCAACTTTTAGGTCTGAAATTGAGTGACCAGGGAGGCTGAAGTGTTCTTCGACTGGTTTTAGAATGTTAATTCTTGACATCTGATTTGTGTCCATTTATTTTTTTGGGTAGAGATTGTCCGGTTTGGCCAATGTAGGTGGCAGAGAGGCACTGTTGGCATATATCACACTGGTAGATGTGCAGGTGAATGAGCCTCTTACGGTGTGGCTGATGTGATTAGGTCCTATGATGGTGTCCCTTGAATAGATATGTGGGCACAATTGGCAATGGGCTTTGTTGCAAGGATAGGTTCTTGGGTTAGTGGTTCTGTTGTGTGGTTGCTGGTGAGTATTTGCTTCAGGTTGCGGGGCTGTCTGTAGGCAAGGCCTGGCCTGTCTCCCAAGATCTGTGAGAGTGAGGGATTGTCCTTCAGGATAGGTTGTAGATCCTTGATGATGTGCTGGAGAGGTTAAAGCTGGGGGCTGAAGGTGACAGCTAGTGGTGTTCTGTTACTTTCTTTGTTGGGCATGTCCTGGAGTAGGTGACTTCTGGGTTAAAGCAGGTAAACATCACGCACAGAAGAGTTATCTTAGGTTTCAAAAAGTTATAGAAGTTGCTGTAAAGTGCAAGCTCTGTGTCCTTTAGGGCTACCCCAAGCAAAGCAGTGCGGGGATCCCTTGCTTATGCTTAGATATTTTGCCCTCTCCAAATTTCTCAGCAGAATAGTGATATGGTTCCTTCTGGTCAGGGACTTATTCCCACCACAGTTCGGACAAAGGTTTGTACACATCCCCTTTTCATGGGTATAGGGGAAGCAAAATCAGTCTTTGTCCACTGATGTTCTACAAATGGTTCATCTGGTGTCTACAGGTCTCTACTGATGGACAGAATGTGACTTTTATACTAGTTTACCACAAGTTCACACCTGGTAATGCTCCTTTCCTGACTGTGGGGATTTCCAGTGTCATAGCAAACACTTTTATAGTTACGTTGAAGCAAACACGTAAACGTTACCTTATAACATGGGATGCAGATAGTGAGATTAACACATTCAGTGACCCATAAGCATTTCATAAAGTTGAAACACTAAACACATTCTTATAAACTTAAGATCTATTTTAACAATTCTAACACAGGTGAGCAAGATTGGTTTCCAGTTATCCATTTATCAGTGTTCGGTGAGGCCTGGACATGAGCTAGCACCTGGTCTGCCAGCATCAGTGATCCTAGGATGCGTTAAGTGGAATCTCAAGCAGGAGTAGAGAAGTTATTTCCCCCCGGGAATTAGCTATGGTGCAACCCCTGTTGGAATACGGTGTCCAGTTCTGGTGGCCACAATTAAACAACGTTGGTAAACTGGAGAGGGTTCAGAGAAGAGCCAAGAGAATGATTAAAGGATTAGTGATGACTCAAAGAGCTCAGAGGGACAGCTCAGTGGTTTGAATATTGGCCTGCTAAACCCAGGATTGTGAGTTCAATCCCTGAGGGGGCCATTTAGGGATCTGGGGCAAAAACTGGGGATTGGTCCTGCTTTGAGCAGGGGGTTAGACTAGATTGACCTCCTGAGGTCCCTTCCAACCCTGATATTCTATGATTCAGCTTAACAAAGAAGGTGGGGTGTCTTGATTAGAGAGTAACTAACTACATGGGAAACATTTAATAATGGGGTCTTCAATCTAGTAAAAAAAGTTATAACATGATCCAATCACTGTAAATTGAAGCTAGACAGATTCAGGCTGGAAATAAGGTAAATTTGTAACAGTGAACATAATTAACAATGGGAACAATTTACCATGGGTCATGGTGGACTTTTGGAAAAAAGCAACCAATCTTGATTTGAAGAGCTTGGCTCTAGGAATTATTCAGGGGGAAGTTCTATGGCCTGTGTTATACCGGAGGTTGGACTAGATCATGACGACCTCTTCTGCCCTTGTAATGTATGAATATTTTAAGCGCGGTGATCAATTGTTCTCCTCTGAAGGCAGGTCAAGTAGTAATGGGGCTTAATCTGCAGCAAAGGAGATTTAGGTTAGATATTAGGAAAAACATTTTAACTATAAAAAGGCAGAAAAGTTCTGGAATAGGTTTCCAAGGGAGGTTGGGGAATCCCCACCATTGGAGGGTTTTAAGAACAGGTTGGACATTAACTGGTCAGGGATAGGTTAGGTTTATTTGGTCCTGCCTCAACACAGAGGGGCTAGACTTGATGACCTCTTGAGGTCCCTTTCAGCCCTACATTTCTAAGATGTGTCAAGAGTCTGAGAGGCCAGTCTCACTGATGTTCTTGAGTGATCTTGATAAACCTCAAACAACTTTATCTCTGTAAGGTAAGCTCTCACTGACCTAAAAATCTAACATGGCTACTATAAGCGCTAAGTATTGAGTCTATGTGGATTTCTCAGACTTTGAGGCCCAAAATGGTAAATAACTTAAGGTTATTTCAACTGAGTTAGTCACATGTTGGAGGTGCGGGAGATCTTCCTTGAATCAGTCAGTCAAGGTATATAGGTAGACCAGGATCCCTGGTCTCTTTAGATGAGCTACCACCAAGGGTTTGGCAGTTGTGAACATCCTCAGTGCCATGGAAAGACCAAAGGGCAGGCTCCCACACTGGTAATGAGGTGTTCCTACTAGGAATCTAATTAATCTAACCCACAGAAAACCTTTCTGTAAAAACAGGAATTCTGCAGGTTGAGAGCTCTGAACCAATCTTGTGGATCTACAGAGGGAATTATGGAGGCTAGAGTCACCATCCTGAAACTGAACAGCAGATGAAGATGTTGAAACAGAGGTCCAGAATGGGAGGCCAATCCCCTTTTCTGGGATAAGTAATGGGAATAAAGACCCTGGCCCCTGACTACCAAGATCACCTCTTCCACTGCTTAGTTGTAGGAGTCCACTGTTTTAACAGTATCTTAGGAGAAGGATTCATGAAAAGGGATGAGAAAGGGGGTATAAGAAGTAGGAAGGGATTGGAATTGGCTTGTACAATTCCTGGGACCCACAGGTCTGAGATAACTGAATCCAGATTTCCCAAAAATAAGAGGTGGTTGCCAAAAGGGGGCAGAAGAGACTAGATCCTCTGGAGGTTCTCCTAGGCTTGTGACAACTGTGTCAAATTGAATGCCAGGGGAAAGACATTGTGAAGCACTAGAGGAAGAGTCAGAGTCACTGTTCCTGGAACCTGTATTTCTTTCTCAGAAACTCTGAGGTCTCTTGAGGCTGGTAATAGTAATCAGCAGAGAGATGGTGCCTGAAAGTCTGGTCTTGCTTGCTTCTTTCTTGGGGCTGAAACAGAAGCCCAGGGAGCACAGAATGGCCCTAGAGTCCTTCAAGAAATGTATGGCCTCATCCCCCTTTGGATTAAGAAATTTGTTGCCAAAGAGAAGACTGTCCGTTGTTTGAACCTCCTTGGGAATCCCTGATAATCAGAGCCAGGATGTTCTCATGGCTACCAACATAACCATAGTATTTGCTGCTGTGTCAGCCACATCTGGCACAACACGTAAGGACACGTGGACTATCAACCGTCCTTCAGACAGACGGTCTTTAGTCACTCTTGGTGTTGAGGTAGCCTGTTCACATACTGAAACAGTTGCACAGGAGAGCTCAGTCATCGGTGACATCTGGAGGCTAGTACATGAACAGGCTGCATGTCCAACAAGCCCAGTCTCTGGGTCTCACCCCCAGGTGTAGGGTTGGAAAGCCACTCCTGCTATGACTTTTCTTGGACCACAGCTATCACAAGCAACCCTGGTAAGAGGTGACACCAGGTGCCCATTATTAAGTGGCACTGAGGTTTTGCACAGAGGGGCAGGTTTTAAAACCTGGAGATTTCACTTTGGTTACTTTGCTAGAGCCCTTGTACAGAGGGGAAGGTTTCTGTGCTAAAAACAGAAGCTGATTAAAATAAGGACTTTTTGTGTACTGGCAACTGGCAACAAGCCTAACACACAACTACATACACACTGAAGGAGGTGGATACTGCAGGAGTTCCATCTCATTGCTACCAGCAATAAAAAAAACTACGATAGCTGGGCCTACTCCCCTCTGTTTACATCCTTTGATGGAGATGGGTATGTATGGCTGGGCCTACTCCCCGCCGTTTACATCCTTGATGGAGATGGGTATGTATGGCTGGGCCTACTCCCCGCCGTTTACATCCTTGATGGAGATGGGTATGTATGGCTGGGCCTACTCCCCGCCGTTTACATCCTTGATGGAGATGGGTATGTTCAAGGACATCAGAGCACAGGCACTACCCCCAACAGATACTGCTGGCAAAAAAGAATCTGATCTCATGTATGTGGGGTACATATGCACCAAGAGTGCAAATCATATGGACAATTCATCTTGAAGAATCAAGATTCTATTACCATAAATTACCATTATTTCTAGATATTTATAGAGAGTAATTCTGCACACGAGGCTGTTATCGTAAGAGTATACCTTTGAGTTATCCGGTCCCCTTGGTTGACGAAGAACTGTTAGGCGAGGAGCACTGGCATCATCTAAAGTAATGCTCTTTAAACGATTAACAAGTCTATCAGGACGCGGAGCAGCAACAGCCTTTGCGCCTTCACTGTAACAGAAATGGAGCTAGTTACTTGGAGCAGCAGCCATCCCCTGGATAATGTCCGGACTAACATTTGGGAAGGCATATGAGGTGACTGGGAATTGGATAATTTGTACCAAGACAAAAAGGAAATTGAGACTAAAGAAGTCACCTCATTTTGAGATGGGCTTTCTGGAAAGGACACTATACCAACCCCAAGGTCCTACGATATTTACTGCAGCCCCTGGATTCTCAGATGTCAGCAGGAGCCCACATAACTTTATCCTCTACAGCTAGCCAGGAAGCTACAATCTTTCCTCTCAATGCAAACCTTCAACAGTCACCCCATGTGTTTGTCACATCCCAATTAAGCTTAATGCCAGTGCTCAGGAATCATTGATATGCCGTGGTACAACATGCCAACAACTCTCCAGAATCTCTGGAGAAACAACTGGCTGTTACAGTTGCAGAGATGAACTCAAAAACTTGAAGTGTAACATGAGTCTGCAGCACTTGGAACAATAGCTCTGACTAGCGTGAGCTACCTATTCATCTCAGAAGGGGTTAGTGCAGATACCCAGTGATCCTGATATTTAAATTAAATTCCTCACATAAGAATGAGGGGGTATGTAAATTTTGCACAGTCAAAGCCATAGGTCCCCTGAGCCAATGGCTCCTCAGGCTGATGCGGTTAAAACGCATCAGTTTCATGACCAATGGTTCAGGAATCACATCCAACCACCTTTGACCGCCCTAACAATGGATCAGGTAGCCATACTGAAGCTAGGTGAACTGGAGGCAGGCTTTGACAGTCTGAGGTTAAGTGAGACAAACCCATGACCTTCAGGATTGTAGTCGAGTGCCTTAACCACTCAGCTCTGTATGCAGAGCTTGGAAAAAGCACCACTCCCCCTAACCTGGCTGCTGCTTAATGCCCTCTCTTTAGAGATATGCTTGAAATACATCTGGAAGATCCAGCAGAAAGTCCTGAATTGCCTGCTTCCTGAGCGGGGCAGGCCATTGTGACTACATAACTCCTACATTCAAGTCATTACACTGTTTTTCAATTAACTGTCTGGGACCCAGTTATCTAAGAGACTGACTGACCCATACTTCTCACAGCATTTAAGAATAGCTGGGAGGCTCTCACTGTCAGCGTCTTTGTTAAAGATTTTGCAAATGGTGGCAGTGTCCTCCATGGTGGGGCCCTCACTTCAGTCTTATAGAAATGAAGGATGATTAGCTCTAACTCAAATGCAAGAAGCTTTTTGGTTTAGTCTTTGCCCATTTTTGAGAGTGACCACACGGCTTTAAAGTTTGTGCACACCTAGCTGCTACTGCAAAAGGCTTTTAAAAGTAAAACTGACGTATTAATGGTCAGCCATTCAAAAAAAAAATCAAAGCAATTTATTCAAACAATATCTACTAATCTCTACCTGGAGTTGTGCACTCTTAGCCAACACAGCGCAGGAAAGCATTTCTTCTTTCCGTGTTCTACACTTGCTTCAGGGTGATTTCTCCCACAGCTTGGCATAGTTTTCAAAATCTCCTTCAGTGCAGAACTCAGTTTTCCAAAGCACCCAAAATAGAAAGCTGCCTGCCTGCCACATTTTCTTGCAATTAAATGTCTACCAGTAAGGGATCAGTGGAAAGAGGTTTATAACAAGTGTGCAGAGCTACAATGAAGTTTTCTGAATATCAGTTAAATGCTAGTCGGAAGCTTTGACTCCAACCCTTGTTGAACTGCCACACATTTTGCATATGTTGTATGCAATGCTGCCGTAGCTATGTTGGTCTCAGGATATTAGAGACAAGGTGGTTTACTGGACCAGTTTCTGTTAAGAGAAGCTGCATAAGCTTGAAGAACTTTCAAGCTTATGCAATGTCTCTTACCAACAGAAGTTGGTCCAATAAAAGATATTACCTCACCCACCCTGTCTTCACAGAGCCCTGTGGCCCATTCTATTAAATCTTGACTTCTAATTTCATTATTTTACTTGGTTTACCTGTCCACATCCATGTTTCCCATTGTCAAATACGATACTAATCCTTTTAATAGGCAGGAATGCTGCTGTCCATTCAGTGACTATTAAGAACAGGACTTATGCAATATGTTTGATAATACAGGAGGCAGTCATTTACCAACTATGCCAGTTAACACAAAAGCACATTAAGGTCTGTCATGTAAAAAAAAGCGTCACTTTCCCACGCAGGAAAGTGTGTGCTTTTCCCCCAACCTGCAGAGATCTGATTATTTGTTTCTGATTAAACCAGATAATCCCAATTCCTCACCAGACACGCCATACATTACAGGCACTGCATTTCCCTGTGCGCTGATTCAGGATCACGGAGAACTCTACTTCATCTCCAGCCTGCAGCTCTACACCATCCTGAACTTCTTTCACATGAAAAAAGAGCTTTTTGCTGTCACCCACTTCATAGTTAATGAAGCCAAACTGAAAAACAGCAATGCAATTTAGTTCATTCATGTCATTTCAAATGGACACACTATTGCATTTCAACTCCACTTTGTTTATATGTTGTATTAAAAAGGGACAGAGTGCAGGTAAGGTTTTAAAAAAATGGATGCCTAACATCAGGCACCTAAATCCATATTTAAACACCTATTAAGCCAAAGGGCATGGTTAGTGTCGCAGCTCTTTTGGAAGTCAGGCCACTTATGGTCCTAAATATGGCCTTAGAAGCATAACTTACATATCTGTTTTTAAAATCATGGCCTAATACTGATACTGTCATCTTTCTGTGTGGGAACAACTATGTGGAATACTGAGTTAAACTGCAGACACTCAGTCTCAGAAGTCTGATAGCAGAAGGGGTCCAGAGAAAGCAAACAAAAGGAGGCAGGAGGTAAAATATTCAACTCTTTTGTGGGAAAGTATACACAATAAGTGGCAGAAAGCCTCCATCAGGTGCTCCTATTTACTCGTAATACAAGAAGTGAATGCCCTGTGAAATTAAGGTGGCAACATATTCCATCCTTCCACCTCCTGCACTCATCTCTTCCCAAGCAGACTGTGGATTTTACTACAAGATACTTTTAGTAAAATTAAAAAAGGATTACACAGTTATACGAATAATCTATTGGCAGCGACATTAGCTATGATAAAAACTGAAGGGATATCAGCCCTCATATTTCAGGACAGAGCTACCACTAACTACTTGAAGTTAGTAACAAAACTTCTCCCATAGGAAAATCATCATGCACATCAAACGATTTGAAAGCTTATTTCCAAGATGAGGTAGGATATGGGACTGTCAAGTGGTGCTCTTACCATCGATGTGGGCATGAACAATGACACCATCAACACACTAAAAAGACCACTTTGAACTGTTTGGATTAGTGTGTGTTAAATTACTATGTATTATTTCAAGACATAATGGATTTCTTTCGGACCTGAAAGCAACAATCTAAAAGCTAAAAATAGTCAGAAGTTTGTACAGGTATCACTGAAATGTAATAGTGCTGGTGACACTTTCTAGTTATCAGTCATGTGCACCTGGGTTACCAGAGTCTTCACTGCCTTGCAATGTACACAGTTCTGTGCAGGGAAGACTTAACTACAGATAATTAGCTGATTGTGCCTAAACCAGTAGGATCACTGCAA